>NC_072827.1:883750-1562500 GCF_027744805.1 Dunckerocampus dactyliophorus
TTCATCAATCCTCATCCACAAATCCATCAAAGTCCTCATCTTGTGTATTCGACACAAACAAAGCCGTCTTCTTTTCCGTTCGCTACTAGTCTGTTAACTTGTCAGTGTTATTCAGCTCCGAAGCAAAGAAGGAAACTTCTCCTGTTGCTTCTGCCAACTTTATTTATTGAACGCGGCCACCAGACAGCAGCTCAGAACACACACACATCTCTCAGCATCGTCTCTCCTTCCTGCTTGCCCACAAGGCAAAGGTTAAACAAGCCCCACTACATAGCTGTCCAGCCAATGCCTGTAAGAAATGACACCGTTTATTTCCTGGTGTGCACTGGTCAATACTGTAATGCCGCTTGTTGTGGGGAAGGAGAGACTCACGTCGCCGATGCACTTTAATGGCTTTATTAACAGCGGAGAACACTGCAGGACTTTACATCCACGCCAACATAAACACACTTCCCAACTCTCTCCAAACTCACAGCTAGCACTGAGCCTAGCTCTCCTGCTCGGGACGCCCACCGTCACTTCCCGTCACTTCCTGATGAACTAAAGCTGTAATGACACTCTGCCGTATAAAAAGTAAAATATAAAAAACAAGCGTAAGACATTACTAGCACAGCTTTGTTCTGTGGGTGGTGGATATATTCTATCAGTTATTATTAAGCCTCTAGCTTCCTTTTAGTAAGTAAAAACCTTGGCTATGATTGCACTACATTGTCATGTAGACCTACAAAGTACACTTGGAAGAACAAGAGGTGAATAAATGTATTGCAACTGATGTGAAACTGATGAGGGGTAGGATTAAATAAGCTTTGCTTCTTCCTACTCCTTTTTGGACATGCAAAATTGTGAATTGTACTATGTGATGTGCTACTGTTTGACTCATGCATGTTCAGGATTAAAACCATGAACCATGATAATAACAAGCCTAGTAGTGCTGTACAACTTGATATATATGTGTGTGCGTGTGTGTATTTGCGTGTGTGTGTATTTGTGTGTCAGGGATGTTTGGGGTGGTCGCGCTGGCGTCAAATCAGGCCTATAAATGTTGCCGCTGACAACCGTGGTCACACGGATCTGATTGGACGTAACCCCGGGATATGGAGAGGGGGAGGAGGTGTGCACGGGGTAGTGTGCATGTGGGCTCAATGTGATGATGCTCCCTCAGCCGTAACTCACACACGCGCGTACACACACACACAAACAATGTCAGCTATTGAGAATCTTAATATTCTTTATTTTTAATGTTAAAAAATGAAAATAATTGTGTAATTGTGTCCTGAGATTGGCTGGCGACCAGTCCAGGGTGTACTCCGCCTCTTGCACGAAGTCAGCTGGGATATTCTCCAGAATACCCGCGACCCTAGTGAGGATAAGCGGCATAAAAGATGGATGGATGGATGGATGGATGGATGGATGTGTAACTGTGTGTGTGTGTGTCGCTTGTTGGTCTCCCTCCAGTTCCAAGACGATGTAACACTCCCACTGGAGACCAGCGGGCCATCTGTCTGCCGCCACACACGCTGTCATATGCTCATGTGTGCTGGACACACACACAAGCATGTCTGTTGTCATGCAGATGGTTTGCATTCCCTGCAGTCCAGACGATTAGAAATATTGAAAAAATTGTGTGTGATGTTGAATTGAATGAGACGTTGTCATCACATTGTGTTAACATCAGCCGTCAGCTCATCCGTCCCCCGCAGGATGAGAAGCCTCCTGCGACGTGTCATGTTGTTTCTTTTGGCTGTGATGTCCTGCTGTGGTCCAGACACTAACAGTGACGTGCTCCCTGCAGGCATCTCCACGCCCATCCCCGTGATCGGCCTGCGAGACCACGCCAAGGTGTTCAAAAATGGCAGCTGCTTGTTGACGGACAACAACTTTGTGCTGGTGGGCTCCTTCGTGGCCTTCTTCATCCCGCTCACCATCATGGTGGTCACCTACTTCCTGACCATCAAGGCCCTGCAGAATGAAGCCACCATGTGCTTGGACCAGCTGGTGCCACGGCCCAAATGGGGCACCGCGTTCACCTTGAGCTTCTTCCCACAAACCTCGCTGTCCTCTGAGAAGCTCTTCAGGCGCTCCATCAGCAGGGAGGCGGGCAGTAGAGGGAGTGGCGGTGGCCTGTCGGGTGGACGAGGGAGCGTCTCCGGGTCTTTGTTTGGCCGCCGCACCATGCAGTCCATCAGCAACGAACAGAAGGCTTCCAAGGTCCTCGGAGTGGTGTTTGTCCTCTTTGTGGTCATGTGGTGTCCCTTCTTCATCACCAACGTGCTGGTGGTGGCGTGTGACCCGGCAGACTGCGACGCCGCTCTCATGGGAGGCCTGCTCAACGTTTTTGTGTGGGTGGGTTACCTGTCCTCTGCAGTCAACCCGCTGGTCTACACGTTGTTTAACAAGACGTACCGCGCAGCCTTCCTGCGCTACATACGCTGCCAGTACGCGCCCAAGAAGAAGCCTCTCCACCTCATACTGGTGAACACTATCCCACCGCTCGCTTACACCTCCATCGGCAAATTACGCAATGGAGCCACGTGCTCTTTCGGGGAGATGAAGGAATTCTCCTTACCCGGACAGGAGGAAGAACCTCGTAGGAACCTTGACAGTAAAAAGGCAGAAAAAGACGAGAGTCGTGTGTGAGGAGAAGTTTTTTCATGCCAACTATGGACAGCGGTTCTTGTCCCAACTGTTCCATTATGAGACCAAGCAGACCTCAGTCTTTAGTCTTTAGGTCGTAGCATGGCTATTCAACCATCTTCTACCACCTAACCTCCATCAATAATGCATCTTACGTGCACTAACTAATAACAGCGGTCTAACAGAGGTCTAATGCAGCGGTCCCAACCTTTTTGGACCAGCATATCTCCGGACATGGGCGGTTGTACATCTAATTGATCTTATTTATTATGGATTGCGTGACACTAACACAGGAACAAATCATCAAATTAAAAGCACAACATGAATGCAGACCCTCCATGCACCAGTACGAATAGAAGGCTGCTGTTTGATGTGTGTGGAAACGGGCGGCCTGGTAGCAGGAATTCTCTTCAAGTTCAAGTTGACAGAACAATCCTGCACTCGGCAACGTCATCAAACCTTCCCTTTATGCATCCCACAGCGTCGTCAGCATTTGGGAGCACATAGGAAGTGAAAGAAAAAGGGTAAAAATACAGTATAGTAGTGTGGGAGAAGGCTAGCACACGTTCAATGGTGCGTTCAAGGACCATCAAAGTGGGACGGCTCGCCGCTTGCAACATATAACATAAACATGCAAAATCTTTGCGATTTCTGACTATATTATTTTTTTTTATAAAATAATGGCCCGTGTTTCCAAGGTTGATATGCTTTTACATCAAATTTGATGTAGTTATTTAAAAATGTATTTTTTTGTGTTTTTTTTATTTTCTTTTCTTTTTTAATCATTGCGCCTGAAAGTTTGCCCTGGTCCAGTACCAGTCCGTAGGTGTGGCCACCACAGGCCTGGTTGTTGGCGACCCCTGGTCTAATGTATACTCGTGCAGGCAGAAATCGACTTCTGAAACTGATTAATTAATCACAGTTAATCCAAATCATTAAATGTATGTTGTGTGACAGTCTGGCTTGGTCTAGTCTTGGAATGCAGAGCATGCATAATGACATTTATTTTATGCAGGCCTGTCACGATACATTTTGCTGGTCAATTATCGTCGATAGTGGATATTATTGGCAACAATTTTTTTTACCATTTTTTTCATTGTCATGAGAGGTGTCATTCACATTTGAACCACTAGATGGTACACAAGCATAGTGTACCTGTAGCTTGTAGCCAACGACGCTGTCTGTGAGTGCGCACTATTTTGCACTGTTTTGTTTATATTTACCGACCAAACGCCTCAGTAAGTGTTGACTTTCGGGACAAAGGCTCCATTGCCCTGAGCACCTGACCTAACCCAAAAACCAGCTGGTTACGTGGAGGTGTTGCGGACACTTGTGCTGTGTCTCAAATGAAGTATACTGTGTACTGTGTACCTGAGTGTGTGCAGATTTTGACAGTGTAGTACTGTACCAAATCAACTGCTCATAAAATATTTCCCAGGTTTTTTCCCCCCCACGTCTAGAATGTACAATAGGTGACTTTTTCTGGTTTGCATGCACCCCCTGCGGCATCGCTTCACTCTTTGTAGTCTCCATCTTGGATACGTAGCGGAAGGAGTGGGACTAACGTCAAATAATGGCGGCTGGGGAGCAACCCGTAGCGGTGGAAAGTGGGCTAAATTGCGATCATCGCATTTCCGGTAAGTGCGCAAAAATAGTAATGGATTTGGGACATTACTACACGGTCAAAATCCACGCCTTCAAAAACAATGTACACAGTACATAGTAGACTTACTGAAGTTTACTGACGCAAGTATTCCATTTGAGATGCAGCCTAAGTGTCCCATCACTGCGCCCTCACAACCTTTTGGCCGCTTTGAGCGCAACATTCAGTGTACTGCATTTTGCCCTACTTCTCTGTGTGAAAGCGCTCAAAAGACTAAGCATGAGTACACAGTGCTGTCCACTGAGACACAGTGCTGGACTTGGACAGAGCTCAGGTGATGTCCTCAAAAGGGAAGGAAAAGCTGTTTGAACACAGCATGGAAGACTTGACATGTGTGTAAATATGTAGAAATAACCTATATTTGTATTTTGTGCAAAGCCATGTGAACAAATGTCGAAATGAGTATGTGTCTTTTCCAGGGGTGAGAGAAATGAGATGAGCATAAAATGAACATCAAAGTCTAACATTGATATTGTGTTGTCATCTAAAGGAGTTTTCCACAGGAACGTTCCAGAACCATCTTTGCTCTCCACAAAGGTCAAACGTGTGAAATATTCTTTAGAAATGTGCTCATGAGGATCTGCTGCGTCACATTAGAGCAGGGGTCACCAACGTGGTGCCCGCGGGCACCAGGTAGCCCCCACGACCACATGAGGTGCCCGCAAGCCTGCTTTTCATTCAGGTGTCCAGTTAATAATGAAAGAACAGTAGAAAGAAATGCATTGTGAAATACAACATGTGAGTTGTGGACACCAGCATTTTGTTCATGTTCTGGTAAAACAAGAATATTCGCTTTGTTTGGCTTTAAAATAAGCTCTGAAAAGAAATGTTACAAAAATGAGTAGCTCTTGGCCATTTTCATTTTGTAAAAGTAGCTCTCACAAGGACAAACGTCGGTGACCCCTGGACTAGAGCGTCATGGATGAAGAGGAAAAGTGTAAACATTGAGTCCAATCATCCTTTGTCAAATGTCAATACAGTGTTCCTTTGCTCTACCCCCGATTCACTGTTTTGCTGAATTTTTTTAGAGCTTCTTTTTTTTTTATTACATAGCATAGCGAAATTGAGAGCCAGTAGTATCCACTACTTCGTCTGTCCCGTTGCAGGGCTGGAGGCGTTGTAAGTGATGCTGAGATGAGCGAGGCGTCGTGTTACTCCACCAGATAAATTGCGTTTTTTGTGTTAGCTGCTACAATAACAATATCGCTGTAGCTAGGTTAATATACATGTCACTTATGGAAATGGAACACTGTTGCCGTTTTGTTGAGAGGTTTCTGTTAGGGCTTTAGCATCAAAATAGCTACCTCCCATGATGTGCATTGTAACTCGTTTTCTCTCATTAGAACGCACAGATGAACAATAAATGCACTGTCGACATAAACGACACTCACTGCTGGTCCCACTGTATCTTAAAAACGTTAAAATATCAATCAGCCAAAATCGGTGTGCAGCGGCAACCCCTACCTGTGTGTTGTGTCACATAAGTTTGCCAACACCCGTACTGAGCCCACAAGAGATGCACTTTGTCCCGTATTACCACTAGTCGGTAAAACCTCAAAGGTTTCAGTGTGACAGCCAATCCATGCCAGCACTCACTTATCAAACCTGTTGCTGTTGGACTTTTCTTGCATCTTTGTTTACACGCTTTGCCTCGAGCCGTCACTGGCTGCAGCTAGCTAGCTAGCTAGAGACTCCCACTGATCTGTATAATATATCTGGATAGCTCATACGTCGCACGCCGCAGTGCAAAATGCTGAAGCCAAAGAGACGCCATCTTACCACTCACATCGACTACATTGGCACAGCGTACATAGTGTACAAAGCAGATGAAGAGGCTAACAGAACATCTATATTTGACATTAAAAAGCGGGGAGATTCTCCCATTCCTTCAAGTAACGCAACCTTCGTCCCTTAAAGACCATTTGATACGTTATTCTCTATCTTTTTGCTATATTAAATGTACTTTTCCCCTTCCAATTCTCATTGCCTTTGGGACAAAATTCTACTGTGCACCCTGGCTCAGCACTCCCCTATAGCAATGATAGTTTTACTCCTCTAGAAAGAGATTTTCATTTGAACTGCATATCCCATCCCTTTTTTCCACTAAAATCCATGGTCATGATCCTTTACTTTTTATTCTTACTTTCATACAATTCACTATGCTCTCGTCTGTACAAAATATGAACCATAAAAGAGACAAGTTTTAAAATCATTTCACATTTTGATGATTTTTTTGTTTGTGTTATGAAATAGAAATAAGCTCTTTTCTGATATAGAAATATATTTGAACAAAAACCACAGGAATAATATGTAATATAATATGTAATAATATATAAACATTGTCTCCATATGGGGGTTCATTTGAAATTCGGGTAAACAACAACAAAAAAAACGTATTTTTTTATATTTGCAAGCAACCGCAAATGATTTAGTAGTCTAGTGGTGGTTGTTTGTTTACATAGCCCCCACGGCCCCCCATGTAAAGCCCTTATGACTCAGGTATGGTATGATATGGACAGAATGTTTAAAAATGATCATAGAGTACTTATGACTAAGCTCAAGCACACCTGTTGTGAGAGGTTAGTGTGAAGACTAACCTTGCATTTAGTGTGAGTGCCTAACAAGCTAACAACACATTTAACAACTCACAAGTTCCCACATAAGTCATTGTCCGACAAGTGTTTCTTGTGAGTGGCAATATGGCGGCCGTGTGGCTTCATAAGTCATCGCCAATGAGCTATCCAGATATATAATACAGATCAGTGGGAGACTCCAGAAGTGACTTTTTACCACAATGACATTTTGTTTTTAAAGCAAACAAGCAATGCGTTTGGTTTGGATCTTGGTTTTGTCACACGTGGAAGTGGATATCAAGCTCATGCGGTACGTACTAACTTGTTCAAGTGTCACTCAACAATTCTGCTCTCTTGTCGTCATTATACTAATTCTGTCTTATGTCAAACACGACTGTAGTTGGGGGAGGTTGGTCAAGGAACATAAACACTTACAGTGGTGTCTAAAAGTGTTTGCACACTTCCTGATTTCTTATTGTTTTTGCATGCCTGTCACACTTAAATGATTCAGATCATTCATGTCATTTAGTCAATGACAACACCACTGAACACAAAATGCAGTTTTTACATGAAATTGTATTATTATGGGAGAAAACAATCCAAGCCTACTTGGCCCTGTGTGAAAAAGCTGATTATTACTATCAACTTTGCTTTTTTCCCCATTTTAGTTTTTTTTTTTCTTCATACTATTATGACTTTATTTCCATAATATCGCTTTTTCCCTTACCTAATTTTTTATAAATTTCAACAACTTTATTTTGTTTTGTTTGTCATAGTTTTACATTTTATTTCAACTCTATGCTACTAAAATGACATGATTTTTCCTCAAAATATTTTGAATCTCTACTTGTAAAATTGCAACATTTTTCTTAATAAAATATGACTTTTTTTCTCTTAATATTTTGACTTTATTCTCATAAAATTGGAGCTGATTTTTCCATTTCTGGTGGGTTTTTTTCCAACCATTTCAACTTTCTGTAAAAGTTCTCCTCATAATTATGGCTTTATTTCCATAACATAACTTTTTCCATAATGGAAATAGTTTTTGTTTTCAGCGGAGCTAAAGACCTACCTCACAGTCACCACTCCTCTGCTCTCGCCACATCACGGACATCTGTTTTGTTCTGTGCCGGTTTCTCCATCGTGATCCAATTCTATCTCATGTCGACCAAGAGGAGAAGAATGCCGAACTTGAGATTTATGGAGTATTTTACATACGTTTCTCTCTGAAATGAGCAGGATACGAGTCCTTTAAGAATCAGCCTAATGGAGTTAATGAACATTCTTGCAACAAGCCCGTGGCAGACATGGATGCAAACATCGTGGAGGTGTAGACCACTTGACTGGCTGAGTAGGCGAGGTAATGAGTTTTATTGTGAAGGAAATTACGAGAGGCTCCTTATCAGCTTAGCAAGATTAGGAAGCAGCCATCCTCTGGCTTTCCAAATGCTAAATCTTTAAATGTCATCCTGCACCTGCTGCCTCCCCCGAACACAAACACTCCATCTTTGCCATTGAAATCATCCTTCTTCCATTCATTAGAATGCGCCAATTGCTCCACGTAAACATCACTGATATACCCAACTGATTAACACGGGGGTGTCCAAAGTGCAGCCTGTGTGACACTACCACATGACCTCGACGACAATGAACGGCGAATCAGAGCTGACGTTAACGTGGGACAGGGGAATGATCCGGCCAGCAGTGCAGGACATGCGGAGGAGAGCACAACCGTGCATCCCAAGAAATAGAGCTCATGTTGAGGACTAAGTTGACATCCATCACCCCAGTGCAAATAGCATGAAACAAAGGGTTCATCTGAGTATCGCAGCGCAGAATTCTCAAACATTCTCATTTTGCATCACAGTTTTTGTTCAATTTTAACCCTTTCATTTTTTGGGAAAACGAGCCTGTGTTGCCCGGTTAATCAATAATCCCAACCTACAGCTGATTCAGTTTAAAATCCTTCATAGAGTACACTACACAGGACATAGAATGTTTAGAATGGGTTTAACTGACTCTAACATCTGTACACACTGCTCAGACCATAGAATAGATGACTACTTACACTCCATGTGGACCTGTGCTCCCATTAACAATTTTTGGCACCGAGTGTGTGAGTACCTACAGTATCTTTGGCACTTGGGTTCTCCATTCCTACCTCCCCTTTACTATGCCTGCTGGCCGTGTGGGTGCGCGTGGGGGCGGGCGGCGTGGTGTTCTTCTGCGTGGCACTGGCCGGGATCGGCGGGGGGTGCTTGCTCCGGGGTGGGGCGGTCAAGGGTGGCTTTGGTCGGGGGCTTGGGGGTAGGGCTGGCGGGGGGCTGGCGGGTGGTCCCTGCTACCTGCTGGTGTCTGGCTGGTCTCTGCTTCCTGGCTGGCGGTTGTCTCCCTCCCTCCGGTGTTTCTCCCTTGGCGTGTTGGTGGATGGGCGGGGTGTGGGGTGGTGGCCGGTCTGCGACGTGGCGGGGGGCGGGGCAGGCGGGGGCATCTGCTTGGGTGGTGGGCGGGGGATCGCTCCTCTCGTGGGCCCTGTCGTGCGGTGCTTGCTTCTCTGTCCCTCCCTGGTGCCTCTGGCTTGCGTGCTTCGTGGGTGTGGCGGTGCTCCACTCTATGTGGGGTCCGGTGCTCTTGTGGTCGCCGTAGTGTTGCTCCCCTGCCGGACGTGATGGTATGCGGGGGGTGCGTGGGCGCATTTCCCGCTGTCCTGGTGGCGGCCGATTCTGCTTTGGGGCGTGTGGCTGGTCCGTGTGCCTGGTCCGTGTGCCGTGTGCCGTGTGCCCTGGGGCCGGGCCCACTGGGGCGGTTGTGCTCTGCCGGGCGCTTGGGCGTTTGTCGCCGCTGCTCTTTGTGCTCTGCTGGGCCACTGTCTGTGTCCTTGCCTCCCCCGGTCTGTCTGCGGGCTTGTCTGCGGTGGGGCTCCGGTGCATGGGTGGTGCGCTGTCGGCTCTGGTGGCATGTGGCTGGTCTGGCTTCTGGTGGCTGGTGGGGTCCGTCGGCTGGACTGCTGCTGGTCTCGCCTTCTTGGCTCTGGTGCTCGGCCTCCCTGCGGCTTGGGGTGCGGTGCTCCCGCTCCCTCTCCGGGGTTTGCTGGCCCGCGGGTGTCGGTTGGTGCTGTGTGGTGGTTCACCAGGCTGCTCGCCCGTTTTCCCGCCCACTTGCTCATTTTCCCGCTTTCCTCCTCGCTGACTCCTCTGTCTGCCTTGCTGGCGGCGTCCTACCATTGGGAGGGTGTGGCCTGGTGTCTTCCTGCTCCCCGGCGGTCCGCGCTCTCCGCGCCTGGGTTCTGGATTGTATGTCTGGGACCCCGGGGTCCCCGGCTCCGCTGCTCCTTGGGTTACCAACAGGGGATAGGGCAAGGCTTCCGGGTGTTGGGCAGTCGACCACTGTGAATGTGCACGTGTGTGTGCGCGTGCGTGTGTGTGTGTGTGTGTGTGCGCACGCATGGGTGCATAGGAGTGTGTATGTGCTTGCGTGTGTGTGTGTACTTTCATTTATTTATTTATTTTAGTTATTTGGTTTTTTTTGGGGGGGGGGGGGCATACAGGGGTTTGCTCCGTGGGGCAGGGTGCTGGGTGATACATCTCTGCCGCCCGTGCCTCCGCCGGGTGGGTGGAGGGTGTGCCTCCTGCATCCCTGGGCGAGGCAGCCCTGTGTCGGGGGTCGGGCGGGGGTTGGCTCCGCTCCCTGGGGGTTTGGCGTTTCCGGCATGGGTGGGCTTCTGTCCGGTTGTGGGGGCGTCTCTGGGCCTGCCTGTTTGTGGCCCCCGGTGTTCGTCTGCCTTTGTGGGGTGTGATCTCTCGCTGGTCTCAGGGGTTGACTGTCCTCCGGCCCACCGGCGCCCGCGGCTCCTTGCTGGTCTTCCCGGGGTGGAGGGCTCTCTGGGCTGGCTCTTGGGGCACTGATCTTTGTGCTGCCTGCCTCTGTGGGCCTGGTGGCCTTGTGGCGGTGGGGGCTCGGCCTGGCTATTTGAGGCGGGGCTCTCTGGGAGGTGGAAGGCGGCCCCTTTCCTTTCATGCATTCTCAGTGACAATTACACGCCCACACATTCTTGCACCTTTATATATATATATGAAGTCTTCCCCACATACAGAGATACCTGTACATACAGTATGCACACTCACAGTACATACGTACTTCCCCACATTACTCACTGAGTTAACCAGGGTGTTATTATGTTGTTGCTTTTATTACAGCGACGGTGATATCAGCAGTATGACTATAGTTTTTTTTTTACAATGATATGCATTACAGTAATTATCATTGTGATCACTATCATAGTTCATCATTTCATTACTACTATTATGTATGACTGTTTCAATGCAGTATTATCATTGTGATCACTATCATAGTTCATCATGTGTGATTGTCATTGACAGCATTGTCATTGTGGTTGTTGATATTGTTTTGTCCTTTGTCCTTATGTCCTTGTTCGTCTTTATAGTTGTCACAGACATTTATTTGCTGATGTAGTTCTGTATGTTTCTGTTGTTCTGTTCTTGTTGTCACAATTGTTGTTGCTGCTGTTGTCCTTATCTCTTTTTTTTTGTGTCCTCCATTCCCCCCCCCCCCCCCCCCCCCCCTCCCCCCTCCTGCTCCGGTCCGGTCGCTCCAAATTTGCTTAATAACAATAAGTGTATATCACACTTCTCCCTGGCAGAGTAAATCTGTTGAGCACTTGACGGCATTTAGATCTACAATTCTATCTGCTTTAAAGGCTGGACAGGACAGGGGTAAAAAAAAAAAAGAGAGAGATAGGGTGAGGAGCTTGGTCATCCGGGAGGAGCTCAGAGGAGAGCCGCTGCTCCTTCACATCGAGAGGAGCCAGTTGAGGTGGCTCGGGCATCTGGTCCAGATGCCTCCCTGGTGAGGTGTTCCGGGCATGCCCAGCCGGGAGAAGGCCCCCGGGTCGACCTAGGACACGCTGGAGGGATTATGTCTCACAGCTGGCCTGGGAACGCCTTGGTGTCCTCTGGAAGAGGTGGCCGGAGACAGGGAAGTCTGGCCTTCTGAACTGACACTGCTGGCCTCGCAACCCGGAGCCGGATAAGTGGAGGAAAATGGATGTACGGATGGAAAGTTGAAATATTAAAGACTTTATTTGGATGGAAACTAGCAGTTGTGCAATAATCTGGCATATTTACATCTGTATTGTTTGCAGATGTTCATCTATATGCATTGGCCCTACATTTGTAAAGGTTTGAACATTATAAAAAAAAAAACAACAACAACAAATAAAATTGTAAAGTTTGGAAAATGAGAATAAAGTCCAAATATTATTTGAATAAAGTCATAATGACAAGAAATACAAAAAAAAAAGGCTATAATAAAGTGATATTATAACAAGAAAAAAGTATTTTTACGAGAATAAACTTGTAATATTACCAGGACAAATATCATTTTAGCAGCATAAAGTTTCAATAAAAATGTTTATTTTAAGTCATAATATTATGATAAACAAACCCAATTATGGGAATAAAGTCAAACTATTATGTGAATGAGGTCATAGTAGTATGCTTCCCAAGATTATTTCAGAAGACAGTTGAAATATTTGGAAAATTAAAAAAAAAAATACAGCAAAAAAGGAGAGAAAACAAGTTCATCCTATTAACTCATTCAATACCAAAGACGTATTTCTGCGTTTTTCTAACCCTGAATGCCCGATCCCAACAACGTATTTATACATCTTTTACGTGTTTTTTGCGCAAGAGGCACAAAGAGGTGATGATGCAACTCTCCACTGATGGATTTCACTTCAGAACACTTTTGAGATATAAAAACGACCACAAGGTGGCAGAAATGCTCGGCAGGGATCATGTGGACAGGAAAAAAAACACAAGACAGGAAGGAGGACGTGAGAGAGCGTGGAGGCGTGTAGCGTGCACAAGGTTACGCATTGTAGGGAAATGCACACACACAATTCAATTTCAAATGCGAAAATTGTAAATATGGTGTTATATTTGCAAATAAATTCTTTTGATGTTGTTTTTGTGTTGTTGATGTTGGTATGGTTGTTTAGATATTTCAGCTGACACAAAAGCAAAACATATTTGTGTTAAAGTAAAGGTTATGCTTGAAATCTGTAAAAAAAAATGTATCTTTTCACAAAAAGCTGCTTTTCTCCCTTTTTTAGTCAGGTGATATTGATATATTTTATAAGTGATATTTTCCTGAAACCTACCTATGTTCTACTGCTGATTACTACAGAACGGAAAAAGGTAGAATCAAACTTTTTTGGTGATGAAAGATGAGAGTGTAATGTTTCTTTTGGTAGGTTCCATGTTTATATAACCATAGAACACAATATTCTGTGTGCCTTGACAGATCAGTCCAAATGGTCTAAAATGGCCGCTGTTGAAGGGGTTGTCGTCTGAAAAACAGCTGGGATTGATTGAGTTCATAGGTTTTTTCCACCTTTATCACTAACCTAGGATGTAGTTTTTTCTTGAAATATATACTGTATAACTTCTGCTTGGCTTGGTTCACTTTTTGCTGGAAAAGGTTTGGACACCCCCGTACATATTGGAAGTAAACGTTGACCTCGTAAACATCGTTTACTTTGTGGGCTGTCCCAGATGCACTTTAAAACACTTTTTGCAGATGACAATTAAAGGATTTGTCAAATCCCCCTGCAGAGCATTCTGCAGAGGACGGGATTAATTACAAATGAAGAGGAATATGAAGTGGAAGATGGAAGCGTGCTCAGACTGAAGAGGAGGAAAGACAATGAAGGAAAGTGTCACTTTGAAGTGGTGCAAAGGACTCAAAGACGAGTAATGGAAAACACCAATTCATCATCTTGGCAGGACAAAAATGGAGAGTTGGCTCCTTTTATCTCTTGACAACTCACTACCTCGGAGAGACTTTTGCAATTGGAAGAACACGGGTTTCGTTTATCAAGCGTGGTTACACATCTGTGTGTGTGTGTGTGTGTGTGTGTGTGTAGAGTGCATAAGAACATTCCCACCGCAAAGAATGGGATTTATCCACTTGTACTTGTGCGTAAGAACATGTGTATGTTTGTTTTCCTTGTCTTAGGCTCGAAGAGGGTTCGTTCTGTGCTCCATGGGTTACGTTACATACATTTACCTTCTTCCACAGTGTCAAGGGGCAACCAAAACGTGAATGTGGGCCGTAATGAAAGCAAGTTCAACAGTCCTGCATAGAGTGGAGGCTCCATTACAGCAAAGCAAAGCCCATTTCCACCAAGCGGTCCAGTTGAGTTCCATTTGCCGCCATGGTATGGGTAGGCTGAGCTGAGCCGGAAGGCAAAGCTCTCAATTTACCGTTCGATCTATGTTGCCACCCTCACCTATGGTCATGAGCTTTGGGTCATGACCGAAAGAACGAGATTGCGGATACAAGTGGATGAAATGAGTTTTCTTCATAGGGTACCGGGACTCACCCTAAGAGACAGGGTGAGGAGCTCGGTTATCCGGGGGGAGCTCAGAGTAGAACCGCTGCTCCTTCACATGGAGAGGAGCCAGCTGAGGTGGCTCGGGCATCTAGTCCGGATGCCTCCCGGACGCCTCCCTGGTGAGGTGTTTCGGGCATGCCCAGCCGGGAGAAGGCCCCGGGGAAGACCTAGGACACGCTGGAGGGATTATTTCTCACAGCTGGCCCGGGAACGCCTTGGTGTCCTCCCGGTGGAGCTGGAGGAGGTGGTCGGGGACAGGGAAGTCTGGGCTTCCCTGCTGAGACTGCTGCCCCCGCGACCCGGACCCGGATAAGCGTAAGAAAATGGAATGGAATGGAATGGAATGGGTAGGCAGGTTGTGTAGCGACATAAATAGCAAGCAAGTGGCCATGCATGGAGCAGTGCTGTGTTCCGGCATGATATTCTTGCCCAGTTTATGTTGGTATCAGCGTCTTTAGCTCGTAGTTTACATCACCTACACTTTGGCAAAAGGCAGGTTTGGTCCTCAATTCCTGCCTTCAAACACAAACTCAGACCCTACCTTTTCAAACTGGCCTGACGTCTCAGACACCTTTCATCTATTTTATTGCAGTTGTCCTTTGTTTTATCTCTGTTAATGGGTTCCTTTGCAAGGGTGTACAAGCGTATGGGATGTATATTTTCATATTATGTGGTTAGCATGTTGGGGACACAGTCAGGAGATCGGGAAGATCTGGGTTCGAATCTCCATGGCGTGTGTGGGTTTTCTCCCACATTCCAAAAACATGCATGTTAGGTTAACTGTCGATTCTAATGGGCGCCACACATGGGGGGCCACCAACGACTGCGATTGGCGAAACGTATTGCCAACGCGTAGCAAACCATGCACATGGGGGGCGACGAGCGTCTGTGACCAGCAACATGCTTGAGCCACTTGTTCACATCCACAGTGAATTCCATTCCTGTCTCAGTAGCAGACCATCGTGGTGAAGAGAGAGCTGAGCCGGCAGGCAAAGCTCTCAATTTATCAGTCGATCTACTGTATGTTCCCATCAACCACCTGTGGTCATGAGCTGTGGGTCGTGACCGACAGAACGAGATGGCAGATACAAGCAGCCGAAATGAGTTTCCTCCGTAGGGTAGCTGGACTCACCCTAAGAGATAGGGTGAGGAGCTCGGTCATCCGGGAGGGGCTAAGAATAGAGCTGCTTCTCCTTCACATGGAGAGGAGCCAGTTGAGGTGGCTCGGGCATCTTGGCCAGGATGCCTGCTGGACTCCTCCCTGGTGAGGTGTTCTGCGCATGTCCAGCTGGGAAGAGGTCCCAGGGCAGATCAAGGACACACTGGAGGGATTATGTCTCACAGCTGGCCTGGGAATGCCTTGGGGTCCTCCTGGTGGAGCTGAAGGAGGTGGCTGGGGACCGGGAAGTCTGGGCTTCCTTGCTGAGACTGCGGCCCCCGCGACCCGGATAAGCCAAAGTGAAATGGAATTTTTTTGAGGCGTAGAGTAGATACTATGACTGTCCAAGCCGTTCAAGCCACCCCCGCACCCCCGTGTTCAAGCCAGTTGCCCTCCCCAACCTCTGAAATCCTAATTTAGTTTGTTCCTGGACTAGAAGGTTGCACGTGTCAAAAAAATCGGAAGAATAAAAGCTGTTGAAACGAGCGACGCCCTCCCCCAGCACAGCAAGCGTTGGCGTGTGTGTTTAAGCATCGGCCCCCAGCGTGACGCCCCTTTCTGCGGTGCTGACAGGTCATCATTACATTGCTGTTTGCTTGTCAGCAAGCGCTTGCCACCATTTGCAGCCATGACAGTGGACTCTTCCGATCCAATCCAATCCAATCCACTTTATTTATAAAGCACATTTTATAAACACTGTTTCCAAAGTGCTGCACAGACTAGCAACACCATAAATAATAAGTAAATAAAGGAATGTAAATGTAAATAATAAGTAAAAATTACCACAATAAAAACTAAAAGATCAAATAGAAACAAAGAAACGTACAACAATAAAATATTTAAAACAAGAAATCGAAACAATAAAAACCAAAAGTCCAGGAAGTAGGTAAAAACATAAATAGGTAAATTAAATTAAAAAACAAAAATAAATAAAACCATTAAAAATACAAAAAAAAAAGAATAAAAGACACAGAGGACCACACGACTCACGCCGAGTTAAAAGCCAGAGAATAAAAGTGGGTTTTAAGACGAGACTTAAAGCTTTCGATTGTGGGGGCCGTTTTTACATGAGGGGGGAGAGTGTTCCACAGCTTTGGGCCGACAACAGAAAAGGCCCGGTCTCCCCTGGTCTTAAGTCTGGTCTTAGGCACCACCAGTTGGAGCTGGCCTTCAGACCTCAATGTGACGCTGGAGTGTAAATTTGGATGAGGTCTGAGATGTACTGAGGGGCCAGCCCATTCAAGGCCTTAAAAACAAACAATACACTCTTAAAATCAATCCTAAAACGCACAGGCAACCAGTGCAGGGAAGCTAAAATTGGGGTAATATGCTCCCTCTTTTTGGTTGCTGTTAAAAGCCGTGCTGCAGAGTTCTGGACTAACTGGAAGCCAGAGAGTCATTTATGGTTTATTCCAGAGTAAAGCGCATTACAGTAGTCCAGACGTGACGAGATAAAAGCGTGCATGGCTTGTTCGAAATGTCGCAATGATAAAAATGATTTGACTTTGGATAAAAGCCGAAGATGATAAAAACAAGATTTTACAACGGCATTGATTTGTTTATTAAGTTTAAAATCACTATCAATGATGACGCCAAGGCTGGTGGCTGTGGGACTGACATGGTTTTTCATGGGACCCAAGTCCAAGTGGGGGTCATTATTATTAAGGATGATAACTTCTGTCTTCCCTTCATTGAGCTTTAAAAAATGTTGAGCCAACCAGACCTTGACGTCACTAAAGCACTCAAGAAGGGGATTCAGGGGGGCATGGTCATTTCTTGTAATTGGTAAATAGATCTGGCAGTCATCTGCATAAAAGTCATAGGAGATGCCATGCTTTCTAAAAATTGTGCTAAGTGGGATTAGGTACAGAACAAATAGGATGGGCCCCAGGATTGATCCCTGGGGGACTCCACATTCAAGGGGGGCAGTAGATGAGGTGGAGTCACCAAGTCCCACAGTAAGGCATCTCCCTGACAAGTAAGACCTAAACCAATCAAGGGCAGCCCCCCTGACACCCACACAGTTTTCCCAGCGAGATAAAAGCATAGTGTGGTCCACTGTGTCAAAGGCAGCAGTCAGGTCTAAAAGCACTAAAATGGCTGAACCACCAGTATCAGTCATTAAAAACAGGTCATTAAAAACCTTTAAAAGTGCAGACTCAGTGCTATGAAAGGCCCTGTAACCTGACTGGAAGGTGTCTAAAATCCCATTTTCATCTAGAAAAGGCTGCATCTGTGCAAGAACACTTCTTTCTAAAATCTTTGAGATAAAAGGTAGTTTAGAAATGGGCCGATAATTTGATAAAATCGAAGGATCAAGACCTGTTTTTTTAAGCAAAGGTTCAACAGCAGCCTTTTTACAAAAGGAAGGAACAATACCAGAGGACAGGCTGCTGTTGATGATATCACAAACATAGGGGCCAATAGTTGCCCACACCTCCCTAAAAAAGCGAGGGGGGAGTGGGTCAATGGGAGAGGAAGAAGGCTTAAGACCATCAACTACCTTGGTAATGAAGGCCAGCAACACAGGTTCAAACTGATTAAAAACTTTAGAACACTGTGTCAGCACTATGTGTGTATAGAGCCAGCACTCTATATGAGCACTGGCTCGTATAGACGCAACCTTATTATTAAAAAAGTGCAGGAAATGTTCACAAGTGTCAGATGAGACTTCCAGTGTCGTGGATGGACTGGGGTTTAAAACAGAGTCAATAGTTTTAAAAAGAACACGTGGGTTGTTCATATTTTTTGATATCACATCTGAGAGGTATTTTCTTTTCTCAGCCTTCACTATGTTTTGATAACGCCTCCAACTGGCTTTGAGTGTTTCAAAGGAACCTTGCAGACCATCTTTCTTCCACCTGCGCTCGGCCTTTCGGCATTCACGGCGTGCTTCTCGTGTGACATCGTTGAGCCACACATCCTGTTTAGTTTTAGGGCGCATGGTTTTACGCGGGGCTAGACTGTCCAGGACATCAGCACAGGTACAAGTAAAGCAGTTCATTAGCTGCTCAGTATCAAGAGCAGCGTCTGGAGCCATTGCAACCCGAGATGCAGTGGCGAACAGAGAGGCAAAGGCAGAGGACGTGTCAGGCTTGATGAAACGGCCAAGGCGAGCAGGAGCAGGCAGGGTGGCACTGCAGTGCCAACCAAAGGACTGGACTGTGGTCAGAGAACACTGCATCCCCTACAGAGACACTATCAACAGCCAGTCCATAAGACAATACAAGGTCCAAAGTGTGTCCGTGTATTTGTGTAGCTCCTGTAACATTTTGTACTAAATAAAGCCTCCACCAACTCTAAAAAGTCTTTTGCCATAGGCGTAGAAGGGCAGCAGACATGAATATTAAAATCACCCACAATTAACATTGTCAAACTTTACCAACATTGCAGCAATAAAGTCAGAAAAATCCTGGATAAAGTCATTGTTGTGTTTGGGTGGTCTGAAAATGACTGCGCACAACAGCGGCTCAGACTGTCGCAGTTCGAAGCAGCTCACCTCAAATAAGGAGAAAGACACCATAGACAATGGCTTATGGTGTAAGGACGTTTTTAAAATAGTAGCGATGCCTCCTCCACGGCCAGTAGTTCTTGGCGTGTTAATGAAGGTACAATCGGGAGGCAACAGCTCAGAGAAGGAAGCAGACTCACCGGCATGAATCCAGGTCTCAGTGACGAATAATAAATCCAAAGAATGCTCCTTAAAGAGGTCCTGGAGGATAAAAGTCTTGTTTGAAACTGACCTCGCATTCACCAGTGCACACTTCGTTGAAACCCGAAGAGCTGAAGCTGCTGAAGCCGCTGAAGCTGCCCGGTTCAGCGGCCGGAGGTTGCCGGGGTTCACGCCGCCAGAAGCAACAGGAGAGCGGCGAGGCCGCAGCGCACAACGCTCGTCGCGCCGCCCAACGATGGGCACCAGCCAGGCCCCAACGGAGGTGAGAAAACGCCGAGAGATGAAGCGGCGAAAGCAATCCTCAAAGTCCCTCGGAACATTACGTGGGAGCCTTGCCGCCTCGGGAGAAAGCGCCAGCCAAGTTTTGAGCTTTACCAGTCTTCCACCTCGTGCGCCCCGGCGTCTACGTTTCCTGGGAAGCGACGGCTCCGCCCGAAGCAGAAAGTCTGGTACGTCAGACTGGTACGACGGACACAGTTTATTTGGCCCCCATTGCTCTTGTCTCGCACCAGCGGCTACAGTGTCTAGGATTTCAAATAGTTCCTGACGGTCATACACCAACAGAGAGTCGATGGTCCTCATGACAAATGCAAAAAAAACAATAAAACCGATCACAGTAAACTGAGGGAAGCGGCGAGCCAGACACACTGGCGCCATCTTGTTTTATATTATGTACACATATTATGTATGTGTAGCATTTCACTCCAAGTTGATCTGCAGGATGTCACCGCCAAGGAAAGATGCCGGACTCCCACACTGTGCTCCACCTCGCTACGCTCCAGTCACTCCTTTTACTGCTTCCTGCCGCATTTCCAGGAGCTTGAACTGGGATTCTTCTTCATCTTTGCCTGAGCTTTCAGGCTGTGCAGTGTTATTGATCACTGTCTGTATGGGCTGCCGTGGATGGAACATCACAATCCAATTGCGTTTTTTTTAGCTGATCTCTTTCAAATATTGAGCTCACTTTTCTCACATTGACTCTAAAAGTAAATCTATGTTTAAATGTGAATATAAAATCTAAATAGAAATGTCAAAAATACAGATGTTACATCTAAATATCCATCCATTTTCTATAGCGCCAGAGCCTATCCCAGCCAATTGAATCCCATTATAAATGTTACAACTAAATCTTAAATATAAATGTTATATATAAACACTAAATAAAAATGTCTAATCTAAATATTAAATCTAATAAATGAAAATGTTCAATTAAATGTTAAATTTTAAAAAAATATGCAAATATCCCACACTTGTCAGCACACTCAAATCCTATTTCATTTAATTGTATTTCATTTAAAGTGTAATTTAAGATATAAATCGTAAAAAAAATATAAATGTGACATCTCAATATGAATGATGTATCCATCCATCCATCTTCTATGCCGCTTCTCCTGTTTAGGGTCGCGGGGGTATGCTGGAGCCTATCCCAGCTGACTTCGGGCGAGAGGCGGGGTACACCCTGGACTGGTGTCCAGCCAATGGCAGGGCACATATAGACAAACACTCACATTCATACCTATGGACCATTTAGAGTCTCCAACGAAGACTAACATGCACGTTTTTGGAATGTGGGAGGAAACCGGAGTACCCGGAGAAAACCCCCGGGGAGAACATGCAAACTCCACACAGAGTTTATGAGAAAGGCCCTGAATGATGTACAGTCAAACCTGTCTTAGCGGCCACCTTTATAGAACGGCCACCTGCCTATAGCGGCCACTGAAAAAAAATCCCCCGCAGCAAATGTACATGTTATAGACCCTGTGTATAGCAGTCACCTGTCCAACGCGGCCAGCGGCCACCCATTTTGTCTCCCTTGGTCAATATCTGACCGCATATAGCGGCCAAATTACCAACTCAAGTAGAAGCTTCATGCACGAAAAAGTTTTTTTTTTCAATCAATGAAGCCGTCGTGTGTAGACTTTAATTACTGAGTCCTAGCTCAGTCACAATCATTCACAAGATCCACACAAACTGTCAGTTGTTCCACATAAAAAAGCCGTCTTCTTTTGAGCTTGCTATTTCCTGGTCAAACATGTAACTTTAAGAGCATTTGCACCAAAACATTACCGCAAAGTATGCTGGGAACAGGACGTGCTCCCAGCGACGCTACAATAAAAAAAACATACGCTAGCATGCATGCGGCAGCGGGAGCAAAACTGAGTTGGGTTGTACTTAATTGAAGTATTTTAGAATGTACTCACGTTATTTTTCATCAATCCTCATCCACAAATCCATCAAAGTCCTCATCTTCTGTATTCGACACAAACAAAGCCGTCTTCTTTTCCGTTCGCTACTAGTCTGTTAACTTGTCAGTGTTATTCAGCTCCGAAGCAAAGAAGGAAACTTCTCCTGTTGCTTCTGCCAACTTTATTTATTGAACGCGGCCACCAGACAGCAGCTCAGAACACACACACATCTCTCAGCATCGTCTCTCCTTCCTGCTTGCAAAGGTTAAACAAGCCCCACTACATAGCTGTCCAGCCAATGCCTGTAAGAAATGACACCGTTTATTTCCTGGTGTGCACTGGTCAATACTGTAATGCCGCTTGTTGTGGGGAAGGAGAGACTCACGTCGCCGATGCACTTTAATGGCTTTATTAACAGCGGAGAACACTGCAGGACTTTACATCCACGCCAACATAAACACACTTCCCAACTCTCTCCAAACTCACA
The DNA here is from genome assembly GCF_027744805.1 of Dunckerocampus dactyliophorus. Taxonomy (NCBI): domain Eukaryota; kingdom Metazoa; phylum Chordata; class Actinopteri; order Syngnathiformes; family Syngnathidae; genus Dunckerocampus; species Dunckerocampus dactyliophorus. The sequence continues at coordinate 905,543 of NC_072827.1, forward strand.
GCTAGCACTGAGCCTAGCTCTCCTGCTCGGGACGCCCACCGTCACTTCCCGTCACTTCCTGATGAACTAAAGCGGTAATGACACTCTGCCGTATAAAAAGTAAAATATAAAAAACAAGCGTAAGACATTACTAGCACACCTTTGTTCTGTGGGTGGTGGATATATTCTATCAGTTATTATTAAGCCTCTAGCTTCCTTTTAGTAAGTAAAAACCTTGGCTATGATTGCACTACATTGTCATGTAGACCTACAAAGTACACTTGGAAGAACAAGAGGTGAATAAATGTATTGCAACTGATGTGAAACTGATGAGGGGTAGGATTAAATAAGCTTTGCTTCTTCCTACTCCTTTTTGGAGATGCAAAATTGTGAATTGTACTATGTGATGTGCTACTGTTTGACTCATGCATGTTCAGGATTAAAACCATGAACCATGATAATAACAAGCCTAGTAGTGCTGTACAACTTTTATCCGCAGTCCGCAGTGCCCTCTACTGGTCAACATTATTATTTTTTTCCCTTTTTTTCTTTTTATTCCTCTATCTATAGAGGCCACCTGTCTATAGCGGCCACTTTTGCAGACTCCCTCTAGTGGCCGCTATAGACAAGTTTGACTGTATATAAATATCAAATTAAATGTTAAATCCATCAATCTATTTCCTGTACCACTTGTCCTCACTAGGGCCTATGCTGAAACCTATCCCAGCTGTCTTCTGGCAAGAGGCTGGGGTAAACCCTGGACTGTTCACAAGCCAATGAAATCTAAATATAAATGTGAAAATTAAATCTTAAACATAAATAGAAATGTAAGTCAACTTAAATGTTAAATGAAATGTTCGCTCTTGAAATGAATGTTTCAAAAATGTGCAAATAGGCCACACTTTTCAGTCAGCACATTATTCTATTGAATTGTATTTCATTTCATTTAACATTTAAAATTGTTAAATGGTAAAATGGTGTATCTAAAACGGTATATACATGCCAATACATGCCAATATGAGCCTTAGATTTAACATTTACATTTCGAGGAAAGATTTAGCGTTTAGGTTTCAAGTCAGATTTACCACTTAATTTGTACGTCAAATGTGAAGGAAATGAGTTGGATGTGAGGAAAATGGAGCTAAATATTCCAAATACATCAGCTTAAAAAACATGTCAATGAAATGCAACATTCGGCTTCACTCAGGATTGACCTGAAAGAAGCGAGCCACTGCCTGTGCTCGCTAGTAAATGACGTTACACCTCAGCGGCTGCTGACCGCTCACCTGCAGGAGGCGGCGTGACAAAGGATAATCACCCTTTTGCGTCACAGTACTGACGGCATTCTCCGCTTGGCTTCAATGGAAGCCCCGACAAAGAACTATAATCGCCGGGAACGTCACCCCTCAGCCAATATCACGCCAGGCGCTTGATCTTGGATAAATGATGATTTGTGTGCACTTTGGGTGTTTGCTGCAAAGTGGCATCACTTTGACAGCACTTCAAAGAAATATGACACGCCAAAAAGTGGATCAACTCTTTCTATGGCACGACTCTACTTCATCTTATTCTGAACAACCTGCAGAGTGCGGAAAAGAAGTATTTCACCCCCTGCTGATTTCCCTTTGCAAAGATATGAACAGCCCACCATTTTTATGGCAACATAATAATAACATTAAATAAGCTTATAAATGAACTTGCATTTGATTATGGCAATTATGTGAACTGGTTCCAGGTGCCTTCTCTTCTCACTCTTGACGTGACATAACACCCCTATGGTCACCTCTGCACTCCTATTACCCCATATGGACATGATAAGAGTAAGAAAGCCGTTTAAGTCATGAATAAGACTCATGTTCATGTGTGTTCCCGAGGGAAGCTGCGCACGGGGTGGATAGGAAGTGACGTTGGGGTTAAGAGCTGACAGCCACAAAAAAGCCAGTGTTTTTTTTTAGGGATGTTTATGAGGGATTTTTATGTGCCTGTTGTGAAATGACTCAAAACTGAAATAAAAGCTTGTTGTTCCAGCCATCAAGTCTGGTGCTTGTGTGTCTCCCCAACATTGAATTCTTTTGGAATGTTGCCCATCATCCACGATCCTTGTGTGAAACATGAGCACGTATTTCTTTCCCTTTTGCGTCTTCTGAAGGCCTTATATGTGTATTTTAGCTAATCTAGCTGTTTTTATGCTTGAAAAAGCTTAATTGAGGCAAAATATGTGCTTCAGTATGCATATTTTTGACTAATAATCGGCCGTATTCAACCACAAAGCAGTGTGATTTGTGTAACTCATATATGTTTGAGTGAAGCCGCAAAGTGCAAAGTGGCAAGGGACTGCTGTATTTGAACAAGCTAGCATTCTGACCCCCACCATCCATGAGGCACACAAATCAGTCCTGTCCCTTTAGGGAAGTCAGACATTATGTGGATAACAGAACCTTTTCAAACCTCTCCACCACCATTAGTCTGAGCTTCAACGACCATTAGAACCTCTCAGCTCTTTTGTGTAAAGACCCGTGTTGCTTTTTTTGGATGATTTCGTGGCACTGCATGTGCAAGCAAGCAGAATCTTATTATAAAGTACTGAGAGAGACAAGGTTGCACAACAGCCACACTCGGTAGCTGGCCATATTTTAATGAGCTCGAGAAGAAGCAGAAAAAAGATAAGCAATTACGGCTAAAGTGTTCTTCCTGCTGTGTGCGTCCATGCCGGCATTATTAAAGCCCTCGTGCAAAAGCTTTTCATTTAGCAGGCGTCTTGGTTATTGCAATAATATCACTTACAGGGTGGCAACAACATAGCATTGCAGTACAGAGATTGCAGACTGCAAAGGAAGTTTAATTATGTAACGCATAATAATCAGACGGATGGCTCAAGCACCACAAACACGTGGACGACACTGTCACATGACCAGTTGGTCACATTGTAGACTGTACACAGTATATACACTGTAGAATAATGCTAAACATTCTTATTATGAACTCATTCAATCCCAGACATTTTTCTTAAGACAACCCTTCAGCAGCGGCCATTTTACACCATTTGGACTGATCTTTCAAGGTACACAGAACATTGTCTTCTTTGTTTATATAAGCATGGAACCTACTAAAACAAAGATTAGACTCTCATCTTTCATCAGCAAAAAAAGTTGATCTCTACCTTTTTCTGTTCTTTAGTAATCAGCAGTAGAACATAGGTAAGTTTCAGGAAAATATCAGTTCCTGACTAAAATAGCAGCTTTTTGTGAAGATACATTTCAAGCGGAACTTTCACTTTGATACAAATATGTTTTGCTTTTGCGACAGCTCAAATATCTAAACAACTATACCGACACAAAAAAGGGGTTGTTTTACATCAAAATAACAATTTATTTACAAATATAACACCATCAACTAGTGACAATTTTCACATTTGAAACTGAACTATGTGTGTGCAAGCATGTGCGCATGCGTTAAAATTGCCCTACCAATGCGTAACCTTCTGCACGCTACACGCTCTCTCACTTCCTCCCTGCTGTCATGTGTGATTCTTCTTTGAAATGATCGTCAAATGCATTTCTGCCACCTTGTGGCCGTTTTTATGGCTTAAAAGTGCCCTGAAATGTTAGTGCATTGGGACAAAGTTCCATCGTCACCTCTTTTTGTCACCTCTCTGTATAAATATGTCTGTAGGATCGGGCGTTGAGGATTTTAAAAACATAAATCCATCTCTGCTATTGAATGCGTTCATGGCAAACATCCATTCATTTATATTCCCAATACAGTGGAACCTTAGTTAGCGCCATGAATTGGTTCCAGAATGTTGGACTCCAACCAAAACGAACGCTAACCAAATGTATTTTTCCCATAAGAAATAAAATAAATTCAATGAATCCGTTCCAGAAAGCCAAAAATGTTAACACAAAACATGTCGGTAATTTCCTCTGTATTTGTGTTACCTTCAAACTAATGACATTCAGGTTTGCATCAAATAGTACAACACTGGTTTCACACAATTAAATGCAAAAAAACAAGGTGTCTCTTGTTTATTTTTGCAGACGTAACCGCGGTTCCTTTGTATTCAGAAATGGGAGGTTGGAGCAGTAGCTGGTGTTCATCGTGAGAGGATCCACGCTTTGTTATCATCCTGTGACATTCGATGAAAAGTCCTCGCGGAGGAGACGGATGAGAGAATCCAGCGGGGAAAAGCAAGGAAAGGTCAACGCAGGAGAGCGACAACGACAGCAGTGACTGAGTTTGATATCGCCTAGCGGGTTCCCCGAGGGATTCTGGTAGCTGATTTGGTGAGGGATCCTTGTTTTATGTGGGAAAATAAGTATTTCACTGAAGACGGGACTGTTCCCAAAGACACCATGTGGCATCTTCCTGTTTTGTCATGACTTATTTCATGAATTCAGTCGTGCTTCCCACCTTCTTTATCAAAATGCTGGCATTTGCAACTTTCTTTGGCTCCATTTTGTGTTACTGAGATGACATTCAAGAAGTAACTCATGGCAAAACAGGAAGGTGGTGTCCGTGTTGACCTCGCTGCCACATGGTGTCTTTGGGAACGGTCACACCAAGAATCTCGTCTTGCCTATTCATGATATGGATTTATTTGAACTATTCCGTCAACTTCAAATATATGCTTTCTTCCTTATGTAAAAAGAAATGTATGATTTAAAGTGTGGATTGAATGAATAATGGCTACCGTGTTTTGCTCTGTGGAGCCTGACGGGCTTGTGAGATGCAATGCAGGTGTCAGCCATTCTGACTGTTGTTGTTGTTGTTATTATTCGTGCTAACGATGGTAATGGTAACCATGAGAAGTGGTGATAATAATGATAAAGATTGTTGTCATTTGTTTTGATGTACTTTATGTGCAAATGTAAATGTTAGTCCATGACAATAAAATGAAATGAAACTTGTTATTATTAAGGGAGAAAAAAAATCCAGACCGACATGGCCCTGTGTGAAAAACTGATTGTGTAGAAAAGGTTATAAAGCCATTTCTAAAGCTTTGGGACTCCAGCAAACCACAGTGAGAGCCATTATCCACAAATGGTGAACACATGCAACACTGGTGAACCTTCCCAGGTGTGGCCGACCAACCAAAATGACCCCAAGAGTGCAGTGATGACTCATCCGAGAGGTCACAAAGACCCCACAACAACATCCAAAGAAGTGCAGGCCTCACTTGCCTCAGTTAAAATATGGTGGTGGTAGTGTGATGGTTTTCAGGACCTGGAAGACTTGCTGTGATAAATGGAAGCATGAATTGTGCTGAAGGAGAATGTTGGTGACCTCAAGCTGAAAGCAACTTGGGTTCTACAGCAGGACAATGATCCAAAACACACCAGCAAGTCCACCTCTGAATGGATGAAGACTTTGGAGTGGTCTAGTCCAAGTCCTGACCTGAATCCTATTGAGATGCTGTGGCATGACCTTCAAAAGGAAAAGCCTCCAATGTGGCTGAATGACAACAATTCTGCTAAATTCCTCCCCAGCGCTGGAAGAGACTCATTGCAGGTTGATTGCAGTTGTTGCTGCTAAGGAGGGCCAACCACTGATCTCTATTATATATCTGGATAGCTCATTGGCTATGACTTGTGAAGGCAAACGGCCGCCATATTGCCACTCGCAAGAAACACTTCTCGACAAGCTTTTGCATTCGTGGTGAACTTCTTTTATTCATTCGGATTGGACACAAATTTCGCCTGAAGATGCCTGCATGTGCAGCTATTAACTGCACAAATCTCCAGTTCAAAGGCTGTGGACGAACATTTCACCTGTAAGTATGATTGAAATGTAGATTTATGATTGATCATTTAAGGGTTTTGCACTGTCCATCTCTCAGATATTTTCATCATGTAAAATTCCTCTGATTAAATGTATGTCCAGAATTGATACGTTTATATAGCTCTATAATAGCTAAGAGGAAATGTACCTACTTTTTTGTTCTATCATGATATATGTATTTCTTTAAGGGACGAAGGTTGCGTTACTTGAAGGAAGGAGAATCTCAGTGCTTCCATGATGCTTACCAGGCATTGTATACAGTGCAGTTAGCAAGCCAGTTGGCATACAATTGACCCTTCATTTGGATAAACAACCTTTTTTTTGCTGCTGAATGACTGACGTAAAAGGATTCATTCATATGATATGTTCTGGAAAATAATATTACTGAACATGCATACCAGTATGTTTGAGATTGCAAACAACGTATTGTCTTACCCAAAGCATATGGTTTTGTTTCAGTGTTGTGGTTTTTTTCTGGTGTGTGTTGATGGTTATTACACATTATGGTTATCACATATTATTCCTGTGGTTTTTGTTCAAATATATTTCTATATCAGAAAAGAGCTTATTTCTATTTCATAACACAAACAAAAAAATCATCAAAATGTGAAATGATTTTAAAACTTGTCTCTTTTATGATTCATATTTTGTACAGACGAGAGCATAGTGAATTGTATGAAAGTAAGAATAAAAGTAAAGGATCATGACCATGGATTTTAGTGGAAAAAAGGGTTGGGATATGCAGTTCAAATGAAAATCTCTTTCTAGAGGAGTAAAACTATCATTGCTATAGGGGAGTGCTGAGCCAGGGTGCACAGTAGAATTTTGTCCCAAAGGCAATGAGAATTGGAAGGGGAAAAGTACATTTAATATAGCCAAAAGATAGAGAATAACGTATCAAATGGTCTTTAAGGGACGAAGGTTGCGTTACTTGAAGGAATGGGAGAATCTCCCCGCTTTTTAATGTCAAATATAGATGTTCTGTTAGCCTCTTCATCTGCTTTGTACACTATGTACGCTGTGCCAATGTAGTCGACATGTGAGTGGTAAGATGGCGTCTCTTTGGCTTCAGCGGCTTGCACGGACGGGTGCGACGTATGAGCTATCCAGATATATAATACCGATCAGTGGGCCCAGCCAGTTATTAGCTTTAGGGGGTAATCACTTGTTCACACAGGGACATGTAGCTTTAGATGTTTTTCTCCCTTAACAATAAAAAGTTTCATTTAAAATGTGCATTTTGTGTTGTTGTGTTGTCATTGTCTAATATTTACATTTGTTTGATGATATGAAACATTTAAGTGTGACAAACATGCAAAAAACAAGAAATCAGGAAGGGGCAAACACTTTTTTCCACCCCTGTATGTTGGTGTTATTATTATTGTTACTGATATTGTCATTGTTATTTTTAGGGTTTTTTAATTTTTCTTTGTTAATTAAATGAAGTAATTTGAAGAAATAAATCAATAAAAAAGGAATGACGTCTGCAGTATACGCATTTGGAATTGGTTTCTGCATGTAAATAAATACAACTATAATTGCAAAACTATAAAACGTGCTTTGTGTTGACACTTTTGACTTTCTGAAACGGGTGAATTGGATTTATTATTTCTTGTGGGAAAAATTGATTCTGTTAGCGTGGGTTTTGATGAATGACGCTAACGAGGTTCCGATGTACGGTGTATGAGATATGACGATGTTCCTCACCTTACCTTCACACAGCTTTGTGCACCAAGAATGAATTGGTGAATTTCATGTAAAACAAGCATGTATCTCTCATCCACTAGGCTGTTTTGGCCCAAAGACGTAGCTCTGCTGCTTCATCATCACTTGTGTAGAAAATAGACACAACAGAAGACAACACAGCTTTCATTTCTCACGGAAGCACTGAGAGAACACCGCGAAGGGCGTAACAAAACTAACACAGGGGATAAATAACGGAAATTGGAAGTTAAAGCAGGCATGAGGTGAGGATGTTTTGTCAGAGCAAAGACAACCTGGCCGGCTGCCATGCTCTCACTCTCTCACACACACACACACACACACACACACACACACACACGCACACTCACACACACACAAAGCGCAAAACAAACGACGCTGGCTGACATTTTTCAGAAAGCAGAAACACGCGAGAAGCAATAAAAAGCCCTCAGACGCCACAACACCCCACAAATGCCAACTGCCTCCAATCGGGACGGAAGCGTTAAATCAAAGGCGGACAGGTTATTACGCTGAGATAAGTCAGACGCTCGTGATACGCGGACGAGGCAGCAAGATAAGCACGGCAACATGTTGCAGCCTCGCTTGACCTCATGGAGTCGGTGTGTCTTCTCTGCAGGATGAGTAACCTACAGACTGGATTGTACTTGTCATTGTTCAGTGACACGAGCAGCAACGGCTGCCTTTTATTGCAGCTTTCAATGATCTCACAACAAGCACAATAATAAAAACATCATGATAATAATAACATGGCTTACAGTTGCAGCCATAGCCCACAACAAGCTCAAACGTAACTCTGAACCCCCCCGACATCACTTCCTGCTCTCCCACAAGATCAATGGTCTTATATGGCTTATATTCTCACATCACACATCCTATCTTGGGTAATACGTGTGTAAAGGTGACTACAGGGGTGTTATTTCATGACTTGAGGGCTCTAATAATGTTTAAAAAAGATCGTAAACAGCTTTTTTCATGCCATAACTACAAAAATATTCCATTTTTAAAGAAGGAATCCTACTAAAGTCACTAATCGCAGCCGGCTCCAGAGCCAGCTGACCGCGATAAGCAAGGTATTAGTGCATTTGCCTGCTAGCAACAAGCGTTTTTCTTTTCTAAACTGACACGACGCCAACGCTGACTGCGTCGTTTGAAGCGTCAAGGGTGTGTGGACTCCCACGTCCTCCTCAGCAGCCGATGATGACAGTGACTTATGTGAAGGCTGATGTGACGCCGCAGGCCGCTTGTAGCACCAGCTACTGAGGAGGCGTGAGGATTAACACACACATACAGTAGATGCTTCTTGATGAAAAGCCCATGAACGCATCAGCAGCCTGAAGGCAAACATCTTCTCCTCAAAGCATGTGGCAGACAACATTGACAATTTCTGTCTTCATTGTTCAAAGGTGTTCAAATTAGAGCAGGGTAAGGAACATGCGCGCACGTCGCTGATGAAAGACGCTGAAATAAATCCATCCAAGGTATTTCCAAACCACATCTTCATTATTTGGGGATATTTCCAAAATGTGTCATCATTTCAAATGGCTAAGAACCACAAATGTACCACAACGTATCCCTGAGATGGCACTACTGTCGAAATTGTACGACAGTAAAATTGCCTCGTGAATTAATTCCGCATTGGTTCCAATTAAACGGGTTTCTAGAGGACACCAACGTTTGATGGCGCTGCCAGCATTATGCTATATCGCATCCTCTTCCTGCTTTGAGTGCTTAAAGTTAGCCCCGCGTAAAACACACACACGCATCAGTTGTCGGTGTCGTCAGCCAATGATAGCGATTTGGCTAAATTGAGCTACTAACATGAGCTATCATTGAATGTATACCCCGCAGGTGACACTTATTTTATTATCGTTCATATTTCAAAATAGGTGTTTTATGTATTTTAATTTTAGTACTATTGTTCATTCATTTGTTTTATATAGTTCTATTACATTAAGTAAACCAAGAATCAAGTTTGTTTGGGGTTCTAAACATAATGACGGTGCTTTTTCTCACTTTTTTGTCTCTCCTACGAGATTATGCTTTAGTCCCACAGCATCTGTTACGACATGCAAATTGACCGTCGTACCATCCAAAAGGTACTTTTCTCATGGAGGACTCGAGGCGTGTTTGTGAGTTGTAGATGCATCCAGGTCCATGCTGTTGGAATTGCACTGCTGTTGATGTGTTCAAGTCAGAATGAAGTTCTAAAATGTGCTGGGAGCGACACTATGCTCCCGTCTGCTGTCAGAACAGAGAGGTGTGTCTTGACCTGATGCTTATGCGTTCATTACTGTTGGCCTAATTCATGACATAAATGAGTTACTGCTGTTTTTGACAGCTCTAGTAATAACATCATGAGGTTTCTGAGCTGCAGGCGGCCCTCTGAGTGTGACCGTAACTAAAAAGGCAGGGTGATAAAAGTTTGCATGGTTTAAATGAGGCTGCCAACCAGAGTTCTTTTTGGATGAAGTGTGAATGATTTCCAACCAGTATAAACTGTAAATAGCAAAGCATTCAACTTGAATGTAAATATTAGGAAGTTTCTTTCTACAGGAGTACATGTTCACAAAAGATGTTGACTTTTGAAAAGTAGTCTACGGTGTTGCCTCACACTGTGAGATGTTCAGTGTCTCTCTCTTCCCTCTCTCGTCTGTCTGCACCGCCCATTGTTTTCTGCGTCCTGATTGGCTGTAGACCAATCAATCAGTCTCCTTCGTGCCGTCCCGTCATGTCTCTTGTGTCATCGCTGGCTAGCTAGCTTGTAAATGAATCATGGGTTCGACTGCAGCAATATGTTTTAACAAGGATACAAAAACGCTACAGAACAGCGGAACGGCGGCGGGACCAAAAGGCGCGGTCACAGGAGAGAAATACACGTGAGTGACTTCATCATTTCTTGTGTTGATCAGTAAAATTCAAACGAAGGTTTGAACTTTTTTGAGAGTGGTTACCAAGCGAGAAATGTTAACGCCTGTCTGAGAAAAGTGTATTAGTTAGAAAAGTGTACGCTGAGGGCTTTTACAGCCTTCAAACCAGCCTTAGAATCACTGGAAACAAATGAAGTTGGCTACTTCGCATGGTGGCCGAGTGATTAGCATCTTGGCCAACTGTGTTACTTGAACGCCATGAGTGTGTGGACGTGAATCGTGTTGATGGTTGAATCCTGTTGATACCAGTGTGTTGCAAATGTTGCACTGGGCCCACCGCCCTTTAGTTACGAAGTTAAGCCAAACTTTTTAGCCTCCAACCTCAAAAGCAACGGCGCGCTGCCAGAGGCCTTGCTTGTGCAGCTCAGCAAGACAGAAAGCTTTTTTGCCTTTGCCATCAACAGATCCTGACAGCGTTAATACCTGACAGAAAATGATACTGAAGCCCCATTTTCGCTTTAATGCTTCTTTGCAATAAATTGCTTACTGATTTTTTTGTCTCACTCTTATTTGTTCTTTTTGCATTTTGAAGCTCTGCTTTGAAGCTCCCTACAGGCAGTCATGGATTGACGTAATTAAACAAAATGAGCAAACTTGAAATGAAATTAGTAATAACTTCAGTTCCTATTTAAAGGCAAGTTTCCATGACAAATGGGTTGGTTGTGAAAATGATTATTCAGGTGTGAAAGTCATCTTCCTCCTCCCGCAGACTGTGATGGAGGTCCAACCGTGTGAAGCGAGGCAGGCCGGCTTGCCGCCTGTTTGCCTGGCACTGATAAGGCCGGGCTTTGGGCCGATTTCATTTACCGCTGGCGATAAAGCCAGACAGCCTCGGCGGGCTGCTTAGTGGTCATTTCGGCCCCCCGAAGGAAAAGTTCACTTTCATTTTGTGTTGGAAATAATGATTTCTACATTTCCAGGCGGGCTTAAGGGTCACAGCTCAAATTAAAAAAACAGATCATATTGAGCTGCCGGCGGAGGGAGAAGAAGAAATGGCAGCCAAAAGGACGTTGGTGCATTTTAATGGATCGCATTTTCATAATCATTTCCATCCATCCAATTTCTGTCCTCATTAGTGTCACCCGTCAGCTGGAGCCTATCCCAGCTGACTTCCAGTAAGAGGCGGGGTACACCCTGGGCTGGTTGCCAGCCAATCACAGGACACATATACAGTGATTGCAGTGAGTTGGCCCAAACCCGACCGTGATAACTGAGTTTCCGTGAAGTAGGATTCCTTATTTATCAATTGAATATTTTTGTAGGTACAGAATAGAAAATCTGCTCACGACTCTCTAAATGCAGTTTTTAACATGATTAGAGCCCTCTAGACCTGAAATAACACCCCTATATTCATAATAATAATAAGACATTTTGGGCAGACTTTACAATAAGGTACACAAAAATACAGGAGTTACTGAGGAACTAATGAATAACTGATGAGGAAATAATGATTTCGGCACATAAATTTAGACTAGTTATTGAGGAACTAAGGAAGAACTAATGAGCAACTAATGACTAAGCCACATCAATTTAGACTAGTTACTGAGGAACTAATGAATAACTGATGAGGAAATAATGATTTAGGCACATAAATTTAGACTAGTTACTGAGGAACTAATGAGCAACTAATGACTAAGCCACATAAATTTAGACTAGTTACTGAGGAACTAATAAAAAACTAATGAGCAACTAATGAGTAGACTAGTTACTGAGGAATTAAGGCACATCCATTTAGAGTAGTTACTGAGGAACTAATGAAGAACTAATGAGGAACTAATGAGTAGTGGTTAGGTTTGGGGTTAGGTAGGTTCGTTCCTCATTAACGACTGTGTACCTTTTTGTAAAGTGTTACCTATATTTTATTTATAAAGCACTTTACTCGGTAGCACTTTACAATAAGGTACACAAAAATACAGTTGTTACTGAGGAACTAATGAAGAACTAATGAAGAACGAATGAGGAACTAATGACTAAGGCACATCCATTTAGAGTAGTTACTGAGGAACTAATAAAGAACGAATGAGGAACTAATGACTAAGGCACATCCATTTAGAGTAGTTACTGAGGAACTAATGAAGAACGAATGAGGAACTAATGACTAAGGCACATCCTTATCTACCCACCCATCGGGAAGGTGAGGCAGGTTAATTTTACCTGACTGATGGCGTGTTGTTGCATTTCCACTCGTAAAGACTAAATCAGACTACATAAGCCAGTTAAGACAGAAATGAGACTTGTGCTGGTGTGTGTTACGTATAAATGTGTTCACTGGGGGACCTGATAGAGAGTTAACAGGAAGTGACCTCAGCGGTTCAGAGTTGAGTTTCAGCTTCGCTTGTTTCAGGATCATTCAGGCCTGCAATAAAAGCATCAAGTCTGGTGCTTGATTAACATTACAGTAACATTACTGACACCTAGTGACCAGTGTACAATACTGCATATCATCATTAAATCTTTGAAGTTTATCTTTTGGATGCCTTATTTTCGTTCATTTAGCCATTTTATGCATGCACAAGCCTAATTTAGACAAAAAATGCATACAATTTACTTAAATATGTTTTTTTTTTTTTTTTTTACTAAGAATCTTCAATCACAAAACAGCACGATTCATTATTTTCCATTGGTATGAAAAAGTGTTTGCCCCCTTCCTGATTTCTTATTTTTTGGCATGTTTTTGGCATGTTTCATCGCGACATTGGAAGCGCGGCTGTACGCCACTCCACAGCGTCCCACACATGCTCACGGGCAGCAGTACTTTGGCAGTGCGACAACTGGGACGCCTTCAGCTTCTGGGAATTGTGGGGCCGTGCATCATCCTGCTGCAGCACGTGGTGATGGTCGTAGACAATGGATGGATTTGACCCTGGAACAGACCAGTTGTACTTCCATGACTACAAGCCAGGAGATCTTCCAGCGGATCTTCTGACCGTTTGGTGTCCAACCAGCCACAATTTGCATATTTTGCACAAATGTGAACCATCCTTTTGGACTGAACTAACGCTGGCCCCCAGGTTAAACCGAGCCCCCAGGTTGGTGATGTTTGCCATCACGAAGTTGAACCGTCACTTGAGACGTCTCAGTCATTTTAGGCGGGCGGCCAAGATGAAGTCCAGCCACGCCATTCGTGCTTCCCTCGTGGGAAAAGAGAGACAAACACCGGCATGAGTCATCGCGCCCACCCGCAGCTAGCAGTCAGACGTGTTTCATCTCCTTGACAACCAAAGCCAGAGGTTTCCTTCAAGCAAACGGGCTGCAGAGGTCATGTCATCGTCATCGTCGTCGTCAGACTCTGTGTCTCTCCCTGCTTATTGTCCTCCTCCGTGGAACACCTGATGGATGTCAGTTCCTTTTGCGTGCCGTTCACACGGCTTTGTTGCTCCTTCAGAGACCAAATTTGCAGCGGCATACGTCCAAATGCCATAAAACATACGCATGGGGGACATGCTGCACATTAAAAATGCAGCAATTACAGAAACGCTGCAGGATTGAAAACGAACGCAAAAGAGAAGTGCCACTAATGCCAAAAGCCCAGACGAGCCCCCAAAACAGGCGCATGGGGGGAAATGCTGGACGTTGACAGAACAACCCAGAGGTTAGCCAGGACACCAGGGGTGCCAAATGTGAGGGATGTCCAACTTTAAAGATGTAATATTTGACAGTTTTATAGAGTGACCGATTTTTACAGTCAGGTGGTTCACAAAGACAAAGAAAAGTGTACCTTTTCATGCTCATTTCCGGGGGCTTCTAAAATGACCTCGACCTTAAAATGTCTTTTAACAAAATCTTTACATATATCACTTTTGGTCCCAGTATTCACCCTCGGGTCACATCATCATGTAATGGCTAAAAACAAACCTAAGGCATTCTTGACTTTTTATTCAAGACTTCCTTGCATTCGTTTATGATCTTGACGCCACTTGCAAGCACCGCCGCCCGGCTGGCTGGCGTGTGTTGACTGCAGTACAGGCTGCAGCGAGCGGCCGGGGGGTTCGGGGGGTTTGAACGAACCCCCCCCACGGGCGACCAAAGGTCGGCTTGGTTAAAAAAAAAAAAAAAAAAGCTGCTATCAAGGTGTGCAATTGTAACGGAGTGTAGATGTGCTGCGATAAATGATGGCAGAAGTGTTGCAACAGCGCCTGCTGCTGGTGAATAGTGGCATGTGCACATTGCTGCAGGAAATTGTTAACTGTTAGGAATGAGACATGGTGAGTCACGTTTTTGCACTGTCCGGGATATTTGGTGATGTAATGTTGACTGTGTGTTTATATTTTGTCATGTGCATTTGATAGTGTTCACTCATTGGAAAGAGCCAGTCTGCACTTTTGAGTGAAGTTTTAGAGACTTTAATGCAGTTTCTTTGTTGAACTAACTTGGAATCACTTATGTGCAATGTAGATTATCCCATGACCAAAGTCAACGCTCACCTGTCCTTCCTCTGTAAAAGTGTTGTTACAGGACACACTGCCGTTAAAAGAAGTCCATAATCCACCTAACTGGATGTGATGCATTCAAGCCACAGCACATCAAGTTGTGGACCGTCACACGATCCCGTTCACTTCCCCAACATCAGGGTCCTCCTTCAGGTGGCCTGTACCATCCCAGTAACATGGTGTGAATGTGAGCCAAGTGCCAGTACCTTGAAGCGTCTGAACACCTACATGAGGGCCAGTATGACGCAACAGCGGCTGACCTCGCAGGCACTTCTCCACATTCACTACAAAAAGGTTATCAACCTGGAGGCAGTGGTGGACATATTTTCCAAGAAAGATGATGCTGAATGAGCGATAGGTAAGGCTGAAACACATTGTAGTGATTCATATAGTGTAGGCCTGTGGAAATAGCATCCACCACTGAAGCCATGGCATGCTCAGTCGCCCAGTAAACTGATGAACTTATCTAAATAGGGCAAGCTTGATGTTGGCATTTTGCCCTTAAGCTTGTCATTTGGAGGAAATAACATTGTTATGTCTGTCCAAAATATGCATCACAAAACTGTTTTTTCGGGATCCAAATGCAAAATTTCCCCCCCTCCCAGACCCTTCCCTGCTTGGTTGCTTCGTTCCATCGCAAAAGGTCCGTTCGTCAGATTTTTGCACCCCCCCTGAAAACCTACCAAAATGGCAAGAAATGCTACTGTGCTCATGTTGACATGCTCGCAATGCGAGCATGCTAATGTTAGCATGCTAACACCTGGCATGTTAGTGCTAAGTCTTCATATAAGTGTCTAACTATGAAAATGGCAAAAAAAAATGCTACTGTACTCCTGTTAACATGCTCGCAATGCTAACATGCTAATGTTAGCATGCTAACACCTGGCATGTTAGTGCTAAGTCTTCATATAAGTGTCTAACTATGAAAATGGCAAAAAAAAAAATGCTACTGTACTCCTGTTAACATGCTCGCAATGCTAACATCCTAATGTTAGCATGCTAACACCTGGCATGATAGCACAATGTACCAGGAAGGCTAAATGTCACGAGTGAGTTGAGAATTTTGACTTTGCAACGGTCTGAATCGGTTAATACATGTGGAAGTAGTTAGAAATAGTTAGAAGGCATTTTGCATTCCGAAAAATGTGAATGTCAAGAAAAGTGGGAATTCTCGGTGTGTGGAAAATGGCATGAATGTCCTTAATTAGTTGTTAGTTGAACACTTTGATCATGTTTGAACGTTCTGAATCGGTTGCTACATGTGGAAGTAGCTGGACCGCCTTACATCAAAGGCATTTTGCGTGCTGTGGCTCATAGCGTGAATGTCCTGACTTTGTTGAATGAGGTGAATCTGAATGTGTGAATGTGGAAAGAGTAGTAGAAGGTAAAAGTGTGACATTTGGGAAAATGTGGATCCTGCAAATGGGGGAGAGACGCTGGTCTTGGCCGTGTGTACGCGCCGCCATCTTGCATGAGCATCGTTCTTCATCTTCAACTTCAACGTCATCTTCAACTCTTTATCAACGCACGTTAGGCTGAATTTGTACCAAACTCGGCTATTTATGAGAAAGAAAGAGTTACTGGTAGCGGTGTTGAGAAGCAGCCGGCTTGAAATGAAGAAAAATGGTGCATCCCAAATAAAAATTACTTCGTAACGTTGCAAATTAGACGAGGAAAAAGGGTCCCCTGACTGCTGCGGTGGACACACATGAACTAACCCGCACTCGGGCCGAATCTCAGCATTCGCTTTCTTCCTTTTTCCCATTTGTGTTTCTTTTTGATCCAGTGAATCCAGCTGCTCACGTCCATGCATGCTATATTTCTTTTCTAAGGTGGGGGGGGGAGTAATCCTCTAGAAATAGTCTGTGCATGCATCACCTTGGTCGCCTTGGTCCCTGTGAGCTAAGACACTCGCTCATTTTGGAGCCATGTTAAATTCATCTCTTCATTCACTTCATATTAAAGCCTCCAGCAACCGGCGCACGCACATGCGGAAACCGGAAAAAACGAGCATTGCTGAACGCATCAGAAAATCAAATTGGAGAAGGGCTTGTGTCTTTATTTATTTGTTTGTATTATCCAAGAGGAGGCTGAGGGCTACAAATAAAGGGAGCACTGCAGCAAAGTGGAGACTATGGAGTGTAATATGCTAGCGCCAAGGCTAAGCTAACGTTAGCATGTGTCTTTATTTTGATATAATGTACATGCAACCGGCAGCGGTATCATGTGGTATCAGCTTGGCACACATGCTGTGTTACCGTCATAGCAGCTAATAATCAAGGCCTTAATGTGCTATCTTCAAAAGTAATAACTTGGCTCCCCGGGGCCCCCACAGAGAGAACGTTAGGAGGAATGAAGCTCCTGCAGACATAAAGAGAAGATGGGGAAGAATGGATTCCTCTTCCCGACCCCATTCGTACCCGTTTTGGCAATTTTTCATGTTGTAGGTGTGTGAGGAAGTGTGGAACTGGAGGCCTTGAATCCAGGGGTGTCCAAAGTGCAGCGCGGGGGCCATTTGCAGCCCACGGCTCTTTTTCCACTGGCCCACAGCACATTCTAAAAATTAAATTTAACAAGAAAAATAAAGAAAAGAAAAACAGCAAAAATGGAAAAATTCTACAGCAATTTGTCAGGAATGAAGTCAAAATATTAAAGAAAATAGTTGGAATCTGCACTTTAGGAGAATGACGTTGCAATATTGAGATGGGGTAAAACAACATCATCTTAGTTGAATAAAGTTGAACTATTCAAGAAAAAATTGACTTTCTTAAAGTCGTAACATCATGAAAAACAAAACAAAATAATATGAATAAAGTCCTAATATTTGGAGGAGAAGAAGAAGGTTCAAACTGAAGCAGGAACGTTGGAAGGGGCAGTCACGCGCCACATTAACCAGTCAGACTACTTCAAACAGGGAGAAGAATCCATTCTGCTTTTAATGAACGTCTGAGCCGTCTCAAGCTTCAAATACTTTTGCTTCTTCCCAAAATATGTGAATATTGTTTTGCTGTCATACATATTCTGTCTCTGCCATTGAAAAAGCTAAAAACTGCCATTCGAAAGCTAAAGCGTTCCTCAATTGGGTTTGTGTTAATTGCAGCTTACTTGCTAACGGAGGTGAAGTTTGGGCAGTGTTTCAATTCGCGCACTTCCGTACTAACACGTAATTATAAAGGTACATTGCGGACTTACTTCCCCCAAGGGCGTGGATTTTGACAGTGTAACGATGATCGCAGTATTTAGCAGCTTCCACTTCTTCTCTCTTTTAATCGTGAATTGCAACCACTCGAGTTAGCCCCTCTCTTCCCCTTGCGTAGACAACATGACGGCAACTGAGGGTACAGCACCGTCACTATTTGGGGCGTGCTGAGTGCAACATCCGGGTACTGATCGCGCACTGCATTTTGCTGTATATGTAAATCCGCCAGTTGCAACTGACTACCCCCTCCGAGAGTGCCATTTGTACACCTTTGGGTATTCAACTTCAAAGTATCACCTACTCATTGTTATTAATGTAACACACCGTGCGCCATGATTAGTCACGGTGTGTTGATTGAACGAGTGCCTACATCATAAATCTCAAAGTTGAAGTAAAAGTCATCTTTATCTTTCTTAGAGGAACTGTAAATTGTAAATTATCAGCCACAATTGTGTAATTATGATGCTGCACTCCCCTGAAAGTTTATAGTTTAACTTCTGTTTATCCTCTGGCCTACAAACTGTGCACACTAAAACTAATCATGTGCTCTAATTGTGCACGCTGTGTAAGTTTGAATGAAATGAGTTTGCTACTGCTAAGTATGACATCATTTCTAATGAGTGACACAAAGCACAGATGCACTGATGTCCTGTCTTTATTTTTCTCTGATTACTGAACCCCTTGATAGAAGCATAAATATTTTACAGAGCGGCGGTTTAGTTATTTACAAGATTCAACCCGGGTCACAATGTGGCATGTCATGTGAAAAGAAAGGGGTGTGGCCTTGCACCACAATGTACAGAAAACGGCAAATAAAAAGCTGGCCTCCGTCGTGGCATGATGGCAGCATAAACGTGGCTCCATGGAGCGTACAGTACAAGTCAATAAATAGCCAAAAAGAAAGGAGAGCTTGTAGCGTCACGCATCCAGAAAGTAACACAAGATGAAGAGAAACAGACCAAAGCTGCCACCGACAGGATGCCCAAGTCTGCCAACGCTGTTCAGCAGACTTGTTGCAGATTCTGAAATAAGAGTGTGCGTTTTAACAATGCATTCATTGGCCGGCGTGTGCGTGGTAGAGCTACAGCCTTCAGATCATGAGGGGTTTTAAATGTTTAAATCCTACAGAGACGCAGGGAGCCGAGCAGAATAAAGGCAGGAAATGGCATGAAGTGATTTACTGTCACGTCGATGCCACATTTAGACTGTCTGCCTCCCTCCCTGGGGGTGCTTCATGAAAAAGAAGTTGAGTTCCATTAAAGAAGCACTGAATAATACATTGTGCTAAGATCTATGTGTCAGTTTGGTAGGTCCATAGTGACCCAAAAAACCGTTACAGCCATGCCAAACCTCTGAACTTTGAGCTGCGCAGGAGTCCAAACGTTAAAAAGGCACGAGGACAGAAGCTGCTCTCTGATGCAACACAAAATCACAACTTCTATCCTCTCTAGAATGTTCTGGCATGCGAGCACGGCACGCGGCATGTCATGGCCGCTTCCGCCCGCTGATCAACGCTCCCGCCTGGTTATTGCAGGGGTGGCATGCCTGCAGGGAGAAGACTCGGCGTTGGCAAACCGCTGCTACCCTGTTGTTTACGGCCGTGCTATTGAGGCGCAAATTGAGTCGCATTCTGGGCCGCGTCTCAGCTGGAGGACATGCGGGTTATTGTGTGTTTCAGCTACATTTGTTTGCCCTATGTTTATAGCTTCCCCATGTGGGGCTATTTTTGTCTTATTTTTATTGTTGTTGTCCTTTTTAAGCTTGAACACGCTGAGACACTCATGCAAAAACACAGTTATTCTGATGAGTTTGCAGGCCTACTTTACACCCAGAAGACTTGAATGCATGCATCTATTGTCTGCCGAGTGAGGAGTGTGTTTGTGCGCAAGTGTTTTGGTGCCACCATGCCACAGAGGAAGGACAAGGGTGTAAAGAACAGGTTCAGGGGGTGGTGTTTGCTGGCTGTTTCGGGGTGGGGGGGCTTTGGGGGAGTGTCCAGGAACAGCAAGCGTTTGAGGTGAGGAGATGGCTCAGATGGGAAGTTGGAAGGTGATGTCCACTTGAGCCTCCTTAGCCAGTGAAACGATTTCTGAAAGTCTGACAACCTGTGAATGCGCCACAAGATCATGGTAACATGTGATATTGGAGACTCAACAAAGCAGTGTATTGGAGTGTGTGTGTACCATTTTGGCAGCTTCATCGAGGTCATCGCAGGCCAGGATTTTCAGCGGGCTGGCAGCAATCAGAGCTTTGGCGTCATCCACTCGTGTGCCTGAAATGACCAAAGAAGGAGTGACAGGAAGCATTTCATCATACATATTCATTATGACGCCGGGAAAGAATGTTGAAGGTGAGCAAGTAGAGTGTTTTCTACCTTGTAGACGCACAACAATGGGGATCTTGAGGTCAAGGTCTTGCACGGCCATGATGATGCCCTGAGCGATGACGTCACACCTCATGATGCCTCCAAAGATGTTGACTAGGATGGCCTGAACCTGAGACCAAGCCAACATTGACTTAGCGTTAGTAGGTGACGCTAAGTTACGTGATGTCATGGGGGTGCATGATAAATGATCGGGGCCAATATGAAGGTTTGATGTCATACCGATAAATCAAAAAATTGCACTTTTTCTGGAATTTTGCCCATCATCCACAATCCTTATGTGAAGCATTTTTTTGCATCTCTTCTGTTGTTCTAAAGATATAAAAACTGCTAAAAAGGGGCAGCTGAGAATGCATGTCAAGGGACACAATTACTCCGCCTATAAAATCTTCTGTAAAAACATCCAAAAAGCGCCAACAACGCTCTATTTACACAATGTGACCTGCATATTAACCAAGTTACAGCAACATTGTCATTGTTCAATGACAATAACTACTACTGATAATAATAATAGCCGAATAACTACTTTACTGGCGTAGTGACACCTCACCACACCACACTAGCGACTAGCTCCACCGCTCGCTCACAACGCTTCAGGCCACTACCAAAATGTAGCACAACACATTGGAGCTGCCGCCACTGCTGCTGTTGTTTCTGCTTTTGAGTTTGGAAAAGTTAACGCTCTGTGTAGCTTTCCTTTCCATGTTGCTATGTGAAATCAATGTGCCCAGGAGGAAGGAAGTTCCGGTAATGCTTAAAATGACCAAAATACTGTGAGTATTACGTGTTATCGTGAATGTACTTGTTACTACATGCTCACAGCATGGATAGAAAACCAGAAAACCTTCTTGGTTTTAATAGCAGGATTTGTAGGCAGAAAAGGTGTGTCCCATTATGTGCATTAATTAGCTGCCTCTTTTTGTATCTTTAGAAAGCACGCAAAAGAGACAAGGATTGTGGATGATGAGACGTGTCCTAAAAAAAAAGTAGCTCACACCAACACTGAGGCAGCAAACAAAGTATGCTAGTTTTCAGAAGTCAACATACTCCTGTGAAACATTTCTAGTCAAGTTGGATTGTTTGATGTATCTATACTAGCCCTCTAAGAAGTTCATTGTAACGTTGATCAAAAGTTCATATCATTAAACAATTCATTGAAAAATTCAGACATTTCATCCAAAAACGACCCTGCCTTTGAAAAGCATCGGAACCAAGAGTGGTTAGTTAATAGAGATGTGGTGATATTTAGTTAGGACAATGGAATCTACAGCTTTTTCAAATGAAACTTTTTTTTTTTTAGTCGTTTTTACATCCCAGGTGTGCAGAAATGACAGTTAAGTGTAAATGTAAGAAATAATAGATGTGAAAACTTCTCGGTATCGCTCATCTTCTCCGTTCTGCTGCTGCTTCTCACACAGTTTATCTTACCTTCCTGTCTGAGGTGATGAGCTTGAAGGCCTCTGTCACCTGATGGGCTGTGGCTCCGCCCCCTACATCCAGGAAGTTGGCAGGCGTGCCGCCATGCAGCTTGATGATGTCCATGGTGGCCATGGCCAGTCCGGCTCCGTTGACTGCATGAACAACACATGACCCTTATCTCACTAAATATCACAGTTCAACCAGTCCTGAAACACTTTCTTCAAACAAACCCAAGCAGCCAATGGTTCCGTCCAGGCCGATGTAGTTAAGGTCAGCCAAGGCCGCCTGCTGGTCTCGGGGGTCCTCCTGGGTCCAGTCCTGCAAGTCGAACACCTTCTTCTGGCGATAGGCAGCGTTTGAATCAAAGTTGATCTTGGCGTCCATGCACATCACTGTTGATGAGACAAGAAAGCCAACCTTGTTATAGGTGGTACTGCTCCAACTGGGTCAGGTCGGTTGCTAAGAGATTTGTACCAATGCCAGAGGAGTCCTCCACCATGGGATTGATCTCCACCATGGAGGCGTCGTACTTTATGAACACATTGTACAGTTTGACCATGTTCTCTGCTGCTTCCTTCTGCAGCGCCGGCGGGAAGCCCATCTTCTGTGCAACCTGCAGCAAGAACAAAGGGCAACAGCTTGACCCTGGAACAGATTGTTTCCAGTGCGAACCAAATCGTACCAGCGTTCCAGATTGTGCTAGAACAATAAATGACTGCTGGGGTGTTTGAACAAAGCATCATCTTCAGAAATGAATGCCAACAATGGAGGTGCATTTATTGGACTCCTCTAACAATCAGCATCTCTTGTGCTGACAGACGTATTGAGTGTGCTCTCACTATGACAACATCAACTCAATATGCAGACCAAAGTCTACTGCAACACAAACCCAACATGGTTTACAGGCACAGCGTGACAGTCCTATAAAATGGCTGCTGAAAGCAGGGGTTGGTCTGCAGGCATAAGTTCAAACATATTTTGTACGCAGCCGTGGGAAGCAGCTTTCCGTGTGAGCATTAAATCACAATCATTGGGTTTTAGACACAGAAGGACAAACACAGAATTCCTCTCTTGAGCCGCCGCCTCTTTTTCGATCTCGGGCCCCGGCCCACACGGTGGGAGCATCTCCAGTTGTTTTTGTGACTGCTGTCATCTGCTATTGATCCTCACCTTGAGTGCCTGCTCCATCTTAATGCCCTCCACAATGTCGATGGGCTCCTTCACAATGGCGTCTGGGTTTTCCGCCGCCACATCTTCGATGTTGACGCCCCCCTGTGAGCTGCCAATCAACACGGGGCCCTGTGGCACAAATGAGCATGAATG
Organism: Dunckerocampus dactyliophorus; assembly: GCF_027744805.1. Classification (NCBI taxonomy): domain Eukaryota; kingdom Metazoa; phylum Chordata; class Actinopteri; order Syngnathiformes; family Syngnathidae; genus Dunckerocampus; species Dunckerocampus dactyliophorus. The sequence goes on from NC_072827.1 coordinate 928,706, forward strand.
CAAGCAAAACAAATAGCATAATATTCATGGTTTTTCAACATACAGGCGATAGGTGGTGGAAGTTATTACCAAATGAACATCATTAATGCTTTTCTGCTCATGAGGTCATTAAAACTATAAAGACCAATATGTGCAGCCCACGTGCAGGTTGGTTGTTAGTCAGGTCTTCATTCAGAACATTTGCATCCTCCCCAATAAGCTCCGGTTGATCTGAAATTTCACACTGGTCGTAAGAAGGTGACACTACTGTGCTGTGCTGCCATCTAGTGGTGGCCGGGAGAACCAACAGCTTGACGACTAGTTGCCGCCACAAGTGTGTTTTCATCATTTAAAAAAAAAAAAAAAAGGAAACGTATTGATGGTCCTGTCCCATACTCACTCAGTATCTGTCTGGGGGGGTGCAAACTGTTTGCACCTTTCAAGCGCCACGGCGATAGGAACAAGCCCCAGGCTCTGGGCGTCGTCGCCATGAAACTCCATGTTGTTTTTTCCTCAGTGCGGCCAGTTGGTGAAATAGCTTCCTCATAAGTTCAGCACAATCAGCGCCATGTCTGTTTACAAGTGAGCTCAGGGGACGTTGTGGCAGGCCGTTTGCAGCATGTCCCAAAAAAGGAGCGCTTCCAGCACAGTACGAGCAATCTTGCCTCATTGGAGCTTTTCTTTTTTTATTGGTTATCGGCGCTACTGTATTTTTGAATGTTATTGGATTTATTGGTATGACAACAGAATACCTCATAATTATCACGTACCATGAAATACTGTAAAGTCCAAGCTCATCAAGACAGTCCTGCTAACGCCAGGTCAGTGGCTTGGTCAGGTGTAACGTCATCAGGGCATTTTTAGCGCTTATTGGAGCTACTTTTTAATGTCATCGGCTTTATCGGTATGACATCATAATTCCTCATATTTATGCACCCCTATACAGTATATTATAACAAAGCAGGCGATATCTGATAGCTATCGCCCCATAAACGATATTTCTGTATCGGACATGAAAAAGTGTATTGTGACATCTGGAGTACAAACTAAGACTCAAGAACCCATCAGTTGGAGGTTCATGAAGGTCTGAGTGTTGTTCACCTGGAAGGATCTCTCCATGGTGATGGCGAAGTAGTACTCCCTGCGTGGATACCTGCGCTCGCAGATGAACACCTGGTTGCAGATGCGGCCCGCCTCCCCCGTCTGCTTGGTGTACAGCTTTCGGCCGATCATCTGTGATGAAATGTCTCGCGCCTCCTCCGGCCTGGGACACACGGGAGGACACACGGTTGAGGAATTGGAAACCACAGCATGGAATGACATCATTATCATCCGGTCCGTTTGAAACACTTACGAGTAGACGATCCTGACTCCTCCCTTCAGTCCACCCTCGAACGTGCCCTTCCCTCTGCCGCCCGCCAGAACCTGAGCTTTCACCACCAGGTCCTTAGAGCCTAACACACACAGCGGTGAAGGTTATACCACGATGGAAGACGTGTGGCTTGCTTTTTGTTTTCTTCACATTCTGAAATCAACCATTCCATGTCCCACCAATCAACACACTGCACTGTTTCTAGCCCCGCCACTTTACATACCCCACCGCCGACGGATGACGGTGGATTGACACACGATACCTCTAAGGCCTGGACGCCATGTTTGGCACTGGCTATTTAAGAAGTCCGCAGGGTTCTGCAAGCTTTTCAGGGCTTTCTCAAGAACATTCTGAATTGCACCCAAACACTACACTGCACAATTAAGAACCACTCTGGTGTGACAGAAGCCAAGAGTCCATTTGGTAGCGGTACAAATCATAGCAGTTTCAGTTACCAGGACAAAATAAAAAACACAGTCGAGCCAACATTTTATCTAAGGGCGTACTCACTAGGCCAATCGTACCACGCATGTGTGAATCACACGGCACGCTTCCCCTCTCTTCACACAATTGGGTGAGGTGGTTTGGATTCACGTGCACACACAACGTAGCTGTGTCATACGACTGTAATGCGATCGCTCCTCGGAGGTTAATGTAACGTGACACAATTCATAATAGAAACTAAATACAAAGACTCCAAATAATCCATCAGCCAAAGCCAGAGCACGCTCGCTCACTCGCGACTGCATGTGCGTAATAAAAACGACATTTAATTCATGCAATCGCTACTCTTGCAAAAATGAATGATAGCTGCAACCTTGCACAAGATAAGGTAGATCACCTGCATACTAGGACATCTTTTCTCTGATTTAAATGATTAATAATGACCTTTTTATGAATGGTAACAGAAATACAAAGTGGTTTGATGGCGCTATCTGCAGAGGGAAAAGAGTGCTGCAGCTATGAATCCAGCAGAGGGCGATGTCTGAAGTCAATTCACTCAACATTTTCCAGCAGGAAGATGCTTTGACAAGACAGGATGCTGTGTAGCTGCATGTTTCGTAAGTACAAAAGTGTAACTGTTTCTTAATGTGTACAGCTGAATTTAAAATGCATTTATTAACTGTGAGAGACTTATTATAAGGTTTAGAACAGGGGTGGGCAATCTTTTTGACTTGCGCAGGGGCCATCTACATATAGGTGGCAGCTCGTGGTGCAAAAAAAACAAAACACAACACATCCACAGCCAAGTTAACGCATCACATAAATCAACAACTAAGCGCTAAACATAGCACCTAACTCAAAACTTATTTCCAAATGCCCGCAAGGCATGTTGGGTAGTCCAGGTGTAACAACACTCCTTGTTTACTTATCTGACGACCACAACATATTTTGAAATCTAGCAAAAATGCAACCAACACGGGCAATATGTTGGGAGAAAGAGTACCACAAGCTGCCCAGCATGCCTTGTTGTTGGAATTTATGGGTGTTTTTTCGGCATGGGTATTGCACGTAGGTATTTGTTTGTATGCCCACAAGGTGCAGTGGGTAGGTTACTTTGTGTGTCGTGTGTTGGCGTGTTGTTTTGTTTGGATGGCTTTTTTCTACAAGCTACATCTGACTATTTTGGCGACCCAAGCGTGCCACAATAGCACTGCAAGTCATGTTGCCGGCTACAGTTTCCATGTTTAAAGCTTTAAAAAAGGAATTTGGAAATGCCCGGTGGGCCGGATTAAGACGTTTGAGATTGCCTACCCCTGGTTTAGATCAAAAATAGGCTTTTCATTACTGTGTCCATTATTTGTGTTTGCAAATGCTCAGTGTGAGTGCAGGCAGCAGAAGCCAGGAGAGGCAAGGGGAGTTGCACCCAAATCCAGCACGACACGAATGGCCTTGTGCGAGTACGCCCCAAGTGAGATGTTCCGTGAAGTTTGATGTTCGACTGACCGATCTGCTTGGCCACGGCGTAGGCCTCATCCGAGGAGCTGGCCACCATTCCGGCCGGCACAGAGATGCCGGCCTCCTTCAGCAGGCCGATGCTCATGTACTCGTGCAGCGAGAGGTTCCTCTGCTGCTGCTGTAGGTGGGGGAGCTGCGGCTGGGACACATGGCCTCCAAACAGGCCAGTGGAACCTGCTACAACCTGGAGAGGCCAAGACAGAGAGGGTGGCTTTAAATGAGAGAAGAGGACCAGGTTTTTAAAAAAAGCTTCCTCCGTGTGGCAGTCAGCACCCAATCTGTAATGTGCATTATAAGCTTAACAGACACTTATGCATCGGTGACATTCATTGTTCCATGTTTTGCTTCCGTGTCCCGCTACTCAGCAGCTGACATATTTAGTTGTTGCATGCGGAAGCTTAACACTCTGTTGCAAACTTTGGGAGGACGAGCGGAGCGTCCTGCTGGAGGTCACTGATATGTCAAGCCTGTGCGCATTCAGCTACAAAAACACTGCACACACACACACACACCGAGCCAACAACAAACTGCTTCTGTGTGCGTGTTAGCTGCTTTCAGATATAGCTATCAAGCTAGCTTGGCGCTCGTTTGCACATTAGCAATAATAACGGACTCAACTTGAGCTAATGTCATATTTGACCCTGTCATTTTCCTAACTGCTGTGCCGGTCAGGGAGGCTGTAGCACCGTCACTCCCATTGGCCCCTAAAGCAGGAACCTCTCGCTTTTCATGTGGTTTAAGTCTCACCTTGGAAGCGGAGCTAATCGTGTTTCTGTGGCCTGAATTCCTCAAGCTAGCCGTCAAACGGCCGCAGATCAGGGACGTCGCCATGTCGGCTTCACAGGCGATGACTAGTGCGCATGCGTTGGGAAGGATGGCGGCAGCTGTGTCGCCTTTTACGAAGATGGGACTTTACAGGATGTTCTTCGAATGACGATTATCTTGATTTCAGAAGAGCCTCTTCACTGTGTCGTTCAAGCCCTAATGTACGTTACAATATAAATCAGCAACTTGTAAACATTATAACCACTTTTAGTCAATATATGCTGAACAAATATTTCCGGAATGCACGTGAAGGCAGCACGGACTTGTCCGATAGCTATTTTTCTGTTCTAGTGTACATTCTGTAAACTATTTGTTGGAATTACGTTACTGCATACCTTCAATCAAATATTTGCTTCATTTTTTCCTAAATATCAGCTATTTATTTACCCCATTTGAGTCTTTTCAACTTTGACCAGTACTTTTGCACTGTTACGATAATTCCTTCATATACTACTAGCAGGCCCCACTGTTACACACGCCAGCCCATAGGATGCCTGCTGGGATGACAGCAAATTTAAATCTTTGAGGAGGTTAGTATGTGATCTCAATCATTAGCTGGAGCAGCAACATCAAAAAATCTGGAGCGCAGGCCAAACAAAAAAAAATACTCAAAAACGTTTTATTTACAAGCTTACATGTATACACACACACACACACACACAGAAGGGTCTTTCAGTCTGAGTCACTGCTGCTACTAGAAGAGTCCGTTGACATGGCCTCCACATCGTCCTCGTTCTCCTTGTTGTGTCCTGGAGGTTCCACGCCGAAGTCGTTGCCATGGTGTGGAGGCAGCATGCCAACAGAAAGGTCAGACGACGGCCAGGGGTAGTGGGGCGTCAGGACGTCTGACGGGGCAGAGAGGTGACATTGTGACAAATAAACAAATCAAATCATTACAAAATAATGGGCCAAGAGACTGCATATTAAACCTAACTATATACATTTTTTTAAATCAAACTACCTGGCAACCTCCCAGCAGCGAGCGCATCACCAGGCAGATGTCCATTCACACCGTTGGTAGGCAAGTTGGCCATATGACCCAACATCCCGCTGCGCATCTCCAGGTCAGTGGGGTAAGGTCGCCGTGGGTCACCTGACAATAAACGGGTTTATTTTGACTGACAAACAAACTTTGGTGTCTCGTGTTTGCGGTGACTGCTTCCCACCTGGGACCCAGTTGAGTGGGGCGCACACGGCGTTACTGGCGCTGATTCTGTGAGCGTACTTGATGATCTCCTCCGAGGAGATGCTTCCTGCAGAGAGCAACATGCTAGTTTAATCCTACACACCCTGGTTGTGCCGCACAGGTGGGCTCGCTCACCTTTCCTGGCTCGCTCAATGGACTTGAGCTTCTCTTTGGCCTGGTAAACTGCTGTCGCCTTTTACAAGACAAAGATGAGCCAAATTAGATTAAAGCAATGAACCACTTACTTGTCCCATCACTTCTACTCTGCTGTATTACTAATCACTTAGTGCACTATTTCCGATCTTATTTGGAGTCTTTGAGATTATTTTGTATTTTGCACAGCAACCTGTCACTTGCACAAGCATCTGTACCGACCTGCTTTAAGTCCACCACCATAGTACCCAAGAAGAGCAACGTGACCTGCTTGAATGACTATCGCCCTATAGCACTCACTCCTATTGTTATGAAGTGCTTTGAAAGATTAGTCATGACCCACATCAAAAAGAGCATCCCAGCGGCAACTATGGACCCCCTACAGTTTGCATATCGCCAGAACCGGTCCACGGATGATGCAGTCAACACTGCCATCCACACAGCCCTTTTTCACCTACAGGGCCAGGACACATATGTCAGAATGCTATTTATAGACTATAGCTCTGCTTTTAATACAGTCAGCCCCCACAAACTCACAAATAAGCTCCTCACACTTGGCCTGTCTCCCTCCCTCTGTAACTGGGTGTTTAACTTTCTCACAGGCAGACCCCAGTCAGTCAGAGTCCACAATCGCACATCCAGCTCAAGAATTGTGAGCACTGGGACCCCACAGGGGTGTGTGCTGAGTCCGCTCCTCTACACGCTCTTCACCTACGATTGCGTGGCCTCCCAGAACACCACCAGCATCATTAAATTTGCGGATGACACTACAGTCATCGGCCTGATCACTGGTGGTGTTGAAACATCATACAGAAGAGAGGTGGCGGACCTCATAGCTTGGTGTCGTGATAACAACCTCCTTCTCAATACAGATAAGACTAAAGAGATGATCATCGACCCAAGAACAAGGGAAAAGGAGCCGCATAGACCCCTGTTTATTGATGAGACTGAGGTGGAGAGGGTGAAAACCTTCAAGTTCCTTGGCACACACATCAGCGAGGACCTCACCTGGTCTCACAACACCCAACAAATTCTGAAGAAGTCCCAAAGGAGACTGTACTTCCTGAGAAGACTGAGGAAATTTGGCATGTCCACCACAATCCTGAGTTGCTTCTACAGATGCACTATGGAAAGTGTCCTTACCGCCTCCATCACTGTTTGGTACGGTAACTGTACAACACGTGATAGGAAGGCACTCCAGCGGGTGATCAAGACCTCACAGAACATTGTTGGGGCAGCCCTCCCCTCACTGCAAGACATTTATAAAACTAGAGTCCTACGAAGAACACACAACCTCATCAAGGACAGCACACATCCACAACAGTCATTATTCACACTCCTACCGTCAGGCAGACGCTACAGGAGTTTGAAGTCCAGGACCACAAGGCTGGCAAACAGCTTTTACCCACAAGCCATCAGGCTTCTCAACGAAGCACTCACACACGCCGCACGCAACACACACTCATAGCACTTTATTTATTTATTTATTTGTATTATTTATTTGTATTAATGTCTCTTCTGTTTTTGTTGCTTAATTTATTGGTATATATGTTTATGTTTCTTATGTTCTTATTCTTTCTTGTGTTTTCTTTCTTTTCTTGGGAGAATGAACAGAATAAGATTTTCATTGCATAGTATAACTGCTGTTTTACCATGCACATGACAATAAAACTCTCTTGAATCTTGAATTACTCAAGATGTGCATAATGGAGCAAATTTTACATATATTTTTGCCTAAATGAAGCATTTTCAAGCATAAACATGGCTAAAGGAACTGAAATATAAATATCAGGCATTCAGAAGACTCATTCAAAGATGCAGTGAATGATACTGTATGTAGTATTCTACACTGGTCACTAGTTGTCAGTGATGTCACTGTAATGTTCGGTGGGACACAAACACTAGACTTGATCCCGGAACAACAGACTTATTGCTGGTTTGAATAATCCCTAATTAAAAATCCCTAATAAAAACAGGTTACAACCCAACCTCTATTTGTGCCCGCCATAGTTTGCTACAATGTAAAGTTGCGAGATGAGATTAAATGACACCTCTTAATTAAGCACACCAAAGTAGTCGTGGGTGAGAGCGAACATGATGTGGGTTTGACTTCTGGATCACTTTGAGTGATCTCTATCAAGAAACTTGACAGTTATCGTTAAGCATCTGCATGGAGCGGTCGCAGTACTGTCATTCTATGGCTGCTACGTTGCAAAACCTAACCTACCAGGATAATGTAACAACTGACCATGTAATTGTATGAGGAATAGCATATATAGCAGTCTGCCCACCAGAATGTGTTCGGCCTCCTTCAACTGCTTCTGGAGCTGCTGGATGTCACTGTCCCGCTTCTCCACCTCCTTCTCCAGGAGCTGCATCTCCTGGTGCACCTTGCCCTGCTGCTGGGCCACCTCCATCAGCTCCTGGAACTCACGGTCACGCTGCACTAGCAGCTCCAGGATCTTAGACCAACACAAATGCATACTGGTATAGCGGAGTAGAATATAATTTATAGTTGCACAACACAGCAGTATTTCCGGTTTCTTCCCGTCGGGTGCATTAGACGTTAAAATACTGCCTCAGCATGTCTGCTGGTCGTGTATGGACGGTAGGAGCCGGTACCTGAGTGTCCTCTCCGGGCTGTGGAAGTTTCTGACTACGGGACAAAGCCAACATTTCAATCAGCTCCCTGAAACGATCAAATGGGCACAATTCGCAAAAATACCAGTGAAACGCAATGCATGGTGAACTCACAGCGGACCGGTCCGCTAAACCGACATGAGAAACGTGTGGGTTTTAAACGTCAACAAAAATCAGAGTTTCAGTCTACCGTGATAAAACCTCCAAATCGTCCAAAACGCACAAGAGACGCTCTTTTGTTGATTTCTCCGTCGCGGTGGCCGCCATTTTGCTCAACCCACTTCCGTACTTCACCGGAGGAGGAAAAGACGACAGAGACAACGTTACTAACCAGGGGATTCGTGAATTCTATATCTTGTATTACATTAATGCTAACCATTTTTACTCAATGGTGCGCCGTGTGTTGTCTCTGCGGTCCTCTACAGCCAGCAATAAAAGGATGACGTAGTCAAAATGTAATGAATACTGTTGGATTTATATTAATTATCTGATAATATATTACTGTGTTGTATTCGTTAATATTGTGATGTTTCACCGATGTGTACTGAATACATTTCACTCGCCAAAACAAACTGCTCTTCGGCTGTCTCCGTCAATCACGTGATCAGGTCGGAGCTTTCCGCTGAGCCGCCACTGTCAAGATGGCTGACCACCATCATCATCATCATCATCATCGTCACAACTTCTCTCTGTGCTTCTGTGACTTCATGAGGTAAATGTTGCCACTCGTTTCGAACACATAACAATTCCGCGAAGCGCACTATCGTACACAAAGTGAGCGACACTGTTGGTGTCGTTAGCTTCAGATCCCAGGTAGAGCAGGTAGCAAGCTAGCCGCCACATAAACATTAGCATCTCTTTTTGCTGCTCTCCAGGCTGCTGTGGTCGCTGATGGTTCCCTGCCTGGTTCTCAGCCTGGTGCTGACTCTTCTCCTGCTACTGCTCCTGCTGGGGCTTCGCGTTTGGCTGCAGGGCCGCCGGAGAGCGCGTCGCACTCTGGACGGTGGCCCGGCGGTGGCGTTCTTCCATCCGTACTGCAACGCTGGAGGAGGCGGGGAGAGGGTCCTCTGGTGCGCGCTGAGGGCCCTCATGCACCGGTACACCCGTCTCTGTTACACCTGTGTGTTATACTGTGCCTCTCTGTGTGCGGTGATGCAGGAAGTCAGACATTTCACACCTCCAACTAAAACACGTGACCTACTTATGAAGTTAACCCCGCTGACGTCACGTCAGCGTGTTTTTGGTTTACTTTTTGTTTCCTGGACTTCTTCTCAAATGCACCATGTCATACCATGCCCTTTCATCCCATGCTTCCTCTCCTCATCCTAGCTATCCCAGCGTTTCCTTCGTGGTGTATACGGGTGACCAAGGAGTGACCAGCGCTCAGATCCTGGAGGGGGCCACACGGCGGTTCAACATCAAGCTGCCCAGACCTGTCAGTTTCATCTTCTTGCGACACCGTGCTCTGGTGGAGGCCGCCTCCTACCCTCACTTCACTCTGTTGGGCCAGAGCGCCGGCTCCATGTTCCTGGGTAAGACTAACGCTAAACATGGTGAGGTCAAAGGTTGTATCGCACCAACAGTTGTTTCAGACGTGTTGTCCTTTTTCTTGTGCAGTTTAAATTAGGTAACCAAATGATTCAATTGTGATGTGTGTGTGTGTCCCAGGCTGGGAGGCTCTGATGGCCTACGTTCCTGACCTGTACATGGACTCCATGGGCTACGCCTTCACCCTGCCTATCTTTCGTTACCTGGGGGGCTGTCAGGTGGCCAGCTATGTTCACTATCCCACTGTTAGCACTGACATGTTGTCTGTGGTGAGAGATAGGAACCCCAGGTAAACACACACACACACACACGCTAAGGCAGCCATCCAGGTTGTTCATTCACATGATGTGTAAGCGTATGACCCTGTGTGGTGTTGTCTTGTCGCATTTCAGGTTTAACAACGCGGACTTCATCTCCAGAAACCCGTTGCTGAGCGCCGCAAAGGTGGCGTATTACTGCTTCTTCGCTCTGCTCTACGGCCTGGTCGGCTCCTGCAGCGACGTCATCATGGTCAACTCCACGTGGACGTTGGGGCACATTCTAGCGCTGTGGAGGTCCCCCAGCCGCACCAGCGTGGTCTACCCGCCCTGCGACATCAAAGCCTTTCTAGACGTGCAGCTGGGCGAGGACGACGAAGAAGTGGACGATGGTTGGGAGGAGCTGGGAGGCGAGGAGGATGGCGCAGGGTACAGGAAGCGCCACTCCATCGTGTCTGTGGGTCAGTTCCGGCCGGAGAAGGACCACCAGTTGCAGATCAGAGCCTTTCATAAGCTGCTGGGTGGGAAGGAGCAGGGTCCGATGGGGCGGGAGTCTCTGAGGCTGGTGCTGATCGGGGGCTGCAGGAACGAGGAGGACGAAGAGAGGGTGCTCATGCTGCGCGGGCTCTGTAAGGAGCTTGGCGTGGAAGACCGTGTGGATTTTAAACTCAACGTTCCCTTTGAGGAGCTGAGGAGGGAGCTGGTGGACGCCACCATTGGTCTGCACACCATGTGGAACGAACACTTTGGCATCGGTAAGAAACAATACGATGTCACCATTTTGCATTTCAGTATTGTCCATCGTGGAAGGTTTGCTTTGGAGCCCACCAAGTGCCCCTAATGCACTTTGGGCTACGTTTCTAAGCTGATCAATCACACCTCGTCTTTGTTTGCAGGTGTGGTGGAGTGCATGGCGGCCGGCACCATCGTTCTGGCCCACAATTCCGGCGGTCCCAAACTGGACATTGTCGTGCCGTACGAGAGCGGACCGACGGGCTTCCTGGCCGACAGTGAGGACGGTTATGCGGCCGCCATGGAAACCATCCTGGCGCTGTCAGCGGCTGAGAGGATGGAGATCCGACGCAACGCACGGCGCTCTGTGTCACACTTCTCTGACCAGGAGTTTGAGGCCTCATTCCTCGCAGCCACCGACACACTAATGAGCAAATTGGAGCGATGAGAGCGAGCGGCGTCGAGCTGCCAGGGACCCAAACTGTTCTTTCCGTGAAAATACATAAGTTAAGAACTAGTTTCAAGTCAGTGAGGGTGTCTGAAGTGATGTCGCCAAAGTGTTTGTTTGGCCTTTATACTCGGGTTACGTGACAAACAAAGACGAGGCGCACCAAAGAAGACGGAACCAGGAACCAGTGGACCGCCGCCATGTTTCCTTCCGCATGCTGCTGAGAGCTGTTAGACCAAAAAAACAATCTTGTTAGATCTTTAAAGTACATTTGTTACAAACCTTTTAATGTTTTCTATGTAGAAGATTCTGCTAAAACCACCAATGAATGAAGCCTAATTTAATTATTCTAATTAGTTTTACCTGCAAATTAATCTTGATTGACTTTGGTGTTTCCAAGCGTTTATTATTTAATATTTATGGTGTGTGAAAATGTCTCTCCTGCCGGTTATTTCTTGTAACAATTAGCTTTCTGTGCTGATAAAGAGAATTATCTAACTTTTACTTTCCTGGATGTGTTATGTGTTGATTGCTGGCCGGATACTTTATATAAATGTTCTTGCATAGCTATGATGAACTCCAAGCATGGGTGGAAATATAGTTTTATGTATAGCCGTACTGTTCAAAGTCTGGCTGTTACTGCTTGTTTGTTTTTGGTTTTTTTGGCCCACAGTAAAGTATCTACCTCAATTTGCATAGTTCGGGAAAATTTCAAGAAATTGCAAATTAAACTACTTGAAATTTCAGGAATTATTATTTGATAAAATATTAGATTTAAAAACACTGCGCAGCAATCCCTGGTGTTTAATGTACCAAAAATAAACAATTTTTTTTTAATTCACTGGAAAAAAAAATCAGACTTGAATATTAGAAATATTTTTTAATCAATTTTCATTTTAGATTATGTGACGGGCCGCACGGTGGTCTAGTGGTTATCATCTTGGCCACACAGTCACAGTCTGGAGATGAGGAAGACCTGGGTTTTCCTACCTTCCATTGGAGACTCTAAATTGTCCATAGGTATGAATGTGAGTGTGAATGCTTGTTTGTCTATATGTGCCCTGCCATTGGCTGGCCACCAGTCCAGGGTGTACCCCGCCTGTCACCCAAAGTCAGCTGGGATAGGCTCCAGCATACCCCGGCGACTGTAAAGAGGAGCAGCGGCATAGAAAATGGATGGATTATGTGACTTCAAAAAGATTTCCAGTCTATCTTTTTAATTTTAAAATTCATTAGTTAGGAATTATTTGCCAGTTATGTAACTATTGTGTCGTAGTTCCAGATTATACCATCATATTGGACTCTAAAAGTTAAAGAATTGAGAAACAATGTTTTGGTTTCTATAGTTTTCATGTAGTCTACTGTATTTAACTTTATATAGTTTAGTGTGTCTAAGAAACCAACAGAATATAATAGTGACCCCCATTCTTTCAATTTTCTTCTTCTGCGGCCTTTGATGGAAAAAGTTTGATCAAAGTAGTGAATATTTTATTTGGAACAAAGCAACTCCTTTAGCGTGTCCGTGTAAAGACGCACTACAACCACAACATGGCTGTTACCTTGTGGCATGCAAAAGTATCACACTTTAATAAGGAATGACTATCTGGTTCTTCCTGCTTCTTGCACTTTTTCCCAACGAAATATGTTTAGACTTTCCACACAGCAATGCTACACAAAATGCTTAAAAAACAGAAATGTATGAAAAGTAGGTCTGATTTTGCATTACTGACTTTATTTTGCCCAAACAATTTCATATAAGAAAAGGCATTACAGTAGATGATGGAGATAAATGTGTGTGTTCATGTTTCACATAAGGGTTGAGGAAGATGGGCAAAATTCCCCCCAAAAGTGCAGTTTTCCTGGGGACTTGCTCCGTCATGCTTTTAAGTTTAAATCAAACCGGAAGTGCCGCCCTCTACAGTTCCTCCGTTGTTATTCCCCCGCTTCGCGTTCAAGCAGCTCTCAGAGCGAAAGTGAGACGCAGAAGTCAAACTACGACTTTTCTTGTCCGTGTGACGACTTCTGTGGTTATTTTTCGTCGAGCGGGAGTTTGTGGTTTGTCGTTCCACGATGGTGAAAGTGTCTTTTAACTCGGCCTTTTCACAAAAAGATGTGAAAAAGGACGCGGAAACCCTGATAGCCGAGGAGGACAAAGTGAGTGGAAAATTGCCAACCTTGCTAATGTTGTTGTTGAGTTTAGTGCGACACTCTCGAATGGCTTTCTTTCTTACTTACTTGGGTTGAATTGTCATTATCACGGGTGTTTATGAAGCGAGGTGAAGTTCTGCTGAGTTGGAATCGTCATTTGCATGTTTACCATTGCGACTTGTCCTCTGACGTCACCAAAGTGGGCATTAGTTGTACTGCAGATATGCTTAATGATTTACGTTACAAAACCCAAGAAACCTTTCTAAGAACGTCATTATCCCGATTACTGTCCCAGCTTGTAAACATGGCTGCGTGATGTACATCATTTGGAAAGGTTTTGATGTTGTTTCTAGCGGGTATAAGTTAGGTTTCGTCCGTGCAGCACTGTCAGTAAATCAAGCAAATCTCCTGTTTGGCCGCAAAAAGAAGTGTGTGGACATTTCCTGTCTGTCACATTGTGTTCAGTCTTGGAGGCCTCCAGAGAATGTCATGCATGTGGGGTGCTTTCGCTTTGATAATAAATAAGGCATTTGACTAGAGATGTCCCGATCCGATTTTTTTTTATAGCTTTGCTGATCCGATTCTGATCCTTTTTTAAATAAGCTTTTGTTACAAAGTTTGTGGAATTGAATATGGTTCTGAAAATAACTCTTCAAAGCATTACAAGTAATGCTTTGCAAGTATTGCTGAATGTACTTTTTTACTCCACAGCATGACCATACTGTTTGGCTTTTGTAACAAACCTCTGGGAGTCGGGTCCCTAATCCAATAAAAGAGCCAATAAAAGTCCATCCAATAAAGTATCAAATTGGGAAAAAATGGGCGTGTAAAATACTTATAGGGTAGGACGAATCATTTGACATGCTTATAGATCAATTTGTGGTGTGATTTAGAATATATGACTTTTTTTTTTTTTTTTTTTTACAAACTCTCTTCAGCGCAATGGTAATTTATTGATGGTCCCCAGTACGAGCAATCAGTGGTAGAGCAGTATTCTATACAACCCGCTTTATTTGCCATTCCCTTTAAGTCACACGTAAGCGATTGCTATTTTGGGTTTCGGCTATGTCACCCCTCGGACTGGTAGACTGACGTTGATATAAGCGGTTGTTGACATTTCAGGTATCAACACGTGACTGCCGAAAAACAGGCCGACCAGATGTAGACGTGTTCTGCACATATGTAGAATGCGTGCCGATCGCGTAGTGACAGCTTACGTTTATTTTTATGCTTCTGTTGCGGAACCTTGTTGAGCATCCGCCTCGGTTAGCCTGTTTTTTTGGTTAACGTTGAAAGTGCACGCCATGCGTTTGCCTCGGTTTCTGTGCATTCTCCGGTTAGCGTGCAATGTGGCGCGTTATTAATACACTACGTGATTCCATCTGTATTCTTAATATACTTTTTCATCAGAAAACAGCCTTCCTTGTTAGCTAGCAATGTGGCAGCGAGGCAGGGGGATATGGGTCAAAAACCTGCTTTACCTTGACCAAAATTGGCAAATGTTAAGAATCTTCAGTGTGTGTGTGTGTGTGTGTGTGTGTGTGTTAAAAGGGTGTTTCAAGAGGTGGGATTGCAATGCATACCGCCACCTGCTGTACAGAGTTGTAAGGACACGCTACATTCACAGACAGTCCCATTATAATGGGTTTATGAGTGAGGGCAAACAGGTGGCGCTCCAAATACGGACCCTTTCCAAAAAATTAGAATGTCAAGGAAAAGTTGTTTAATTTCCATAATTCCATTCAAAAAGTTAAACTTTCATAGTTTAAACGATTTCAAGTGTTTATTTGTTCATTTTTACATAATTTGGGCTTCCAGCTCATAAAAGCCACGAAAACAGGAATTCAAAAAAATTAGAATACTGTGAAGAAATGACCATTTACTTCTCAGTTTTTGCAGGAAAAAAAAAGAAATTAGGATCACATCAAATCAATCAAAATATGGTACTTTCAAAACGATATGTCAATCTTCAATACTTGGTTGGGAATCCCTTTGCCTTAATCACTGCCTCGATGCCACGTGGCATTGAAGCAATCAGCCTGTGGCATTGCCTGGGAGTTATGGAAGCCCAGATTTCCTTGATGCTTGCTGTCAGCTCTTCTTTGTTGTTGGGTCTGGTGCCCCTCATTTTCCTCTTGAGGAAAATAAACAACTTTTCCATGAGATTCAAATTTTTTGGAAAGGGTCTGTATATGACATTGTATGTATGACATTTTTTGTAGAAATTTCCGTGTTAGATATTAGCTTGTATGCCGGGGGGTCCAAAGTGTGGCCCGTGACACATTTTAAAAACTGACATTTAAAAAAAAAAAAAAGTCTTTTAAATTTAAAGAACAGCAGCAGCAGAAATTGGGGAAAAAACAGCTGTAATTTTATGAGAATAAAGTCTAAATTAAGAAAAAAAGTGGTATTCTCATGATTTTACGTGAATAAATTTGTAATACTATGAGGAAAAATAATGTCATTTTAGTAGCATGGAGTTGAAATAGGAAAGAAAAAAAACATACTTAAAAAAAACAGAGAAACAAACCAACCGAACAAAGAAAAAGTAATAATGTTAGTAGAATAAAGTCAAAATATTATGGAAATAAAGTTGTAAGTACAGGAAGAAAACGTACAAGAAGAAAATTGAAATAGTTGGGGGGAAAAAAAAACAGCAGTGATGGAAAAACCAACTGTAGTTTTACAAGAATAAAGTCAAAATATGAAGAGAAGTTACTGTAAGCTGTATTCTAATAAGAAAAAAAGCGTCGCAAAATGAACTCGTAATATGTGAAAAAATAATGTCTTAAATAGCATGGAATTTAAATATTAAAGAAAAAATGCCTTACAAAATGTGTAACATTAGCAGTTGTAATTTTTGGAAAATTAAGTTGGGGGAAAAGTTGTGATATTATGGAAATAAATATTAAATAAATAATTAAATATTATGGGAATAAAGTCATGGTATTACAAAATGAAAATTTGGAAATTATTGAAAAAGAAAGTTGAAATATTTTGAAAATTTAAAAAACACAGAAAAAATGGGGGCGGGGTGGTCACAGAGTGACGTCCATATAGGCTTTTTCAATGATGTTGCAAAGCTGAGGCCCAGTTGTTTCTTGAAATATATCTTTACTGAATATCAAAGTGGCCCTTGCATCCTTTCATTTTTCAGTATGTGGCCCTTGCTGGTGCTTTACACGCTATTAAAAAAGATGTACATGTGGTTATTGAGTGAAATCTGGGTATGTAATTATACCGAGCAGGCAGACACGTCCGTATTTCACCTCCAGTTCCCCTTCTTCGGTTATCATCATATTTTTCCTTTTTGCTATCAATGCTGGAGCAGCAACAATCCGACTTTTGTTTGATTTTATTCAGTCCCCTTTTCCCCAAACATTTTGTATTATAATTGCAGTCAGCGCAGCGCAAAAGGCCGTGTCACCGTAATGATTTCCTTCTGCTATCTGATGTTGTCACAAACGCGGCACATGGTGTTCTCGTGCGGGACGTCGGTCTTGGGGAAAGAGCGAGCACATCTGCGGCACAGACGACACCGGGAGCCTTTCCAAAGAATATCTTTGGTTGTTGTTCACTGTGAGCACTTACCACAAGGTAGTAGAAAAGCAGATGAAGAAGAGCAAGATAACGCCCTCCGTGGCAGACGTCTCTGTCTCACTCTCCCGTTTTTTTTATATTTTTTGCACACATCAGCGAGGACCTCACCTGGTCTCACAACACCCAACAAATGATGAAGAAGTCCCAAAGGAGACTGTACTTCCTGAGAAGACTGAGGAAATTTGGCATGTCCACCACAATCCTGAGTTGCTTCTACAGATGCACTATGGAAAGTGTCCTTACCGCCTCCATCACTGTTTGGTACGGTAACTGTACAACACGTGATAGGAAGGCACTCCAGCGGGTGATCAAGACCTCACAGAACATTGTTGGGGCAGCCCTCCCCTCACTGCAAGACATTTATAAATCTAGAGTCCTACGAAGAACACACAACCTCATCAAGGACAGCACACATCCACAACACTCATTATTCACACTCCTACCGTCAGGCAGACGCTACAGGAGTTTGAAGTCCAGGACCACAAGGCTGGCAAACAGCTTTTACCCACAGGCCATCAGGCTTCTCAACCAAGCACTCACACACGCCGCACGCAACACACGCACACACTCATAGCACTTTATTTATTTATTTATTTATTTGTATTAATGTCTCTTCTGTTGTTGTTGCTTAATTTATTGGTATTTATGTTTCTTATGTTCTTATTCTTTCTTGTGTTTTCTTTCTTTTCTTGGGAGAATGAACAGAATAAGAATTTCATTGCATAGTAGAACTGCTGTTTTACTGTGCATATGACAATAAAACTCTTGAAAAAACAAAGCAAATAACGTGGGTATGCAGACCAAACTGTTGACCTGCTAACAGGGACGTGAGAAGAACACGTCTATCTGAGAGAGCTTGAGAGTGACTTGCAGTACTGCAGCAACATTGTTGGATGTTGTCGGGTGTAACAGCATTTTGGCAGCGGGGAAGCTTTGAGTAACGTTGACTTGATGTCTCTCACGTTTGAACTTCCTGCCAGATGGACGCCACTGCTAGCACGCCATCTTATGGCATTTAAGACGCTTATGACTATTTAGCATGGCTCCACACTCGTTTCTGCTTCCCGCTGCCTGTGTCAGGATGCACGTTGCTTCCTGTTTTCTTCCACTGACTTTCCTTATCTCCGGTGCCAAAACTGGGCGGAGAGCTGCTAGAATGTTTGCTGCGTGACGGACAGAAATCGTCGTTTGGGGCGAGTCCAGTTTTTTTTCAAGGCTTTGCACGTTTTCCCTGGGATCACGGTGGGTCTTTGTGCGCCCGGTCCACCTCGTAGAGAGCTCGCCATCTGCTGTGTTATCAGTTAGTGCTTGCTGAAAGACTCTTAACGAGCTAAGACTTTAACCAACCGAGTGCAGCGTCTGCACTTCAGCTCACAGTAGAGCTTTGCTGCCTAGCTAGCATGTCGTAGCATCGCGCTTTATTGATCCCCTCCACCGAGTGTGGAAAACATGAGGTTGTATTTTGGATAAAGGTACAGATTCATCCATTTTCTGTAGCACTTGTCCTCATTAGGGGCAGGGCACACCCTGGTTCAGCCAGCCATAAGACACGTACAGTGGAACCTCGGGTAGCGTCATTCATTCATTCCAGAAGGTCTGGCTCTAACCGAAACAATGTTTCCCTTAACAAATACCACCAGCTCTATTATTCTATTTGTTCTATTATTCTGCCGACCAGATTTGTGAGAGAAGTCCTTCCTTCAATTAGTCCATATACAGTACATTGGTGGGAAAAAGTGTTTGCCCCCTTCCTCGTTTCACATTTTTTTGCATGTTTGTCACACTGAAATGTTTCAGATCATGAAACAAATGTAAATATTAGTCAATGACAACACAACACAACACAACATGCACTTGTAAATTAAACTTTGTATTATTAAGGGAGAAAAAAAATCCAAACCTACATGGCCCTGTGTGAAAAACTCATTAGTCATTAGAGTCTCTTCCAGCGCTGGGGAGGAATTTAGCAGAATTGTTGTCATTCAGCCACATTGGAGGCTTTTCCTTTTGAAGGTCATGCCACAGCATCTCAATAGGATTCAGGTCAGGACTTGGACTAGACCACTCCAAAGTCTTCATCCATTCAGAGGTGGACTTGCTGGTGTGTTTTGGATCATTGTCCTGCTGCAGAACCCAAGTTGCTTTCAGCTTGAGGTCACCAGCAGACCGGACGTTCTCTTTCAGGCAGACGCTACAGGAGTTTGAAGCAGAATTCATGGTTCCATTTATCACAGCAGGTCTTCCAGGCACTGAAGCAGCAAAACAGCCCCAGAACATCACACTACCACCACCATATTTTTCTGAACTGAGGCGTTATTTTTACGCCAGATGTAATGGGACACACACCTTCCAAAAAGTTCAACTTTCCCAAAGGTCTTGGGGATCATCAAGATGTTTTCTGGTAAAATTCAGACCAGCCTTAATGTTGTTTTTGTTCAGCAGTGGTTTTGGTCTTGGAATTCTGCCATGCAGGCTGTTTTTGCCCAGTGTCTTTCTTATAGTGGAGTCATGAACACTGACCTTAACTGAGGCAAGTGAGGCCTGCACTTCTTTGGATGTTGTTGCGGGGTCTTTTGTGACCTCTCGGATGAGTTGTCTCTGCTCTGTTGGGGTCATTTTGGTTGGCCGACCACTCCTGGGAAGGTTCACCACTGTTCCGTGTTTTTGCCATTTGTGAATAATGGCTTTATAACCTGTTCCAGACGGATAGATCTAGATCTGGACCTTCTTACCCTCTATGAGCCTGGCCGTAACCTTAGGTCCTCAGCCAAGGCCTTGCTGGTTGTCCCTCAGTCCAGGCTAAGGACCAAAGGTGATCGGGCTTTCAGTATTAGAGCCCAACTCTGGGGAACAACCTATCTGGGGAGGTCAGAGAAGCCAACTCTGCGCCCTCATATGTAAAAAGTCATGTTTACACATCTGCTTTTACTGGATTGGTTTCAAGTCCCTCTGTTATTTGCTCTTATTTACCTGCACTGTTTTGCACTTTATTTTTGTCATTTGAATGCCCTTGTTGTTTTTAACCTTGAGTTTGTCCCGTAAAGCATTTTGTAACATTTAAGGTTACTTTTACCTTCATTGAAGGCGTGACGACTCTTCCTAAAAGACACGATATAGCGCCCTACTAAGGCCCTATGAAGTCTGTTATTTTTTTTCCCAAATTCCGTTTCTTCCTATTTAATTTTTTAGAATTCCGTTTTTTACCCTCTACACTTATTTTACCAGCACACAGCGTGTGCTTTGTGCATCAGTGAATAAAATGTTCATTAATTAAATGCAAAAATCCTTAGGAAAACGTAGTCACCAATGCAATTCCATTTGTGTTATTAATATAATACATTTATTGTGACACCCTTATTTTGTTTACACAAATAGACAAGATGTGTCAAACAGCGCTTTCAATTTTGAAGGCCAGAAGTGCGTTGTGTGTGTTGAGAATGTCTGTCGACGGTTAAGACCAGAATAAACGTTGCCCTCGTCTTTTTTCACTCAGAACTTCGGCACAAGGTCAGCGGGTATTGCAAAACGCTCGCTTGCATTCAAGCATAAAACACACACATCGCACTAGCATGCTCTGCTGAAGTAAGCTAACCCAGCTAGCTTCCATTTTGTTTTCCAATTTTATTAGCCAACATATCAGGGAAAAATGTTGTGTTCATTTTCTTTGTTAACCCCCAAAAAACGTGCAAACTGAGGTTGCACTGTTTATACTGTAGCGCCTTTCTGGACATGGGAAGCGTCTTACAAAGAAATCGGTCATGCACTGATGGTGGTCATGTCCATCTGTAGCTGCAGATTCCCTGGGGTAGACTGACACAAACGTTGATACAGCTGTGTGTGCGACTCTGGAGGATGGGGGGTGAAGTGTCTTGCCCAGCGACACCAGAGCAGTGACTGGGGTGGAGGAAGCAGGTTTCAAACCACCAACACTCCGCTTACTGGACGACTTGCTCAACGTGCTGTATGATAATTATTAAGAAGAAGAAGTCAGCCGCCGTCCACGCCTCCAGCCAAGAAGCATCTCCTGGCCAAAACTCATCTGATGCACGTGGACGCCTCTAAACAGATTACGCTCTAATCGCCAAAAGAGAATTAGCCGGGGAGCTTAAACTGGCCCACCCCACTTTGTGGTCTCCATGGAAACGGGAATACAAGCTGCGCTCAGGTACACTGGCACTCAGGATTCACGATTGGAGTTTGGTACACTCATCCGGCTGACTGTTGGTCCAACCTCCTGTTGGACCAGTTTGCAAGGTCATTGAGGACGATTGTGGTCAGTGTGTCCCAATTAGCGATCAACCCATAATTGGCTGGGCCTATATTTGGTATTTTGACACATATCGGCATCTGCCTTCCTCCCCCCCCCCCCGATACAGCTGAAAGTCGGCAAAAAAACCTTGGAAATGCCTCTCTTACGGAGCGTGAATGAAGCTTGATGTAGCACAGCATGCTAGCACAGTTGTGTGTGTGTGTGTGTGTGTGTGTGTGTACGAGACTCAGTCTGTCATTGCAAGAAGGAGCATTTTTGTGGGAAAGTATTTCCCCAGTGGACCGTTCAATCATGGTGAAATCTCATCACAAATACTAACCCGCCCCCTCCCGGACTACACCGGCAAAGGTTGTAGAGAAAACGTTGAAACTCACCTCTTACGGAGTGTGAATGAAAGCTAGCGGGGTTAGCTTAGTTTAGCAGAGCATGCTAGTGCAGCCGTGCGTGCGCTCCTCATGCTGTATGTGTATTTCCACCGTGTTGCTTTACTGCTTGATAATGCAAGAGAGCGTTTTAAGATGCCCGTTATGAGTAAAGTAAGGATGAGAGACGTTTATTTTTGCTCCCAGCTCGTCTTAACCGTCAACAGACATTCTCAACACATACAACACACTTCCAGCCTTCAAAATAAGACCCTATCCCAAAGACGTGTTTAGACATCTTTTATGTTTTTTTGCGCGAGGGGCAAAAAGCGGTGACGACGCAACTGCACACTAATACATGCCATGTTTAAAGCAGGTTTAAGCTATAAAAACGGCAACAAGGTGGCAGAAGTGCATTTGATAAGAGCTTGGCATGGATCATTTGTATATAAAAATACACTCGACAGCAAGGAGGAAGTGGGAGAGCATGGAGGAGCGTAGCATGCAAAAGGTTCCGCATTGTAGGGACATTTTAATGCACACGTGCACACATTTTAGTTCCAAATGTGAAAATTGTAAATAGTTCATGGCGTTACGTAGGTCTGTCACATTATTTTTATGGCATAATGTGAATACATCGTGTCAAATGCAATAAACTTTAATTACTCAAGAGTATTTATTAGAATCGGAGGAAAAAAGACCAAAAAAGACGTTTTCCCAGGCAATTGGTACTGTCTGTCAAACATTTCTAACATTTGCACCGTGTTGAATGCTTGCATTTCTTTTGCAATGTAGCGAGCCACGCTGTGAGTGCGCACCATTTTGCGCTATTTTGCTTACTTTGCCGACCAAAGGCCTCAGTAAGCGTTGGCTGGCAGGTTGAAGGGTATTTTTCCTTCCCAGTTGGTAAAAGTGAAAAGGATGGTGGTGTTTCAGGCGAGTACATTTTATTTACTGTCACAAAAGTACACACGCTATGCTGGTAAAATAAGTGTAAAAGGGAACAAATAAAAATGTAATTTTGGAAACAAACAAAGCGGGCCCTATGTGTGAGTGTGTGCTGTATTTTACTGCTTGCGTCTTAGGATGCCCGCTGACGTCGTGCAAGTTCTGAGTGAAATAAGGACAGCAAGCATGTTTCTTCCTGCTCCCAGCCGTCTTAACCATCAAGACACATTCTCAATGCACACATTACGCCCTGGCCTTCAAAATAAGAGCGCCGTTTGCCATTTACTGTCTTAATTGTGTCAACAAAATAATGGTGTCATAAAGAATATCTTACAAATTGGAATTGCATCGATGACTGCGCCTCTGCAGAAACACTATTGCACTCATTGCTCACTTGGCCTAAGATGCAAGTTTGTGTTATTATTCAAATGTCTTGTTTTCCAAACCCTGTATTTAATAAATAGTAAACATTTTAAACCTAATATGAACACACGGGTATTATCACTTTTACTGCAAATGAATATGTGCTCCAAAAATCAGGTATCAGCCTCCTTGACTACTAAAAAGTCCAGTGTGGGCCCTGAGAAATTCATATTGGTGGATCTTCAGTGCCAATGTCCAAACCCTCTCATGGACTCAAAGTTGAGTGAAAAATCTGGTGAGTGTGTGCGGGCTCATTGTTAGTTGCTATGTTGAGGATGCTTGACATGGTGGCAAAGCCCAGGCAGAAAGACGTTTTTTAGAGGAAGTGAAAAAGAGGACATGTGGCGACTTGTCGCCTGCTGTTGCCTGTCTGCTGCTTAAATATTTACCCACAATCCTCTCAGCGCCAACAAGCGCTGGCAGGAAGTGACGCTGGCTGGTTGGGCCTTTTCTCGTCTGTTGGCTGTGGTCTGTTTGATCCGATGCGTTTGAGAAACAGCATGGCCGTACATTTGAGCGCTGGCCGGCTGCGACGTCTTTCCTCAGATGGGAAAGCCAGTTCACGCTCGGGGATCAATTCAGTTTCATCACATTTTTGAAAGAAAACGGCTCAGCCTTCATTATCTGATGTCAACAAAACCTTTGTTCGCACACACACACAGTTGGTGGGTGTGGCGGCCCGGGCCGAGACCTGACATGTTGAACTGCTGTGCTGCCAGTTTGTGTTGTGCATGACTCATCGTTCAGTTGCTCTGTGCACGTTTATGCGCACGTGAGAGCAGCACTGTGTATTCAGGACCGATTCTTTTGAAAAGAGATGTGTTTTCCATCTTTCAGGACGCCGAGGCAGCCCTGCCGCTGCGTCACCAGTCCCGGGCCTGGTGCTGGTGCATGTGTCTGGGTGTAGGCCTCATGCTGTCAGGGATGGTGGTGGGCGGGGCCTACCTGTACCGCTACTACATCTTGGAGGTCAGCGTCTCGCCGCAGAGTGAGCGTGTGCCGTCGGGGTCAACTCTGACCCTGTGCTTCCTCTTTTTGCAGGAGGGTGAGGTGTTTGTGTGCGGGGTCAACTACCTCGAGGAGGACCTCACTATCACCGAACTGGACCAGGTCAGTCCTAGCAAGTCAGGTAATTGGGGGGGAGGGTAACAGAAGGGAACAAGGGTACACATGAAGTGAGGAACAGGAAGCATTTCTCGCCTCATGCATCTACTGGGTAAACAAATCCAGTGCAGCCCATCCTTTGGCCAGCAGGAGTCATGGCGGGCGATGGTGCCAAAGAGAAGCCAGCTAAACTTCTGATGAGGGTGGAGGTGGGCCAAGGTTTTAGTTTGAGTGTGAGTCCAAATGAAAGTAGACTTCTTTGCCCCAGGTGGAGGTGGCGCTTCCGATGCCACTGAGGCAGCTGGAGGAGAGAATCCGGGTGCTGGAAGAGGAGCAGGTGGAGCTCATCAGTGTGCCTGTACCGGAGTTTGAGGACGGAGACCCCGCAGACATCGTCCACGACTTCCAGCGGGTGAGACAGAGAGAATCTCCGCCACCCTTTACACTCGTCCCAAGAAGACCATTTTTTTTGTGTGTTGTATCTCCAGAGGCTGACCGCCTACCTGGACCTGAGCCTGAACAAGTGCTACGTCATCCCACTCAACACCTCCATCGTCATGCCCCCGCGAGACTTCCAGGAGCTGCTGGTCAATATCAAGGTATCAGACTGCCTCCTGTGTCTTGGCCTTCACCATTTAGCAAAAGTCAACCGGCGCTACCAACACAAATGTTTTTGTTCATGGTCACATCACCTCTTTCTTACCAGTTCTCTTACATCATCATCACAGCATATCATAGCAATCCGCAACTAAAAATGCTCATTCCCCCCTAATGGCTATAACCGCATCTCCTGGTGATGCTGTAATGTCATTATTGCTCATCAGTCCACGTTCTTCTCATGGAAGACGATAGATACTTTATTGATCTCCAAGAGTAATTCACATTTCCAGCAGCTCTGCAAAGATCTGCGTAGTCTTTCGGTGGAGCAGGGCAGTGATAGTAATCTGCAAGTCCAATATTTGGGAAGCGAGTTGTTGTGTTAGAACCTGGAACAGAAATAGCTCACCTGTCCTCTTTGACGCTCACGAGAAGGTAGTAGTCAGAATTGTTCAGATCTCTCCAGTTAGTCTCATGAAAAATGTGGATTTATATGGAAATTGGGAATTTGGAGAATGTGGAATACTGTTAGTTGGAATGTCCTGAATGTTTTCATGTTGAAATGGTTTGAATCGCTGGAGAAATGTGGAACTTGTAAAACATGACTCTTCGTTTTCGGTGGCAATTAGAGATGCACGATATCGTTTTTTGCAAACCGATATCAATGCTGATACGTTTCTGCTTCTCAAGACCGATATGATATAGATACCTGATTTCAACTACTTTTTTACGACTCTACCTTTGAAAAAATGTTGATTTGACTGTAGTTTCTGCACACCTGGGGGTGAGAAGGACTGGAAACAAATGGGATTTTACCAACTGCACTTGTTGAAATATGATTACATGACTGCTACCACATCACTACTACCAGGAGAACCAGAGTATAGAGGGGGAGGAGCCACCTGCTGTGGCCCAGCAAGGTGCACTGTATTCGGGTACGCGCTCCGAGAAGCCGGTGTGACACCACGGAGGTCTCTGGCAAACCTTTTGCTCTTTTCTAAACCCCCCAGCACAAAAAGCTATTGGATTTATTGGTATGACATCATAATTCACTCATCTGCTGGATAATGATCAGAACACCCTCAATGGGAATGTTGTCACAAAAAATGTGGAATTACGGAAAATGTTTTTTTTTTTTTACAATAGACACACCACGTCCTGCATGAGCTGAACATTTTCATGTTGGAATGGTTTGTGTAAAGTAGTTGAGCGTCCATAGATGGCGAAATAAGATGAAGCCTCTTGAGCGTTCAACACAACCAGCCACTATGCTTCTTCTATCTAAACGGGTTTATCATATCCCCGCCACCCCCCCGCCAGGCCGGCACTTACCTGCCACAGTCATACCTGGTGCAGGAGGAGATGGTGGTGACGGAGCGCCTGGAGCACGTGGAACAGCTGGGCCAATTCATCCACAACCTGTGTCACGGCAAGGACACCTTCAAGCTACATCGGCGGGACAGGATTCTGGGTAGGCACCGCAAAATGAACTTAACTTTGGCTGGAACCTCACTTCCGTCTGTCTGTCTGCTCTTGCAGGCATGCAGAAGCGCCAAGTTCTCAACTGCCGCAAGATTCGCCACTTTGAGAACAAGTTTGTGGTGGAGACTCAGATCTGTGAGCTTTAAGGCGCCTGGTGGCTGCTCTCAGCTTCAGCGGCAGGCGACGAGATTGTGCTTTTGGGTTGTTCCCCCCCATCTTCACCTTTTTTCCAGCCCTTCAGATGGCCAGAGTGAGCGAGCAAATGTGAAGCCTACGATAAAACCCATTGTGGCATTGTTTGGAAAGTTTGCTGTCATTTCACAAACAAAATGGCTAAAATGCAGCAGACTAAATTGTAATAAGGGTCATTTATTTCAGTGTAAACATAATCAATACAGGGTGATGTCTTTTTTCCTTTTCTGCTGTAGCATTAACACACTATTCTTAATCAACAGGACTTGTTTTTCTCTTTACTTTTTTAAACATTTTAAAATAAGTCAGCTGGGGAAAAAAGGTTTTTAAATGTGCACATGTAATCATGTTTTTTTTTCCAATGTTTTTTTTTTTTTAATTACCTCGTCTTGTACTAATTTGTATAGTGTGTGTGTGCGTGCGCGCGTGTGTGTGTGTGTGTGTGTGTGTATAATCCCTGGAGAGATGTCCAATAACAAAAATACAAAAACAATGTGTGGCTCTTCTTCTTTTCTCTGTTTGACTGACAAATGAGTCTAAATAGTTGACTGACAGCTTGAAGAGCCGCTACCAGGCTCACCATCACAAGTACTGATGCTGTTTACTGGCCTCACAGGACTGACACACGATCTTGTTCACAGCTGCCCTTGATTAAGGCGCTAATCAGAAGGGGATCATGGGAATCGGGCCAGGTGGAGCGTCACCTTGAAGCGGAAAAGCAGCACAATTCAAAGTCTCCAAAGGAAGTGATATACAAACGTGCGTTTTAAGAGGGGAGGGAAAGAGGTACAGTATGTTTGTGTTTTCTATTATACATTCAGTTCATTTTGTAGTCACAAGCTATGAAGAAATGTATGTTGTTTCTGTATTCCATTGAGACTACACATAAAATGCAGACACGTATAAACATATTGTATATATTCCCTACATACAGTACAAACAGTACACAGCTCATTTTCAAATACGTCAGGAATGTCTTTTGCTTACCAAGCGTTGCGAGCTCAGTGACAACTACAATTCCCAGCATGCCGTGGTGTACGTCATTTCCGGAGTGTGCACACGACTGGAATAGTTTATTGGAAGTGTTGAATTAATTGCTGGCGATTAAATCCAGAGAGTGACTATACTTGAGACCCGAGGACGTATTGTTTTAAAAACAGGTAACACACGGCTGCATTACATTAAACATCTTTAAAACGATGTATTTCCTCTTTAGAGTGCAAGCTTGTTGTAGCGTGAACGCTACCTTCGCGTGCATTTGTCGCCATGGCAACGCACTTGGACTATGTCAGGAAATGTATGTTTTACTTAATTACTTAACCCACTAATGCATAAAAATGTTGTTTATGACACAGTACATTCTCAACTTTAAAAATAAGTTTCGACATCGAGTTTACGTTATATGCTATTGTAATGAGTATATTAACGCTATAAGTGCATGTTATGAAATATGACAACATAGGAGCTTATTTCGCAAAACATGCGCATAAAAAAGGACAGACTACCGAGAGACGGTGGACATGGACTAACACGGCACAGCATAACGCGGCAATCTACCCGCTGGTGGCTGAGACTTGACAAGAGTGATGTCGGTCGCCAACAAATCGGCTGTTAGAGCCGGCTCGCGTAGCCGTTAGCCAATTGGCAGTCTTTTGTTTTTTTCCTTGTCTTTATAGTGAGCCGAGCGACAGAACCGGCTCTCAAAAAAGAGCTGACATTTCCATCACTACTTGACAATGGCCATAAGCACAGTGAAGCCTCTGTGTGTCTACAATCGGGTACAATAATGTTGTTTAACATTCACGTTCTAGCTGTTATGAACGACTATGAAGTTGTGTGTCAGATCGGAGAGGGCGCCTTCGGGAAAGCCTTCTTGGTGCGACCTAAAGGTGTAGCAGACGCACAATGTGTAGTGAAACAGATCAATCTCACCAAGGTACACACACACACATACTGTGTAAAGCCTGGTGCACACGTGATGAGACACAAACACCTTGGTGCCTGTAGATGTCCTCCAGGGAGAAGGAAACCGCCAAGAAGGAGGTGGCCCTCTTGTCCAGCATGGAACACTCCAACATTGTCTCCTTCTTGCGCTCCTTCCAAGGTAGGAGGAGCGTATCACAACTGTGTGCACAAAAGTGGGATAGGCCCCATTTTAAATTCATAAACAAGTCAACAGACATTTCAGAGTCCGTTTTTTGGTCCCATTTTGCCTGAGGAATTGTGTGTTTTTGTGTAGAAAACGGCAGTGTGTACATTGTGATGGAGTACTGTGATGGAGGAGACCTGATGATGAAGATCAACACTCAGAGAGGAGTCTTCTTCGCTGAACAACAGGTAATACTTAGGTACTAGCGAACACACTCAGCGGCCATAACATCCAAGGCAAAAGTTCTGCCTTCACAAAGACAACGGCTGCAGTATGCAAATGATTGTGCATTCATTTAGCAGGGTTTTGAACTAATCGCTGTTGGTGAATAGCACACCCATAAAACGGTGAGTGTCAAACGATTGGAAGAACCCGCCTTCCATTATACACCATCTGCCAAGTATTGTTAAGAAATACCTAAAAAAACAAACATATGAACTGAAGTGTATGTGGTAATGTCAGCAGAGTTGCTATCAGGTTGTCAAATTGATCAATTTGGTGGTTTTAATGAGTTTTAATTAAGATTGTTGGTCATAATTATAACATATCTTCTCATTGCTATTGTTTATATTGTTCCCATACACTCTGTGTACCAGGGGTGTCCAAAGTGCGGCCCAGGGTCCATTTTTGGCCTCTTATCTCTTTTATTAACCCTTGGCATATTCAATAAATGTAATTACTCCATTATTAATGAAATATTATGAATGATATACTATTATGTATGCAGTAATCCCTTGTTCGTAGCGGTTCAATTCTTCCAGACCTGACCTCAAGTGAATTTCCACGAAGTACGATTCCTTATTTCTAAATGAAATATATTTGTAGTTATAGCATGAAAAACCTGTTTACAACCTTGGAAATACGTTGTTTTAACCCCTACAGTCACATGTACACTCATACTACACAATATAGTAGACATAATAAGAGAAAATAAGACATTTAATACATAAATAAGACTTTTGGGGGGGGGGGGGGGGGGGGCAGGAAGTGACGTTGGGGGCTATGGCTGTAGACCAAGTTGGAGGTTATTGTGCCTGTTGTGAGATCATTCAAACCTGCAATAAAAGCCTGTTTTTCTGACTATCAAGTCTGGCACTGGCGTGTCTCAATGAACATTCCAGTAACATTACCGACACCTAGTGACCAGTGTAGGATACTACATATCATCACAACGTCTTTGAATACGTCTTCTGAATGCCTTATATTTGAATTTGAGCCCAAGTCGTCATTTTTATGTTTGAAAATGCTAAATTTAGGCCGAGACGACATGAAATGTGCATGTTTTTCAACTAATAGGCAGCATTCCACCACAAAACACCATGATGGGTGTGGATCCAAACTAACAATAATGCTCATTTTTGAGGTCAGAGAACTATCAAAAAGAGTTGATGCCGTGCAGCTTGACATTGTTTCCAGAAGTAAACGTCATGGTGGTGTTCAGGTCCTGGACTGGTTCGTTCAGATCTGCCTTGGCCTTAAACACATCCATGACAGGAAGATCCTGCACAGAGACATTAAAAGTCAGGTACAGCACAAAATCCATGAAATGTTTGAACATATTCCAAGTGTTCGGTTGTTAGTAGCGCCAAGCTGATCCCTGTACAGTTTTTCATGAGATGATATACTGTAATATGAAAGTCAACGGCGCCCCCTGGTGGGTACTCATTGTAAATACGGACACCTAAATCCCTTTATCTTTTCTGCGTTCACGATAAATGTCAGTGTAGTGGAGTGTCAGTGTTTTGTTGGATGCTTTTATGTTTAACCAAGGAGTATCAGGGCCACATTTGAGAGAAATACAACTTTGTAAGTTTGCAAGAATATTACAGTGTGTAATGTACAGTGACGTTACAGCGTGTAATATAATGTAGTGTAATGTAATGTAATGTAGTGTAGTGTTCACTGCCTCTCTCCACATGTTTGTTTTTCAGAACATCTTCCTCACTGAGCAAGGGAAGAAAGTCAAGCTGGGTGACTTTGGCATTGCCAGGATGTTGAATAAGTAACTCAGTGTCACACACACACACACACACACACACAAGCAGTAAAGCGGTAAACTGTGAAATTCTATTGTAAATATTCATGATTAGTATTTCACATTCCCATGTTCAAAGTTTCCAGGTCATCAAAGTAGTTGCTATCATAATTCACTTCAATATGGAAATAAAGATCATTCCACATAACTGCTAAATAGTTGTGTACTAGTGAGTGAGTACTGCTAATATGTCAGTCACATTATCTATGTAACGTTCATTAGCACACAGTTTATGTATTAAATCCAGTTAGCATTTGCTAGCAAACATTAGCCATATACAAGAATGTGAAATGATGATGCAAAAGACAATGCAGCCCAAGTCAAGGCAACATATTGAAAAGGTTTCACCAATGGGCACATTTTTAATGTCATCATGAAATAATAGTTTAAGAAGCCAATGTGTAGAAAACACTGATTTCTGTAGTAGAGTTCATGACGCCAAGCAAAGCCAGTCAACAATACACTTTTGTTCTACGTAGCTAGCCACTACAAGTGAACAGATAACTTTAGTTATAGATATAGACATCTTAGCACAGAGTTAGTTCATCCATGATCACAATCATAAAGAAGAAAGTTGCATCTTCGTGTTAGCTTGAAACGCTGCAGGGGAGCGAGCGCCAATCAGGAAGGGAGCTTAATGTCAGCTGACTGATGTCATATGACAACTACAAAGTGACGTTGACGCCATCGACCCAAATTATTTTGGCGATCTACCGGTAGCTCACGATCAACTTAATGGCCACCCCTGCCATAGAACATTGTGTGTGTGTTTATATATACTGTAGCACCATGGAGCTGGCAAGGACTTGTGTTGGGACCCCACACTACCTCTCTCCTGAGATCTGTGAGAGTCGACCTTACAACAACAAAACGTATGTGAAACGTACACACACGCTGGTAATCATGCTTGGAGGTGTTATTTGCCTTCCTCTGCTGTGTCCTAATCATACAACACATTTGCTAAGTTGACCTCGTTCTTTCTTCTGATGTTGTGTAGGGACATCTGGTCTCTGGGCTGCGTCCTCTACGAGCTCTGCACTCTGAGGCATCCTGTAAGTTGCAACGTATACACACACACACACACACACACACAAACAGCAGCCTTGTGTGTGTGTGTGTGTTTGTCCCTCCAGTTCGAGGGCAGCAGCCTGCGTCAGCTGGTCAGTAAGATCTGCAGGGGGCGCTACAACCCAGTGGCCAGTCGATACTCCTATGACCTTCGCCTGCTCATCACTCAGCTTTTCAAGGTCAGGTTGTTTGCACTTCTTTCACATCCGGTAGGTACGCACGTTACGTATGCTACATGGTGGATAACAACCATGCTCATTGCTCTGTTGGATTCAGGTGAACCCTCGCGATCGTCCCTCAGTCACGTCCATCCTTCAGCATCCTTTCCTGCAGAGACACGTGCACGCTCAAATGGACGCTCAGGTTGACCTTTATTTGCATTTTATATTTACCTTCACTTTTTATTGTGCTATTTTACATGTTCTGTATGCAAAGTCAATGTGCGTGTGTGTGAGAGAGCAGGACATCAGTCGCAATCACAAGGCACCAACGACGACGGCCTGTAGACCACCACCAGGTATAACACACCACACATGCATCTAACATGTAATGGACATGAAGGACACTCATGTTGCATAACACACAGGTAACTACGTAACGTCATTCTCACATACAGTGGTGTGGGAAGTGTTGGCCCCCTTCCTGATTTCTTCTTTTTTTGCATGTTTGTCACACTTAAATGTTTCAGATCATCACACAAATGTAAATATTAGACAATGACAACACAACATGCACTTTTTAAATGAAACTTTATATTAAGGGAGAAAAACATCCAAAGCTACATGTCCCTGTGTGAAAAAGTGATTGCCCCCTAAAGCTAATAATTGGTTGGGCCCCCCTTAGCAGCAACAACTGCAATCAACCTGCAATGAGTCTCTTCCAGCGCTGGGGAGGAATTTAGCAGAATTGTTGTCATTCAGCCACATTGGAGGCTTTTCCTTTTGAAGGTCATGCCACAGCATCTCAGTAGGATTCAGGTCAGGACTTGGACTAGACCACTCCAAAGTCTTCATCCATTCAGAGGTGGACTTGCTGGTGTGTTTTGGATCATTGTCCTGCTGCAGAACCCAAGTTGCTTTCAGCTTGAGGTCACCAACATTCTCCTTCAGCAGAATTCATGCTTCCATTTATCACAGCAAGTCTTCCAGGTCCTGAAGACCATCACACTACCACCACCATATTTTACTGTTGCTATGATGTTCTTTTTCTGAAATGCCAGATGTAACGGGACACACACCTTCCAAAAAGTTCAACTTTTGTCTCGTCAGACCACAGAGTATTTTCCCAAAGGTCTTGGGGATCATCAAGATGGTTTTTGGCAAAAATCAGATGAGTTGTTTTTGTTCAGCAGTGGTTTTGGTCTTGGAACTCTGCCATGCAGGCCGTTTTTGCCCAGCGTCTTTCTTATGGTGGAGTCATGAACTCTGACCTTAACTGAGACAAGTGAGGCCTGCACTTCTTTGGATGTTGTTGTGGGGTCTTTTGTGACCTCCTGGATGAGTCATCACGAGTTGCAGGTCCTATTTAAGTGATATCTTGATTGAGAACAGGTGTGGCAGTAATCAGGCCTGGGTGTGGTTAGAGAAATTGAACTCAGGTGTGATAAACCATAGTTACGTTTTAACCGGGGGGGAATCACTTTTTGTCACAGTGTCATGTAGGTTGGGATTTTTCTTCACGTAATAAAAAACACTTTTTTCCCACCACTGTACATCCATCCACGTTCTGTGTTGCTTATCCTCCATTATTTGTTCTTGTATTTTTCAAGAACAAACTGCATCTCAGCTTTGATCTAAGTGAAAAAGTGTATTGTCAGTTTGGGGTTCCGGGGTCCCCCCCCCCCCCCCCCCCCCCAAATATTTCAACTTTCTTCTTGTAATATTATGACTTTAATCTCATAATATTTTGACTTTTACGATTGACTTTTTACATGATTTTATTTTGTTTCCTATAATATTATGACTTTAAAATTTCTCTATGCTACTAAAATAACATTGTTTTCTCATAATATTACAAGTTATTAATATGCAATTAATATTTTGACTTTGTCATAAAATCCTGTTTTGTTTTGTTTTTAATTTAAAACCATTTCAACTTTCTTTTTGTAAATGTTCCTCTTGTAAATATGATTCTACTCCCATAATATTTTCACTTTATTCTCCTCACAACTACAGTCAAACCTGTCTTAGCGGCCACCTTTATAGAACGGCCACCTGCCTATAGCAGCCACTGAAAAATCCCCCCACACAGCAAATGTACATGTTATAGACACTCTGCCGTATAAAAAGTAAAATATAAAAAACAAGCGTAAGACATTACTAGCACAGCTTTGTTCTGTGGGTGGTGGATATATTCTATCAGTTATTATTAAGCCTCTAGCTTCCTTTTAGTAAGTAAAAACCTTGGCTATGATTGCACTACATCGTCATGTAGACCTACAAAGTACACTTGGAAGAACAAGAGGTGAATAAATGTATTGCAACTGATGTGAAACTGATGAGGGGTAGGATTAAATAAGCTTTGCTTCTTCCTACTCCTTTTTGGACATGCAAAATTGTGAATTGTACTATGTGATGTGCTACTGTTTGACTCATGCATGTTCAGGATTAAAACCATGAACCATGATAATAAGCCTAGTAGTGCTGTACAACTTTTATCCGTAGTCTGCAGTGCCATCTACTGGTCAACATTATTATTATTATTTTTTTCCTCTACTGGTCAACATTCAAACTAGACGCCAACCTGTTTATAGAGGCCACCTGTCTATAGCGGCCACTTTTGCAGACTTCCTCTAGTGCCCGCCATAGACAAGTTTGACTGTATTTTTGCAACCTAATTAAATTAAATCAAATGTGACAACTTAATTAGTTGTTTTGTTTATTTTTCAGAATATGATGACTTTAAAAAAAAGTATTCTTTTTATCTTTCAACTTTGTTTTTAAAATGTCTGGTTCTTTTCCCTCATTACACTTTAGACTGTTGGTTGGGTCACGCCAGCGTTAGACGTATGAATATGTTACAGGTCTCAGTATGAGATCCCATGAACCAGATTATAGTTCCGCTGGTTGTGGAGGGTGTAATGGCCTGTTAAAACAGGGATAAATAAGTGAAACATGCAAGCGGTGTCTTCGCCATTAATCCTCCTCAGCAGAATTTATTTACATTCCATTAACAAACATTGATATGCAACATTGGGTTCTTCTGAGTCATCACCACATATCATATCAAATTTCTCCAAAATAAACTCAATACTTCTCTTGTCAAAATAAGACAATTGTATTAATAAAGACATTTTCTTTCACAGTGCATATTCAACTATGTATTCAACAGGCTAGCATATTGCAACTCATGTCTTGGGCACTGAGTGAATATCTATGTGCATAAAATGGCAGGCTTAGAAACAGACGTTTTCCCCCAAAGTGCTTAACATCACCTTAATGTATCCAACAAGTCACAAACATATAATCATCAACATCCCATCAAATTAGATTATATACATTATATTATATACATACATATATGTGCGTGTTCTGGAGCCAAAAGGATAATTTCTGTTCGTTAGCGACACCAACGAGCGGGATCCGCCATTTTACACAAACAACAACAGATAGAAAAAAACGGAAATACTGGAGTGTTCAAAGATGGCTACAAAACCACTTAAATCTTTCCCAAATGTCACAAAAATACACCTTAGTTACACCTGTTAAAACAGGGATAAATAAACAGGGATAAGTGAGTGAGACGTGCAAGCGGTGTCTTCTCCATTAAGCCTCCTCAGCAGAATGAGGAAGTTACGTCAGTCCTTTAGCAAGAGAGAATCGCTGCACTGCCCCCTTTTGGCGAAACTAGGATTGTCCCATTAATTATGAGGTATTTGACAAAAACAAGTTAAGTGCGCCGCACGGTGGTCTAGTGGTTAGCACGTTGGCTAACACAGTAACAGCCTAGAGATCGGGAAGACCTGGGTTGGATTCTCCCTTGGGCATTTCTGTGTGGAGTTTGCATGTTCTCCCCGTGTGTGGGGGGGTTTTCTCCGGGTACTCCGGCTTCCTCCCACATTCCCAAAAACATGCAGGTGAGGTTAATTGGTGACTCTAAATGGTCCATAGGTATGAATGTGATTGGTTGTCTGTAAGTGCCCTGCCATTGGCTGGACACCAGTCCAGGGTGTACCCCGCCTGTCGCCCGAAGTCAGCTGGGATAGGCTCCAGCATGCCCCCGCGACCCTAATGAGGAAGAAGCGGTATAGAAAATGGATGGAAGTTGTAAGTGCAATTTTGCTTACAACAATAATGACCCAAAACAATTTCTCTGTTACACTCAAACAAAATAAAATGCATTTCACAAATGTGAACATACATTTTGTGTGCGTCACAAATACATTAGCACGTGTGTAACAAGTATGTCACGTGTTGGTGCGATGTTGTGTAGACAGGAAGAAGTGCAGAGCTGCTGTGAGGAAACTTCCTGTCAAACCAGCATGGAGAGGCTGCGCTCCTGCTAACTACGCTGTAATAACACACACGGTAACCATAGCAACACACGCGGCTTGGTGTGTTTGTGTTGTGTTCCATTGTTTGTACTTGTTAAGCTTATACTACAGACGTTTTTCGTCAGACACAACAAGCACGTGAGTGTATTTAGGGAGGTGTGGGCAACTATTGGTTCCTATGTGTGCAATATCATCAACAATATCATCAACAGCAGCCTGTCCTCTGGTATTGTTCCTTCCTTTTGTAAAAAGGCTGCTGTTGAACCTTTGCTTAAAAAAACAGGTCTTGATCCTTCAATTTGATCAAATTATCGGCCCATTTCTAAACTACCTTTTATCTCAAAGATTTTAGAAAGAAGTGTTCTTGCACAGATGCAGCCTTTTCTAGATGAAAATGGGATTTTAGACACCTTCCAGTCAGGTTACAGGGCCTTTCATAGCACTGAGTCTGCACTTTTAAAGGTTTTTAATGACCTGTTTTTAATGACTGATACTGGTGGTTCAGCCATTTTAGTGCTTTTAGACCTGACTGCTGCCTTTGACACAGTGGACCACACTATTCTTTTATCTCGCTGGGAAAACTGTGTGGGTGTCAGGGGGACTGCCCTTGATTGGTTTAGGTCTTACTTGTCAGGGAGATGCCTTACTGTGGGACTTGGTGACTCCACCTCATCTACTGCCCCCCTTGAATGTGGAGTCCCCCAGGGATCAATCCTGGGGCCCATCCTATTTGTTCTGTACCTAATCCCACTTAGCACAATTTTTAGAAAGCATGGCATCTCCTATCACTTTTATGCAGATGACTGCCAGATCTATTTACCAATTACAAGAAATGACCATGCCCCCCCGACACCCCTTCTTGAGTGTTTTAGTGACGTCAAGGTCTGGTTGGCTCAACATTTTTTAAAGCTCAATGAGGGGAAGACAGAAGTTATCATCCTTAATAATAATGACCCCCACTTGGACTTGGGCCCCATGAAAAACCATGTCAGTCCCACAGCCACCAGCCTTGGCGTCATCATTGATAGTGATTTTAAACTTAATAAACAAATCAATGCCGTTGTAAAATCTTGTTTTTATCATCTTCGGCTTTTATCCAAAGTCAAATCATTTTTATCATTGCGACATTTCGAACAAGCCATGCACGCTTTTATCTCGTCACGTCTGGACTACTGTAATGCGCTTTACTCTGGAATAAACCATAAATGACTCTCTGGCTTCCAGTTAGTCCAGAACTCTGCAGCACGGCTTTTAACAGCAACCAAAAAGAGGGAGCATATTACCCCAATTTTAGCTTCCCTGCACTGGTTGCCTGTGCGTTTTAGAATTGATTTTAAGATTGTATTGTTTGTTTTTAAAGCTTTGAATGGGCTGGCCCCTCAGTATATCTCAGACCTCATCCAAATCTACACTCCAGCGCCACATTGAGGTCTGAAGGCCAGCTCCAACTGGTGGTGCCTAAGACCAGACTTAAGACCAGAGGAGACCGGGCCTTTTCTGTTGTCGGCCCAAAGCTGTGGAACACTCTCCCCCCTCATGTAAAAACGGCCCCCACAATCGAAAGCTTTAAGTCTCGTCTTAAAACCCACTTTTATTCTCTGGCTTTTAACTCGGCGTGAGTCGTGTGGTCCTCTGTGTCTTTTATTATTTTTTAAGTTTTTATTGGTTCTATTTATTTTAGTTTTTAAATTAAGCCGCACGGTGGTCTAGTGGTTAGCACGTTGGCCAATACAGGAACAGCCTGGAGATCGGGAAGACCTGGGTTCGATTCTCCCCTGGGCATTTCTGTGTGGCGTTTGCATGTTCTCCCCGTGTGTGCGTGGGTTTTCTCCGGGTACTCCGGTTTCCTCCCACATTCCAAAAACATGCAGGTGAGGTTAATTGGCGACTCTAAATTGTCCATAGGTATGAATGTGAGTGTGAATGGTTGTTTGTCTATATGTGCCCTGCCATTGGCTGGCGACCAGTCCAGGGTGTACCCCGCCTGTCGCCCCAAGTCAGCTGGGATAGGCTCCAGCATGCCCCCGCGACCCTAATGAGGATGAAGCGGTATAGAAAATGGATGGATTAAATTAAATTTACTTATTTATTTTTTACCTACTTCGTGGACTTTTGGCTTTTATTGTTTCGATTTCTTGTTTTAAATATTTTATTGTAGTACATTTCTTTGTTTCTATTTGATCTTTTAGTTTTTATTGTGGTAATTTTTACTTATTATTTCCATTTACATTCCTTTATTTACTTATTATTTATGGTGTTGCTAGTCTGTGCAGCACTTTGGAAACAGTGTTTATAAAATGTGCTTTATAAATAAAGTGGATTGGATTGGATTGGATTACTGGATATAAACTGACCCTTCTTCCCGTGTTTGCTTGTAGCCCCCCCCCCTCAGAGCAGCTGGAGACGCCACATGTCATCAGAACCAAAAGTGGGTTCAAGCCAAAGTACAATCTAACAGTGAGTTGAGTTTGTACCGTTTGAGCTGAGTCTACTTGTACTGGTGTGGGTTTAGGCAGTACCAGCAGTTCTTTGTCCAACTGGATGCCTTCCAGGAGGGGGGCGCCTGTCCTCCACATGCCCCTCCTCCACGTGAGCCCTTTGAAGACCCCCTAGCTCCTCCTGGTGAACCCTACCAGCTGTGAGTGAAGAGCAGTAGTTAAAGTATGTGCAAGTGGGCTGGAGTGGTGGTGGACGTGTGACGTGTGTCTTGCGTCCTTCAGGGTGGCAGCAGCTCGTGAGGAGTACCTTCAGAGGCGTCAGGAGGCCAATCAGTACAAGCTGAGAGCGCAGAAACAGCTGGTGAGATCGGCAAGTATTCAGGAATATTCATTCTTGATGGGACTGTTCCGTGTCCCCAGGGTCTGCGTCCGTGCACGGCGGAGGGGGGCCGACCGGCCGGCGGTCAGGAAGAGGAGACGCCACCGCATGAACGCCAACAACCAGTTCAGGACAGGAAGCAAGAGGGCCAGCAGGTAGGAGTCATGTCACTGCGTGTTTTATATTAATACAGAGCAGCCGATGCCTTTTTAATTTGATGGAGCACTATGAATTCTGCCTAGCAACAAGCGAGCTGAGGTGTTTCTAAATGTGTGTGCAGGAGTACCTGAGGCAGTTGCATGCTATCAGACAACAGTATCATCAGGACATGAGGCAGATGAGGCTGAGAGCCCAAGCTGAGGTATGAACTCAATTACGCCGTCCCAAGAGTTTCTCCTTCTCTTGTGTGAGATGTGAGAGTTGTAATCTTGGTCTTCATAGCGTGCCGATCAGCCACAGCACCAACATGACACTTTTGTGATGGACAAACCCGAAGAACCAGAACACAAAGCCCAAGCAGTGCAGGTAAGACGGGGGCCGGCAGCTTGCAATGTTGTTGTTCCTTCCCGGTGCCTCTGTGGTTGGTCTGCAGGACATTGAAGCAGCTTTGAAGGACATCGGGCAGGAGAACAGAAAGCGTAGGAAAGACCTGGAGAAAAAACACAAGGACCAGGTGACTTGAAGGACACCTCATAGCCAAAGTTTAGCAGATAAGACAACTACAGCTAGTTCAGAACCAGAAGGGCCTTTCTGATCCCCCAAAAGTCCCTTCAGACCAGAACGGAGTCTTATCGGTTTCCTTGCTGCTTTAATCAAGTGATCCACGCTTTGTTTCTGAGCCAGAAGGCAGTCATGTTTGAGATCCGCCTGGATGGAAAGGATGGAATGGAGGACACCTCAGAGGAGGAGAAGGACCAACAGGAAGTGGACCATCTCAACCAGCAAGTCTGCTTGGGGGAGCAGGATGAGTTGAATTTGGCTAGGAGGGGCTGGAGCCAGAGGCCTCCTGAGACACTGCTGGAGGCGCTGGTCCACATGGACGTGCTCTCCAGCACGATGCTGGAGGCCCAGCAAGGTCCACACATTGTTCCACCACCTCCACTGAAAAAGTGACTTCACGGGCTGATTGAGTTCATCTTCTCAGGTGAGGGGGATGAGGCAGGTCGTCGGCAGTGGGTCCACCGCCCCCCCGAAACCCTACTGGACGCACTAGCTCAAGCTGACCTGGCGTCCTCCGTTAGCACAGGTCAGACCAACCACAGCTAACTACACACACAGGAAGCAGCTTGTGAGCTTGTTAGCACCACCTTTGAGCTGTCCCTGCTCTCAGACTCTCACAGGAAGGAGGATGAAGGTGACTCTGACGTGGAGATGGACGAAGAGCGCCTGGAGCCCAGGTCGGATGACGACGACACGTAAGTTGTCACAGATAGTAGCATTTGACTGACTTGTATTGATCAATAGGGCTGCCAAACATAACCGCTATAATAACCATTCTTTCTTTTTAACGCATGACACCATGGCAGGCCACGCCTCTGTTATGGCGGCAGACAGATACACCATGGAACATTAGATTCAAGATTCAAGAGTTTTATTGTCATATGCACAGTAAAACAGGCAGTTCTACTATGCAATGAAATTCTTATTCTGCTCATTCTCCCAAAAAAGAAAGAAAACACAAGAAAAAGAATAAGAACATAACAAACATAAATACCAATAAATTAAGCAACAACAACAGAAGAGACATTAATACAGATAGATAGATAAATAAATAAAATAAATAAAGTGTTATGAGTGTGTGCGTGTGTGAGTGCTTGGTTGAGAAGCCTGATGGCCTGTGGGTAAAAGCTGTTTGCCAGCCTTGTGGTCCTGGACTTCAAACTCCTGTAGCGTCTGCCTGACGGTAGGAGTGTGAATAATGAGTGTTGTGGATGTGTGCTGTCCTTGATGAGGTTGTGTGTTCTTCGTAGGACTCTAGTTTTATAAATGTCTTGCAGTGAGGGGAGGGCTGCCCCAACAATGTTCTGTGAGGTCTTGATCACCCGCTGGAGTGCCTTCCTATCACGTGTTGTACAGTTACCGTACCAAACAGTGATGGAGGCGGTAAGGACACTTTCCATAGTGCATCTGTAGAAGCAACTCAGGATTGTGGTGGACATGCCAAATTTCCTCAGTCTTCTCAGGAAGTACAGTCTCCTTTGGGACTTCTTCAGAATTTGTTGGGTGTTGTGAGACCAGGTGAGGTCCTCGCTGATGTGTGTGCCAAGGAACTTGAAGGTTTTCACCCTCTCCACCTCAGTCTCATCAATAAACAGGGGTCTATGCGGCTCCTTTTCCCTTGTTCTTGGGTCGATGATCATCTCTTTAGTCTTATCTGTATTGAGAAGAAGATTGTTATCACGACACCAAGCTATGAGGTCCGCCACCTCTCTTCTGTATGACGTTTCAACACCACCAGTGATCAGGCCGATGACTGTAGTGTCAAATTTAATGATGCTGGTGTTGTTCTGGGAGGCCACGCAATCGTAGGTGAAGAGCGTGTAGAGGAGCGGACTCAGCACACACCCCTGTGGGGTCCCAGTGCTCCCAATTCTTGAGCTGGATGTGCGATTGTGGACTCTGACTGACTGGGGCCTGCCTGTTAGAAAGTTAAACACCCAGTTACAGAGGGAGGGTGACAGGCCAAGTGTGAGGAGCTTATTTGTGAGTTTGTGGGGGCAGACTGTATTAAAAGCAGAGCTATAGTCTATAAATAGCATTCTGACATATGTGTCCTGGCCCTGTAGGTGAGAAAGGGCTGTGTGGATGGCAGTGTTGACTGCATCATCTGTGGACCGGTTCTGGCGATATGCAAACTGTAGAGGGTCCACAGTGGCCGGGATGCTCTTTTTGATGTGGGTCATGACTATTCTTTCAAAGCACTTCATAACAATAGGAGTGAGTGCTATAGGGCGATAGTCATTCAAGCAGGTCACGTTGCTCTTCTTGGGTACGGGCACTATGGTGGTGGACTTAAAGCAGGTCGGTACAGATGCTTGTGCAAGCGACAGGTTAAATATGTCAGCAAGCACATCAGCTAGCTCTGATGAGCAAACCCGAAGTGCACGTCCTGAGATGTTGTCTGGGCCTGCTGCTTTTCGTGGGTTTGTTTTGTTCAGAACCCTGCGCACATCAGCTGATGTCACCATGAGAGGTGAGTCCTGTGTGCTCCCCAAGTCCAGCCACCCTCTCTGCTCATCAGGAGTTTGGGTGTCAAAGCGGGCATAGAACTCATTCAGCTCATCTGGAAGTGTGGTTTGGCTGGACGTGGCTACGCTACTCCGCTGTCGATAGTCTGTGATGTGCTGGAGCCCCGCCCACATGCGCCGAGGGTCTGAGGTGGAATAGTAGCCCTCCAGCTTCTGTCTGTACTGTCTTTTGGCCTCCCGTATGGACCTCCTCAGGTCATATCTGGCCTTTTTGTAGTCATCAGCGGTGCCCATGACAAATGCAGTCGAACGAGCACGTAGCTTAGCCCTTACATCACAGTTCATCCACTGTTTTTGGTTAGGGTATTTTCTGTAATACTTGGTGGTGGTAACAGTCTCTATGCATGTGCTAATGTAGCCAGTAACAGCAGAAGCATATTCATCCAAATCAACAGTACAATCTTCCCTCCCCGCTGCAGTTTTAAACACATCCCAGTTTGTGCAGCCAAAGCAGTCCTGAAGTACTTGATCAGTTTCTTCATTCCACACTTTAACTGCTGTACTTACAGGGGGAAATTTGCCTTAACACCACATATTTTTAGTTTAGAGGGAAATTCTACAGACAAATTCATGGTTGTGCTGTGGGCTCACCAGTCTCACCCATAGTGGTGAATCTGTTCATGGAAGAGATGGAGAAACAGGCTCTCACATCCTTCTCAGGGACAAAACCAAGGCACTGGTTTAGATACGTGGATGACACCTTTGTCATAATCAAAAAACAAGAAATTCAGTCTTTCACAGATCACATCAATGCGGTGGACACCAATATCAAATTTACTCGTGAGGACACTAAAGAAAACCAACTAGCCTTCTTAGACTGCAAGGTAATTATAGGAGAGGACAGACAGCTACTTCCAGAGGTCTTTAGAAAGGCCACACACACTGACCAATACCTGCTTTTTGAATCAAACCATCCACTACAACATAAACTAGGGGTTATTAGGACCCTCCAACATAGAGCGGAACAAATACCAACTCGTGCTGAGGGAAAGAAAAAGGAGACACAACATGTCCAGAGAGCGCTCTCAACCTGTGGGTACCCGCGGTGGGCTTTTAACAAATGTCAAAAGAAGAGAGTAGGGAAAGAAACCCAAAAGCCCACAGAAGCAAAAAGGAGAGGAGTGGTAGTCCCTTATGTAGCGGGGGTCTCCGAAAAACTCCAGAGGATCTTATGGCAACACAAAATTCCTACCTATTTCAAACCAGTAAATACCCTGAGACAAAAACTAGTGCATCCTAAAGACAAGGCTCCAAACCAGAAACAGAGCAATGTGGTCTATTCCATCCACTGTAAAGATGAGGAATGCAAAGAGCACTACATTGGGGAAACTAAGCAAATGCTCCAAAAAAGGCTTTATCAACATCGCAGGGACAATTCTAGTGGTCCTCAATCAGCAGTACATCTACACCTTAAAGCTACCAATCACTCTTTTGAGGACAGCGAGGTAAAGATTTTGGCCAAAGAAAACAGATGGTTTGAAAGAGGAGTAAAGGAAGCCATTTTTGTCAAACAGAACCCATCATTGAATCGGAATGGTGGTTTGAGGTTTAATTTGGACCCTGTGTTCAGCAGGTTACTGAGACCAAAACCCACAGCTCTTAGTCTTGCAAATGAGGTGGAGCCAGGGC
Source organism: Dunckerocampus dactyliophorus (assembly GCF_027744805.1). Lineage (NCBI taxonomy): Eukaryota > Metazoa > Chordata > Actinopteri > Syngnathiformes > Syngnathidae > Dunckerocampus > Dunckerocampus dactyliophorus. The sequence goes on from NC_072827.1 coordinate 972,369, forward strand.
CGAGCCAGAACAATAGATGCTCACGAGCCAGTATCAGAGTCGTTCATACCCAACTACAGGGATCTACACTTCCCTTTTATCGGAGGTGTTCATAACAGGATAGGATTATACCACTTAGTGGAACGAACCAATAGGAGGAGGGTGTTGGCACACCAATTCCGCCCACTCTTACTGTATTTAAGGCCTCGGCTACCAGCACTTATTAGTTCGCTGACGAAGCTCTTTGGATGAGGAGCGAAACGTCCGACACCTTCTTCACAGAAGTACAGATGACGTCTCAAGAAGCCTTTTCCTCGATGGACAACTCCTGTACGACTGAGAACCTACACAGACGTACAGGGGGAGCTTGTTTGAGAAGTTGTCCGTATGTTGGATAAAGGAATATAGAGATGTGGTCAGCCTTTCCAAAGTGGGGTCTTGGAACAGCCTTCAAAGCACCTTTCATGTTGCTGTAGACTTGGTCCAGGATGTTATTTTCCCTTGTGGGAAAGCTCACATACTGGTAATATTTGGGATCACCAACGGGTTTCCAAAGGCTGGACTGAACGAAGAGGATAGCTCAAACTAAACGGCTCGTTATATAATAATAATGAAAGAGAGAGACTGACATACGTGTGGAACGAAGGAATTAGGAGGGTGTTCAGTTGTGGTGATTGTCAAGACTACTTGAGTGGTTTTAGTTATCAGGAGGAGGAGGACACACTTAACTAGTCACATTACACGCACTGTTCAGCACTGTTTAACTAGTCAGCTGTGATTAATCGGATTAAAACTTTGACGGTAGTGTATTATAATAGGTGTACATGTCCGCATGTGTTTGACAGCAGTCAGTCGTATGCGTGTATGTAGGCGTGTGTGGTTGATTCAGGTTCAGGGGTTCTGCTCCTTAGTCTGCTGGTTATGTTGTCGTCACTACACAACCAGCAGGGGGCGCAGTTACTTCAGACCCGACTAGTTTGCTGAAACAGGCTGAGCACATCAAAAGAGCAGGAGTTTGCTGCACATACATTAGCTTGTGTGTTTGATCATTGTTCAAAATGGACGCATAATCCATAAACGGAATCGTTTTCAGATCAGCTCATCTACAACTTTTCTTCCCTTTGTTTTCCTGACAGGAACTTTGAGGAGTCTGAGGACGATCTCAGGGGGGCGGTGTCTGACTCCATGAGGAACCTGCTTGTCACGGACGACGACGACGACGCTGAGGCAGGGGGCTCAGAGTCTCCTCACAGGAACCGGAACCAAGTGGAAGAAGCACATGCAGAGACCACTGATGTGGCAGTCATGGTGGTTCCCTCCCAGCCTGAAGGAGGCCATCCTGGAGAGTCCACTTCCACCTCCAACAGTCAGTAACAGACTCTGTTCATTAGTGTTCATTGTGATCCAGCATTCAAACCCTAAGTCAACTGAAATGAACATTTCTACTTGAGTGTCGTTAAAGGGAAAGCAGTATTAGATTTTGTCTCCTCACTGCCAACTTTAAACTCCTCACGCTGCATGAACTGTCAAATGTCTCTTTTGTCTTCTGCACTTGTGACTGAAGAAGACTTGATCACTTAAAGCTGCTGACCAGACCATCACCACCGGCTAGCTTTGAATGTTTTTGCTATTACAGGCCGAGCCCGGCCCTTTGAGAAAAATTGCATTGTGGGAAGTTGTGTTGTAGTTCTGTGCTTTAGTGTCTCTATTCCCCCTCTTCTGTCTGCACCACCCTGCGTCCTGATTGGCTGTAGGCCACTGTCAATCAACCTCCTTCATGCCGTCTCTTGATGCGGTGATGGTTAGCAAATCGACCAACCATGTGACCTGCTTGCTAGCCACCAATCCTGTAAACAATAGAAGACACAAAAGAGGCTACACGCGTGTTTTCCCCCGACAAAACACACAATGTTGTGATCCAGGATGGTATCAGGGTGGGAACATACATGGTGTGCACAATTATTTGGCAAGTCAGCATTTTGAGCATATTGTCATTTTTATGCATATTTCCCGACCCTTCGCTGAAAAACGTGAATGCCTACTGGGTTTAAGCATACCAGGTGATGCATGTCAGTACTGAGGGAGGGTGTGGCCTTTCTTAGGTGTGCACAATTATCAGGCAGCTTCTTTTCCTCTGGCAAAATGGGCCAGAAAAGAGATTTAACAGACTCTGAAAAGTCAAGAACCGAAAAACGCCGGGACACAGCACTCATGAAAGCGCCGAACTTGCCAAGATATCAGGACGTGGCCACAGAACCATGAAATGTTGTGTTGGAAGTACACAAAAGGGTCGCAAGAAACATGTGGAGAGAAAAACATGCAAATGAACTGGCAAATATTTGAGAAAAATGAAAAGTGAAGCTCCCAGGAAGCCATTATCCTCCAGTGCTGTCATATTCCACAACTGTAATCTACCTGGGGTGTCCAGAAGTACGCTACACGGTGTTCAGCACTCAGAGACATGGCCGAGGTAAGAAAGGCTGAACCCCCTCCACCGCTGAACAAGACACACAAGTTGAAAGACTACGACTTGGCCAAGAAATATCTGAAGACACATTTTTCAAAAGTTTTATGGACTGATGAGATGAGAGTGACTCTTAATGGACCAGAGGGAGGGGCCGTGGCTGCATCAGCAACGGGGAGAGGGTTCTACTCCAACTCAGACACCAGCAAGGTGGAGGTGGGCTACTGGTAAGGACTGGAATGATTAAAAGATGAGCTTTTTGGGCCTTTTCAGCTTGAAGATGGACTCAACTCAACTTCCAAACCTACTGCTGCTTTTTTCCCACAGTGGTACAGGAAAAAGTGTGCATCTTTCAAGGAGACCGTGAGCTTTATGCAGGACAACGCTCCATCTCATGCATCCAAGTACTCCACTGCGTGGCTAGCTCATAAAGCTCTTCAAAAATGATGACATGACCTCCTTGCTGACCTGACCTTGACCCTGTTGAGTACTTGTGGGCCCTTAAACGTAAGATTGACATTGAAGAACCAAGGTCCACGTCTCTGAACAGTGTCTTGGGAGGCTTTGGTTGCTGCTGCACAAACAATTGATGGTGTAATCATCAGGAAACTGGCAGACTCCATGGATCGAAGGCTTTTTCTGTCTTATTGAAAAGAAGGGTGGCTATATTGGCCACTGATTTATTTTGGGAAATGTCAGAAATATTTGTAACATTTGTGTTGTTTATAATTCCCACTTGAAAAAAATGAAAATAAAGTAGTGAGATGGGAATATTTTTGTTTGCCTAATAATTCCTAATAATTGTGCACAGATATGAGATATTCTCATCAAAAGCCAAAACCTTGCTTTCTCTTCCTGTAAAGATTCAAGTTTATGCACATGATTGACATGATTGAAAAAGCAGAAAAAATAAAACGGCATTCATAGGGCTGATGAGACCAGACGATACACGAGATTGGGCCTACGAGGACGGGATGAGATTTTAATATTGCTTTGAAGAAAAGTACAATGAAGAAATATTAAAAACATGTCATACAATGTATTGCAATCTACTCTTTTAATTTCTACTACATTACACTCTTCTGCACTTTGTGTGTATGCTACCAGCCCCGCCTCCACCCACCGTCATAAAGAGACTGTATGACTGACAAAAGGGCTCACTCGGTTCATGCCGTTGTTCTATGGAACAAGCACACCAAGGTGCTGAAAGCAATGCACAGAGTGATCTCTCTCCCTGCCTGCCAGGAGGAATGCGTGCATATGGCCATATATCGAGGCTGGCAAAATCATCAATTTATTTATTACCGTCCCGGGCCTAGTGCCCACGAGACATTTTAATCTTGTCACATTTTAATCTCTCGAGATCTTGTGACACCCCGAGTATTTAGGTCGGTGTATAATTTGGTGCCGATGCAAATGAGGGTTGTTGGGCTTGATTGAGGCCTGTGTTCTTTTCTATGTGGGTCCTGCTGTCCTTTTAGGTTTGTATCATTGAAGACTTCCCTGCCTTGAGGTACTTCCAGACCATGAAGCCATCGTTTGGATGCTCCTGTGCGTACGTGTCAAACGTGATGGCACGTTAGCGTAGAGGCGAATCACCTGGAAAAATGTACTTTTCTCCCCTTCAGTCCTTAGTGGCACATCAGCTGCTACTGCCGTAAGGAATATCCAGACTGGATACATTTCAACAGTCTTAACATCTGAGACTCTAGCAGGCCATCTTGGTGGTTGCTGAGCAGCTGGCCCATCCATTTGGTGGCAGCTTTGGTGATGACCAGACGGCCGGGCAGGATGACCCCTAGACCCACTTTGTGTACCACACCGCCCCAGAAAGTGTCACCGTAGTGACGCCATAAACAAATGTGACGCTCACGCTGCTCTGGCGGCAAAGACCTCAGCTTGGTGAGGAACTCTTCGAGGTCTTCCAGAGCTTTCTGCAGCTTGGTGACGTCAGCTTGGGTCCTCACAAAGTCCCGATGTTCTCCTCCCTCATGTGACTGGTGGTGCCTCACCTCCTCGTCCTGGTTCCTGGAGCGTTCCTCAGCTTGAACCTTGCACAGGTTTTTGTACAGCTGTTTCCAGTGCTCGCACACAATGCTGTCCATCAGCTCCGGTTCCTTTTCATCGATAGCCTCTGGATCGTGGCCAGCTTGGCCTCCAGCCCCGACTCCAGCAACCTGATGTCGGCCTCCGGCTTGAGGCAGTACCACTCCTTCTCCTTGCAGCTGCTACCCAGGTCTGCCAGTCTCAGACCGCAGTCTGCATTCATCCCTCTCTCCACCATGCATGTGTTTTTTTTCAATTTTAGCTCAAACATCACTGATGACATCGCTGTGTCACGATGACATTCACCTCTGTTACACGTCGGATTGGATCCAAAGGGGAAGATGTCACAGAACTAGTGTGTGATGTCATCAGTGAGTGTCGTCATGCTGAGGGGCGGTGCCAGACCACTGGTGAGACAACAATGTTTTCTACAACATTTCAATGAAGAAAATGTTTAATAAGGAACACTTTTGCACCCATGTTCCCCTTACAGGTGTGAAAGGTACTAGACATTCCAGGTATTCCAATTATTTACCAGGTGACATTGCCAACTGCTGGCCTGGCATGCATACTGCAGTGTCAGTTTTGCCATTCAGACTAAAGAATTCTGTGAAGGGAGGCGTCTTTGACACGGCGTGTTCCTTGGCGAGTGTCTTACCCGTGTGGAATATGTCAACATTTTAGACATTAGTTGTCACCTGCCACCTGCGTCATCTCACACGCTCACTCGGCATTTTTGACATTTAGGAAGGAAAGAACCCCTTTGCTTCTTGTTGTGGATGCTGATGACTTGTGTATTCTTGCCGAGCATGTGACACAAAGGAGCGAAAAGCAGAAGACCGGCACGCCGCCACAGGGGTCACCTTGACTTGCAGCCAGCGTGCATTGCCATATAAAGACAAGAAAAAAGCCTCGTCGCTTGTCGACGGCCGCGTGTCACTTCCTTCCTGGTAGATGTGACTAGATGAGTCGTCGCCCGGCGCTCTGTGCAGACTTCAGCGTGCAGCAGCGGACCTGCCGCCACACCAGCAGCCATCACCACGACGCCAACCCCAGCCTCCTCAGGTAAGAACACCATGACATCATGTGGAGAATCCCACAGGTGTTCCCCAAAGGTGCTTTGTTTGGAGGGTGTGAGCGTCCAGTTGAGGTTTAAAAAAATCGAATACATAGGAAGAAAGAAGTGTCTCTCTTTAGTTTGTAAATCTGATCAAATGTGTCCGTTTTAAAAAGTTGTAACATGTCCAAATCAGTTGTGGCCATCATCAGCAGGAAGAAGAAGTCCAAACCACAGCATCCTGCTGAAAAGGAAGTTAGAGATGCTCGCCCGTGTCCTCTACGTGCAGTGGGTGTGTTGATGGTGGCGGCCATCTTGAGCACATGCAAACACTCACGGGGCGGTATTTGACTGTGATGAAAAGAAACCAAAGTGCAGCCTGAGGCCCATTTGTGGCCCGCGGCTGTTTTTTTATTGGCCTGCGGCACATTGTTAAAATATCATTTAGCAAGAAAACAAAAAAAAAACAGCAGCAGCAAAAAAAAGAAAAAAATCAGCAGTAGTTCTACAAAAATAAAGTCAAAATATTAAGAGAAAAAAGTCATAATTTTATGAGAATAACGTACTATGAGGAAAAATAACGTCATTTTTGTAGTAAAAATTTGCAATATTAAAGAAGTCTTTTTCTAAGTTGTAATATGATGAGAAACAAAACAAAACAAAACAAACTTGTAATTTTTGAAAAGTCTCCTCCCTGAGCTACCACCATCGTGGTGTCCCGATGATCCTAGGAGCTAAGTTGTCGGGGGGTTTTATGCCCCTGGTAGGGTCACCCATGACAAACAGGTCGTAGGGGAGGGACCAGACAAAGAGTGGCTCAGTAGACCCTATGATGAAACAAACCATTGGATCATGTTTTCCCTTGCCCGGACACGAGTCACCGGCCCCCCTCTGGAGCCAGGCCTGGAGGAGGGGCACGATGGCGAGCATCTGGTGGCCGGGCCTGTACCCATGGGGCCTGGCCGGGCACAGCCTGACGAGACAACATGGGTCCCTCCTGTAATGAGCTGAATCCCTCATGGGAGGGGCCAAAGGGGTCGGGTGCAGAGTGAGCTGGGTGGCAGCTGAAGGCGGGGACCTTGGCGGTCCAATCCTTGGCAACAGAAACTAGTTCATGGGACATGGAATGTCACCTCTCTGGTAGGGAAGGAGCCTGAGCTGGTGCATGAGGTTGAGAAGTTTCGGCTAGCGATAGTTGGCCCACCTCAACGCACAGCGAGGCTCTGGAACCACTCCTCTCGAGAGGGGATGGACTTTGTTCCACTCTGGCGTTGCCAGCAGTGAGAGGCGACAAGCAGGGGTGGCAATTCTTGTTGCTCCCCGGCTTGTGGTCTGCATGTTGGAGTTTAACCCGGTGAATGAGAGGGTAGTTTTCCCTCCGCCTTCGGGTGGGGAAAGGGGTCCTGAGGTGGCTTGGCCATCTGGTCAGGATGCCTCCCGGACGCCTCCCTGGGGAGGTGTTCAGGGCAAGTCCGACTAGTAGAAGGCCTCGGGAAGACCCAGGACACGTTGGAGAGACTCTCTCTCAACTGGCCTGGGAACGCCAAAGGTTAATATTGAGGTTAATAATGAATTGTGGAAAAATTACGAAAAGAAAGTTGAAATATTTGGAAAATTAAAAAACAGCAGAAATGGAAAACATTTTTTTTTTACAAGAATAAAGTCAAAATATTAAGAGAACAAAGTTGCAATTTTACACAAACATGTAATGCTGTGAGGAAAATTTTAGTAGCAGAAAGTTGAAATATTAAAGAAAAAATATGATTTTGTCATTCGTCTGTCGTAATATGAGAAACAAACAAAACAAAATAAAGTTGTAATTTTTGGAAAATTAAGCTGGGGAAAAAGTTCTAATATTGTGGGAATAAAGTCACAATATTATGAGAAGGAAAATGATGAAAGTATTCAAGATGAAATATTTGGAAAAAAACAGCACAAATAGGGAGCAATAGAGCAAAGAGTGAAGTTCTTACGACTGTAATACGCGTTTCCACCTACATCACAAAGCAGAGATGCATTTTTTTCTTGAAATACAATCCTGATCCAAATTTTAAGACAAATTGGAAAAATTGCAAGAATTGACAGTTTGCACTGTTGGATCTTAAGGAGGTTCTAAGCAGAGCTTCAAAATGCAAAAAGAAAAAATGGGAGTGGGACAAACAATTGTTGAGTAAGCAATTTATTGCAAACAAGCATTAAACTGAAATAGGCTGTTCATCATCTGATATAAGTATAAGACAATAGTTCAGAAAAGCCCCCCCCCCAAAAAAAATAGAAATCAAATGACTCAGTATAGAGTAGCTCCGCTATTGTTGTTAATCACCGCTAAAATGGGTTTGTTTGTGGGTGCTTGATGCCAGTGTTTCCAGGAGGCTGGTGGGAATTTTGCTCCAGGTGGTGAAGATGGCTTCACTGTCTGGAACTCATGTCCATTTTTGTAAACTTCCCTTGCCATCCATCCCCAAATGTTGTCATTTGGATTTAGATCAAGGAACCACGCAGGATGGTCCAAAAGAGTGAGGTTATTCCTCTGGAAGAAGTTCTTTGTCAGGCGGCCATTGTGAACTACTGTGTTGTCCTGTTGACAAAGTCAGTCGTCACCACACAGATACGAGCCTTGAGTCATGAGGGATGCCACCTGCAACATCTCCACATAGCCACCTGCCGGTTGACGCTCCTGCACAACCTGAAGCTCCGGCAAAACCAAAACAAAAAGGCAAAACCAAACTTTTTTTATGTTAATGAACTTGAAATACTGCTCACACTCGTATCCAGATATGCTGTGCAGGGATTGGAACTCCAATATAAGATGAATCCACAACACAATCATCAAACGTACTTATTTGTTCACACAAGGCACAACTTCTTGCGCTGTCTCCTTCCTGCTTTCTGTTCCGTGTACTTTGCACTGTGCAGGCGCTGTGAAGAGTTGAGGCGCACTCATATTTGTGAGAGTTAAGCGCCATGACAGCTGGGTACCAAGTTGGTACCCCACTTTGGCAACCTAGGCCTTATTCACTGATAAGATAATCAAACCAAACCTGAAACTCATGCTGAAATGTTGTGGTGTAGCTTTAATGTAGTCATAAAATGAGCTTAAATGTCATGTGACTTCCTCCTCTGCAGCCTTCATGACTCAATCCTGAATTTGGACGTTTGGACAACACACATGAAAATGAAACGCTAAAAGCTAAGCTGATGTAACGTAGAACGTAACGATGGTGCAGAAAGTGGTGATTGCGGTGCACTTTGCTTCCAATCAACAAGTGCAGCCAGTCATTCATGATGATTATAAGAGAAGCCGTCAACTGTAGAAACAACAAAAGCCTTTTAATTGTGTGAGAAGTTCCTCATTGCCAAACAGGAAGTGCTCATCTTGAATCAGGAAGTTGACAGCAGTGAGAAGTGTTTTCATCACCCACTTCCTCTTCTTCAGGCTTTCATTTCACATTTTGGAACATTCTCTCGTGTCGCTTTCAGGATCCCGACATGGACGCCGCCACGGCAAGCATCTCTGCAGAGGAGCTGGATGAACTGAGAGAGGCTTTTGCCAAGATAGGTGAGCGAGACCTTGGTTTAAACCTCGCCGGGGTTGAAATATCACTTCCTTTTCCATGACCTCAACCCCTTCCTGGCAGACGTAGACAACAACGGCTTCATTAGCAAAGATGAACTCAACGAGCTCTTCAGGGCCGCCAACCTGGCTCTGCCAGGCTTCAGAGTCCGAGAGATCATCCAGGAGCTGACCAAGACCAGTGAGCAGCTCACCTTTCAGCAGTTCACGCAGGTCAGTTCACACGTACACAAACATGGCCGACAACATTATCACACATCTTGACTCCCTGCTCAGATCGTTCACGGCCTGAAGAGCACCGAGGTGGCCAAGACCTTCAGGAAGGCCATCAACAAGAAGGAGGGAATCTGCAATGTGGCCGGAACGTCCGAGCAGTCGGACACTCAGCACTCCTACTCTGGTCAGCACACGCACACACACGTTGAGCTACACTGGCAGGCAAATCTGGGGGCTAAAATCTTTGGAGGCCAATGTCTACGTACTAACCTCTTTTTGGAATGTAGTCTTTTTGGGAGTCTTTGAACAGTGGAGTATTTAGGGGGCCAGATTTCAGGGACAGAGGGGGTTTAACATTGTTGGAGTCCAAGAATTTGATTTTCACCATGGCAGCATGTTATTTAAATGTACTGAGCGTGTGTGTGTGGTCTCAGTTCAGCCCGATAGAATCTTCTTGTGTCCACAGAGGAAGAGAAAGTGGCCTTCGTCAACTGGATCAACAAAGCTCTTGAGAAGGATCCGGACTGTAAACACGTCCTGCCAGCCGATCCCAATAGCGACGAACTGTTCACAGCGGTGGGAGACGGAATCGTTCTCTGGTACGTTAAGAACTTAGAGCTTGCTGCATTATGACAACCCTAGCCCCAACCCCAGCCCTAACCTTAGCACCAGCTCTTGCCCTAACCCTATCCGCAACCCCAATCCCAACTCTAGAATTAAACCTAAACTAACCCCAACCCGGCCTAACATGCAAGATGAAAGCATATTTTCTTTCGTCCTTTCAGTAAGATGATCAACCTCTCTGTGGAGGACACAATCGATGAGAGGACCATCAACAAGAAGAAGCTCACGCCTTTCACCATCCAGGTGAGACGGGATGTGCTCACTTTGACCAGGAGACCCACCTTGAATGCTAAACCTGCCGAGGGTCATGTGATCTGGTCCAACAGGAGAACCTGAACCTGGCACTGAACTCGGCGTCGGCCATCGGCTGCCACGTGGTCAACATTGGCGCAGAGGATCTGAAGGAGGGCAGGCAGCACCTAGTCCTGGGCCTGCTCTGGCAGATCATCAAGATCGGACTGTTCGCAGACATTGAGCTCGGCAGGAACGAAGGTGCAGCCATGTTGGGGGAGGACTAGCTAAACGACTGTGAACAGTGTTGATTGTGTTCTTAGTATGCGTTTTCATTTGTGAAGCTCTGATCGCTCTGCTGCGAGACAGCGAGAGTCTGGAGGACCTGATGAAGCTCTCACCAGAGGAACTTCTGTTGCGTTGGGCCAACTACCACCTAGAGGACTCTGGCGCTCCAAAGATCAACAACTTCAGCTCCGACATCAAAGTAAGCGCATCTAGACCACAAATTGTGAATACGTGGACCGGCGCTCCCATTTGTTCTGGTAATCAAACTCCTGCACCATTTGTATAAACAAACCAGCATGCGTGCAACTTCCTGTGATGCAAAGCTCTATGAGAATTTGGATTCAGATTGGACTTTTCGAACCACTGTAAATGCACCGTTGGGTGTGTTCAGACAATCACAGTACGCAGCAGAATGCTTTCTGGATCCAATATCTTAATCAAATGTATGATAAATGCAACATCAAAATGTTTATGTTGTAGTGATGAAGAACTGAACATGTTTTCCTGCAGGATTCCAAAGCCTACTACAACCTGCTCAATCAGGTGGCACCCAAAGGTGACGAGGAGGGAATTCCCCCCATCAGCATTGACGTGTCAGGAATTAGGGTGAGACTTCAGACACCTAACCCGAATAAAATCCCGACCCTAACCCCTAACTGCTGACCCTAACCCCAAGGGTTAATAAAAGACCTAGTCTGCCTCTGGTCTTGCTGTTCCACTGCATTTCTAAACAAAAACTGAAATAATAGTTTAAAAAGATGAACTGTTGGACCCGCTAGGAGAAAGATGAGCTGAAGCGTGCCGAGTGCATGCTGGAGCAGGCCGACAAGCTGGGGTGTCGACAGTTCGTCATGGCGACTGACGTCGTTCACGGCAACCCCAAACTCAACCTGGCGTTTGTGGCAAACCTCTTCAACAAGTACCCGGCCCTGAAGAAACCCGAGAACCAGGACATCGACTGGAGCGCCATTGAAGGTGAAAGACCACTTTGGACATTCTTGGAGGTTTTTAGTGTGTTTTGGAACATCTGCTTGGTCAGCAGGCGAGACCAGGGAGGAACGCACATTCAGGAACTGGATGAACTCTTTGGGGGTCAACCCTCGAGTCAACCACCTCTACACGTAAGTGTAATTATTACAAGGTTCTCATGGGACCTTGCATGCATTGTTGGACATAAAAGACGACCTGAGAGTCACAAGTTCACAGCTACTAGATGACAAAGAATTTCACAAGCACCTCCTGTTGGCCTGGAGGCTTACTGTTTCTGCAGCTGTAAAACATTTCTTTTTTTGTTTGTACATGCTAGCGATATCGATGACGCCCTGGTCATCTTCCAGCTGTACGAGAAGATCAAGGTTCCAGTGGACTGGGACCGTGTCAACAAGCCCCCCTACCCAAAATTGGGCAGCAACATGAAGAAGGTAAGAACTCATCAGGAACAGGATTAGAACTCTTGAGGACACATAATGGAAGCTCTGTGACGCCCCCCCCAAACAGTTGGAGAACTGCAACTATGCCGTGGAGCTCGGCAAGAAGGAGGCCAAGTTTTCTCTGGTGGGCATCGCGGGTCAAGACCTGCATGCCGGGAACCGAACACTCACGCTTGCTCTGCTTTGGCAGCTCATGAGGAGGTGAGCACGTGGAAATAAAAGATAGAAATAGGGTCGATGGATGGATGGATGCTGGATGGTGTGGATAGGTGGACGGATGGATGAGTATTTGAATAGATGGATGGATGGTAGATGGCTGATGGATGGTAGATGATGGCTGGGTGAAACAACAGATGAATGGATGATGGATGGATGGCTAGAAATAAAATAGATAGATGAAGCTGTCTCTTCCTCCGCAGGTACACTCTGAACATCCTTGAGGATCTCGGCGACGGCCGGAAGGTGACCGATGACACCATTGTGGCCTGGGTCAACAACACGCTGACACAACACGGCAAACCCTCCATCTCCAGTTTTAAGGTGATAACATTACATGTCATACATGTTCATGAAGTTCTTAGCGTCCACGTGGAGATACACCACCTGGACAGACGTATTGGCACACCTGCAGGAAGTGGAGTTTAAAACATGTCGATTTCCACTCTTCTGGGAAAACAGTTGTGTCCATTTGCGAGGTCAGAGATGATGTTGGAACTGACCCCAAATGATCATGCTTTGCACTGGCAACAGAAAAGGGTCTTCTCCAAAGTGTTCCGACAAATTTGGAAGCATACAATTTTCCAAAGTGCTCAGCTGAAGAATGAAGATTGAGGGGGCAACTAACCTCTCATTCAATGATTCATTGGTTAAGAGCTGTGTCCACATACTTTTGTCCTATGTAACGTAGTTCTAATGATCTGTGTAGGACGGCTCCATCAGCACCAGCATGCCGGTTCTAGATCTGATTGACGCCATCCAGCCTGGATCGATCCGATACGACCTGTTGAAGATGGAAGACCTCACTGAAGAGGAGAAACTCAACAACGCCAAGTATGTCCTCTTCCGTTTGGACTGATTGGTGCCACCTGAGTGTAGGGGATGTTGAGAGCGATAGTGATGTCATTGTCAGGTATGCCATCTCCATGGCGAGGAAGATTGGCGCCCGGGTGTACGCTCTGCCTGAGGACTTGGTGGAGGTGAAGCCAAAGATGGTGATGACGGTGTTTGCCTGCCTGATGGCACGCGGCATGAAGTGAGATTGAAGACGCTAAGAAGGTGAAGACCTGAGATGTTGGTCCACACAAAGGTACATCTCGTATTGATACTGATGATGTCACACGAGCAACACAGGAGATGATGCCTGCTTGCTTACTGGATGTCATCTCACTCTTTTTTACAAAACACATTCACAGGACCAAAGATTGATTGTGGAAGCGTCCATTGTTTGTTATCAATCTGTTGACTTTTTGTAAACCTTCCAATGAAAACATTTCACCAACAATTCATCTCATTTGTAAAATAAACGTCATGCTTTGGTTGTGGACATGACTTATGTGGTCAAGCATTTGAACAATCACATCCAGTATGAAAGTAATAAAACATTTTCATTTTTGGACACAAAATGTAAAATAATTTGTTCTCAAGACCTTCAGCAAAAATGTTTGTCTTCCTAGGCAACCTAACCCCAACATCTGTCCTGATCCAAACCCCAGCATCTGTCCTGATCCAAACCCCAGCATCTGTCCTGACCCTAACCCCAACATTTGTCCTGATCCTAACCACAACTTCTGTCCTGATCCTAACCACAACTTCTGTCCTGACCCCAACCCCAACATCTGTCCTGATCCAAACCCCAGCATCTGTCCTGATCCGAACCCCAACTTCTGTCCTGTTCCTAACCACATCTGTCCTGACCCCAACATCTGTCCTGATCCTAACCACAACATCTGTCCTGATCCTAACCACAACATCTGTCCTGATCCTAACCACAACATCTGTCCTGATCCTAACCACATCTGTCCTGACCCCAATCCCAACATCTGTCCTGATCCTAACCACATCTGTCCTGATCCTAACCACAACATCTGTCCTGACCCAAACCCCAACATCTGTCCTGACCCAAACCACAACTTCTGTCCTGAGCCCAACCCCAACATCTGTCCTGATCCTAACCACATCTGTCCTGACCCCAACCCCAACATCTGTCCTGACCCTAACCCCAACATCTGTCCTGATCCTAACCACAACTTCTGTCCTGATCCTAATCCCAACGTCTGTCCTGATCCTAACCGAAGCATCTGTCCTGATCCTAACGTTTGTCCTGATCCTAACCCCAACATCTGTCCTGATCCTAACCCCCACAGCTGTCCTGATCCTGATCGTAACGTTTGTCCTGATCCTAACCCCAACATCTGTCCTGATACTAACCCCAACATCTGTCCTGACCCAAACCCCAACATCTGTCCTGATCCTAACCCCAACGTCTGTCCTGATCCTAACCCCAACATCTGTCCTGACCCAAACCCCAACATCTGTCCTGATCCTAACCACAACTTCTGTCCTGAGCCCAACCCCAACATCTGTCCTGATCCTAACCACATCTGTCCTGACCCCAACCCCAACATCTGTCCTGACCCAAACCCCAACATCTGTCCTGATCCTAACCACAACTTCTGTCCTGAGCCCAACCCCAACATCTGTCCTGATCCTAACCCCAACGTCTGTCCTGATCCTAACCCCAACATCTGTCCTGACCCAAACCCCAACATCTGTCCTGATCCTAACCACAACTTCTGTCCTGAGCCCAACCCCAACGTCTGTCCTGATCCTAACCGAAGCATCTGTCCTGATCCTAACGTTTGTCCTGATCCTAACCCCAACATCTGTCCTGATCCTAACCCCCACAGCTGTCCTGATCCTGATCGTAACGTTTGTCCTGATCCTAACCCCAACATCTGTCCTGATACTAACCCCAACATCTGTCCTGATACTAACCCCAACATCTGTCCTGACCCAAACCCCAACATCTGTCCTGATCCTAACCCCAACGTCTGTCCTGATCCTAAACCCAACATCTGTCCTGAACCTAACCCCAACCCAAACCCCATTTCTGACACCAACCCTAACCACAGCCCTAGACGTTTCTGTGGAGTCATTCTTCAGCCGTTAAGTCACAAATTTCGATTTTTTTTTATTTTGACGCTACATAAATTTGTGACGATAAGTTTGAAAATCCACCCCTCGGATAAGTGGTGTTTTCAGCCATCTTGGGGTCCTGCCAGAACCCCCAATCAGGGTATGGGAAGTCCTGGACCAGAAAAGTGCAGTGGGAGCGACTTGATAAATTGCGACTGACCTGTGGCCTCACTGATAAATCTGTACGTGGAAATCTGAAAGTCTGTGTACGCCAGAAACCCAAAATTTTTATACGGACAAAAATACTCACACCTAAAAAAAAAAAAAGTGGCTTAGGCACACATTCACGCAATTTGTCTTTCAACTGTTGTCCAAGTCCAAATGTGCGTAAGCAGCTCCACCCGTCATGCCCTCTCCACGCCTTCAATTTGCCATAAATGGCCACATTTAACGACCCTTGATTGCATTTCGCTCGCTTCTTCTGATCCGTGGCTGCTGAGAAGCCGAAGACGAAGAAGCGGGACTTCACCGAAACTGAGGTGTAAATCTTAGTTGGAGAGCTGGAGGCCCGTAAAAACGTAATATTAGGAGGAGCCAGCAGTGGCATCACCAGCAAGAGGAAGATGAGCGAGTGAAAGGAGCATCCGCTGTCAACAGCGCCAGTGGAAGGGGCGCAGAACTTTAAAAAAATGGTTGGGTATGAAGGCACACATTTCCATTTGTACATTTTTCCTAATTGATACCACATTTTAGATGAAATGACCTTAGCAAAATCTGTTTCATCTAAAGGTGGACCCAATGACTCAAAAGGCAGATGAAGTTATGTTGAAAATTCTTTGCTGTAATTCCAGATGGATAGTTTAAAAATATTTCACTTGATGACATTACCAGCATCAAAATATTAGGTACCGTATATTATGATTTTATGAGGCGCTAATGTGTGAGTGTTCCCTCATTTATCGAGGGCATAGGTTCCTCGCAATAAGTGAAATCCGCAATATAGCCAACTATATTTTTCTGCAATTATGTTTTAAGGCTATAAAACAACCTCAGCATACACTTGATACTTTCCTCAGACATTTACATTGGATCACATTTCTCTGTTTAAACACTCCAAGTAAACGTTTTGTTTGAATTTCAATGATCAACTTACGAGATTGGCCACAAGAAATGAAGTGACTCACACATATTTCGCTCCTGATCGTGGCTGGTCCTGGCGCTGTTAGGTTGTATCCTTGTTAAAACATGTTCCTCCTTGTCGTCCTCCATGAACCAGAGATTCATTTCCAGTATTCCAGGCGCCCTACAGCCACGTAACTTCTCATTTCCTGTGTTTATACAACTCAAGGGCGTACAGCCCACCTCCACGAACACCCTCCAACTTCAGATGAACATTTGCAATAAAAGTGACTGTGATAAGTCAATTTCCACATCCTTATTTTACAACTTTCTAAATGTTTTTATTAGAGCCCTCTAGACATGAACCCCCCTACAGTCCATATATGAAACAGCAGGGTTTCATACATTTTTGAAATGACTGTATGAACACAGCTGTGCCTTCCAAGATGAATCATGAATGGTACTGTCCATGTTTATTGTAATATCAACAGCACTGCACTGATGGTACAAACCATATCCGTGCTTTATCCAATGCGTTACCATCTGTACACAATCTTCCATTTTTTTAATTCTTCTATGTTGCTTGTGCATTTGCCAATACAAAAATGAAGGCCATGAGTTTGTAATTCATTTTATTCAACATGTGTAAAAATGTATCCATGATAAAATATAACACACAGGCAAGGAATGAAAAGGTCCGTAAGGACATTTACGTACTTTCACTCACCCGTGACAAAAGAACTGAGGTAATTTTTTATTTCATTCATCTTTTAACTTAACGCAGGATGTGACCTTCTTTAAACGGACGGTCCTGCTGCTGCTTCATGAGCACAAACGGCATCATGTGCGTCTTCTGCAAACAAAGACATTGAAGGTCATTGACGTGTTCCACCAAGAGGAGCTTTACATTCCAAGTCAGCGCCCTGCTTACCTGTTGCTCTTGGAGAGCAGAACTTTATTTAGAGGTCGCGATGGAGTTCAGGTCCTCAAAGGCATTTACGATGCAGTCTCGTGCTGTGAAAAAGCTCTGGTCGTAGTCCAGCAGGTGGAAGCTCGCAGAGCGCTCGGCAAAGCTCGTGAGTACGCTCGTGGCCATTTTCCCGCCCACCGACATGCAGATAGCGTTGAGCCGTTCTCCGGCGATCTGCTGACTGATGCAGGAGCAAGAAGTCAGAGCACGTGCCAGCATTCTGCTAATCTCCATGCTGGCAGCTGCAACCCTTCTTGTCAAAGACGCTGGAGTGGAGTCCAGGCCCGTGTGCCCTTCAGCAGGTGGCTCCTGCTCCTCCAGGAAAACGCTGACCGCATGTTCGACCACCTCCCTCACCAGGTGGACAGTTGAGCGTTGGAACTCGGGGAACAGCATTAACATCTTGCTCCTGTTGATACTAAGCAGCTCATTGAAGAGGTGCTGCAGGAACCTGTACACATCTTCCTCTGCTGTGGGGCACGCGGACAAGAGGAACATCTGGAGGCCTTCTAGTGTGACCTCCATGAGAGAGAAAGACAAAAGGAGTGAGTGAATTGTTCCAGAACATTAACCAAGTGCAGAAAACAATTTCCTTACCCTCCTGCCTAGTAGCTGCGAAAGTCGTGTCTCCTCGTCAAGTTCCTCCCAGACTTCTTTCTCCATCAGGTTCAGGCACTGAAACCGTGCTCTGATCCAGGCCTGAACACAACACAACAACCAACTGTTTCTTCACGTGTCACATGCCTGCGCTGTGACAAGTCCTCTGTACTGACCACTTCAAGGAGATTGAACATCCTTGCGTCTGTCCTTGATTTCATTTCCTGGAACCTTTTAGAAACAACAACATGGTAAATGTGAGGATTCTGGATTCATTTGATTCACTGACACAAGAAAACACACAATCGATGGTGATAAAATAAGTGGAAAAGGAAAAAAACAATTGAAAAAAAATGAAAACGGAATTTGGGAAGACGGCCAAGGTGAGCTCCAAGGTGAGCTAGCCACAGAGCTAACACGATCTTCAGTGGGCCCTGGGTTGGTGCTGGAGCGGACACCGGATCCTGCGCGACCATCGGCAGGGCCTGGGTTAGCAACGGAGCCTCTACGACCATTAGCCGGCCCGGGATTAGCAAGTCCTGGATACCCTAAACTTTTCCGGACAGTTAACCACGCAAAGGTTCTCTGGGACCCGAAGGTAAAATTGTTTGTCCCCTGAAGTGTCGTTCAACATCATCGTACTTTACAGGCCTCCTAACGAAAAAGAGCGATTGTACGATCAACTTAAGGAAATACTCAAGGAAACAATTTTAATGGGTGATTTTAATTTAAATTGGTTAGATAAAGCTCGCTCCAGCAAATGAAGGTCCATAGCCAAACAGTTCAATTTTACCCACGCGAGTAACTAGCTCCTCAAAAACCTTCATTGATCTTCTTTTCACCAATAAACTGGAACACATCACAAAAACATACAATCTCATCACGGGACTATCAGATCATAACTTAACACTGGTCACTAGGAAACTCAAAATGCACGAAATACTGTTGCATCTTCCATTCCAAAGCACAACATGCAGCTTGTTAAAAGGGAAATTAAAAATGCTATTCAGAATGAATTAGCTAGCGGCCAGGACACAGCAGGCAAGTATAATTCTTAAAAACACTATCGCGACTATTTTAACAAGTTTACAAAAACACAGCAACGAAGGTCAAGAAGGATAAATCTTCCCTGGTTTAGCGAGCAACTCTGGCAATTAATAAAGCAAAGGGATGCTGCTTTAAAAAGTATCTAAAATCAAAGTTGACGACAGACAGACTTTTATTTAACTGTCAGAAATAAGGTGGTAGGACAACTAAAAAGTTAGAAGTAGTTACCCAAGCAAAAGGGAACAGTAAATTAATTTGGAAATGGATACACTTTGTCTGGAAAGGAGCGAGCAGCAACGAACCAATAGAACTTGACATCAATTCTAGCCGCAGCCATGGACTCTCATCCGGGACAAAGCCAGTGTCAAGGACAGCCAAACAATTGCAAACATGTTCAACAAGTACTCTGTAACCTCCATCGGAGATGTGGACCACCAACCACATGTGCAGCGGCTGGGTTCCCTGTGAAAAGACCAGTTTCAACCCAAGACAAAGAATTGCACCTTCAATCCGTGAATGAAGAAACACTCTCAGATTGAAGGGCTGAAGACTCATGGGGACAGGATATGCATCTTTTAAAAAGATTTAAAGATGTCTTAGCGACACCTATCACCTGCATAATTAGTCGTTCTGAGTGTGTTTCCATCATCCCTGAAAACTGCCGTCGTTACTCCTATTTTCAAGTCAGGCAATAAAAAAGACGAGTAATTATAGACCGATTAGCATACTTCCTGCCATCGCCAAAGTCATTGAAAAAACCGTAGCTGAACAACTGATGGAACATCTTGACCGCTTAAATCTGCTGAACGCCGTGCAATTTGGCTTTAGGAAAAAACATTCCACTCACACGGCATGCTGTTATTTTATTGAAGAAATTAAATCCAGCTTAGACAAGGGAGGGGTGGTGGGGGCCATCTTCTTAGATCTTCGAAGGACATTTGATACTGTTAATCACGATGTTCTACTGGAGAAACTACAGCAATTCCATCTTTCACCCAAAACTATGAGTTGGATTCAATCATATTTATCGGATCGCAACCAATGCGTTAAAATGAATGAAAAAACATCTCCGCTTACAGCGTGCACTACCGGAGTGCCACAAGGTTCCATTCTGGGGCCGTTGCTATTCAGTTTATACATCAACGATCTGCCTTCCATCTTTAAAGATGAGGGGGTCGTGATGTACGCTGATGACACGTGGTGTTCTGGCTCCTGGACAGTCAGTCCTGCTCTCACTAATAGCAGACGGTAGTTGGCCAACAGACGTTACCCTCGTGGGTACCTTCTGTTGGCAAAAGCCCTATTTGTAAAGCTTCACCTTAAAACAATCGTACCAGTTAGGTATGTGCTGCTCTTTATAGACAGCAAGTAATGAAAGAGGTTTATTATCAGCGTTCAACTGGTTTCAATGACTTCGCTGCTAAATATGGGTGTGTTTACTACCTGCATGCACTTATGAATATGCACGCACTTTAAATGTTAGTTCATGTACACAATTGTTTTGAGATTGTTTATTTCAGAAGTGCTTATATTTTATGATTCTATCCTGCACTAGCTTTTAAATGATTGTACCTGGTATTTATATGTGGTTTCTTGTATTTCACTTTATTGTATTTTATGATGTGAGGACTGCAGATGGAAATGAGCTCTGAGCTAAATCTGGTGCAGACATCTTTTTAATGAAACTGCACACTGTCCTTAATAAACTCAACTAAACTAAATGTGTGATTAGATCATGAGCCAGCCACTCATGGTGGCGCTGGTAAAAAAAAACAAAAAAACAAAAAAAAAAACAACTCATGATTAATCACAATCAACATGTGATTAACTTGATGACTTTTTTTAATCCATTGACAGCGCTAGTATTAACATACGCAGACACCTAGCGCTACCATGCTAGGTGCTGCAAGCCAACGTTTGCAAAGTAGCATTCTTAGCCGTTTCTGTAAGTAGAACCCATAGACACACTTTGTGATATCATGTTAAGTGTTAGCATGCTCGCATTACCACAGTAGCATTTTTAGCCATTTTCATTAGTATTAGCATTGACAGACACTCGGAGCTACCGTGCTAGTTTTACATGCTAACATTGGCATAGTAACATTTTAGCTGTTTTCATGAGTTACAAATGAAAACAGTGCTGTCATGTTAGGTGTTAGCATGCTTACTCAGCGCTACCATGCTATTCAATAATGCTTTGCAATCGCTTGCTCTACTCGACACTCGCGCCTTTCCTTCTCTTTTCTGTTTTTCCCTTCATCTCTTCCGGCGTTGACAAGCGCGGATGGAGACCGCTGCGACGCAAACACACGCACAACAATGGACAGGCGAGAGCGCGTGGTGACACGGACCGAGAGAAAATAACGCCGAGCAACTGAGAGGTCTGACTTTTTTGTTAGCACCGGTTTTGTGACGCAAATGTATTACTCTTTTCGAACGCATATTGTTTTGAGAAGCCAAACTCTTTAAGTGACCGCAGCAACTAACGAACTACGTTCCTCCTCACCGAAATGTGACCAGAACGCCGCTCACGGGACAAAATGTGTGTGGTGGTCACTGTTGATGGACATCTTGTACTCACTCTTGCAGGAAGCTTCTTTTAGCCAGGATCCACTGCTTCATGTGATCCACACAGACGTGCCTGGGAACCTGATCCCACTGCTTCATGAGTACAAACTGCCTCATCAGCATCTTCTGCGAACACACAGATTGCCGTTTCTATGCTCCATCAGGAGCGGAGAGAGCAGTTGAGATGAGTAGCAACCACACGACTCACCTCCGCCGTGTACAAGTGCGATTCTTCCACGGAGAAAGAGGATGGTAACATCTGCAGAATTTTCTCAAGCATTGCGTCGATGTCGTCATTGAACAGAGCTCTACAGGAGAAACACCAGATGTTTAGGTGCTGGTGACAGACCGCCATATCAGGCAGAAGAAGGCCAGAAGATAACAGGACTACTTGAGTAGGGCTGCGGTCCATTCCTGTCAACGTCTGCATTAGAGAATCATTAAATGTGGTGCAATCGTGTTCATTTAGTAGCGTGCTTTTCCATTTTGAAGGCCTGGCTCTACCAGCTACACCAGTGGTCCCCAACCTTTGACCCGCGGACCGGCTTGTGTTCGCACAAATCTCCCGCGGACGGGGCGGGGGGGTTCGTACATTACAGCTTTGTAATGTATCTTATTTATGATGTATTGTGTAAAACTAAGACATGAATAACATCACATTAAAAGTACCAAATGAATGCCGACCCCCCATCCACCAGTTCGTTTTTCCAGAGAGATGATGACATGGCTGTTTGTCCACAATGGACATGCGTCAAGTGAGACGGATGTAACAGAATCCGGCCACTTTTCAAAATAAAACATTTCAAAAATGAAATAATGGAAATTATTTTTTCTTTCTGTGCGGCCCGGTACCAAATGACCCACGGCCCGGGGGCTCGGGACCACTGAGCTACAGGACGTATTAAGCCGAAGTTGCCCGAGTGTTGTCGACAGAACCGGAAGCTGCGATTTTGTTTTCATAATAGTTACAAAACGGTTAAGTATAAGAACGGAAGGGCACCACGAAAAAAGAGGCAATACGGTAGTTTCCCGGTGAACACGAGGGATGCTGTGGTCGCAAATGAACTTTCAAGTGCACTAATGCCAAAAAACGCCACAAGATGGCGCATAACCTCGTTTTCTTGTAGCTGCAAGCGTGTGTGGGCGATACCAGACAAATACAGACGCCGCATCGAGCAGCTAAGGTGTGTCAACGTCGCCGCCATGTTGGATGTGTCAAGGCTGCGCTGTAAACAAATGCAATAAATGTCCTTTTTTTCAGAACGCCACTTTCTACAAAAAAACAAGTTAATGGTTCACGTTTCTACATTCACACGCGCACTAATGCATCTGGGAAACAGTAAGGCACCAAATATCTGAGAAGATGAAATACATAGTTTTTGGTGCCTAACTGATTCCCAAGTATGTTAGTGCGTGGGCGAATGTATAAACCAGAGGAATTAACTTGCATTTCTTTGTAAGGCGTTTTATCAAAGTAAGTACATTTCCTTGTACTCATTTACAGCGCAGCATTGCCACATCCAATATGGCGGAGACGTTGGCGTTTCGCAGCCGCGGTCAATCCCACTCGATGCGGCGTCTATTTATGTCTCTGGGCGATATTGGAAGTACGAGTATCGATCCATTACCACGTAAATGCAGGACCGGTGTCGCTGATACACTTGATTGAAATAGTTTAATTATTTTGTGCCTTTAATTTGTTGATTATGATATATACATACAACAATATAACATCACAGCAACAAAATAGAATGATTCCAGTTAATTACATAAAATTGTTTCGGCAAAAACAAGTCAACAAAAGCACTAACAATCCCAACAATCTAATATGGACAACACATCGAACACACATGTATTAGTGAAAATATATATGGAAGAAAACTGAAAAATGTCGCTCTTTGCACGCTCGTGTCGCTGCTGTGGATGTTTGGATCATGTGGAGCTCTTCCTGCTTGTCAACACCAACACTCCCAAAGTGGCTCAACAAACCCGGTCTTTGTGCTCCAGATGCAGCTCGACAAAACCCAGGTTCCCCAGACGAAGTTAAACGTTTACCGCGACGGTGGTTATCAACTTACTTTTTCAAGCCCGCTTCTCCGCTTTGTGCTCAGCGTGCGTTCACATAAAAGGGCCCGTTTGACGTCGGATTACTTACTCTACTTCCGGCGTATTTGTACACAAGATGAGCAAGTAATTATTAGTGAGCGTTATGAGGAGTTGAAAGAGATTATTACTGCCAAAAGCAGAGGGAGGGGGGACCGCTGGTAGAATCACGCTGAGCGTAAATGCCAACTTAACACTTTTCCTTCATTAACGCTCAACATTGCACAACTTTGACATTTTAACACGTATCCATTTAAAAACCACATTGGAGCAATAAGTGTCTTTTTTCATCTTTGAAATACTGTATGTCTATATGCTGTATGTCTATATGCTGTACGTCTATATGCTGTACGTCTATATGCTGTACGTCTATATGCTGTACGTCTATATGCTGTACGTCTATATGCTGTACGTCTATATGCTGTATGTCTATATGCTGTATGTCTATATGCTGTACGTCTATATGCTGTACGTCTATATGCTGTATGTCTATATGCTGTATGTCTATATGCTGTATGTCTATATGCTGTACGTCTATATGCTGTATGTCTATATGCTGTACGTCTATATGCTGTATGTCTATATGCTGTACGTCTATATGCTGTATGTCTATATGCTGTATGTCTATATGCTGTACGTCTATATGCTGTATGTCTATATGCTGTACGTCTATATGCTGTTTTCAAATGACTAAATGCTCTATCTCGTTGTGACCATTAGGTGGCAGTGTTGACCGTTTTCCTTTGTGACAGTTTGTTCCTTTTTGTATATAATATATACTGTATACAGTATAATATGATAAAGGAGGGTTTGGTTGCAGTTGATTGACGCCTCAGAGTGATCATTCCTCCAGCAAATATTGGAATAGAAGACTAGCGCGCCGAGACTGCTGTGACACTTAATAGTTCATGTAGCATTTTATTCCCGTCGCTCGGCTCAAAAAGTGAGCATATGTAGGCTAGTCTCGCCCGCGTGCCCACCAGGTTCTCACTAAATGGTGACACCATCTCTGAATGAGTTCACAGTGAAATGCCACGGTGCTTCTAAACAGGACACCCTGCTTGTTTTACGCCTGATGGTGGATATACGCCGGATATACGCCGTTAACGTCGTGGATGGTCAATATTAAAAGTCAAAGAAGCCGTCTCTTAAGTTCAAATATTCAAACTGAAGCATCGATCCTGCTATAAAGAGTGTGCCAGCTAACTTTTCCATCTCCACTTTAAACACTCAAAGGTTGGCGCTGTTGTGGTCAATAATGTCACATGAAGCGAGGCCTTACCTGATCAATGATAAACAGCCCATTGTTCAAGAACGGAAGAAGACCTCTGCTTTATTTGGATCCCAGCTGCGCTTTGTCTGCAGTGCAGCGTAGATGTCAGTTTGAAGACGTCTGTTACAAAGATATCTTTCATGTCCTTTGAATTATTTGATGCCTTACATCACCTGCTGAAGACGCGCTGCTTTTAAAGACCAACAACCTTGAGGTCAGAAGTCTACAAACACTCATCATATACACTCTGGACCCCCCCATTCTACAACAGCCATGTGCAATAAAGTTTGAATTTCTTTTTTTTAATTTGTGGAATGTATTTGTTTTCCCTCATTTTCAGGGTCCCAAGTCAGCACAATTTTCGAAGGCCAACATGAATAATGTTATTGACCCATGCCGTGCACATGAAGCAGTGGCTTTCAAGAGGGGCGGGGGTGGACTTTGACGCAAACACACAATGGCTCCTTTTTAGTTAGATGTGGGGTGTGTGTATAACAATGTTGGGGGAAACACTGCACTGCAAACCTCCAGATATGTGTCAATCGTGCAATCATTCTAGTTTGTGAAGATTGGGGCTAGGAATGTGCCATAGAAATGATACACCACAGAAACAATAGCAATTTGGAGGTAAAGCATGTTGATGACAAACCGCTGCTCCTCCGCTTCCAGACGAACCACATGAGGTGGCTCAGCTATCTGGTCAAGAGGCCTCCTGGACGCCTCCCCGGGGAGGTGCTCAGGGCACGTCCGACCGGTCGGAGGCCTCAGGGAAGACCTAGGACACATTGGAGAGACTACGTCTCTCAACTGGCCTGGGAACGCCTCGCCCCGTCTCCCAGCTTAGGCTGCTTCCCCCGGGACCCGATGTTGATGTTGGATAAGCGGTAGAAGATGGATGGGACGCATGTTGATGATGAAGTTGAGGCGTGTCACACAATAAGCTTCATCACAGTATCGTCAATGTAATGAACACACGGAGTCTAACGCTCTTTTTAAACTTCTGTCGCTCCCCAAAGCCCACACCAGCGATCCACAACTGCCGGCGAGGCGCTTTCACCATCCATCCATCTTCTTCTGTTTATCTGAGGTCAGGTTGCGAGGGCAGCAGCCAAAGGAGGGAGGCCCAGACCTACCTCTCCCCGGCCACTTCGTCCAGCTCCTCCCGGTGGATCCTGAGGCCTTCCCAGGCCAGCTGGGAGACATAGTCTCTCCAACGTGTCCTGGGTCTTCCCCGTGGCCTTCTACCGGTCAGACGTGCCTTGAACACCTCCCCAGGGAGGCGTCAAGGAGGCCTCCTGACTAAATGCCCAAGCCACCTCATCTGGCTTCTCTCAATGCGGAGGAGTAGCGGTTCTACTCCGAGTCTCTCCCGGATGACAGTACTTCTCACCCTATCTCTAAGGGAGAGCCCAGCTACCCTACAGAGAAAACTCACTTGGCTGCTTGTACCCGCCATTTTGTCCTTTCTGTCACTACCCAAAGCTCATGCCCACAGGTGTGGGTGGGAACGCAGATCAACTGGTAATAGAGAGCTTTGTCTTTAGGCTCAGCTCCCTCTCCACCACAAAAGACCCATGAAGAGTCCGCATCACTGCAGACACCACACCAATCCGCTTGTCCACCTCGTGTTCCATCCTTCCCTCGCTCGTGAACAAGACCCCTTAAACTCATCCTCATACTCGACCGAGGTGCTGATTCTCATCCCGGCTGCTTCACACTCAACAGCGAACCGATCCAATGAGAGTTGAAAGTCACGGCTCGATGAGGCCAGCAGGACCACATCATCTGCAAAAAGCAGAGACCCAATCCTGCAGCCACCAAACCAGAACCACTCAATGCCCTGGCTGTGAAATTCTGTGCATAAAAGCAATGAACAAAATCGGTGACAAAGGGCAGCCTTGGCGGGTCCAACCCTCACCGAAAACGGGTACAACTTATATGCGCCACCAAAGTCTGACACCGCTCATACAGGGAACAAACAGCCTGACTTAGGCGGTCCGGTACCCCATATTCCCAGAGTACTTCCCACAGAATTCCTCGAACACGGTGGAATGCCTTCTCCGAGTCCACAAAACACATGTAGACTGGTTGGGCCAAATCCCACGCACCCTCGTGGGAACGAACGCCGGAATTGACCACCAAACTACAACCCAAGTAGGTTGTTGCAGTCGTAAGCGAGCATGGCTGAAAGCGATAAAGTTGACTGCCTTCTGCAGTGTTTTCTACTTTTTACTGTCTATGGATGGCGCTGTTGGAAAGAAACTTTTCAACTTGGAATATTTTCGTTAGTAAACGTATGTCAGCTTTATACTGTAAGTCCAAATCATTGCTTTAATCAGGAAAAAAATGCTCTTAGCCATTTTCTGAGGTATGTTTTATTTAATGCATGGGGGTCCAAACCTTTTCCTCCGAGGGCCACATAGTGAAAATGAAGGATGTAATGGTCACTTTGATATTTAGTAAAGCGACAGATATGCTAAGAACTTATTATATATTATTATGCTAAGAAGTTATTATATTTTAAGAACTTATGATATATTTCAAGAAAAAAACTGCATGTCAGCTTTGTGATGTGCATTTAAAGGCATATTATTAGTACGAGCGTCGGTCTTTGCTTTTTTTTTCACATTTTTTTTTTGTTCCAAATATTTTAACTTTCTGCTTAAATAATCTTTGTAAATTGTCTTCTCGTAATATTATGACTTTATTCCCATAATAATTTGACTTTTATTCCCATAATGTTATACAGTGGAACCTCGGTTAGCATCCGACCCGGTTATCATGTTTTTAAGTTACCATAAAAAATGTAAGCCACAATTTTGCCTCATGCCTTGTCTTGTTGTGAATGTATTTTTTTAAATCACAAAACGTCCTTCCTTGTTAGCAACTAATAGCTAGCTAGACGAATTTTTTTTTTCTATTTTTTAATGGCAACCAGAACCGTAAGGTACGCACTGATCTGTATTATATATCTGGATAGCTCATACGTCGCACCCGCCCGTGCAAGCCGCTGAAGCCAAAGAGACGCCATCTTACCACTCACATGTCGACTACATTGGCACAGCGTACATAGTGTACAAAGCAGATGAAGAGGCTAGCAGAACATCTATATTTGACATTAAAAAGCGGGGAGATTCTCCCATTCCTTCAAGTAACGCAACCTTCGTCCCTTAAAAACCATTTGATACGTTATTCTCTATCTTTTTGCTATATTAAATGTACTTTTCCCCTTCCAATTCTCATTGCCTTTGGGACAAAATTCTACTGTGCACCCTGGCTCAGCACTCCCCTATAGCAATGATAGTTTTACTCCTCTAGAAAGAGATTTTCATTTGAACTGCATATCCCATCCCTTTTTTCCACTAAAATCCATGGTCATGATCCTTTACTTTTTATTCTTACTTTCATACAATTCACTATGCTCTCGTCTGTACAAAATATGAACCATAAAAGAGACAAGTTTTAAAATCATTTCACATTTTGATGATTTTTTTGTTTGTGTTATGAAATAGAAATAAGCTCTTTTTTGATATAGAAATATATTTGAACAAAAACCACAGGAATAATATGTAATATAATATGTAATAATATATAAACATTGTCTCCATATGGGGGTTCATATGAAATTTGGGTAAGCAAAAAAAAAAAAAAAAAACATTTTTTTATATTTGCAAGCAACCGCAAATGATTTAGTAGTCTAGTGGTGGTTGTTTGTTTACATAGCCCCCACGGCCCCCCATGTAAAGCCCTTATGACTCAGGTATGGTATGATATGGACAGAATGTTTAAAAATGATCATAGAGTCCTTATGATTAAGCTCAAGCACACCTGTTGTGCAAGGTTAGTCTGAAGACTAACCTTGCATTTAGTGTGAGTGGCTAACAAACTAACAACACATTTAACAACTCACAAGTTCTTACATAAGTCATTGTCCGACAAGTGTTTCTTGTGAGTAGCAATATGGTGGCCGTGTGGCTTCACAAGTCACTGACCAATGGGCTATCCAGATTTATTAGTACAGATCAGTGGTTTAGTGACATTGATTGCTTTGACTTCACTCTTCCAACAGATGACGCTAATGTTGCTTTTCACTGCAGTACCAAAGCTCAGATTCTTTTCCAGCACAATTTGAAGGAAAGCCTCAAAGCTTCATGGATATGTATGGATATGGAGCGTAGAAATTAAAACTTTGTGCGTTTATGGATGGATAGATAGATAGACAGATAGACGGATGGATGGATGGATGGATAGATAGACAGACAGAGGAACGAGGAACAGAGAGATGGAGGATGACACACGATCGCAAGGCATACTGACCTTCAGTTCTCTGGAGTAAAGTACTTAAGTATGTTGGGACTAAGCCAAGCAGAGCCTTATAAATCAGGATCAGCCAGTGTGTATACCTATGCGCACTTAAAGAGGGCAGTCCTGATTTCACATATAAGTCACAATGATGTGTAAGGCGACCATCACCAGTGACAAACCTCAAGGTGCTGTGATAGACACTGTTTAAAGATTGGAGACACTTGAGAGGAGCCCCCATATACAGCACATCTCCGTAGTCGATCAGAGGGAGAAACGTAGCTGAAACAAGCAGTTTCCTGGCTCCAAGCGAAAAACAAGTTCTATTTCTATAAAAGAATCCGAGTTTCACCCTGAGTTTAGAAATTAATTTTGTAATGTGTGCTTTAAAGGAAAGCTCATGGTCAAGAAGGAACCCCAAATACTTATAATTAGAAAGCAGCTCGATGGTGTTACCCTGAAGTGTTACAACGGTTGGCATGTTTATTGGTAACACACTGGAATTTGAAAAGACCATGAGCTTGTTTTTTTCTGTATTTAAAACCAATTTCAGGGTCCTCAGACGAGACTGAACAACATTAAAAGCAGCTTGTAAAAAGCCTGAGTTAGTGAGGGTGAACAGCAATAAATAATGGCATCATCGGCATAAAAATGATAAAATGCGTTTGACACATCAGTACACAGACTGTTGATATATAATGACAATAAAATGGGACCCAGAACTGATCCTTGGGGCACCCCTTTCAACAAATCCAGAGTCGTGGAGGTGGATCCTGCCGCCTGCACACACTGAGTTCTGTTGGTTAAATAATCAGAAAACCAATCGGTGGCCCATTTTGAAATACCACTGCTGCGTAAAATTTCGACCAAGAGTCCGTGGTCTACTGTGTCAAAGGCTTTGGATAAATCTATAAAAAGAGCTACACAATGTTTCTTACTGTTTTTTTTATCATCTCTTTTCAGGAGAATAAATGGCTTAGATTTGGGGATTTTAGTATTTCTTGTTGCTGCGACGGCACAGTGATCACTGAGATCATTTGCACATACACCTATACTTGTGTACTTATGGGGGGCGTTTGTTAAAATCAGGTCGATGTTCAATGGGTTTTTGGTGTTTGGGCAGGTTGGAGAATTTACAAGTTGAGTCAGATTTAAGAATTACAAAGCGATTTAAGGTTGTCTGATGATGACGTTCCAAAAGCAGACCAAAAGCAGCTCACTGACGTTTAACGCAGCTACAAACGATTGGAGTGAGGCTAGAGCGTCAGGAGATGCAGAGGGCGGCCTATAGCACCCTATGATAGTGAGAGTCTGACCAAGTGCAAAATTCAACCTCAGGGCAAGGACTTCGAATTGTTTAGTTATAGAGAGGGAGGATAGCAGGGTAACGTTATATTTCTTTTTAATATAAATAGCTACACCACCACCTTTCCTTGGGCGATCGCATGGAAAGACATTATACCCACTAACTGCAATATCTTTGTCCATTATCGATTTAGTGAGCCAAGACTCTGACAAAAAAGGATATCTGTATTAGTCGATTGGACCCAAATTTTAACAAGATCCAATTTTGGGACCAGACTCCTGACATTTAAATGTAGTAGACAAAGTCCTGACCGAGCCTTAAATTCATCGGGAGTGCTAATGTTATTCAGGCCTGGCCCTGGATTTGGCTGGACATTGCCGGAGAGCAAGAGTAAAAGCAAAATAAGATATTTTTTCCTAGTGATACATGATGCCACAATGACATTATTATTTGGCCTTAAGAGGTGTATCTTCAGTGAAAGTAAAACAGCTTTTTAAGACAAAAGAGCACCATAACCAGAAGTCATTTAAAGTCATTCTCCAATTTGCCGCTAGAAGCTAACGCACAAGCCAATCTCGGCACCCAAGCGGTAGCCTGTCTCTTGGAACCGAGGAGGCTAATTAGCCACTGAGAGCTAACAAGCTGGCTGTTCGTCCGGCCAGTAGGTGTATCTTCCGGAGTCCACTGCTAGCTACATACAGGCTAGTAAGCGGCTAACAGTTATCACGTCCCACACTTTATTCATCTCCAAAACAAACTGACATTTCCAGCAGCTCTGCTAAAATGTCGTAATAGACTTAATCACTTCATCACAAAATAAAACAACCAAGGCAAGACAGGAGAGATAAGAAAAGAAAAATAAGAAATAGAATAAGAATAAATTAAATACGGAACAGATCACTTAAAGTTTTGGTGCAATTATACATAATACATAATACTAATCATACATAATAATAATACATAATAGGGTAAGAAGTCCAGTCCTGTGTGTGTTTTTACCGCTCCCCCTCTGTTGTGTTGAAAAGCCGCATGGTGTGGGGGAGGAATGATCTGCTTAGTCTTTGGGTGGAGCAGGGCAGTGATAGTAATCTGCCACTGAAACTGCCCTTCTCTTGGGAGATGATGCTGTGTGTTGGATGATGCTGGTTGTCATTGATGGAAAGGAGCCTCCTCAGTGTCCTTTGCTCTGCTGCAGATGTCAGGATGTCCAGCTCAGCGCCAATGACAGAGCCTGCCTTCCTTACCTGGCGTGTGGCGTCCTGCTTCTTGAGGCTGCTCCCCCAGCACACTACTGCATACAGGAGGGACACGTTACGGCCATATCATCCTGGCGTCCATGGTGTGCATGTGAAAAACAACATATAAAAACATGACATATCAACAAAAAAAATTGTCCACTTTGTTTTTATGTGGGAGTGGAGTAAAAATCAGTAGCTCAAAATGCGGGTCTGAAGGGGTTAAATGTTATTTTATCCCTTTTATTCATCATGTGTATGCATTTTGAATTGTTATCTTCACGTCAAACTATAAAAAATGTGTTGTGTGTTAACATATTTGGCTTTCTGCAATGGATTAATTGGATTTACATGATTTCTCATGGGAAAATTTGATCGGCTTAGCGTAGGTTAACGACTCTAACCAAGGTTCCACCGGAACGTCATTTTCCAGATATTACAACTTGATTTTGTTTTATGTCCATCCATCCATTTTCTATACCGCTTCTCACTAGGGTTGCGGGGGTACGCTGGAGCCTATCCCAGCTGACTTGGGGCGACAGGCGGGGTCCACCCTGGACTGGTGTCCAGCCAATGGCAGGGCACATACAGACAAACACTCACATTCATACCTATGGACCATTTAGGGTCTCCAATGAAGCTAACACGCATGTTTTTGGAATGTGGGAGGAAACCGGACTATCCAACCCAGGTCTTCCCATCTCCAGACTGTGACTGTGTGGCCAGCATGCTAACCACTAGACCACCGTGCAGCCCATTTTGTTTTATGTGTTTCTCATAGTATCACTTTTTTTAAAAGGTATTTTTCCCTAAAATTCCAACTCTATGCTATTAAAAATGACATTTTAATGTGAAATAATATTTACTCTTGTAACATTACTTTTTTTTCTCTTCATATTGAAAAATGACTGCTGATTTTTCCATTTTTGCTGTTTTATTTCCGTTTTCTTGTTAAATAACAATTTTAGAATGTGCCACGTCAATTCAAAGCAACTTTTCCAGAATGGTGCAGCTTTAGTTGTCAGTCATTAAGGTAATGTTCTGCTGTCACACGTGCTGCTCTGTTTGCCCCCATTGTAGGTCAGCAACACCAAAAATAAGAGGAATCCAAGAGGGCCCTCATCTTACTTACACAAATCGTGTGGTCGTGCTGTGAAACTTAACGGGGGTTGCATTGGGACAAGGAGGAAACTGGTCAGTGACTGAATTGAGTGAGCATTTTGAATTCATTCAGTACCAAAGTTATAACTTTTTATAAACCCAACAACGTATTTGTACATCTTTATAAGTAGTTTTTTTTTTTTTTTGGGGGGGGGGGGGGGGGGTGAGAGGCTAGAGGTGGTGCTGATGCAACTCCTCACCAATGGAATTGGCTTGAGAGCAATTTTAAAGGGAAGGAGTTCATAACAGCAGCCACTGCTGGGCTTTTGACTAACTCGACCACGATTCTCAACAGGTTTGGCTTAAATATACAAATGTAACTTTTTATTCTTCAATTCATTCCAGCAGAAAGGCCACTTTTTTCATGCAGGTTAGAAGGGCAGGTGCTTTGGCACCACTAGGGGTGTATCTGTGCACATGCTTGGACATGAACAATCTTTACTTGGATTCTGGAAGGGTCGCTTCCATTGGTTTTGCATCATTTGATGTGAAAAACAATCCCAACATCAATGTTTAAAGTTGTTTTCCTTTAATATTTGTGATGTGATATCAGATAACTGCTCAGAGTCGCACACAGCTAGCACACCTACACCTGTAGAACTTGGATGGATGACTGTATAGTCCAACGTTTGGTACTTTGCTGTTATACACATGTCCCACACAGAAATGTGCAGCATACCAAATTGTACCGTTGCCAGCATTATTCAATTGGATTTTTATTAGTGATTTTAAAAAACTAACCAAGAGCTGCTGCCGATATCATTATCGGTTGTTATCGGTATTGGACAACATCAGTATAGAAAGCCAACATCAAGCATGTCTGCTCGTATCCAGCAGCAAAGATATGTACTGTACATGATCTATAAACCGAGTTGTAAACAACTGTCTAAACCAGACTCACAACATACCACTGATGCTTGAACCATTACAAACACAATAATCACAGGGGTGTGAAAAAGCGTTGGCCCCCTTCCTGATTTTTTGTTTTTTTGCACGTTTGTCACACTTAAATGTTTCATATCATCAAACAAATGTAAATATTAGTCAATGACAACACAACAACACAAAATGCAGTTTTTAAATGAAATATTTTATAATTAAGGGAGAAAAACATCCAAAGCTACATGTCCCTGTGTGAAAAAGTGATATCTCCCAAAACCGAATAAGTGGTTGGCCCCCCTTAGCAGCAACAACTGCAGTCAACCTGCAATGAGTCTCTTCCAGCGCTGGGGAGGAATTTAGCAGAATTGTTGTCATTCAGCCACATTGGAGGCTTTTCCTTTTGAAGGTCATGCCACAGCATCTCAATAGGATTCAGGTCAGGACTTGGACTAGACCACTCCAAAGTCTTCATCCATTCAGAGGTGGACTTGCTGGTGTGTTTTGGATCATTGTCCTGCTGCAGAACCCAAGTTGCTTTCAGCTTGAGGTCACCAACATTCTCCTTCAGCACAATTCATGCTTCCATTTATCACAGCAAGTCTTCCAGGTCCTGAAGACCATCACACTACCACCACCATATTTTACTGTTGCTATGATGTTCTTTTTCTGAAATGCCAGATGTAATGGGACATACACCTTCCAGAATGTTCAACTTTTGTCTCGTCAGACCACAGAGTATTTTCCCAAAGGTCTTGGGGATCATCAAGATGTTTTCTGGAAAAATTGAGACCAGCCTTAATGTTGTTTTTGTTCAGCAGTGGTTTTGGTCTTGGAACTCTGCCATGCAGACCGTTTTTGCCCAGCGTCTTTCTCATGGTGGAGTCATGAACACTGACCTTAACTGAGACAAGTGAGGCCTGCACTTCTTTGGATGTTGTTGTGGGGTCTTTTGTGACCTCTCGGATGAGTCGTGGCTGCGCTCTTGGGGTCTTTTTGGTTGGCCGGTCACTCCTGGGAAGGTTCACCACTGTTCATTGTTTTAGCCATTTATGGATAAAGGCTCTCACTGTGGTTGGCTGGAGTCCCAAAGCTTTAGAAATGGCTTTATAACCTTTTCCACTCTGATTGTTGATCAATGGGGCAGTCACACAGGGCCATGTAGCTTTGGATGTTTTTCTCCTTTAATAATAAAGAGTTTCATTTAAAAAGTGCATGTTGTGTTGAGTTGTGTTGTCATTGACTAATATTTAAATTTGTTTGATGATCTGAAACATTGAAGTGTGACAAATGTGCAAAAAAAAAAAGAAATCAGGCAGGGGAAACACTTTTTCACACCCCTGTATAAGCTTATTTAAAAGGTTTTGGCTAATGGCATGTCCATGACAACATGACACAGTTGTGCTCGTTACCTTAATGAGGACAAGTCGTACAGAAAATGGATGGATGGATGACTCTTATGTCAAAAAACCCAGGATCCGCCTCACATGGTGCTCTGCGTTGACTCTGTCAACATTGATTTTGTCTCGTCATCTGTGCGGCTTTCCAAACTTGTCTTGCGACGTTCCGCCGATGTTTCAGATGTGACGGTGAGAAAATGATGAAAATATAATGAGAAGGTTGATGCCCCACCAGAAATTCTGTGTTTTGCAAGTCTTTAGTAGTCTCAAGTCTCAAGTAAAAATGTCCAAGTCAAGTCTCAAGTCCAGACAGGACAAGTCACATCAAATCTCAAGTCATAGACTTGAAATGTTCGAGTCCCTACAAGTCATAAGCACTGTTTAGTGTACCAAGTGTTTCGTGTTGACCAAAGAAAACGCCATTTTAACAAAGTAGTGTGTGCATGTGAGTAGCTTTCTACCACTCTCCAGTAGTCGGCGCTCACAGAAATGCAAGCCACACCCTCGTTTGTTCCCAATCCTGATTGGGCTTCAATAGATGCATTCAATGTGGCGGATTCTGGGGGAAAATGAGTTGCCTTGCTGGAAATGATGCAACAAGTTGAACACACACATTTTACTCAACACGCCCACTGAAAACCACAAGTATTTTCAAGTCATAAGACTCAAGTCCGAGTCACGTCCCAAGCCAATGGTGTCCAAGTCCAAGTCGAGTTGCAAGTCTTGATGAGCTTGTCAATTCGAGTCTGAAGTCATCCAAATTGTGACTGGAGTCTGACTGGAGTCCAAGTCACATGACTCGAGTAAACAGAATATCATCAATCTACTTCCTCTTTAGATCAACCATTAAAAAGATCATTGGAGAAGATGGAAGATCTTACCTTCTCGCAGGGAGTATGCCCCAAGGGAGACCTGTGACACGCTGGAGAGATTATGTCTCACAGCTGGCCTGGGAATGCCTCCGTACCCCCCTGGTGGAAGTGGAAGAGGTGGCCGGGGGTCGGGAAATGTAGACTTCCCTGTTGAGCCTGCTGTCGCCGTGACCCGGATCAGTGGAGGAAAATGGATGGAAGGCTGTTTTTAACTAGTCCTGTATTAATCCAAGGACTTCAGGAATCAGTGAAAGGTGCTTGAAGCATTGTTTTTATTATGACACATGGTCAGAAATACACAACCACTATCTGTGTCGGCAGTTTCTGCTCACTCAACAGAAAACACATTCAATCATGATAGTTCTTATTCAGGACAAAGAATGAACCACTGCAAAAGGTCCAAGCAGTATAAGTATCCTGTCCAAGTCACCATGGAAACAACCTGAGAAGACAAGCAGAACAACAATCATGAACTAAGGCTTGGACAAGAGGAGGGAAACAGGAACCTTACAAGCACCTTCAGTGCATGTAGACAGCAGACAAGTGTCTTACCTAATTGGTCCAGGACATGCTGATAAGGGCGGGACTCTCACCAACATAATCAGGCTTGGCAGACCTGCGTCTTCTTCTCTTAGCAGGTTCACCACAACTCTAAGACCAAGTTCAAGACAAAGCCTAATTGATAAGTGAATGTTTCATCGTGGTGAAAAAGTTACTTAGGTTTCTACACACAAGTACTGCAATCCAGAAACATGAATTGGTCATCTGAGATGTTCACATCAGATTTTCACATAAAGTTTCTGGTGTGAGTGATGACTTTTAGGAAGCAGTCGTACCGGGCCACAGGTGACGTTCTGATTGGCGCACAGATGAAATTTGCAGTGCAGGTAGATGCCATGACCTCGACCTGAGAAGTGGAACATGTGGAAGGAGAAGTAGCTGGATGTTGCCTCGCCATTGACCTGCACCTTCACGAGGCGCTCGTTATCAGAACATCTGCCCATAAACAGAGAAGTAACTCATACATGATGTTGCCATTGACATTCTGTTGATGGAAAGACTTTCTGACACTTTTAACACATTTTTACAGTAACACATTTTGTAGAAGTCTTCAATTTTGTGTGGGACAAGACTTGCTTGCTTGTCAGTTGTCAAAGCAGCCATGTCGGGCCACAGACGGACGGCCACCATGTCTCACCCATCAGTGATCATGTTGTATCTCCGAGCCTCAGTGGGAGATGATCTGCTGGTTGCCCAGCAGGAGTCAGTCACCAAGTTGACCAGGTTGTCAAGCAGGTCGTACACCTTCAGCTCCACAAAGACGGTCTGGTTCATCTGGATTTCAGTATCTGACGTGACAGCATGTCTGTGGTCAGCATCAGTGTAGGCTGTCATTTTGACACTGTAATTCCAAGATCCAGATACCATCTGCTGGACCACAGAGCTGCAGAAGACACACGAACAAGAACATAAGGATGACAATCAAATCCTATCACAGACTCCGGAATGTCTCGTCACAGATTCAAGGCTGTTGAAGGACTCACTTGGCTCTGATCTTGAAGGCCATGCTCTGAATGGCAGGTTGACCGCTGAAGCAGGAGAAGTCCAAAGTGTCAAACTGGTTGAACCTATCAAAAACATCAGTGGTGCCCCCTTCTATGGTGAAGTTGTTCTTATAAACCACGTGGCTGTTGTTGACCTGCCAGATCACAGAGATTCAAACTGTGTTTCTTTGTGAGGACACTAACTGCCTTGTAAATCAGCAACATTACAGGAAACTAAGAAGGTGGCTTCATCCTGAGCATCATCTTGTAGCATCACCAACGAGTGTGAAGATGTGATATGACTGAAGGTCAGCTACAAGAGCAGGGATACACACCATGACCTCCACCCCACAGACGTTGCTCTGGTTGAAACGGAAGGTCACCATGTGGTTCATGTCTCTGTCACCTCTGCAGGAGTCCTCATTGAGGTGTAAGTCAGAATAGTCAACATCTATTTCCTCCAGGAGACAACCAAGCAGAGTCATTGAAGCAGAATTTGGACTGCAGACCACCGGTTGGCCTGAACAAACCAAGGAAATGAAACATGGAACTTTATTCAATATGTCACAATATGTCATAAGACTGGAAACCAATACATTTAGGGCAGGACTTGTTTTGGTTCCACAGGGTGGTCATTATGTGACCATGCTGACTAGCTGTTCTTACCCAAAGAGTTGTTGGATCTGTAGTCAGAAACAAAAATGGCTCGACAGAAGCATCTGATGTCACCACTGAGGCCCTCAGCACAGAACTCATGATCCACACAGAGGGTGTCATTACAGAAGGCCTGAGTGGCCGCTGGAACAATTTGTTAATGTCAGTCATTTATTGATGAAGTTCTAACAAGTTCTACCTCATATTTCTTCTCCATATGTAGTGTACTTTCATAGTCAGACCATAGTAGTGACTACTCAAGGGTGACTTCATTTGGAGTACTTGCATTAAGTTGATCGACAGATGGTCTTACAGCAGTTGGCCATTGTTCTCCAGTCGGCCACAGTGTGGTTCTTCAGGCTGCAGGCTTTAGTGTAGGCCTCTAGAAACTGGCACCTAAGACCATCCACATCGGGGTATTGGCACAGAGTGCTGTTGCAGGAGATGATGTATGGCTCTGGATCGATGTCAGCCTGGCAGTCACTGAAGTGCCATCCTCTCAAAAGTTCACAGCTGTTGTGTTAGATGGAAGGATCAAGCTAGAGTGACGACTGGAGGAACACCCCCTCAAGACGAGGGTTTCAGTTGTGTCTCTGCTCACCGTTCATTGACTGTGGGGCAGTTGATGCTGCCGTCAACAGTGTCGTTGAACTGTACCTCACAACTAGCGGGAGATAAAAATAATAGATGTTGGGGAGTGTTTTCCAGCCTACCTCACATGTTCTGTCAAGTCAGTACCATTAGGAGCAGAACCAGCAAGCTAGTATACAGTATGTGCAGCTTAGTGATGAAGATCAGGGAATGTTTGTGTCCTCACGAGGCCTCACCCCTCAGAGCTGAAATCGGACGACTTCACATCATTTGAACTCATGGTAGCGTTGCTGCACCAACCCTCCAGATTCTCCGTTAGCGTAACTGACTCATCTGATCCTGGGCGGTTAGAAGATTGAACGTCACTTCATGAAGTCCAAACTGACAAAGCAGCAGCAGCAGCAAAATGATACCAGAGAGCAAGAAAAGAAACCTTTCAATGTCCATGAATGTGTGGTGTGGATGTGAACTGTGTATCCATCAAAGAAGACCAAGGTGGAGTAGTTGGAGTGAGTCATATTGGCGGTCACCCCAGTTTCATCCTTCAGGAGGTCCACACCGTGATGCTCCTCAGGTGAATCGCTGAGGTTCAGCTCTGTGTCGTTGGCCTGCATCACGGCAAGCACACAAGTGGAGCAAACAATGGATCACGTGATCAACTTACTCATCATTTCGGCCAACTCGATTGGAGTCTCAAGTCGTGTCCCGATTTAGGGTCTGCATCCTTCGCGGTGTGCATTTGTGGGGTGCATCATTGTGCTGCTGAAAGTTCTGTCCCAATTCATGAACTCTCAACGGATGGTTCAAAGGCGGCTGACAAACGCACCCTTCTCTGGCTATGTTTCACAGTGTTAACCGGGACTAACCTTCACAAAATCTTTCCACATAGCAGTGCTAAATGAAGAGAAAAGAAGCGACTAATAAGCTGGATGGAAATCTGCTGACAGATGGCTTCAGAAATGTAAATCGCCAACTCTTCCTTCATTATTTCACATTATGTTCATTATGTTCTTTGCGGATATGGACAGCAGTACAGCAGGAACCGTCAGGATGTGAACATTCGACTCAACCAGGAATCGTTCCGAAAACGAGAGGGTCCCAATTCAAAACACTCCAGCAGCTGGAGGGATCCTCCAAAGGACCAAGCCTCTGGTGACCACATGTGCTGGGTTCTTCAGAGGATGCAGACCCCAAGTTGGGATGCAGCTTTTATTTGTCCTCTAGCAGCTGCACGTCTTGCTTCCTGCTCCATTCAGCAATAGCTAACCATGACAGGAAGTGTGTCAAACAGCCTTTTAGAGCATCTGAACTAAAACCCTGTCAATGACAGTGTCTGTAGGAAGCTCACCTCAACCCTGCCACCTTGTCCCAGGTGGATGTCAACGTCTGGATCATCTAGATGGATGATGACGCAGTCCAAAAACATCACATCTTTACGACGGCGTTCCTGAAAGACGCCCACCACCTGGACCCCTGACTCTGACAGCAAAGTGTAGGCACATCGATCCTCCACTGAGGTAGTGTTGCCATGGTGATCAATGATGGTGGAAGCGGTCACAGTGCATATTGCACCATTTACACATCTGATAGAGGTGGAGTATCAAGGTGCTAGATCAGCAGGGGACCTTCATTGGATTGTAAAATAAATCAAGTATTTACAGGTCGTTGTCTTGAGGAATGTCTTCAAGGTTTGCTGTTCCATTGCAGGAAACGTAGGTGCCTTGGTGGTCACAAGCCACAGTGTCAGGTAGGTAAAAGACACCTGCACAACAAGTGTAGTGTTAACATCCATACAGCAGGTCCTCGGTCGACAAACGAGTTCCTTTCTATGAAGACGATGGAAGTCCAGTCTTCCATTAAAATTATTGCCATAAGAGGGGGACAAAAAAAAAGAGACAAGAGACAAGGACAACAGCAGCAACAACAAATGTGACAACAAGAACAGAACAACAGAAACATACAGAACTACATCAGCAAATAAATGGCTGTGACGACTATAAAGACCCTGACGGACCCTGATAGTGATCATAATGATAATACTGCATTGAAACAGTCACACATAATAGTAGTAATGAAATGATGAACTATGATAGTGATCACAATGACAATACTGCATTTAAACAGTCACACATAATAGTAGTCATAAAATGATTATCTATTATAGTGAACAGAATGACAATAACTGTAATGCATATCATTGTAAAAAAAAACTATAGTCATACTGCTGATATCACCGTCGCTGTAATAAAACCAACAACATAATAACACCCTGGTTAACTCAGTGAGTAATGTGGGGAAGTACGTATGTACTGTGAGTGTGCATATGTACAGGTATCTCTGTATGTGGGGAAGACTTCATATATATAAAAGGTGCAGGAATGTGTGGGCGTGTAATTGTCACTGAGAATGCATGAAAGGAAAGGGGCCGCCCTCCGCCTCCCAGAGAGCCCCGCCCCAAATAGCCAGGCCGAGCCCCCGCCACCAGAAGGCCACCAGGCCCACAGGGGCAGGCAGCACAAAGATCAGTGCCCCAAGAGCCAGCCCAGAGAGCCCTCCCCCCCGGGAAGACCAGTAAGGGGCCGCAGAGAGGTAATCCCAGCCAAAGACAGAGCGTCGGCGGGCCGGAGGACAGCCAACCCCTGAGACCAGCGAGAGATCACACCCCACAAAGGCAGACGAGTACCAGGGGCCACACACCGGCAGGCTCAGAGACGCCTCCACAACCGGAAAGAAGCCCGCCCACGCCGGAAGCGCCAATCCCCCCCCCACCGCCACCCCCACCCCCAGGGAACGGCCCCGCCCCGGGCCAGGCCCCGCCCGACCCCCGACACAGGACCGCCCCGCCCAGGGAGGCACGGGCGGCAGAGATGTATCACCCAGCACCCGACCCCACGGAGCAAACCCCTGTACGGACATACACACTCCAATGGGCACACGCGCACACAGTGGTCGACTGCCCGACACCCGGAAGCCTCGCTCTATCCCCCGTTGGTAACCCAAGGAGCAGCGAAGCTGGGGAACCCGAGGTCCCAGACATACAATCCAGAACCCAGGCGCGGAGAGCGCGGGCCGCCGGGGAGCAGAAAGACACCAGGCCACACCATCCCAACGGTAGGACGCCGCCAGCAAGGCAGACAGAGGAGCCGGCGAGGAGGAAAGCGGGCAAATGAGCAAGCGTGCGCGCAAACGGGCGAGCAGCCAGGCGAACCACCACACAGCGCCAGCCGACACCCTGCGAGGCAGCACACCCCGGAGAGGGAGGGGAGTGCCGCACCCCAAGCCGCAGAGAGTCCAAGCACCAGAGTCTAGAAGGCGAGACCAGCAGCAGACCAGCCAACGGACCCCACCAGCCACCAGAAGCCAGACCAGCCACATGCCACCAGAGCTGACAGCGTACCACCCGTGCACCGGAGCCCCACTCCCGGCAAGCCCGCAGACAGACTGGGGGAGGCAAGGACACAGACAACGGCCCAGCAGAGCACAAAGAGCAACGGCGACAAACGCCCAAGCGCCCGGCAGAGCACAACCCCCGCGAAAAGCGATGTTTGGATGGCGTCCACTGGGAGTTTGAGCTGTCGCGCCATGAAGGCCCTCACCGATTCTTCAGGGTCTTCCTCTGATTTTTCGGGAATTCCAGCGAAGACAAGATTGTCCCGCATGCTCCGGGCCTGGAGGTCAAAGATCGTCTCCTTCATGGTTTTGTTCTCTTGGGCAAGATGTGAAACTCCGTCGGTGAGGGACTTCACCGACTCCCGGAGGACTGCGTTCTCCGTGACCAAGGAGACGAACTGGTTTTGGCTGAACTCCAGAGATTCACGGATGGCCTGGAATTCTTTGTGAAGCACCTCGATGAGAGCGAGGCTGCCATCCAAGCAAATCAGCCTCTTATCAATGGAATCGAGGATGTCTCTGAAGTCAGTGCCCGGCGGAGATATTTCTCCAGGTGGGTCCTCCGGGCGGCTCCGATTGGGTTGTGGTGTCTTGGGTGACTTGTCAGACTTGCCCATAACTACACGATTGAAGCACCCGTCGATGTACTCCTCCAGATCTTCCAGTTTTTGGCTTAGTTAGGCGTTTAGGGTGTTTAATATGCTGGTTTTGTGTCGAAATACTTTGCGGATGTTTTAGTGGTTGATTGTTGTTTTCCACGCGTCGCATTTTGCCATTTTCAAAAGTATAAACTTACATAGACAGCGGTTTCATGTAAGGTGTCAGCATGCTAACAGTTTGCATGTTAGCAATGCTAGTATGCTAACATTAGCATGTTAGCATTGTAGACATTTTTTTAGGTATTATCTTATCTTGACACTTAGCGCTATAATGCT
This sequence comes from Dunckerocampus dactyliophorus, assembly GCF_027744805.1. Taxonomy (NCBI): domain Eukaryota; kingdom Metazoa; phylum Chordata; class Actinopteri; order Syngnathiformes; family Syngnathidae; genus Dunckerocampus; species Dunckerocampus dactyliophorus. The sequence continues at coordinate 1,015,359 of NC_072827.1, forward strand.
AGGTGTTAACATGCTAACTACAGCATTTCAGTCCAGCATCAACTCATCAGGATTGGGCACGGGATTCGACAGTTGACCAACCTCTCAGCTTATTGCCACAACCTTGTACTATACACGTGCGAGGCATGATTTATAAACTAGCATTAACATTTCCAAACTCACAGACGATACAGCAGCAAATCCGGTAGCCAATGTTACCTCTCGGTAGCGACCTGAGGTGTTGTGAGTGAGGCGCTGTGGCACTACGCCTGAAAAGTAGTTCTTGAGTGATCCAATTAGATTGACGGAAGAGCTGCTGCCAGTGTGGGTTGATATTGCTATTGCTAATGAAGTGCTGTACCTTTTCTGTATGTGCTGTTTGTACAGTGGTGTGAAAAAGTGTTTGCCACCTTCCTGATGTCTTATTTTTTGTATATTTGTCACACTTAAATGTTTCAGATCATCAAACTAATTTAAATATTAGTCAATGACAACACAACATGCACCTGTGTGTTAAAACATATTGGAGATCCGTCAGTCTGGAAAAGGTTATAAATCCATTTCTAAAGCTTTGGGACTCCAGCCAACCACACTAAGAGCCATTATCCACAAATGGCCAAAACATGGAACAGTGGTGAACCTTCCCAGGAGTGGCCGGCCAACCAAAATGACCCCAAGAGTGCAGTAATGACTTATCCAGGAGGTCACAAAAGACCCCACAACAACATCCAAAGAAGTGCAGGCCTCACTTGCCTCAGTTAAGGTCAGTGTTCATGACTCCACCATGAGAAAGACACTGGGCAAAAACGGTCTGCATGGCAGAGTTCCAAGACCAAAACCACTGCTGAACAAAAACAACATTAGGCTCGTCTCGGTTTTGCCGGAAAACATCTTGATGATCCCAGAGACCTTTGGGAAAATACTCTGTGGTCTGACGAGACAAAAGTTGAACTTTTTGGAAGGTGAGTGTCCCATTACATCTGGCATTTCAGAAAAAGAACATCATAGCAACAGTAAAACATGGTGGTGGTAGTGTGATGGTCTTCAGGACCTGGAAGACTTGCTGTGATGAATGGAAGCATGAATTGTGCTGAAGGAGAATGTTGGTGACCTCAAGCTGAAAGCAACTTGGGTTGTGCAGCAGGACAATGATCCAAAATGTGTGCTGTCCTTGATGAGGGTGTGTGGTCTGCGTAGGACTCTAGATTTATAAATGTCTTGCAGTGAGGGGAGGGCTGCCCCAACAATTTTCTGTGAGGTCTTGATCACCCGCTGGAGTGCCTTCCTATCACGTGTTGTACAGTTACCGTACCAAACAGTGATGGAGGCGGTAAGGACACTTTCCATAGTGCATCTGTAGAAGCAACTCAGGATTGTGGTGGACATGCCAAATTTCCTCAGTCTTCTCAGGAAGTACAGTCTCCTTTGGGACTTCTTCAGAATTTGTTGGGTGTTGTGAGACCAGGTGAGGTCCTCGCTGATGTATCCACAACACTCATTATTCACACTCCTACCGTCAGGCAGACGCTACAGGAGTTTGAAGTCCAGGACCACAAGGCTGGCAAACAGCTTTTACCCACAGGCCATCAGGCTCCTCAACGAAGCACTCGCACACGCCGCACGCAACACACGCACACACTCATAGCACTTTATTTATTTATTTGTATTATCTACTTGTATTAATGTCTCTTCTGTTGTTGTTGCTTAATTTATTGGTATATATGTTTATGTGTTTATGTTTCTTATGTTCTTATTCTTTCATTTGTTTTCTTTCTTTTCTTGGGAGAATGAACAGAATAAGATTTTCATTGCATGGTATAACTGCTGTTGTACTATGCACATGACAATAAAACTCTCTTGAATCTTGAAAAACACACCAGCAAATCCACCTCTGAATGGATGAAGACTTTGGAGTGGTCTAGTCCAAGTCCTGACCTGAATCCTATTGAGATGCTGTGGCATGACCTTCAAAAGGAAAAGCCTTCAATGTGGCTGAATGACAACAATTCTGCTAAATTCCTCCCCAGCGCTGGAAGAGACTCATTGCAAGTTATCACAAACGCTTGATTGCAGTTGTTGCGCCAATATCGAGCATGTCTAGTATTAATACTTATGAAAGTGTGTCGTAACCACAAAATGTTGCAACATGGAATGTCATAACCAGAAGGTTATGCTTCATGCGATGATCACAGTGGCGTTGCGAGGTGAGCTTTCACTAACCTGAATGTCTACAGCCGCTTATGTCTTTGAAGATATCCCGTGATTGTGTAATATCCCACACGGCCACTTCTTCACCGTTGACCATCGTAGTGGCATCAGAGTCCTGCAGACACAAAAACGCCACATTCATCACGTGACAAAGGATCCATGACGTCTGCAGAAGAACGTCTTCCAAGCCCAGAAACGGTACAGACCGCACTTGTACTTACTTGGTTTATGTTTCGATGGATTCTGAAACGTGCAACTTGCTGTTCCCCAAACTTCCGAAAAAGGATATTGAACTGCCAGATGAGAGCAAGTCATTTACAAGATTTGCCTCCAGAAACTTCCAAGGTGATGAGAAAGCTTTCCGTGCTGCCCAAACGGAACTGTACTTACAATCGGTGTCCCATCTTGTCTTATTCTCACTCTTGTGTAGCATGTGGACGTCCCTGTAAGTTGTGGAAGTGCGATGTGAGCGTTGGAGTCAGGGGGTGCCCTTACCAGGTTACCGATGTCAACCAGCCCTTGGTTGCCTTGTTGCACTCGTACGACAACGCAGTCGTTGTCCGTGGTGGTGCCATAGTAACCTTTAAAACAAGCGGCCGTCGTGCCGTTTGTCACATTCACCTGTTGAAGCCAGTGACAGGACGTGAATATATTGTATCAATATATCTTGATGTTACCCTAAAACAGTGGTCCCCAACCTTTTTGAACCCACCGACCAGGGGCCGCAACTATCAAAATGTGCGTGAATTCGGACTAAAAGTCTGCGTACGCCGGAAATCCAAACTGCAAGCACGGACAAAAATATTCAGAGTTCTAAAAAGTGGCGTACGCACACACTCACGCAGTTAGTGGATCATGGATTCCACCTTGAGGAGAACTCTGTTGCATGCGTTTGCGGCTGATATCGCTGTCAGCAACAACGATCGCATAATAAAATGGGGTGCTGTAGTCCAGCTAAAACTTTGTCACTTCCTGTCCACGCGTCCGGAAGACATTTATTAAAACACACACGAATGCGAGTTGTATTTATGTTTATTTTCTCTGATTATGTCTACTATATTGGGTACTATGAGTGGAAAGGTGACTATTGGGGTGTTATTCTATGTCTAGAGGGCTCTAATCATGTTAAAAACCGTGTATTTGTACGAAGTTTTTTTTGCTATTTTTTGATATTTTAGACATTCACCATTTTGGACATTCAACGCACTCACACAGTACATTACAACAGAGAGACACTCTTGAACATCGGCAGGGTTCACCATGAACTTTCATTTAGCCTCCCAGACTTTGCCTTTCTTCTGCCCCTGGAGAACGCAGCAGCCTGCGGGCCTGGTGAGCTGAATACCCGGCGAGCAAAGCATCCGAGGCGTAAACGAGGCAAGCGGGCCGGCCTACATGCTAGGCTAAAAGCTAGAGCGACTAGGCCACCGCTACCAAGCCTGCTGCTAGCCAACGTCCGCTCTCTTGAAAACAAGATGGACGAACTAAGAGCAAGGATTACAGCTCAACGTGAGAAAGGCCGACCACATCTCCATATTCCTTTATCCAACATACAGACAACTTCTTAAACAAGCTCCCCCTGTAAGTACAGCAGTTAAAGTGTGGAATGAAAAAACTGATCAAGTACTTCAGGACTGCTTTGGCTGCACAAACTGGGATGTGTTTAAAACTGCAGCGGGGAGGGAAGATTGTACTGTTGATTTGGATGAATATGCTTCTGCTGTTACTGGCTACATTAGCACATGTATAGAGACTGTTACCACCACCAAGTATTACAGAAAATACCCTAACCAAAAACAGTGGATGAACTGTGATGTAAGGGCTAAGCTACGTGCTCGTTCGACTGCATTTGTCATGGGCACCGCTGATGACTACAAAAAGGCCAGATATGACCTGAGGAGGTCCATACGGGAGGCCAAAAGACAGTACAGACAGAAGCTGGAGGGCTACTATTCCACCTCAGACCGTCGGCGCATGTGGGCGGGGCTCCAGCACATCACAGACTATCGACAGCGGAGTAGCGTAGCCACGTCCAGCCAAACCACACTTCCAGATGAGCTGAATGAGTTCTATGCCCGCTTTGACACCCAAACTCCTGATGAGCAGAGAGGGTGGCTGAACCTGGGGAGCACACAGGACTCACCTCTCATGGTGACATCAGCTGATGTGCGCAGGGTTCTGAACAAAACAAACCCACGAAAAGCAGCAGGCCCAGACAACATCTCAGGACGTGCACTTCGGGTTTGCTCATCAGAGCTAGCTGATGTGCTTGCTGACATATTTAACCTGTCGCTTGCACAAGCATCTGTACCGACCTGCTTTAAGTCCACCACCATAGTGCCCGTACCCAAGAAGAGCAACGTGACCTGCTTGAATGACTATCGCCCTATAGCACTCTCTCCTATTGTTATGAAGTGCTTTGAAAAAATAGTCATGACCCACATCAAAAAGAGCATACCGGCCACTGCGGACCCTCTACAGTTTGCATACCGCCAGAACCAGTCCACGGATGATGCAGTCAACACTGCCATCCACACAGCCCTTTCTCACCTACAGGGCCAGGACACATACGTCAGAATGCTATTTATAGACTATAGCTCTGCTTTTAATACAGTCAGCCCCCACAAACTCACAAATAAGCTCCTCACACTTGGCCTGTCTCCCTCCCTCTGTAACTGGGTGTTTAACTTTCTAACAGGCAGGCCCCAGTCAGTCAGAGTCCACAATCGCACATCCAGCTCAAGAATTGTGAGCACTAGGACCCCACAGGGGTGTGTGCTGAGTCCGCTCCTCTACACGCTCTTCACCTACGATTGCGTGGCCTCCCAGAACAACACCAGCATCATTAAATTTGCGGATGACACTACAGTCATCGGCCTGATCACTGGTGGTGTTGAAACATCATACAGAAGAGAGGTGGCGGACCTCATAGCTTGGTGTCGTGATAACAATCTCCTTCTCAATACAGATAAGACTAAAGAGATGATCATCGACCCAAGAACAAGGGAAAAGGAGCTGCATAGACCCCTGTTTATTGATGAGACTGAGGTGGAGAGGGTGAAAACCTTCAAGTTCCTTGGCACACACATCAGCGAGGACCTCACCTGGTCTCACAACACCCAACAAATTCTGAAGAAGTCCCAAAGGAGACTGTACTTCCTGAGAAGACTGAGGAAATTTGGCATGTCCACCACAATCCTGAGTTGCTTCTACAGATGCACTATGGAAAGTGTCCTTACCGCCTCCATCACTGTTTGGTACGGTAACTGTACAACACGTGATAGGAAGGCACTCCAGCGGGTGATCAAGACCTCACAGAACATTGTTGGGGCAGCCCTCCCCTCACTGCAAGACATTTATAAAACTAGAGTCCTACGAAGAACACACAACCTCATCAAGGACAGCACACATCCACAACACTCATTATTCACACTCCTACCGTCAGGCAGACGCTACAGGAGTTTGAAGTCCAGGACCACAAGGCTGGCAAACAGCTTTTACCCACAGGCCATCAGGCTTCTCAACGAAGCACTCGCACACGCCGCACGCAACACACGCACACACTCATAGCACTTTATTTATTTATTTATTTATTTATTGGTATTACAGTAATGTCTCTTCTGTTGTTGTTGCTTAATTTATTGGTATTTATGTTTCTTATGTTCTTATTCTTTTTCATGTGTTTTTTTCTTTCTTTTTTGGGAGAATGAACAGAAAAAGAATTTCATTGCATAGCAGAACCACCAGTTTTACTGTGCATATGACAATAAAACTCTTGAATCTTGAATCTTGAAAGTGTCGTATCGGATCGGTATCGCTGACACCAGCCTATATTTTACTCAGTATCGAATCGGAAAAGAAAACAATGGTTTTGCACATCACTGACGGTGAGGGCATGCGCACGAATGACTGCTCCGAAGCACACTAGATGTCACGAGACCGCAAGGCGACTAAAAATGAGCTGTACAAGCTGAAGGGCTGAAGGGGTGACAAAAAAGCAGCGGCTTATAAACCACAAATGATGGTCAGGAAGTGAACTGGAGTGGGAAAGTGGACTAATATCACACATTTTCGGGTTTTGATCGGACAAATCTTAAGTAAGTTTGATCAAGTGTAGAATTACTACAGCTTCTGCTTGGACCATGGCAGCTGTTGAGCGCCGATGAAAAAGAGCGTGTCACGCCTCACTCGTCGGAGCGAACGAGCGACGCTGGGAGCACAAAGTGTAGGTAAAATAGCAAGTTTTATAGCGTGTCTTTCTGTGGAAGTATCCGTGTTACCACGTGGACACCAGCGGCTCATACGTACAAAAAATGTTTGCGCTGATCGGTACTGGGCTGTGTGCCGGCGGTTGGGGATCCCTCATCTTGCTTACATATATAGTGTTGTAAAGGTGTCCATAGTACTTAATGGGACATCTCGTAATGGCTGCCGTGACACTGAATGCAGCAGACTGGCCTGTCCAAGTGGAGACAAGGAGGAAATATGTTAGTGAGGTCAGTGAGCATCTTTTCATAACAATAACATCGACACAATCAAATGTTAGCAACGCTATTTTCCGTGCATTAACATGAATGTTCTAAAGTAAAATAAGCTACCAAATCAGGTCCATGGTTTTGTATAAAACTCTTGGACCCTGCCTCACACAAAAGCGTATATGAGTAGTTGCAGCGAGGAGGAACCTGAGTGTGTTCTTGCCTGGAAGCTGACTCACGGCAGCCACAAAGAGCAGGAGGAGGAGCATGTCGGTGCCAGGCGACAAACACCTGCAAGACATTTGGCACACGTGACGTTCATGTGGTCCCGTTGGGATGTTCCATTGATTTGGATGACGTCACAATGCAGTGAATAATGGAAACAAAAAAGGTGTCTGCTTCTAGTGCATCCATCTTCTATGCTGCTTATCCTCATTAGGGTCGCAGCTATGCTGGACCCTATCCCAGCTGACTTGTTTGGACCGCGTACTGTAAATCAAAAGTACGGAGTACGGAGCATCCCTATAAAACAAGGGATGCTCCGTACTGCAGGTTTTTAGGCTGCCGATACCAATCATCCATGAGTGAAATCGATCGATACCGATACATAGATGAAGTGTATATTTTAAAATCAAATTTAGACAAAAACATATTTGACTTACTTTTTGAAAACCGCTGGTGAAACTTAGAAGATTAGGCGACTTCTCTAAGGGCCCCCAGCAGGACCCCCCCAGGCAAACCTGGTGTCCTCCACCACCGACGAATCCAACCACTTTTCGGGTTATCCGCCCTAGACCTCCGACTGCCACGCACACACGGGCGTGTGTCCTGCGTTTTGGCTAATTAGCCGCCGCCCAACCTACGATCACGTCACGGGCCGCCAAAACTCACCACACCCTGCCAGGTGCCCCCGGGTGCCACACCAATACAACTTTTTAAGGCGCCACCTCGGTGAGATATTTTTCATGGCATGTTTTGCAGGGTGCAAAAACTTCTATCACTCTCACGACAGGATGTCCCACACGGCAGACGCGCTGCTTTTGGCTTTGTGGCGGGAAAGTGGGTGGGAGGCAGTTGCTATAGGCTGGATGCTGCAGTGGGGGCGGAGCTGCTCGGCATTATAAAGCAAGTGTCGGCTTATGCCGATACCGTGCCTTTTCACGGAAATCGGCCAATACTGATCGGCAGCTGATCGATTGAGCACCCCTAATTTTTTATTTATTTTTTTTAAGCTGAAAAATGTATACAGTGTTCCCTCGTTTATCGGGGGCATAGGTTCCCAAAATAGCCCGCAATAAGTGAAATAAGTGAAGTAGCCAACTTCATTTTTTTCCAATGATTAAGTATGTTTGAAGGCTGTAAAACCCCCCCACCATACACTTTATACACTTTTCTCAGACATTTTCTCACATTTCTCTCTTGTTTAGACACTCTCAGAAAAGTTCAAACCTTCGTTTGAATTTTAATGATCAACCAACAGGACAGACACAAGAAAGGATGAAGTCACTCACGTTTATTTCACTCCTGTGACCGTGCCTTTTGGTCCGTTCCGCTGTACTGTAGTGTTTTTGTATCCTTGTTCCAAGCTAGCAAGCAAGCTAGCGGTGAAACAGGAGACACGGCAGAACGGCACGAAGCAGATTGAGTGAAAATGAAGAGAGACGGGAGAGGGAAGAGATGACACTCAAGTTACCACATTGCAATTCTTCTTAAAGGGACGGGCGCGGCCTGTAACACACTGATCTGTATTATATATCTGGATAGCTCATACGTCGCACGCCGCAGTGCAAGCCGCTGAAGCCAAAGAGACGCCATCTTGCCACTCGCATCTCGACTACGTTGGCACAGCGTACATAGTGTACAAAGCAGATGAAGAGGCTAGCAGAACATCTATATTTGACATTAAAAAGCGGGGAGATTCTCCCATTCCTTCAAGTAACGCAACCTTCGTCCCTTAAAGAAATACATATATCATGATAGAACAGAAAAGTACGAAAAAGCATCAGTGGCTTCCTGGCCTCACCAACGCCCACGATGCTCCTGACGACGGGTGAGGCCTACGCTCAGCATCGCTGCAGCTATCCAAACCTGCTTCACCGCATTCCAGCCACATTTCTATCTAATAGGACATTGTGAGAATAGAATTGGCAGGTGTGTGATGCTATGCTATAATTACAGCTTTGTACACAGCTCCTTTTTCAGGTCGCTTCATTCTTGGCATGAAACTGCAAACAACCGGCAGGTCCCATAAATACAACAGAAGTCCTTAACACGATAAGCATGTTGGCGACAAAGAAGATGAGTATGAGTGTAATATCTAACAATAGATCCCATTAATAACGCATGACTTTTAGATTTGTCATTTGCCATGAGGCCAACAAAGGAATAAAGAGACGTGATGATGTTGATGATTCAGGGATGGATAAAGCTCTCAAGGTGCTTTCTCCCTTCCTCCGTGGCCAGCACGGCTGCGACGTGGATGACACATTGTGGTCACACCTTCACACCTTCAGGTAGCCCAGCAGCAAGATGGTATCACTTCTTCCCCAACCTAATTTTGCTAAATAAATAAAAAAGTTCTTTTTCTTTAATATTTGAACTTTTTGCTACTAAAATGAGGGTATTTTTCCTCATAATATTACATTCTTCTCATAAAACGATTACCTTTTCCTCACTAGAATACAATTTTTTCGTTTAATCTTTTTTTTTTACTTTATTCTTCTAAAATTGCTGCTGATTTTTTTCATTTTTGCTGTTGTTTTTTTATTACAAATTTATTTAGTTTTTTTGATTTCTCATATTACGATTTTTAAAAAAATAATGTAATTTCTCATTAATATTTCAAGGCTGTGACACTAAGATGACATTCTTTCTTCTTATCATTTTAGGAGTATTTGCTCGTAAAATTGTGACTTTTTTTCTCATAATATTTTTTACTTTATTCTTGTAAAATTACAATGTTTTCCCATTTTTTTTCCCAACTATTTAAATGTCCTTCTCTGAACGATGACTTGATTCCCATAATATTTAAGCACTCCATCACTCCTAATAATTAGCACTTTGGTGCCCAGTATTGGTGCCCAGATGGACACATGAAGTTGATGTTTAGCAGCACTTTTACAGACTGTTAGTGTGGGCCGCTTGGACGCCCAGTACGCTTCCTGTCTAGGTCACCTTAAACCAACCACTGTGTATCAAAAAGATGATTAGAGAAGACGTGAGATGTAGACTAGACTTACCGTCTCTCAGGACATCGCCGGGAATGAGTCCAGATCTCCTCTTGGTTCAGCCTCCCCTGTTTGTCTGCTGTCAAAGCATGTGACATCTTCTTCCCGGGCATTGCTTACGTGTTGTTCTTGTAGCTTCATCACCTCACCATTCCTCAAATATCTAAAGACAAAAGCAGAACAACAGACAAAACCAGCGGTAATTTTAGAAGAATTAAGTCCAAACATGAAGAAAAAAAAGTATTCTAATGAGAAAATAAGTCACAATTTGACCAGAATAAACTCCTAATTTTATAAGGAAGTAGCATAGAGTTGAAATATGAAAGAAAAAAATGTTTTTGTTTTTTTTATACAAGTCATAATATTTATTATGACAAACACACAAAATGGATTTTTTGGAAAATTAGGTTGGGGGGAAAAAGTTATAATATGGGGGGGAAAAGTACAAATACTAGGAAAAGAAAATTTACAAAGATTACAAAGAGGAAAATTAAAAACACAAGAGAGAAAAAGAGCAAAGCTGATACTAATAAGGGGCTTTTTGCAGTGAGGCCCTCGGTGGAAACAGTTCGGACACGTCCCTGTGTTAGAGGCATTATTTTCGTAATGTCTGACGGGGAAGATAAGCGTTCACTGCTGCTCGAGCGTCTTGTTTTCAACTACAGTATCTTATGTACTCGTGCATCACACCGTGCACACTCACACAATAGGAGCAAATATTTTGAACCACACGCACTGATGTTTGCTTTCATCTGCCAAGTACTGTCGTACCTCGCATAACGTAAACCTCCTTTTACGTAAATTCCACTGAACCTAAAGAATTTATGTTAGTTTTTCCATCGTATTACGTAAGGAATTCCATATAATGTAAAGCGTCAAGTCGGTGCAAGCGACAGAGAGACTAACAGAGTACACTTGGCGACGCCTTCTGGCTTCACACTCTCATTGGCTGATTATCAGGGCACCGCCTACGCTCTCATCTCATTGGCTGACTTATCCAGCGCGTCCAAGTTTGTATGTGAGCTCCCTTCCTCATCGTAGTCGCCCATAAACTAGTTTGCACGCATCGAAATCTCTTCTTAATTTCATTACTTTTCTTTGTGTTAAAATGAGCGTAGTCATGGGCCCTAAACCAAGTGGAAGGGAGAAGAAAAAGGGGAAAAGTTGTTGATCGAAACGAAGCAGGAAGTTAACCACAAATTCTGACGCTTCACGCTCTCATTGGCTGATTATTGGGACACCGCCTACGCTCTCATCTCATTGGCTGATGATCGGGGCACCGCCTACGCTCTCATCTCATTGGCTGATGATCGGGGCACCACCTACGCTCTCATCTCATTGGCTGATGATCGGGGCACCGCCTACGCTCTCATCTCATTGGCTGATGATCGGGGCACCGCCTACGCTCTCATCTCATTGGCTGATGATCGGGGCACCACCTACGCTCTCATCTCATTGGCTGACGTAACCAGCGCTTCCGTGTTTGTGTGTGATAGACAGGCTGCTCCCTTCAAGCTCCCTTTGTCTTCGTAGTCGCCCTTAAACTAACTTAAACAATTAAGTTACAAATTAAAATTTTGCACACAGCATTATTGTGTAGTACGTTTGTCTGTGAGACCAGCTGACTCTTACACTCTTCAAAGTCCACCAAATTTGGTGGACTTTGAATATTTTGAAGGACCAAAAGGGGTAAGTTTGGGAAGCTCTTGGAACGGATTAGGCTATTTACATGTATTTTATGCTTCGTATAACATAAAAACCCTGTAACATAAAGGTTCTCGGAACGGATTATTTACGTTGTAGGGGCGTCTACTGTATTGTAAAAACATACGGAGTGTGGCACTAGGCACTGTGTGCCCCCTAGCGGACGTGCCGCGAACTGCCTCTAGGTGAGGCGGTTGAAACCCAGCAATGCTAAGTGAATTTACGAATGATGGAAATTTGTGTCTATACGTAAAGCTTGGTGTGTGTGTTAAGCCCCGGTCACACCACCCGAACTTTGCTGTAGCGTCCCTGGAAGGGTGAAAAAAATTCATCACCGCTCGTAACCGCGCACCACCGTTTAACAGAAGTTGGCCCCCGTTAGGCAACGCCGTATCCGCTCGGCCACTGCTGATGGTCCCTCCTACCGCTCCGAAAGTTTTGAGCTGCACAAAAGTTCATCACCGCTCCAACAACGCCCAGTCAAAGTTTAACGGCACTAGACGCAAGTTCGTGGACACTTGGGTCCGCTACGCCAACATGGAAATCTTGAACGTTGGACGACTGCTGCTTCGCCAGCTTTGCCCGGGCGGTGATTAAACGTTGCACAAACTTTGGTGGAGCGGTTGGAAGCGTTTTAGGAGCGGACACGGGATTGCTGGAACGGTGTCAGGTGTTGAAGCAGCAATCCATTGCGTGGGTGTGGAGGTGTCGGAGCGGGACCAGAATTTGTCTAAATACGGGGAGAAATGAACCAGGGGCCCATTCGGAATAGCCGTTGAGTGTATATCTCATTTGCTCAAAGTTACAATAAAACTGTAATACTGCTATTTTTTGTGACACCCTTATTTGGTACCACCCTCACAGAATGTGCTATTATTTTGAAGGCGGGAAATGTTGTGGTGTGTGTTGAGGTGACTTGATGGTAGTTGTGGAGAGACGAGCGAGCGAATAAAAAACGTGCCTCCTGCAGCTCCGCCTCCTGTGCTTTCAAAGATGGCGCCCTCCGTGGCAGACGTCTCTGTGACACTCTCATGTGTTTTTCTATTTTTTGCTATTTTATTGTTCATTTTGGACATTCAACACACTCACACAGTACATTACAACAGAGAGACACTCTTGAACATCGGCAGGGTTCACCATGAACTTTCATTTAGCCTCTCAGACTTTTCCTTTCTTCTGCGCCGGGAGAACGCAGCAGCCTGCGGGCCTGGTGAGCTGAATACCCGGCGAGCAAAGCATCCGAGGCGTAAACGAGGCAAGCGGGCCGGCCTACATGCTAGGCTAAAAGCTAGAGCGACTAGGCCACCGCTACCAAGCCTGCTGCTAGCCAACGTCCGCTCCCTCGAAAACAAGATGGACGAACTACGAGCAAGGATTACAGCTCAACGTGAGATCAGGGAATGCTGTGTCCTCACCTTCACAGAAACCTGGCTGACGGAGGATATACCGGACTCGGCGATCCAGTTGGAAACATTTGCTGCTTACCGAGGAGATCGGACTTTAGCGTCTGGTAAACACAGAGGTGGCGGCGTCTGTGTTTACGTAAACAAACGGTGGTGCACAGACGTACAGACGATGGAAAAGCACTGCTCGCAGGACATTGAGCTGCTGATGGTGAAATGCAGACCTTTTTATTTGCCTCGTGAGTTTAGCGCTGTGTATTTAACTGCTGTTTACATCCCACCACGAGCTAACACCGCTAACGCACTAGGCCTCCTGCATGACATCATTGATAAACACGAGACCAAACACCCAGACGCTGTATTTATTATATCTGGCGATTTCAACCACTGTAACCTCAGGACTGTCCTCCCCAAATATTACCAGCATGTGAGCTTTCCCACAAGGGAAAATAACATCCTGGACCAAGTCTACAGCAACATGAAAGGTGCTTTGAAGGCTGTTCCACGACCCCACTTTGGAAAGGCCGACCACATCTCCATATTCCTTTATCCAACATACAGACAACTTCTCAAACAAGTTGTAAGTAGTTGTCTGTAAGTATAGCTGTTAAAGTGTGGAATGAAGAAACTGATCAAGTACTTCAGGACTGCATAGAGACTGTTACCACCACCAAGTATTCCAGAAACAAAAAAACAGTGGATGAACTGTGATGTAAGGGCTAAGCTACGTGCTCGTTCGACTGCATTTGTCATGGGCACCGCTGAGGACTACAAAAAGGCCAGATATGACCTGAGGAGGTCCATACGAGAGGCCAAAAGACAGTACAGACAGAAGCTGGAGGGCTACTATTCCACCTCAGACCCTCGGCGCGTGTGGGCGGGGTTTCAGCACATCACAGACTATCGACAGCGGAGTAGCGTAGCCACGTCCAGCCAAACCACACTTCCTGATGAGCTGAATGAGTTCTATGCCCGCTTTGACACCCAAACTCCTGATGAGCAGAGAGGGTGGCTGGACTTGGGGAGCACACAGGACTCACCTCTCATGGTGACATCAGCTGATGTGCGCAGGGTTCTGAACAAAACAAACCCACGAAAAGCAGCAGGCCCAGACAACATCTCAGGACGGGTTTGCTCATCAGAGCTAGCTGATGTGCTTGCTGACATATTTAACCTGTCGCTTGCACAAGCATCTGTACCGACCTGCTTTAAGTCCACCACCATAGTGCCCGTACCCAAGAAGAGCAACGTGACCTGCTTAAATGACTATCGCCCTATAGCACTCACTCCTATTGTTATGAAGTGCTTTGAAAGAATAGTCATGACCCACATCAAAAAGAGCATCCCGGCAACTGTGGACCCTCTACAGTTTGCATATCGCCAGAACCGGTCCACGGATGATGCAGTCAACACTGCCATCCACACAGCCCTTTCTCACCTACAGGGCCAGGACACATATGTCAGAATGCTATTTATAGACTATAGCTCTGCTTTTAACACAGTCAGCCCCCACAAACTCACAGATAAGCTCCTCACACTTGGCCTGTCACCCTCCCTCTGTAACTGGGTGTTTAACTTTCTAACAGGCTGGCCCCAGTCAGTCAGAGTCCACAATCGCACATCCAGCTCAAGAATTGTGAGCACTGGGACCCCACAGGGGTGTGTGCTGAGTCCGCTCCTCTACACACTCTTCACCTACGATTGCGTGGCCTCCCAGAACAACACCAGCATCATTAAATTTGCGGATGACACTACAGTCATCGGCCTGATCACTGGTGGTGTTGAAACATCATACAGAAGAGAGGTGGCGGACCTCATAGCTTGGTGTCGTGATAACAATCTCCTTCTCAATACAGATAAGACTAAAGAGATGATCATCGACCCAAGAACAAGGGAAAAGGAACCGCATAGACCCCTGTTTATTGATGAGACTGAGGTGGAGAGGGTGAAAACCTTCAAGTTCCTTGGCACACACATCAGCGAGGACCTCACCTGGTCTCACAACACCCAACAAATTCTGAAGAAGTCCCAAAGGAGACTGTACTTCCTGAGAAGACTGAGGAAATTTGGCATGTCCACCACAATCCTGAGTTGCTTCTACAGATGCACTATGGAAAGTGTCCTTACCGCCTCCATCACTGTTTGGTACGGTAACTGTACAACACGTGATAGGAAGGCACTCCAGCGGGTGATCAAGACCTCACAGAACATTGTTGGGGCAGCCCTCCCCTCACTGCAAGACATTTATAAAACTAGAGTCCTACGAAGAACACACAACCTCATCAAGGACAGCACACATCCACAACACTCATTATTCACACTCCTACCGTCAGGCAGACGCTACAGGAGTTTGAAGTCCAGGACCACAAGGCTGGCAAACAGCTTTTACCCACAGGCCATCAGGCTTCTCAACGAAGCACTCACACACGCCGCATGCAACACACGCACACACTCATAGCACTTTATTTATTTACTTATTTATTTATTTGTATTATTTATTTGTATTAATGTCTCTTCTGCTGTTGTTGCTTAATTTATTGGTGTTTATGTTTCTTATGTTCTTATTCTTTCTTGTGTTTTCTTTCTTTTCTTGGAAGAATGAACAGAATAAGAGTTTCATTGCATAGTAGAACTGCTGTTTTACTATGCACATGACAATAAAAACTCTTGAATCTTGAATCTTTTGTCCACCCTGCACTCCCACAATATAAGTGGAAATCTTCATCTGCTCGGTTACACTACCATGGATGCTGAGAGACTTGCTACGATTGGTGCGCTAGTCCAGCAGCAGAATCAGATCCTCCTCAGATTGCAAGAAGCTGTTGACTGAAGGAGAAGAGAGAGAAGGAGACACAGAGTTGTGTGGGTCAGACAGTGGATACTGAGAAGGCGTGAACATGGACTGTATGACAAGCTGATGGTGGAGCTGAGGAATGAGGATCCACAAGCCGTCCAGCACTTCATGAGGATGCCACCAGCCATGTTTGATGAAGTTGTACAGAGGCTGACCCCCAGATTGACCAAGCAAGACATCAATTACCGAGCAAGCCTGGAACCTGGTCTCAAAGTGGCCTCTGGTAACACCTACAGAAACATGCAATACGCCTGGAGGGTTCCCCACAACACCATCAGTGTGGTCGTCAGAGAAGTGGTAAAGGCCATCACTGAGGAGGACACAGATGAACTCTTGCTTTGCCCAACAACTGAACAAGGATGGAGAGACCTGGCTGAACAATGGTACCAGAGATAGAACTTCCCCCACACAGTTGGTGCCATTGATGGCAAGCACGTGGCCTGTAAAGCTCCTCCTAACTCTGGCTGAGAATTCTACAACTACAAAGGGTTTTACAGCGTGATCCTGTTTGCCATGGTGGATGCGGACTACGAGTTCACCTACACTGACGTCTCGGGCAATGGCTCATCCTCAGACGCTCAGATCTACAACAAAAGTGATCTCCATCGTGGGCTCAACCAGAAACCGACTCATGGCTTTCTTCAGCCAGACCCCCTACCCAATGATTGTTTGATTGATTGATTGATTGAAACATTTATTCCATTCCAGAAAGAAGAAAACAACAAACAATATTAAAACACTATCACATAAAACCAAACCCTCTTCAAACCAGAATGAAAGGGAGCAGAAAGAAGACAAGTCTTATTATCTCTGCCCCTTTTTCAGCCACAAACAAAGTCATATTTAAAAACAATAAAAACAAAAAAATATACACCTATAGTAACCAGCCGCACAGGTGGTTACACATTTCAATGACAACCCAACCAATGCCATTTCCCACAACAAAAATAACCATAGTATGACAGCCAATCATAACTGAGATAGTTCATATTTCCTCAACATACTCCTTTTAACCATTTTTTAAATATGGTATCAGACTTGGATTCTATAGTTTCTTTATTTAGATTGTTCCATAAACTGACTCCTTTTACAGAAACACAACGTTCCTTCATTTTAGTCCTGAATTTTGTTTTTTTGAAAATCATTGTACCTTTTAACGAATAATTACTTTCTCTTCTTTCAAATCTTTCTGAATATTAATTGGCAAACTTTTTTTTATAAGCTTTCAGCATAATTTGTAATATATTATATTCTACTAATCCATAAAATGTCAATAGTTTTAACTTAAGAAATAGTGGATTTGTTGGGTCTCTGTATTGTTTTCTACTGATTATTCTTATTGCTCTTTTTTGCAAAATAAATATTGACTGAGTGTATGTTTTGCAAGCATTTCCCCATGCTTCAATACAATAAGTCAGATGTGGAACAATCATGGTGTTGTACAACATACACATTGCTTTGTTATCCAGTCAATCCTTTACTTGATGTAACAATGCTATTATTTTGGATATTTTTACCTTTGTGTACTGTATATGTGATTTCCAACACAACTTCTCATCCAGAATTACACCCAAAAACTTGATTTCCTTTACTCTATTAATGTCAATACCATCTATGTTAACTGAAGCACCAGAGTCGATCCCTCTGTTACTGAATATCATCAAGTTTGTTTTTTCAACATTGACCGATAATTTGTTTACATCGAACCACACTTTTATTTTTTTTAATTCTTGTTTAACCGCATCCAACACCTTCCCAAGGTCTTCCCCACAATAAAATAAAGTAGTATCATCCGCAAACAAAATACATTTGAGCAGTTTAGATGCACAAACAAAATCATTCACATACAAAACAAACAATTTTGGTCCGAGGACCGATCCCTGAGGTACTCCACACCGAATATGATGCAATTTAGATTCTACCTCATCTATCTGCACAAACTGTTTTCTATTTTCTAAATAACTTGAAACCCATTCAAGTGCAACTCCTCTGATACCATATTTGCTCAGTTTTTTAAGAAGTATGGTATGATCAATGGTATCAAAAGCCTTTTTGAGGTCAACAAAAACTGCTTCTTTTCTATTGCTGTAGATATTTCTTCCGTTAATTCCATAAGAGCCATAGATGTGGAGTGGTTAGTTCTAAATCCATCCTGACTGTTACTTTAAATATTGCTTCTATCAATAAATTTGTCTAACCTGGTTACAAACAATTTCTCTAATATTTTGGAAAATTGTGGAAGCAAGGATACTGGTCTATAGTTGGAGAAAGCATGTTTATCTCCATTTTTATACATTGGAATCACCTTGGTCATTTTCTCAGGAGAAACTCCTGACAAAAAGGATAAATATATGTAAATATGTAAATGGTTCAATAACCAATTCAATGATATTCTTTACCAATATCATGTCCATATCCATAAAGTCAGTGGATCCTTTACTTGCACAACTTTTTACAATATTCAGTATTTCTTCTTTTTCTACCTTCCAAAGAAAAATACTGTCCACATGATCCATGATTGTGTTTTTATTTACATTGCTTTTTATTGTAGGTATATTTGCTGCAAGACAAGGGCCTACATTGACAAAAAAGTCATTGAACTCATTTACTATTTTAATTTTTTTTTAAATGTCATCATTATTTTTCACAAAATAATTTGGAAGAGCCGATTCTCGTTTATCATTTTTTATTACACAATTTATTATTCCCCAAGTAGCCTTCGTACTATTTCTATTTTCATATAGTAAATTACCATAGTATTCCTTTTTGTGCCTTCTAATTATCAGTACTAACTGATTTTTGTATTTCTTATACCTTCTTCTGCTTCTTTCGACCCTGATTTTAAAAAACATCTACATAAGTAATTTTTTTTCTTGCAGGCATTTGGTGGTCCTTTAGTCATCCATGGCTTATCAATAGCAGTTTTCTTCACAATCCTCCTGAGTCCGCAATGTTTTTCATCCAAACCAATCAATATGGTCATAAAAGAATCATAAGCTATATTTACATCGTGTACATACACTCCATCCCATTTCTGTTTTTTTAAGCTTTGGTTCAGTGCCTCCAAAGCTTCCTTAGATCTGTTTCTTACATATTTTTCTGTGGTAATGTCCTTTGTATTGTATTGATCATTTTTATCAACTGTAAAAAGAGGTAAATGATCACGTCCATCAGTTATCATGATCCCACCCACAACTCTTCATTTGTGAAAATATTATCAATAATAGTTGCACTTTAGATGTTCTTCTTGTGGGCTTAGATATCATTGGAAGCAGATTCAAACTATACATTGTATTTATAAAATCCCACGTGTTGGATGAGCGTGAATGTTCCAGATCAACGTTTGCATCTCCACATAAAAACACAACCTTGTTGTGACTCCTGTAAAACAGGTCCATTATTGCATCTATGAATGTGTGAACACATGAACCTGGTGGTCTATAAACACAACTCACTATAATATTTCTAGTCTTTTCACTAATGATTTCCCCTGTGATCATTTCCATAACACCGTCAATAACAGGTGTCATATGACTAACAAGCTTCCATGTCAAACCACAGTTAACATACAAAGATACACCTCCACCTTGTTTTGTCCTTCTGTTTCCATAATACAGTTCATAGCCATCCATCTGAACTTCATCCATTTCTCCATCCTTAATCCATGTTTCTGACACTGCAATTCTACTAAAATGCCCTCTAATTTGCTTTAAGTCATCTTTCATCTTTGATAAATGACATTTTATACTTACTACTTTAGTACTGTTGAAATGAATGATAGACATGATGATGTTCCACTCATCATTACTTTATCATGACATTTTCCTCAGTATAATACTCACATTCATTCTTTGGAATTAGTTCTTTTTTGTTCATACCCTCATCTACATCATATATTTTACTCTCTAAATCAGCATCTAAATTTATGTATGCACCCATTTTCCAGTATACAGTATATCTATTTCTTATATCCACTCTACAGCCCAGTCTACATCTAATACTCTCAATCAACTCCATTGCTCTGTTTTTTTCTTGTAAACTTTTCTAGTTCTTTAATATCTCCTATCATCCTAGCCTGAGACTCTTCTTGTTCTCTTATCCATACTTTACCATTTCCAGTCCATGTTGCCATGATGTTTTTGTGTTTTCTTAGCATCCTTGCTTCTCGTGCAATATCTCCATGTTTTGGTTAAATGTTCATTCAGGTATACATTAGTACCTTTCAATTTCTTTGCTTGCATTAGCAGATCACGCATCTTCATCTTCTTTCTACTAATGAAACTTAAGATGATTGCTGTTTTTTCTTTCTCTGTCTTTCTTGGTAAAACGTGACAAACAGAAATATCACTTTGGATGTTTATGTTCTTACTGTGCAGAAATCCCACTACTTGTTGTTCCAGTGTCAGCAGTTCCTCCCGTGGTGCATCTTCTGATGTCACCCTGTTTACAGTTGCTCGTGCGTAGGATCGGTGTCGAGTTTCTAGGCATGTTAATACCAAATTGTCTCTTTTTGTATATTGTTCCAATTAGTCCACCCTTTGCTCTAACACAATAATCCTTTTATCTTCCTCCGTTAGCATGTCTTTCAATGATCTTACTTCCTCCATTAGTCCAATTAGTCGTTCCTGCTGTGATGCTAGTCTTGAGAGCTCACCCGACATAAAGTTTAGTGATCTTTTCTTCTCCTCCAAGTCGTCTGTAGTTGCCATGTCTTTATCCCGCATGATGCTCCTTCCACCCGGCATTCTCTCTTCCTCAAACAATCAAAAAATAAATGAAAAACAATCGTTGAGTTTCCGTAACGGTAAAACTTCAGTGAGTCCCAGGTTAGCGATGGAGTCGCCGCGTTAGCTGGAAGTTAACGTTGAGTTCCGTAGCGGTGAAACTTCAATGAGTCCCAAGTTAGCAATGTCGTCAGCATATTAGCTGGAAGCCAACGCCGAGTTTCCGTGACGATGAAACCTCAATGAGTCCCAGGTTAGCGGTGCTGTCGGCGCGTTAGCTGGAAGCTAACGTTGAGTTTCCAACTGAAGCTGAGTGCCTTCGCTGCCTTGTGCACCGCGCTGTCCTCCAAAACAACTTTGTATGTGTTACAAGTAGGTTAGTGAACACTAAACACACCTTTCATGTGCAACACAACGCTGTAAAAACAATCAGGATGCGCCTTATTTCACCATCGGGGATGACGCCTTCTCACTGCGGACCTACCTCATGAAGCCGTACAGCACCAGAAACCTTACCCAGGAAGAGCACATCTTCAACTATCGGCTCTCCAGGGCAAGACGGGTCGTGGAGAACTCTTTCGGCATCTTGGCCAATAGGTTCCGGATTCTGCTCACCACCATGCAACATCACCATGAAACTGTCAGAACCATCGTGGAATCTTGCTGCATCCTCCACAACCTGATGGGCACCCGCTACCCAGTGCTCCAGACAGACTTGTGGACCGTGCACAACCAGATGGGAACATGCAGCCTGCGGCATGGAGAGAAGGACGGAACTTGGAGGACACTATCGTTGGGCAAGGCCCCAACACAGCCTCACGTGATGGGAAGAGGCAGCGAAACCTACTCAAGCATTGGTGCAACTCCCCAGCAGGATCAGTGGACTGGTAGGAGCGAGGTCCATACTGGGACCAAAACTGTTCAATTTGTATATCAACGACATTTGTAAAGTAACAAAGGACTTAAAATTGGTGTTATTTGTGGATGATACCACCGCTTTTTGTTCTGGTGAAAGTACACAAGAACTCGATGAAAAGGTCATATTAAAGTCATGGTTTGACAGGAACAGATTATCCCTGAACTTAAGTGAAACTAAAATAATGCTATTTGGTAATAGCAGAAAGGATACGTACGACCAAATACAAATTAATGGAGTGGATATTGAAAAAGTGAAAGAATATAAATTCCCGGGGGTTATAATAGACGAAAAAATGAGTTGGAAATTTCATATTAAAAATATACAACAAAAGGTGGCGAGAAATACAGTCAAACCTGTCTTAGCGGCCACCTTTATAAAACGGCCACCTGCCTATAGCAGCCACTGAAAAATCCCCCCCAGCAAATGTACATGTTATAGACCCTGTGTATAGCAGTCACCTGTCCAACGCGGCCAGCGACCACCCATTTTGTCTCCCTTGGTCAATATCTGACCGCATATAGCGGCCAAATTACCAACTCAAGTAGAAGCTTCATGCACAAAAAAGTTTTGTTTTTCAATCAATGAAGCCGTCGTGTGTAGACTTTAATTACTGAGTCCTAGCTCAGTCACAATCATTCACAAGATCCACACAAACTGTCAGTTGTTCCACATAAAAAAGCCGTCTTCTTTTGAGCTTGCTATTTCCTGGTCAAACATGTAACTTTAAGAGCATTTGCACCAAAACATTACCGCAAAGTAGGCTGGGAACAGGACGTGCTCCCAGCGACGCTACAATAAAAAAAACATACGCTAGCATGCATGCGGCAGCGGGAGCAAAACTGAGTTGGGTTGTACTTAATTGAAGTATTTTAGAATGTACTCACGTTATTTTTCATCAATCCTCATCCACAAATCCATCAAAGTCCTCATCTTCTGTATTCGACACAAACAAAGCCGTCTTCTTTTCCGTTCGCTACTAGTCTGTTAACTTGTCAGTGTTATTCAGCTCCGAAGCAAAGAAAGAAACTTCTCCTGTTGCTTCTGCCAACTTTATTTCTTGAACGCGGCCACCAGACAGCAGCTCAGAACACACACACATCTCTCAGCATCGTCTCTCCTTCCTGCTTGCCCACAAGGCAAAGGTTAAACAAGCCCCACTACATAGCTGTCCAGCCAATGCCTGTAAGAAATGACACCGTTTATTTCCTGGTGTGCACTGGTCAATACTGTAATGCCGCTTGTTGTGGGGAAGGAGAGACTCACGTCGCCGATGCACTTTAATGGCTTTATTAACAGCGGAGAACACTGCAGGACTTTACATCCACGCCAACATAAACACACTTCCCAACTCTCTCCAAACTCACAGCTAGCACTGAGCCTAGCTCTCCTGCTCGGGACGCCCACCGTCACTTCCCGTCACTTCCTGATGAACTAAAGCTGTAATGACACTCTGCCGGATAAAAAGTAAAATATGAAAAACAAGCGTAAGACATTACTAGCACAGCTTTGTTCTGTGGGTGGTGGATATATTCTATCAGTTATTATTAAGCCTCTAGCTTCCTTTTAGTAAGTAAAAACCTTGGCTATGATTGCACTACATTGTCATGTAGACCTACAAAGTACACTTGGAAGAACAAGAGGTGAATAAATGTATTGCAACTGATGTGAAACTGATGAGGGGTAGGATTAAATAAGCTTTGCTTCTTCCTACTCCTTTTTGGACATGCAAAATTGTGAATTGTACTATGTGATGTGCTACTGTTTGACTCATGCATGTTCAAGATTAAAACCATGAACCATGATAATAACAAGCCCAGTAGTGCTGTACAACTTTTATCCGCAGTCCGCAGTGCCCTCTACTGGTCAACATTATTATTATTGTTATTTTTCCCTCTACTGGTCAACATTCAAACTAGATGCCAACCTGTCTATAGTGGCCACTTTTGCAGACTCCCTCTAGTGGCTGCTATAGACAAGTTTGACTGTATCTCTATATTGAATAAAGCAAAATATGTTCTCCACCAAAAATCACTCCACACTCTGTACTGTTCCTTAGTATTAGCATATTTAATGTACTGTGTGGAGATATGGGAAATAATTACAAAAGCAATCTTCACTCACTCACTGTACTGCAAAAAAGATGGTGAGGATCATTCATAATACCAAGTATAGACAACATACAAACCTTTATTTTTAATATCACATATTAGTGATGATCATTCATAATACCAAGTATAGACAACATACAAACCTTTATTTTTAATATCACATATTAGTGATGATCATTCATAATACCAAGTATAGACAACATACAAACCTTTATTTTAAGAATCACAGATATTAAAATTAGCAGATTTAGTATTCTTTCAAACCGCTAGAATAATGCATAAAGTTAATAATAACTCGTTACCCAAAAACCTAATAAAGTATTTCTCAATCAGAGAGGAGAAATATGATCTTAGAGGAAAGTTCAACTTAAAACATTTATATGTGAGAACTACGCTGAAAAGCCACAGCATTTCCGTGTGTGGAATTAAACGATGGAAGGGATTGAGTAAGGAAGTCCAACAAAGTACAGAGATGAGCACATTCATAAACAATACAAGCAGTTGATGTTTACTAAATACAAGGAAGAAGAGTCTTGATCATCACAATGATGTTCTGTCAGGTTTGTTTTTTTTTCCGCATGTCTGACAACATCAGTCTTTCAGTGGAGCTCCTTGGGGTGGAGGATGGCTGGCTGACTCTGGGTGTCTGCAGTGGCTGGAAGTGCTGAGGCTGATGCTGAGGCTGAAACAGTTGCTGGAAGCTGAGAGGCTCCTGCTGGAAGCCGTGATGCTGAGGCTGGGGCTGAAAGTAATGCGGCTGCTGGTGCTGCTGATAAAATGTGAGTGTGGGTGACAGAACTGATGCTGGACGTGGTGGAGCTGGAGGAAGGGGATGGGGATGGGTCGTTGCATCTCGTGGAGGATGACTGTCATCCTCTCCACTGTGAGCTGGTACTGGGCCTCAGGTAGTCTTTGGAGAGACTGGGACACGTACGTGATGAAGGGCTGCCTTGCATGGCTGATTTCTTGTGCTTGGACCAGTTTCTCTATGAGGCCGTCGGTGGCCTTCATGCAATCCCTCATCTCCAGCATCGCAGGGGAGTCTTCAGGCTCGGCTATGGTGGCAGCACGGCGTGGTCTGGTGGTGGGGGAGGAGGGAGCTGGTGAGGGGGTGCCCATGGACCTCGTGACTGCCGCTTGACTTTCTATGAGCGAGAGTGAGCCCTCGTCCTCTTCCTGTTCCTCGACGTCGTGGGAAGGCTGGCGAGAGGTGCTGGCCGACGCCGAGGGCTGGGCTGCTGGAGGCTGGCTGGCTAAAGGTTCCTGTGTGAGGGGTATGCTTCTCAGTGGCTGACCTTTCCTGGGCTTCACCTCCTTGTGCAGGAAGGTGCAGTTCCTCTGGATGAACAGCTCCCTGTCCGTCAAGTTCGGTGCAGCCTGGCCAGACTTCTTGGAGAGAAGCTTCGTGTAGAGGTCCCGGACTGACTTCCACCATGTCCTGACAGCTTCAGCTCCCTCCTCAACGTCCAGCTCTCTTGCCTTCCTGCTCCAAAGCTCCGTCTTCTTCCTTGCATCCTTATAGTCGGTGGCCCCCTTCCTCTACAAAAGTTCATGCTCCCGGACCCACTCGAAGAGTTGCTCCTGAGTGTCACTGTCGAGCAGGAGGGCCTTGCGGCGAGACTTCTTCTGAGGCTGACGCTGTTCATCGTCCCTCTCCAAGTGTGGGTGCTGAGAGACAGAGTCTGAAAAATATAACAATAGAATATAAATACTAAATGTATAAATGAAACATATATTATTTAGATCAATTTGTATTGATTCTTCATTGCATTCCTCACCTTATAATTACCTTCAGCAGCAGCAGCACGGCCCTTCTCAGTTTGGTCATCACCAGAGGGTTGCTCCTCATCATCAGGCTGATCCTGTGTCAAGGCCTCCTCGGTGTCATCATCAAAGTCTGCAAAACATAACTAATGATTAATAAATGAGCAATGTCAACGTGAAAGAAAGATTATGGATTATTATATTTTGTCTCCGTGTCATGATGAACTTCGACTTCATGTAGAACTAGCGATCCGTTCACCTCCGTCGTCAAAAGCAGAATGGCGTTAAACCAACTTTATACTCCCGCCGAGCCAACGCCCGCATGTGCAGAATGCCACTCTATCAACGCTCGCTACCGCTAAACCACCGCTAAAGCAACGCCGGCTTCAGTGGTGCAACGCTAGGACAACGCCCGTGTTTTCTTACATCAGCGAGGACCTCACCTGGTCTCACAACACCCAACAAATGATGAAGAAGTCCCAAAGGAGACTGTACTTCCTGAGAAGACTGAGGAAATTTGGCATGTCCACCACAATCCTGAGTTGCTTCTACAGATGCACTATGGAAAGTGTCCTTACCGCCTCCATCACTGTTTGGTACGGTAACTGTACAACACGTGATAGGAAGGCACTCCAGCGGGTGATCAAGACCTCACAGAACATTGTTGGGGCAGCCCTCCCCTCACTGCAAGACATTTATACATCTAGAGTCCTACGCAGAACACACAACCTCATCAAGGACAGCACACATCCACAACACTCATTATTCACACTCCTACCGTCAGGCAGACGCTACAGGAGTTTGAAGTCCAGGACCACAAGGCTGGCAAACAGCTTTTACCCACAGGCCATCAGGCTTCTCAACGAAGCACTCGCACACGCCGCACGCAACACACGCACACACTCATAGCACTTTATTTATTTATTTGTTTGTATTATTTATTTGTATTAATGTCTCTTCTGGTGTTGTTGCTTAATTTATTGGTATTTATGTTTCTTATGTTCTTATTCTTTCTTGTGTTTTCTTTCTTTTCTTGGGAGAATGAACAGAATAAGAATTTCATTGCTTAGTATAACTGCTGTTTTACTGTGCACATGACAATAAAACTCTCTTGAATCTTCTTTTTTTATCCAATTTTGTGCGCGGTTACGAGCGGTGAGGATTTTTTTCACCGCTCCAGGGACGCTACAGCAAAGTTCGGGCGGTGTGACCCAGCATGCAGCAATATATTAAGTCTCCATTGCTGTAATGGAACAACACCCGTACTAGCTCATAGCTGCAACAAGTACGGTCGAGTTTTGACAGAGTCCTTAAAATCTTGCGTTTTTTGTTGTGTTTTTACTGAAGCGGGACTATTGTCTTATTGTCTCTGTTAATTCTTTCACTTGCCCTGCTGCTAAATTAAAAAGGAAACCAAGCCAATCTGCTTCTCACCTCCAAACAACTCCTTATCACTTCCTGTTCCTTTCTGAGATGCTGCCGAGCACGCGAACCCGTGAACTGGCGAACCTATACTCACTCCACTGATCTGTATTATATATCTGGATAGCTCATACGTCGCACGCCGCAGTGCAAAATGCTGAAGCCAAAGAGACGCCATCTTACCACTCACATGTCGACTACATTGGCACAGCGTACATAGTGTACAAAGCAGATGAAGAGGCTAACAGAACATCTATATTTGACATTAAAAAGCGGGGAGATTCTCCCATTCCTTCAAGTAACGCAACCTTGGTCCCTTAAAAACCATTTGATACGTTATTCTCTATCTTTTGGCTATATTAAATGTACTTTTCCCTTCCAATTCTCATTGCCTTTGGGACAAAATTCTACTGTGCACCCTGGCTCAGCACTCCCCTATAGCAATGATAGTTTTACTCCTCTAGAAAGAGATTTTCATTTGAACTGCATATCCCATCCCTTTTTTCCACTAAAATCCATGGTCATGATCCTTTACTTTTTATTCTTACTTTCATACAATTCACTATGCTCTCGTCTGTACAAAATATGAATCATAAAAGAGACAAGTTTTAAAATCATTTCACATTTTGATGATTATTTTGTTTGTGTTATGAAATAGAAATAAGCTCTTTTCTGATATAGAAATATATTTGAACAAAAACCACAGGAATAATATGTAATATAATATGTAATAATATGTAAACATTGTCTCCATATGGGGGTTCATTTGAAATTCGGGTAAACAACAATAAAAAAAGAAACGTATTTTTTTATATTTGCAAGCAACCGCAAATGATTTAGTAGTCTAGTGGTGGTTGTTTGTTTACATAGCCCCCACGGCCCCCCATGTAAAGCCCTTATGACTCAGGTATGGTATGATATGGACAGAATGTTTAAAAATGATCGAGTCCTTATGACTAAGCTGGCTTCACAAGTCACTGACCAATGGGCTATCCAGATTTATTAGTCCAGATCAGTGACTCACTAACACCGCATGAGGGTACTGACAATTGAATCGCGAACCTGACATCGGCTCAAAAAAATGGGGCCCCTAACCCGTGTTAACTCTATTCCTGAAGCAAAACCCAGCCCCAAGTCCCTAACTCCAACCCAAGCACTGAAGAAAAAGTCTAGCTTGAGTTACAAACACAAAAAAAAGTTTATTAGCACTGGTAAAGTCCAGAGGAGCAGAAGAAAAAGATGCTGAGTCATGCTCAAAGTTCACCATCAGGAGGAATCTAAAAATATTTACAATGGTTGTCTTCGCCAGTGTTCTAAGCCACGCCCTTTCAGGTGCGTCCTCATGGGCGGAACCGCTCATTATTTGGCAGGCTTGGCGTCGGCGGGGTTCTCGCCGGTGTCGAGGCTCTTGAGCAGGCGGAAGAGTCCGGCTGCCTCGCGTATGCGACTGAACTCGATGCAGAAGGCCTGCACCTCGATGAAGAGGTCCTGCACGTTGATGATCTTGTTCCGGATCAGCGACTGCAGGAAGACACACACCAGGCGCACCAGGCGGTTCTGGAAGAGGGGGCGGGAGGAGCAACAACAGTGAGGTCACATGCTCAGATCCGTTCTGACCTTTGACCCCGGCATCAGGATGCTAACCTGCATGTATTTGTCTTTGATCTGCTCACAGGTGGAGATGCAGTTGGAGATGTACAGGTGGATGAACTCTGGAGGCAAGTCCACCGCCGTGGTCAACCTGAAGGGGGACAAGGTCACGTGACCGCTTAAAAGCCTTGATGATGGGCATAGTTTCGCCCTGGAACAGATGAATTCTATTGACATTGTTTCCAAATTCATGTTAATACACCTTAGAGCAGGCATGTCCAAAGTGGGGCCTGGGGGCCATTCTACAGTAAAAAATAGAATTTAACTAAAAAAATAAAACAAACTAATAAAAACAAAAGCAAACATGGAAAATCAGCAGTAATTTTACAAGAATAAAGTCACATTTTAAGAGAAAAATGTAATCTAACAGGAAAAAAAGCCATCATTTTATGAGAATAAAGTCATAACGTGGAAAAAGTAACCTCATTTTAGCAGCATAAAGTTGAAATATTAAGGAAATATTACAAACATTATCATTATCGTAATATTACAAACAAAAAAATGAAGTCATTTTTGGAAAATTAGGTTGTGAAAAAAGTGATAATATTATGAGAATGAAGATATTCAGGACAAGTGGTTAGCATGGTGGCCACACAGTCAGGAGATCAGGAAGCTCTGGGTTGGCATCTCCGTTGGGCAATGTCGATGTGGAGTTTGCATGTTCTCCCCGCATGTTCCTCCCACATTCCAAAAACATGCATGTTAGCTTCATTGGAGACTCTAAATGGTCCATAGGTATGAATGGGAGTGTTTGTCTATATGTGCCCTGCCATTGGCTGGACACCAGTCCAGGGTGTACCCCGCCTGTCGCCCCAAGTCAGCTGGTATAGGCTCCAGCATACCCCCCATGACCCTAATGAGGATTAAGCGGCATAGACAATGGATGTATACAGTAAGTTGAAATAGCTGGGGGAAAAAATTTTTTTTTTTACAAGAACAAAGGCAAAATTTGAGAAGAAAGTTGTATTCTAATGAGGAAAAAGTTGCAAATCTTAGGAGAATAAATCATATTATGAGGAAAAATAATGTCATTTTAGTATCCTAGAGTTGAAATATTAAAGAAAAATTAAGCTATTTTCTTCAAAGTCATAATATGATAAACAAACAGAAGAAAATACATTTTGGGGAAATTACTTTGGGAAAAAAGTTAGACTATTAAGGGAATAAAGTCATAATATGAAAATAAAATGTAAGATTATTTATGAAGAAAAACAAAAAAAAACACAGAAAAAATGGGGACAAAAAAGCCAAAAGCATGTCAATAATAGGCTGTTCTTCATTCAAAGCAGCCCTAAAATCCGTTCATTTTTCGGCAAGTGGCCCTCGCGGGAAAACATTTGGGCTATGTTCCCACTGCAGGTCAATTCCCTTTTTTTGCTCATATGTGACCTGTAACTGATTTTTTTCGTGGCAGTGTGGATGGCACAATTCCCATTTTTTCAAATGCAACTAATTGGTACGTGGACATAAATCCGATACGTGTGCAATGCGACTGCAGTATGATCGGTCAGCTGGCATACATCCCACCTATACGTCATCCAAAGGCGTGCATTGTCGTGCCTGCTGGATGTGGGCAGTAATGGAAAGGCTAAAGTTCCTCTTCTCATCCAATAATGATTTTTAAAAAGGTGTTCGAGAAGCAGCTCTGGTGTCTCACCACTCCTGCCTCAGACATACCACCAGTACACCCACACGCACCTTGGAACAGACGTGGCAGCAGGTGGTCTACGAACTTACCCTGTTTCCTTCTAATCTCCTACACGGAATTGTTTTGTTGAGAAAATATTGACTCCCGTTGCACCTTGAAATTGCCAAATGCGTTAAGGAGAGAACGCTGCTAATGTGCTTTTGAAAAGGTACCGGACAAATGAGGTGTTTTTGCATATAGTATCGGATCAGTATCGCAGGTACCAGCCTGAATTTTACCTAGTGTAGGCTCGGAAATGAACTCAATGGTACCGCACATCACTAGAGCACAAAGTTCAGCAACCTTTACTTCCGTAAACACAAGTGATGACATGCACTTGACGCTTTGTTGAACGGGACCTATGCCGCTTTTCCTCTTTTCTGACCCATCAATGTTGTTCCGATGTTGCATTCTCCTGTTAATCCATGCCAACGTGTCACATAATGAGCTTTGCACATTTGGAAGTGAGCGGCGGCGTACCGGTTGACAACCTCCATGGAGTGCAGAGACATGTCCATGTTGACGAGCACAGAGAAGTACTCGGTGATCTGGCTGCTCTGCATCAGCTTGAGCAGCATCTCGATGGCCACCAGAGGGTTGTTCTCCACCAGGTCAGGCAGCTTGGCAGGGGACAGCCCGATGTGATACACCAGCTTGGGGTCCTTCTCCAGCTCGGCCAGCAGCTAGAGGGCGACAGAGAGGAGAGTCCTTCGCCCATTTGGGACGAGTGCACAAAAGGCAGGCAACGAGGTCTGCTCACCTGTGACTGCTGCTGTGCCGACAGCGGACTCTTGAAGGCCTTGGACATAATGCGTTTGATCTCCACGCCCGTGCTGTTCTTCACGCACATGGAGCGGTCCCACTGGACGCCGTGGTCCGGCTCGGTGGGGTTGAGCCATGCCAGCTCGTCCTCGCACGTGTGGAGAGGCGGCGGCGGGCGGATGAACTCGGGGCGAAAGTGACCTGCGGTTGAACGCACATTGCACCATGCGTGAAGACATCACATCATCTAGCAAGCGCGCCACTAAGTACACTGCCTATATAGTACACTTATTGAAGTGCACTAACAGAAGGATTCAGTTTGAGACACAGCACTGGTCGATGCGAGTACTCACTCTCCAAGGGTGGGCGGGGCCCCGTCACCAGCGACTCGATGATCTGATTAGCCACCGAGCTGTCAAAGCCGGAGTTGGACGAGTCCGGATCGGGGTCGTTGAGGATGCTGGGGAAGCTGGCCTTGCTCTGGGTTGGCAACTCGGATTGACGCTCTGCAGAAGCAGAAACGACGCGGCAGGTCAACAAGGCGTTAAGGTGGCTGACGGTGAGAGAGAGAGAGAGACCTGCTAGGGCAAGCTGCAGCCCGCTGATGTCGATGGACTGCGGCATGCTGCTGACGTCCATGCAGGACACTTGGCGAGGCGTCTTCTTGAAGAGGTCTCTGGGCGGTGCCAACATCAGCTGGGACAGGAAGAACTTCTCGGGCTGGGTGATGGGTGGCAGGAAGCCTGCTCACATGACAAATAAATGTCTCTCTTGAGAGGACATGTTGGACATTCATCATCACTTGACTCATTTTTACTGGACGCTTCATTAGGTATACCAATGCCCTCCGATACAAAGATAGTACGCACGTTGTATTGAGGTGTACAAAGCACCACAGCCATTTCTAATGTTTTGACTGATAGAGGGTCACCGAGCATCAGTGGCAAATCTCATTTTAGCATGTTCATACTTTTTTACTCCTTATATTTTCATGCATATTTAATGTTCATACCTTATCACTCCTTATATTTCCACGAATTTCATGTTCACACCGTAATGATCTTTATATTGTCATGTTTTTAAGCTAAACTAGCTTTTAGCAGTTCTGTTGACTTGTCTTTCATGGAAATGAAGACAAAAGTCGAGTGTCGTGCATGACGAGCACACTTTAGTTTGAATTAAAGACAATGAAAGTTGTTTACCATGCATGCGCACTGACCTGAGAGCACCTTCTCGTGCTCGGGGGGCGCGGGGTTGAGCAGGTGCGCGAACACAGCAGCGAAGGGGTTGGCGGCCAGCGGCTCGGTGCGGTACATCTCCCACAGTAGGTAGAGAGCGGTCAGCCGCTGCGGGGAGCTGGGCAGCAGGTCAGGCTGCTGCAGGAGCATGACCAGCGCCGAGCCGACACGGAAGTGCTCCGCCTTGCCGAAGTAGTGGTGGAAGTGCGTGGAGAGCGTCTCGAAGGTGTTGGTGCAAGCCTCCTCCGAGATGATGCTCAGAAGGTTGGACAGCTCCTTGGGTGCTAGAGTCATGGTGGAGCCTGCAGAAGATCACCTAGCGGAGATCCTTCATGTTTGTGGCGTCTGTCAATGTCTGTAAGGAAAGCGAAGGGTAGCCAGTTAGCTAGCTGTGCGTTAGCTTGACACCGCTAACCGACATAAAATAGGGAAGCCATGGTGAAGTAAAAGTCGGGTTGTCAAGTTTCCACCCCGGGGTGTCTTTAGGCCCTTATGGAGCCATAAACACAAACAAGTCCAGGTTATTTGGCGCGTTTTTTTTCGAAAACAAAACTCAACAGAGCCGGCGAGCTTGTTGGTTTTAAATCACGATTTGACCGTTTCCGGTGAAGTGCATCATGGGACCTATAGTGCAACGGTTTAACAAATGTTCCGTAGTGGTGCGTCATGGAACTTGTAGTTTAATACCGTGAAGATCAAAACTTCCTCAACAAAGTCTAATCCTTCACGCATGTTGTCGATTTTTGGTTTATTACAATCAAAACACACACAAAAGGCAGAGGTCACAAATAATTGCAGATTATTAAAAAAAATCACATTTCAAATCACAAACTTTATTGCCTGTACATTTGTACTTCAACAAGGAACATTAAAAGTAAGATTAACATTTTCTTCTACTTCCGGCATAGACATAGATAGACGCCGCACCGAGTGGGTTTGCTTATTTTCATAAAGCGACCTTCTACAAAGAAACTTAAGTTGAATTATCTTGTTTACACATTCACACACGCACTAATATAATTGGGAAACCAAATTATATATATTATATAAAATTATAAAGATAATTGGGCACTAAAAACAATATGATTGTTTTTAGTGCCCAACTCTTTCCCAATTATATTAGTGCGTGTGTGAATGTGTAAACGAGAGGCATTAACTTAAATTTCTTTGAAGAAAAGCGCTTAACGAAAGTAAGTACATTTAACTGTATTGTATTCGTTTACAGAGGAGCCTTGACCCATCCAATATGGCGGCGCCGTTGACGGACGGCTGAGCGCTCGATGCGGCGTCCATCTACGTCTATGACTTTTGGCATGAACTTTAACCCTTTGTGTACAGTTAATCTTACTGTCCTTTGTTTGGCAATTAGAACTACAACATTGGTCCAGCATTGTTAATGATATTGAAATATTTTACACAGCACAACATGAAAAATAGATATATTTTTTTATCAAAAGCACAAAATATCACTATATATATATGTATATATATATATATACATACACACAATTTTTTTGTCTAAACTTCTCGCCTTCATATTGATTGGTCACATGATCCTGCTGATTATATTGGCTCATTAGCATACACTTTTGAGGGTAAAATCCTTCACTCATTGACATTTTGGTTCACACTGTGTACACACACACACACACACACACACACACACACGTTTTTATGGCACAAGAGGTCATCCGTTAAAGGGCAAGAGACGCAGAGAGTAAAGCATAGAACAATAAGAAAACGTATGAAGCAGAAGCATATAAAATGTCACATAACATGACTGTAAACACAGCACACATGCAAGCAAACACGCTGTAAACTAGAAAACGTCCACCAACGTCCATGGTAACACCACAACAGCTGACGGAGACTGTGTGACTTCAGTTTGAGTGTCCTTTTCAGCACAATTCATGCATTATTATTACTGTTATAGTGTGCTTTTATTTAGCGTTGCGTCTGCTTTTGTATGGGAGCTAACCACAGCAGAAGTGCAAGGGCTTGTGGGGAAAAAAAAAAAAGTCAGTCGGCGTAGTGCATGATGGACTCCACGTAGTTTCCGGGGAAGAGTCCGGTGGTGGCGTTCATAACGCCTTCGAACCAGCCGTCCTCGTTCTTCTTGACGACATAAATGATCGCGCCTTCCTGGAAGGATAGCTCGTCCTCCTTGTCGGCTGCGTAGTCGTAGATGGCCACCACTGGGGGATGGGGGGTGAAAAACAGGGCTATTTGGCAGGTTGAAATGCTAAAAGCGCGCTAGCTGGAAGAGAGGACAGTCACGCTGTGTTTTGGGAAATTCACCATTAAAAAGGAGCGAAGAAGAAGTGGAAGCGGGTAAATATGGCGATCATCATTTCCGGTAAGGGTGCGTGGACAGTGCTACACCGTCACAATTCACACACTCAGGAAGCAAGTACACAGTGTGATTAGTATACTTACTGAAGTGTAAGTACAGATTGAAACAGCAATGAGAATAAGGACTGTGTCGCAGGTCTGACTCCCGTGAGTCACCGTGTGCCTGTGTTTACCTTTCTCCTGGTAGGTTCTGGGAGCCCAGGAAGGGTCTTCCTCTGCGTACGGGTCGTTGTACTCCACCACCGACGAGTCCTCCTCTTCCCGTCCTCCCTCGACAGGCCGAGTGGGAGGAGTCTCCTCAGTCCTGGATGGGTCCTCGGGGGCCAGTTGAGGTGGCGGGGGCACGTCTGAGACTGGAGGCGAGTGGTCACCACATTGGTAAGAGTTCTCACGCACACTTCACCACCGCTGCCCACCAAATAAGTACTTACTGGACTCTTGAACCCGAGCGACGAAGCCCATGAGAGGAAGCTGAGGCGTGAAATGGAGGAAGGAGGGGGGCGGTGGCGAAGCTGCAAACACATCAGTTGTCACATGACCAGATGAGCGTTAAAAAGTCATAGTCAAGCGCACTAGCATTGTGCTAGCGGTGCACATCCTAACCCGGACTCTGGCTGTGGTAGGGCCCTCCATTGACCTGGTTCTGTGTTGTGATTGGCTGCCCGGTCACAGATGGTGGGCGGCGGTAAGGCAGAGACCCGCCCACCTGCTGCGCCTGCTGCCGAGGCTGAGGCCGGTTCATGCTGTAGAATTGAGGAACCTCCGGACCTACGCAAAACAGGAAGTGATGACTCATTGAAGAATATGCTAATGTAGCGTTGTCATGACAGGAATGAAGATGACAGCATCAAAATCAAAAGTCAGCATTTCCTGGATGGCATTAGATGGTGTGCCT
The DNA here is from genome assembly GCF_027744805.1 of Dunckerocampus dactyliophorus. NCBI lineage: Eukaryota > Metazoa > Chordata > Actinopteri > Syngnathiformes > Syngnathidae > Dunckerocampus > Dunckerocampus dactyliophorus. Next base: position 1,050,730 of record NC_072827.1, read on the forward strand.
AATGAAGTGACAGTCAGAGGTCAGGGTAGAAACTGACCTTCCTCGGGCGAGGACGAGGAGAGGAGAGAAGGTTGGGGAGGTGAAAGGCCGGGCGGGATGTGGGAGGGGACGGGGTTAGAGGGCTTCCAGCTGGACGGAGGCGGCGAGTGAGTGTGCTGCGAAGGCGAGGTCAGCGGCAAAAAGGCGTTGGGCTGCGTTAAAGTGGCGGTGGAGGAGGAGGAAGAAGAGGAGGTAGAAGAGGTTGGGGAGGAGTTAGGGGCCGTGGAGGAGGAGCTAGCGGGTCCGGCAGTCAGGGAAACTTGAAGGAAGGAGGCAGGATGTTGGTTTGGTTGTCAGACACCACCAGCAGGGAGACAGTGGAAACTCTAAAGCCAATGGAACGGTTGTGTGTGTGCGCTACCTGGAAAGGTGGAGGGAGGGGAGGGTGTTGGCACGGCGATGGGAACGCCAATGGACCCGCTGCCGCTGTTCTCTCTGCTGCTGCTCCGACTGCTGCTGCTAGGATGACTCCCCCCGCTGCTGCCGCTTTTACACACACACATTTTTACAAAAACATGAAAAAAAAGTCAGGAATAGCGACAGAAACAAAACGTACGTCAGACATATAGTGGAGACGTGGCAGCGAGGCTGATGGAGACAGAAACATGTTAGCATCGTGGGAAAAAAAGCATAGGAAACGTTAGCAGGAGCAAAAGAACAGCGGGAAAAGTTGTAAGGATCTGATTGGCTGAAGGCTCTGGATGGGGGCGGGGTAACAGAGAGAGAACAAAGCATCTACAGCAGGGGTGTCCAAAGTGCGGCCTGGGAGCCATTTGCCAATAAAAAGGAAAAATGAGCAGTAATTTTACAAGAATAAAGTCAAAAAGTTGTAATCTAAGGAGAAAAAGTCCTAATTTTATGAGAATAACGTCGTAATATTATGAGGAAATAATAAAGTAGCATAAAGTTGAAATATTCAAGAAAAAAAGAACTTTTTTTCGTAATATTATGAGAAACAAAACAACAAAGTTGTCATTTTTGGAAAAGTATGTTGCGGAAAAAGAATAAAGTCAAATATTATGGAAATAAAGTCACAATTATGAGAAGAAAATACACAGGCAAATAGTTGAAATGGATGGAAAAAAAACAAAACAGAAATAGAAAAAACTGCTGTAATTTTATGACAATAAATCAAAATGTTGATATAAAAACTGTACGCGAATGAGAAAAAAAGTCAAAATTTTACAAGAATAAATGAGTAATATTGTACTTTTAATAGCACAGAGTTGAAATACTGAAGAAAAAAAATTTATTTTTAAAAAAAGTTGTAATATGACAAACAAACAAAACAAATATAATTTATATTTAAATATAAATAAAGTTGTAATTTTTTTGTAATTAATTTGTGTAAAAACTTTAAATATTATGGCAGTAAGTCACAATATTACAGGAATAAATTCATAATATTACAAAAATAAGAGAGAATGAAATAAGTTGATTGGTTTGATCATGAAGGCTTGCAAAGGTGGTCTTTGTTTCCCATCCAGAAGAACCTTCAGGCCAAAGTGTGAGGAGAAAAGCTGCAGAAGGCGACAGAATGAGGATCGATGTCGCTTAAAACAAAGACAGCGAGAAGCAGCGCTGGACGGGAAGAAGAAAAGCGATGCAAGGACGAGGAAGGACTTTGGCGCTCCTTCCACGGCGGCCATGTTGACGATGCTACCTGTACGTCCGAGGCCGGTGACTGAGCGTGGCTGTGTGCGCTGGACTGGGAAGCTGCCCGGCGGCCATATTGTTCCTGGTGGGGCTGGAAACGTAATCATTGGGAACGACCGGCGGTCGCACAGGTTCCAGTGTCCTGTAGGGGGAGCTCTTCCTGTACGTGCATAAAAGGTGAGGGTGGAGTCAAGACGTCGACATCACCTTAGAAAAGGAACATGAATATTCCCGACGGACAATGCACACAATTCATTGCTGCTACAGTAATCCCTCATTTATTGTGGTTAACTGGTTCCAGATAAGTGAATTCCTTGATAAGTGAATTTCCACAAGGTCCTTAATTATAAATGGAATATTTTCGTAGTTAGAGCATAGAAAACCTTTTTGGGGCGTTCTAAATGTGGGTTTTACCATCATTAGAGCCCCCTAGACATAAAAAAATACCCTTTTAGTCACATTTACAGTCATATCACCCAATATAATAGACAAAATAAGGGAAAATAAGCCATTTAAATCCTTGGTGGGTGGAGGCGGGGGCTGGTAGCATACACACAGAGTGCAGAAGAGTGTAACGCAGCCAAAATTAAATGAGTAGATTACAATATATTGTCATATTTTTCATATTTCTGCATTGTACTTTTCTTAAAAACCTTGTCTTGGACCCCATCTCGTGTATCGTCTCGTGATTTACCTATTTTATTTAACTACTATTCAACCACCAAACAGCATGATTTATTAATGAATGTATTTTTGAAAAACCATGACAGAGTAAAGCCGTGAAAGTTGAACCGCAATGTGGTGAGGGACTACTGTACGGCTGATAAAGCTTTCAGGATGGCCACAGTTCCACCCTGGAACAGATCATTTCCATGACTTCCTATCTCCATCGAATGGAACAGATTGTGGTAAATTAGCTTCTGTGAGTGTGTGTGTGCAATGACAGAAGGATCACAGCGGGACACTACTCATTCTTGTGTGTGTGTGTGTGTGTGTGTGTGTGTGTGTGTGTGTGTACTGAGCTCCTTCTTGCTTAAACTATGTCATCATGTGTCATTTCCGGACTTTCACCGACCTCAAACATCCACGTGGCTTTCACATTGGGACTATTCCTGCCTACAATAATTAGCATGTTGTGTTCATGATCAGCAGGCCGTCGGAACAGCCGGGAACGCTGACTCAGTCAATCCCAGCCAGCTGGCTGCGGGCCAACAGCGGGTCGCTAATTGTATTATGCTTTACAATACAGCGTGAATCTTGCGTGCTTTGACAAGGCTGGCTAAACTTGAGATCTTCCATAGCGCTCCTTTAATGTGCAGACATCCCTGGGTAGAAAGCGAAGTGTTATTAGCAATGGTGAGGACAGCAGAGAGCGTGGCGGTGAGAGGATGAGGAGGAAGAGGAGCTTCAGATGTGTGACCTACATGTTGGAGGAGAGATGGAACAACAAGCTTTCATAACGCATGATGTTATTCCTCTCAGCATTGTGTGTGTGTGTGTGTGTGTGTGTGTGTGTGTGTGTGTGTGTGTGTGTGTGTGTGTGATGTCATCCCTTGTGCCGACTCAAATTTGTAATCATCTGGCCCCAGGATGTTTCCAGACATGCACATGCACATGCACACGCACATACACAAGTTAAGATTGTTACAATTACGTCCCAACAAAGAAAAGAGGACAGCAGTGCTTCATGAAGGTGACATGAGTACGTACCCAAAGATGCTCCTTCCTGTTCTGGGAGGGCTGGGTGGTTTCTGACTGGGGGGATTGGACCTGGACAGACCACCTCCCATCTTTATGTTCTCGTGCCCGTTCACCTGTTGGAAGATGTTTTTCATCCTTAAGGCTTACAGGCTTACCTTTTGATATACTGTATGTATATATTTTAAAGCACATCGTCTTGGTGGTTTAGCCGATTCACAAAGACCGTCCAACCCTCGCCACTTTACGCTTCCGATCTCACGGTTTCACTCTATCACGGTTTTAATCAAATATATTCATAAATTATGCTGTTTCGTGGTTGAATACGACCTATTATTAGTCCAAAAATATGCATATTTAAGCAAAGGTTACATTTTTTCGCCGAAATCTTGGCATTTTCAAGTATAAAAATGGTTGAACGAATGAAAATACAAATATAAGGCATTCAACAACGATAATGTGAAGTATTCTACACTGGTCACTAGGCATCAGTAATGTTACTGTCATGTTTAGTAAGACACACAGCGCCAAAATTGATCACCAGATCAACAGGCTTTTATTGCAGGCTCAAATGATCTCACAACACACACAATAATCCTTAACACGGGCTACTGTTACAGCCGTAACGCACACCAAGCTACTAACAATCAACTCTGAACCCCCAAGGTCACGAGCAGTCCTCTATTTTCTCTTATTATGGGGTAATAAGAGTGTAAAGGTGACTCTAGGGGTGTTAGTTCATGTCTGGAGGGCTCTAATGATGTTAAAAAACATGTAGAAGGTCGTAAACGGGTTTTGAAAATATTCCATTTATTAATAAGGAATCCTACTTTGGGGAAATTCACTTATCACGATCGGGACTGGAATCATTTGAGCTCAATAATAATAAGGTTATTCTTACTGGGTTAATCGATTGGTCTTTTGGGCAGCACTGGTCTATGCTACTAATTGACGGGGATGGGACTTGGTGTTGCTTTCGGTCCTCCATGTGCTAGTGGCTGTTCCCACTGATGGTCTTTACTACTGCGACTCCTTTGGGTATCATGACATGTTCCTATTGGTTCCTAGTCGAGTCCTTGCTGCATTACTGCCATCGTTACCGGTTTGGGTTTTTATTGAAGTTCATTCTTACCTTAAACCTCAACAACCACTTAACACGTCAATGAAAGCAACGTGAGCAAGAAAAAACAGAGAGGGAATCAGCGTTAATAGAAACATAAACAATAGGAGGACCAAAGGGCTCCACACCCATCAACGTTTGTGCAGCCTCATTCCCACCTTGACGCCATGTCCGATGTCATCCAGCACGCCGTAGTCGATGGGCTTGCGTATGTAACGCACGGGCCTCTCCAGATTGGGCGGCGCCACAATCTTATGCGAGCGTGAGGTGTTCTTATTGGTGGTCAGAATGCCGATCTCCCGCCTGGCCACCTTCTCCTTGTGGACATCGATGGTCTACAAGGACAAGCCGACAGATGCACCGGCTCAAATTAGCAACACAGACTCTTTCAAACGGATGATGTATTCATGGACATCCTCGTCGTGACCACCGACCGTTGATCGGCACTTTGTGGCGTCTGTGAGCTCGCCCGAGTGCGATGCTTTGTGTGAGGGAGAATTGCTGCCTGCGCACAACACTCGCCTACACAACAGCTGCCACTGAACGCACAGCGCTGCTTCCCACATGACCATCTCAGGCCTGGAATGAGAGCCGCTGTGTCACATGACTTCTGCATGCACGGTAAAGCGATAATGGGTCAACATTTAAAAAGGATAGTTACACTTTGTGGACAAACGTCTTGGGACAGGGCTCTTAATGAATACATGAACGAATGAGAGGTTGAACCAGAGTCCTCATTCGTCCTTGAATCTTAATTTTTTCATCCTCGCAAGACATTTTGGGCATTTGTATGCTTCCACTTTGAGGAAGACCCTTTTCTGTTCCCAGTTAGTGTTGTGTCATCACCTGCGCAATGTGGTTGATGGAGCTCTCCATGCATCGCAGCTGGGATGCCTGGATGTCCAACATCTGCAGCACGTTGTTGGCCAGCGTGTTGATGAGGTAGGCCACGCTGGCCAGAGACTGAGTGGTGTAGCTCTTGGTCTCCTCCAGCGCTCGATGCTTGTCTGTAGCCTGCACACACAAATACACCTTTACAGTCTCACCCTCCTCTATTGCTCTTAATTACTTCCAGACCCGACCGTGATAAGTGAATTTGCGCAAAGTACGTGTCTTCACTCAGAAATTGAATATTTTCATAGTTACAGCATAAAAAACCTGTTACTACAGTAAATGCAGTTTAGAGCCCTCTAGACATGACATAACACCCCTATAGTCACCTTTACACTTGTATTACCCAATATAGTAGACATAATAATAGAAAAGAAGACATAATATAAACTCACACATATTAGCATTGGGAGAGTGGCTGGTTTCTTTTTTTTTACTTCCTGGACTTCCATTACTGACACCTAGTGACCAGTGTAGAATACTACACATCAACGTGCCTTTCAGTTCATTTAGTCATCTTTGTTATTGTATTGGAGTTCAACTGTACTGCATATGATGTCACCAATGAGGCCTTCCACAAGCTACAGAAACAGATGACATGTCATTTGTTGTAAGTACAGTCATGGAAAGTGATTACAGCACCCTTGTTTCTTCAGTTTATTGGTCCATTTGAACTAATTTGTCCAAACAAAGGTACCTTTAGTTGTATCAGGCATTCACATGAACAAGAAAGTGAAGAATCAAGGGTGCTCTAAATCACTTTTTCCATGACTATTTATCAGTAATGCGGTGAAAATGAGAGGAAATGTGAATACAGTGTTCCCTCGTTTATGACGGGTGGTTCTAGGCAAGCTAGCGATGACACAGGAGACATGGCAGGGCAGCACGAAGGAGACGGATTGACAACGGTCTACAGCCAATCAGGGCGCAGAAAACAATGAGCGGTGCAGACAGACGAGAGGGGGAAGAGACACAACTTCCCCACAATGCAATTCTTCTTAAAGGGCCAGGCTCGTCCTGTAACAGCGTTCATACTAAAAAAAAAAAGCACAAAAAAAAAATTCTGCGAAACAGAGAATCCGGGAAAGGTGAACCACAATAGAGCGAGGGAACACTGTATTTACTTTGCAAATCGATTTTGGTGTGCGCCCCCACAATTTGAAGTTAGGGGCCACCGTGCTACTAGTTAAAAAAAAAGTTAGTCTGCAGCCCTTATTGACATGCATCTTTACTTGACAGCAGAACACGACGCAAAGTAACACTGGTTGTAAATATGTGTGCATATATACTGGCAGTCTTGGCGCATGTTGATGAAGACACTACTGTACATCACATTACACAATGTGTGTGTGTGTCTGTGTGTGAGTCTGCATGACTGGATGTGTCAACACGTGTGTGACCATCTGTGTAAGCTTTCATGCAAATGATGTGTGTGTGTCTAAGGAGGACTACCAGGTCATTGCAAACTCATTCATGCCTGAGGTTGACAAGAAACACACTGACACCAGTGTGTGCACGTGCAACACACACACACACACACACACACACGAGTTCATGGCCTGAGTCAGTAAAAAGTGAACTATCTCAATAATAATGAATAAAAGTTTGCCTGATGGTTGTGACCTACATCCGTTTAGCATCAGCAACCCCAACCTTAACTCAAACCCTAAACCTAGCACTAACCCCATCTCTACCCCTAAAACCCTCAACATCGGTCTGGTCCATTACAGTTGCGTTATTGGTTATTCAGAACCAGCTGGCCCAGCTCTGCAACCATTCATTGAAACTCTGTGTGGTACCACCAATAACATCCTCAGTGTCTTAGCCACAGGACATCTGACGTCCTGACCTAGTTTGATCTCTGCCAGCCTGGCCGGAGGACACAAACACACATCAACACACACACTGCTCATGCTGCTGTGTCTACACACCATGAGAATATACACAAGCTCTCTTATGGACTGGGCCGGGCTCCTCCTACTGGACAACCAACCTCCAAAATGGACACAGAGTCAGCACCCACGGGGAGCCGCCTGCAGCGCCGCCATGTGCTTCCAATGAGAGGAAGAGCTCGCATTACACGATGACTACCGTACAGCTAAATGGTAGCAGCTGTGAGGGACGCAGAAGGACGGAGGCGGGACAGGACCGGCTCGTTAGAACAAAATCAGGTTTGATTGGAATATTTTGCCCTAAGAGACGATAGCATCTTCTGGCTGTAGACAAGTAGAACGTCCAGGCTGATGACGGAGAAGGACACTGATCACCGGACCATGTACACTGCACAAAAGTATCAGGACACCTTGAGAAAATGTGAAGTCATTACACCGAGGACAGCTTCTGCTCTTCTGGGAAGACATTCTGCCAAATGTCCGTGGTGAGGACTGGTGGGCGGTGCCTGCAAACCAATCAGCCATCGTCTTGTCATTCGTGCTATGAAACTCATAACCATTTTGCGCAAAATTAAGTACACTGACCATGAAATTCGGAAAACGTCGAGTGTAATGTAGCAAATAAGTAACCAAAATATTAGAAACACTTCTCAGTATACTATAAGCACGTTACATATTGTGAAATGAATACCTGTCAGTGCCAATCAATACCGCAAGCATCGTTATCTTTATAAAGGCAACTTTTTAGCTTTAAAATAATGCAGTGATAAAAACAAATCATGTTTGGAAATGTACAATATATCAGTAGCAGTAATTAACAAATCGTGAAGCGACTATAGATGCAAGTGTTCCGGACTCCCATATAAAACGCCGTCGTTCACGAATACCCACCCAGTGTTTACAGCCACATTGCGTAAAGGAGGACGTTGAGGGCATCGTTCGCAGTAGCGGAATGAGACGTTTCAATCGGCGCGCTTGTGAGACATATTTGAAGCGTTCATCGAGGGGTATAACACTTTGAAAAGTAAAACAACTTTATACAAAATTCTCAATCCATGCAACAATAGTCAAGACATTTTTCGCAAAAACTTTAGTTAGCTGAATAAGCGTGATCAGAAATCAGAATGTGACCGTGTTTTTACGTTGAGCTGCCGGTGAAAATCAAATAATTGTAACATAACGGAGCACTGGCCACTCATCCCCGGCGGCCCGCCCACTCCATGCGAACCCAAAACCTGATACATTGCTCCTCTTCCAGTCGTGAATCTCCCAAAGACCTGGTACCTGGACATAGTTGTTCTCGCAGTACTCTGCCACTCGCTCCAGGTTGGGGAAGCTGTCCAGGAGAGCTCTCCTTCCTGCAGGAATGTCCTCTTCCAGCAGCATTTGTAACTCCGCCATCTTTACATGTTTGCCTCGCGAGCGAGCTTCTCTACACACCCCTGCACCAGCTTCGCCGCTGTGATGCCTTCAGAGACACGCGGGAACGGCACAGTCAATACGCAAGCAGAACTTTAAACATGAAAAGACACAATCTAATAGAGATATTCTTTATATTTTTAGACATTGAGAGTAATATACGTATAACTTGTTTGTACTACTCATTTTTACTATTTTAGTAATTTAGTACAGTAATCAAAACGGAATACACGTACGCGACGGCTTTAAACGCACCGCTTCCAACTCCCTTTTCGAACGTTCATTCATCTTTTTTCAAAAATCATGAGCTAAGACATTTATTTACACCAACATGCCCGTTAAATGTAGCGAATAGGAACATTTACATTGTTTTTATTACACGTTATATTTAGACTGGGTCAATAGAAAACATTTCTTTATCTTTCTGCTGTGACTGACGCGTTCAGATGATATTCAATTGTCAACAATTGAAACATTTATAAAGTCAAACATTCTGTGCTCAAGCACCACATCGTGAGCCAATGTGAACCGCAGCAGCTCCCCCCGATGATTAAAAGCAGAAAACAATAATTTGGCATACAAGATGCTATGTTTATTTCTATTTTTACAACAACAACAACAAAAACCCAGGACAAACATGTACAAGTGTGCAAAAAATATACAATGAAGAAACATAAACACGGTGCATCCGACTTGGATAATGTTTCAGGCAGGGATGTCCAGGTTGTCCTCTCCTCTGGGAAAACCTTCCACCTCCATGGACATCAAGAACTCTGCAAAGAGAAACAGCGCCCCCTTCGTCTTACTGCATCATTATATTAAAATGGCAAACAGTTAACAGGCGGGGATCCACTCTTTATCCTGCTGTACCCTCTGTGTAGTCAATGTCTGGCCTCGTGGAGATGACAGCCCAGGCCACGCCCACCAACAGAGCCACCACCAGGTTGACGACGATCCAGGGTCGCAAGATCTGCTCCTCGGAACCGGGAGGCCTACACGAGATGGCTAATCAAGCGGTTCTCGATATACAGTATTTCAAGCAATAAAGTCCTCACCACAGCGTCTCATTGGCAGAGGGATAGAGGTTGATTCGATCACTGGTCATTTGTTGACTGAGGGACAGGATCAGTGCGATGAAATACACTGACAACACAAACAACATCATCTTTGTGCTCATCTTTATGTCCAACTAGAACAGGAACAACATTAAATGAGGGGCAGTACGAGGCTGGAGTTTGTTTTGTAGAGAGAATAATACGTTGCTGCTTGCTAGTGTCACCCGCCCTGCTCCGTGCTGCCCGCACCGAGGCACGAACACATCACGTTCGCAATGGGAGACGAGAGTGCTGACCACACGGCCAAAAGCCCAGACTGTCAAGGCAGCGGGAGTGAGGTTTACCAACGTACACGTGCACAGCCTCACAGGCTGGCATCCGTTACACGCGCATGAAATAACTCTAATCAATATGAAGAACTGATGTGTGATGAAGCAAGAAACCAATAATTTCTCCCTTGAATCACTGGTTTGTAGAGGGAAACAACGCCCTCCAGTGGAGATTTACCCACAGTGCAGGAAGTAGAGTGTTCCCCCGTTTTTCGCAGGGGATAGATGCCCAAAATAGCCCACAATAAAGGGAAATCCGCAAAGTAGCCAACTTTATTTATTTGCAATTATCGTGTGAATGCCTTCCAAGGCATTATACATAAATAATATAATCTAACAATATACAATACAATAATATAAATAATATCATATAAAATGCTGCACCGATTCTTCTTTTTATTCCGTCTCGTTTTTCGGCCACTTCCACAGGCCACATTTTTCAATTTGTTCCAAATATTTAAACACAAAAATGTTACACTGATTCACGTAACGTGTGCTCCCTTTTCGCCATGTTTCTCAAATTTCCACATTTCCCAAAATTCTAAAATGTCCACAAAATATTCCCATTGAAAATGAACGAGCCATTTGTCAAACATCCACAGTTTCTACATTTTCCAACGCCTTCAAACATTCCAATTATGAAAACGTGTTAGCATTGCTAACATGCTAATGTTAGCGTAGCATACTAACATTTTTTGCTATTTTCATGGTTAGTCACATATATCAACACTGAGCAGTATTATGCTAGGTGTTACCATTTTAAGGTTAGCATGCTAGCATTGCTAGCATTCAAACTCTTCCTCTGTTCATTTTACATCTCAGCACAATTCCGCATTACCGTTTTTTCCAATTCTTTCTCCACTTCCACTCATTTCTACCTTCATTCAACATTCATACATTTCAACACCATTTCAGCTCGGATTCGGCTCATCCTCCAAAATATTCCTGCAGTCATTCTACATTTCAAAATTCAACCATTCTACAATATTTCACTGAAGCTTCTGCATTTGCAATTCTGCATTCTCTAGTTGTGTGTGTTTCTAGGCTGTTTTACGGCCCTCCCCATACACGTCACTCACTTTTCTCAGACAGGCGTTACCATTTTCTCACATTTCTCTCTTCAAATTTCGTTGGAATTGTAATGATCCGTCTAATAGGTTGAAAACTGAAATGATGAAGTGACTCGCACGCATTTCACTCCTCTGACCGTGCCTCGTCCTGGCGCCGTTGGGCTGTAGTGTTTTTGTATCCTTGTTAAAACGTGTTGCTCCTGCCGTCGTCCTCCTCCTCGTACCACTCCTTGAACCGGACATTCATTTAGCCGCTTAGCTTCTTCTTCCATTGTTTATTGGCACCACTAGCCAGTTTGCTAGCGACTAAGGAGACTGATTGACAATTGTCTACAGCCAATCGGGACGCAGAAAGCAATGGGTGGGTTCTCCCTCAGACAATAAGGACTGTTGTGGCTGTGTTGTCCAACACGCTGGTACGGGCACGTAAACACACACTGAGACGTCTTCAGCATGAGTATACAACACAGTAGCAATAAGATACAATAACAGACGCATACAACAGAGCACTGATAGATGCTCTGATACACCACAACACAATGCGCCTTCATACGCCAAACAGCCAATGGGCGATGTAGTGAGGCAACGCCGTACACGAATGCTGGTGCTGCTGTCGTCGTCGTGTGTGACTTACAAAAGGAGGCCAGAGCTGCGGGATCCAAGGTGATGAAGCCTCTCAGAGCCATGGAGGCCTTGGCCAGGTTCACTCTGCACCACAAACACCAGAGATCTGTTCAGGCTGACTTATTCCAAAACAGAACCTGCACACACCGTATATCTACTGCAAGTATATCTAGGAGAACGCAGCAAACAGGAAGCGCACCTGTCGAAGGCAGACACGGTGCTGATGGCAAGCAGCAGGTAGAGCAGAGACTGCGAGGTGTAGGCCAGCGAGTGGTACTGCTGCAGCAGGTTGGCCAGCGTGGACATGTGATCGCCCGCCAGCACGTACACCACCGTGATGTTCCACACCGCGTAGCCTGCCAGGAAGCCATGGGAGAAGAGGCCCAGCACCCTGCGGGGAGGGAGCGAGTCATCAGCGTCATCTTGATAGATGTAGTTATCCATCAGAACCAGAGGTCAGCACCTGAAGCTGCTGTGGACCTTCATGGCGACGTCTCTGGTGGTCCACACCTGTCTGGGCTCCAGGTAGTCGTCTGTGTGCTCAGAATGTCGAAACTGGTCCACTCGCTCTGCCTGGAAACGCCCTGGACACACACACACACACACACACACACACACCATGTGGAGTTCAACCACAAAGCCCCAAAAGTAGGCGTGTCACGAGATGAGACTACCAGACCAGATGAGGTTCTAACATGACTTTGGAAAGAAGCAGATGAGAATATATCGCAATCTAATCATTTCATTTCTACCATGTTACACTCATCCACACTCTGTGTGTATGCTGGCAGCCCCGCCTCCACCCACCGAGACAAAGGGACTGCATGACTGACAAAAGGCCTCAGGCAGTGTATCTGATCATGTTTAGGCCTGCAGAGAAGGCCTTGCAGGCCCTGACTGCACACCACTGTTTTACAGTAGTGGTTAGCTTCTTTTTCCACTTGTATGACACTTCATGTTCAAAAAGTGACTTCAAACATTGCCTGCACACTTAATAAAGCTTTGATGACGGCCACGGTTTGACCCTGCAACAGATGAATTCTAATTAGATCTTGTTTCGTAGTTAACTTCTTTTTCCACTTAAGAATGCTAGCATGTGACTTTGTCTTGTCATTTCAGGTCTTGAGAGTTCCCACTCACTGTTCCTCTCCACAAAGCCCCTGCCGACAGGCTGGCTGTGTCCGTGGGGGGCGGAGAAGAGGGAATGCTGGGGGATGGGCGTCGGGGCGTCCGTGACAATGTCGTCATCCTCTGCCCCAAGGTCGTTGCTGCGATGCTCCGTGGACTTCACCTTCCTGCAGGACAGCATGGTGGCGGCTACTACAAGTTCCCAAACACTTCCCGCATTCATCAAGACACACGTTCACCACCTCTTCCTTTTTGTCCTCCTGGTCACGGAGACGGTGGCCTCCTCCTCGTCCACCACAGCGTCTGTTGTGGTGCCGTTTGGCGTGTCAGCGTGCTCGCCTTCCTGATCTAAGGACGCACAAAGAAAGACCTTCGTCACCTCCCCCGATGTGTGGATGCTTCCAATAAACAGCAACATGGAACTCACGCTACAGGGACAAAAGTACTTTTGTCAACATTATCCAAAAGCAGTGGTGTTCTTGCTTGGACATCCCCAACTAAAGAGACTAAAGAGAAAAAGCTGACCAATCGCAGAGGCCCTCTTCTTTTTCTTCTTCTTCTGTGGCGCCACATCCGGGAGGTCAGGGGTCAGCGTGTCGCTGCTCTTGTGGGTCATGTCCTGCGTCTCCACGTCCACGTCCATGGCCACTGCAGGGACAGAAGGACAATGCGGACGTGTCGCTGTTGTCGTCACACACAGCGAAGGCCTGACATCGTACAGGCAAACAGGAAGTCCCGCCCCTCGTCGCTCCTCTCACCTTCTACACGCTCCTCCCCTCCGTTGGGCTCCTTCTTGGGCCTCTTCTTCTTGCCCCTGGCGGTCGGCATGGCGGCCTTTCTGCGGTGCACCCAAACACGTGTCAGTAGGCGTGCAGCTGGCTAATTGAGGTCAGTCAAGTCAGACATGATTGGATTAGCTTTCAAAGCAGCTGCTGGCTCTGCTGGGCTTGGACTCCATCATCAGGTCACAGCCCGTGAAGGAAACCCCCACCCACCGAGAAAAGTCATCGCTAACCAACGCTGACAAACGACAACACTTGCTAGCGTGTCGCTATTAGCCTGTAGCATCCCCATGCAGCAGCTTGGTTTTTACTTTCAAGTTAACGCCCACTAGTCGCTTCATTAGGTACACCTGTTCACGAGGCATCGTCAGTGTGAGAGTGTCAAAACTTCACAAACAGCTGTAGGCTACTCATTTGTCGCTTGTAGCTTCCCCGTGTGGTAAAAAGTCTGAAGACCAGGAGCTAGGCAGATAACTGGCTCGCTAGCTGCCACTAGTGGCATTGACATGTACTGTAGGCAAAGCGTCTGGCATCTTTGTCTTTTGGTGCAAAGTACAACTTCAAAAAGTACTTTATCATCAAATCTACTTGATCATTAGAGCCATGACATGCTAACATGGCTAACAAGTCTGCATCATTAAATGAGTACTCTCCCTAAAAGTCGCAAGATTTGCTGCAAAGTCAAACCAGCTGCTTGATGCAGCACAGTGGATGCTCGCCTATGCACGGTTCGTCATTCACTCCGCCGCGTATTCCGACTTTCTCTGTTGTAAATGATTCGTTTTTCTAAGAGTAACCCAAACAGAAAGTGGTTTGATGGCGTTATGAATGAATCCAGCAGAGGGCGCTGTTTCTCAAGTCAACTCGCTCAACATTTTCCAGCTGGAAGATGTTTTGACAAGAGGTGTTTGGTAAGTCCAATACTGTACACACCAGAGGTGTCCAAAGTGTGGCCCGGGGGCCATTTTATTGGCCCTCGGCACATTCTAAAAACACCACAAAACAATGACTTTTTAAAAAACAACAGCAAAAATGGGAAAAAAGCAGTAATTTTCCAAGAATAAAGACAAAATATGAAGGGAATAAAGTCACCATATTAACATAAAAAATACAGGAAATATTACAGGAAAAGAGTTAATATAAGAAAGAAACCAAACAAAGAATTAAGTTGTAATTTTAGGAAAATGAGGTTGGGTGAATGCGATAATGTTATGATCATAAAGTCCAAATATTATGAGAATAAGTCATACGAGTACGAGGAAAACATGTACAAGAAGAACGTTGAAATATTTGTACAAATAAAACATAAAAAAGCAGGCAAAAAGTAATGTAAGGAGAAACAGTTAATAATCATATGATAATAATAATAATAATAATAATAATATGCTTTGTTGCTGATAAAATCAATACATATTTCTATGTGTAAATATATACTGTATATTATATTCAATATTTTGTTTGGGTTGGTTTAAAAGAATCATTTAAAAGCAGCCCCCGCATCTTTTGAGTTTTCAGTATGCGGCCCTTGGCGGGAAGCGTTTGGACACCCCTGCTGTGCAGTGGACACCCCTGCTGTGCAGTGGACTGTATGCCTGTGGTTGTTTCTTCATGTGTCAAACTGAAAGGAAATATACGGTACCTGTGAGAGGCATGTTGTGGTGTTTAGAGCAGGGGTGTCCAAAGTGCAGCAAAAATGGAAAAATCAGCAGTGATGTGACAAGAATAAAGTGAAAATATTAAAGGAAAAGAATTGGAATCTAACAAGGAAAAGTCCTCATTTTACAAGGTAACGTCGTAATATTATGCAGAAGAATGTCAGTAGCATTAAGTTGAAATATGAAGTCACGTTTCTTTTCAAGTTGGAAGATGATGAAAAGCTGTACTCACCAGTGTGACCTGCAAGTAGAAACAAGCGTCCTCCGCAGGTCTGAGCTCGACTTTCAAAGACAAACACGGCCTCCTTCCGAGTCTGCAGTCTGGAGTCTGGAGTCTGGGTATGGACTCTGCAACGAGGTCAGGAGGCCGGCGAGAGCAGAACGCAAGAGGAGGAGCACGGCCAGGTGGGCTGGTGTGCAGCAAGTGGATTTGTGAGGACGTCATGAGCTGCAGCAAAGTAGCCACGGATGCTAATGTAATCCTTCAGCCTGGCTGCAGGAAGCCGCTTCTTCTTCTTTGTTGCCTCTGTTCAGCCTTTCCACGTCTGTCTTTGAAACAAGAACATCTAATCAACCCTACATTTACAACTTTAATTCTAGTATTTGCTGCATGACATTTGATGTATTTGTTCTCAACAGTGCATTATCTTCATTTGGTAGCATGTCTCCGGGCCGCACTGCTTCCAGAATTGTTCGTGTAGCTTTGTTTTTTTTCTCCAATCAGATTTCAGCTTCTATGTGTTGCCATGTCAATGCACTCTGCCCAGGGCCTTCAGAATCAGGATGCTGGCCCATGTCACTTAAACACTATTAACAAAGGAGCAGATCAAATTTCCGATGGACTAGGGCCTTCAGGTGAAAAATAGCCTTTTGGCTAACACTTGAATATGCACAGAAATGTTTATTCATATGCACTGTTCCAGTAAATCAATATATAAATAAAATACAGTGGTGTGAACAAGCGTTTTCCCCTTCCTGATTTTTTTTCACATTTGTCACACTTATTAAAATTTGTTTGATCTGAAACATAAATATTAGCCCCCTCCCCCTTAGCTGCAACAACTGCAATCAACCTGCAATGAGTCTCTTCCAGCGCTGGGGAGGAATTTAGCAGAATTGTTGTCATTCAGCCACATTGGAGGCTTTTCCTTTTGAAGGTCATGCCACAGCATCTCAATAGGATTCAGGTCAGGACTTGGACTAGACCACTCCAAAGTCTTCATCCATTCAGAGGTGGACTTGCTGGTGTGTTTTGGATCATTGTCCTGCTGCAGAACCCAAGTTGCTTTCAGCTTGAGGTCACCAACATTCTCCTTCAGCACAATTCATGCTTCCATTTATCACAGCAAGTCTTCCAGGTCCTGAAGACCATCACACTACCACCACCATATTTTACTGTTGCTATGATGTTCTTTTGTAATGTAGGTTTGGATTTTTTCTTTGCCCTTAATAATAAAAAGTTTCATTTAAAAACTGCATTTTGTGTTCAGTTGCGTCGTCATTGGACGTAGGAAGTACTCCGGAACTTGGACCACCTGTAGGAAGTGATGAGTTGCGCCAACTGCCAAGGCTCGATCAACCTCCATTTCTGCAGAACGGCTTTAAACTGTTGACCCATTTTGTGGTCCCTGAATCAGGCCTTTTTGTATCATTCTGAAATACACATTATTTTTCAGTTTTGGGTAATCTTACCCTTTTTATTAACCTCTGGCACTTCACCACTTGCAGTACCTTTGAACCATTCCCAGCCATTTGTTGGACTTGAATTTCAGCAAATAACTGGTAAAACTGGGCTGTTCTAAAACTTTTGACCAGTAGTGCATATTTTGAAAAATCGTGATAGAGTGAAGCCGTGAAATTCGAACCACAAAGCGGAAGGACGACTGTACTTCTACATTCTGCATATCATTTTGAACTCAAAGGATTTGCAGAGAAATACAAGCGGTGGAGGAAAAGCAGAAACCAGGAGATGCAAGAAAAGACCAAAGATGCAATGAAAGTGAGGTTAAGATGTTGTCCACACACTTCCTGCACTTACGTTGCTGCAATGACACATTTCCACTCCAGTATGTGTGCAACTTTGTGTACTTTGTGTGTTTTAATGTCGTGAAACTGTATGCATGCCAGAGTGCGTTGTTTTCGTTATTTTGTTACGTGTTTTGATCTTGCTTGCTCGCTGTCGGGATGTTGAAGGATACAGCCCTTCCTCCACCTGGCGGGGAAGTTGGAGAATTACACTTGGGTCAGCTTCCGGCTTGGACTGAGAAATGTCACAAATGGGCTAAAATGGATGACATTGCACTTTTGTTCCATGTGTGCAGACTCTTCTTTCAGCTTTTCCCTCTGAATGATGCTCCGTTGTGTTGAAGTTCTGGTAGCAACACGGGGCTGACTGCAGTGATGCAAAGGCTAATCCTGTTAGCGCCGATGAAGGCTAAGTGGCGGCTTAGCAAAGAGGGACAGCGCAGCAGTGAAGAGAAGAAGAAGACAGAAAAGCTCATTAGCGCTTATCTTTAATTCATTTGCTCACATTACAGCTTGCGGGGGGCGCAAGATACTCTTCAGCTTTTAGTGGTTGAGCATGTAATGGTTTAGAATGTTGGACTGGAAATGATCTTTTTGCCTGTCAGACGGGGGCGCTAGTCTTCAGCTTGGGTCCAGCTGACAGGGATCCATTGAGGTTCCTCCTGGGCCTGCTGGATGACGGAGCACAGCTTCAGACACGTGTCCATCAGCTCGTCGTTCACCAGCATGTGGTCAAATAAATGTTTGTACTTGGCCTCCATCTGTCTGGACACCTCCTCCATCTCCACAAAGTCCTCCTTCTGTGGTGCACACACATTCGCCACACAGACACCATCTGACAGCCAGTACAAAAAAAAACAAAAACATGATGATAACGTCTTACAGTGAAAGCTCTGTTGGCCTTGAAGCTGGAGATGATCCGAGCGTTCCTCCGCGTTTGTCTCAGCCTCTCCATGCTGGGAGGCTTGACAAAGATCACGTAGGGCTTCAGCTTCTTGCTCCTCAGAGGCGGAACGTTCTAGAGATCACGAGAAACACCAGGATGGTCACGTTGGACTTTGATTACATTCAGCTCAGAAGTAAGCCACAACAAAAGTAGAACTTGGCTTTCAGCTCCACCTCGAAAGCACATTAACCCAAACCAAGTCTTTCAAGAGCTGACACAAAGTCAGCAAGTCCAAGAGTGAGGCAATGTGAAACCAAGTTAAAACCAAGTCCAAGTAAAGACCAAGATCAAGGCAGCTCAATTCACGTTGCGACCATAAAACCGGGGTAGGTAGAGACCAAGTCACGAACAAGACCAAAGGAAAATGTGAGACAAAATTAAGACCAGGGTCAAGTCAAGACCAAGACCAAGGCCAAATTGAGACTAAAACTGAAACATGACCGAGACATGACCAAGACCAACACAGGTCAAGATCAAGTCGAGACCAAGACCGAGGCAGGGTGAGAGTAAGTCTTGACAGAGATCGATGTGGGGCAAGACCAAGTCCAGACCAAGATCAAAGCAGCTCAAGATTAAGTCAAGATCAAGGCATTGTGAGATCAAGTTAAGACCAGGGCTGAGAAACAAGGCCAAGGCCCAATCAAGGCCAAGACCAAGAAAGATCAAGATGGTCTAGACTGAGTCATGACCAAGAACAAGTCAAATCCAAGACTAAGGCAGGTTGAGACGAAGTCCTGACCAAGACCAATATGGGTCGAGACCAAGTTGAGAGCAAGACCAAGGCACGTCATGATCAAGTCCAGACCAAGACCATGGCAATGTTTAAGCAAGTTAAGACCGAGGTCGTGTCAAGACCATAACCAAGGAAGCTCAAGATCCAGTCAAGACCAAGATACGACCAAGACCAGCACTGGTCAAGACAAGATGAGACCATAACCCAGGCGAGTCAAGATCAAATTAAGACCAAGACCAAGGTAATGTGAGACCAAGTTAAGACCAGGGCTGAGTCAATACCAAGGCCAAGACCAAGGCCAAGGAAGTCCGGCTCAAGCTCAAGACCAAAGTAAGTGAAGATCATGACTGAGTCAAGCTCAAGACAAGGGAAGGTCTAGTCCAGGGGTCCCCAACGTTTGTCCTTGTGAGAGCTACTTTTAGAAAATGAAAATGGCCACGAGCTACTCATTTTTGTAGAAATGATTTTCGAAGCTTATTTCAACCCAAACAGATCAAATATGCTTGTTTTACCAGAACATTCACAAAATGCTGGTATCCACAACTCACATTTTATGTTTCACAATACTTTTCTTTCTAGTGTTCTCACATTATTAACTGAAAGCCTGAATGAAAAGCAGGCCTGCGGGCGCCTCATGTGGTCGTGGGGTCTACCTGGTGCCCGCGGGCACTGTGTTGGTGACCCCTGGTCTAGACCAAGTCGAAACCAAGACCAAGAGCAAGATCAGGACAAGTCCTGACTGAATCAAGTCAGGGCCAAGTCAAGCTCATGATCAGAGTGTGTCAAGATCAAGACAAGGACAGGTTAAGATCAAGACCAAGACCAGCAGCTTACAGTCAGGATCTTAAAATCCAGTAAAAAGTAACACCTGATCTCGTCTGATCCAGCAGAAAAACACTTACATGCGGTTCAATATCAATGATGCACACACGTCCTCGTTTGATGACATCATCAATGGCGTCAACGCTGGTTCCGTACATGTGACCCTTATACTCGCCGTACTCCACAAACCTGCACGCACACACGCACGCACACACAGTGAGTGAGGTGTCAAAGAGTGTCAAAGGTGTCACAGAAGCTGACCTGTGGTTGCACACCATGTAGTCAAAGAGCTCCTTGGTGACAAAGTGGTACTCTCTTCCCGTCTGCTCCCATGCTCTGATTGGACGACTGGTGTCTGACAGCCAATCAAAGCACACGCTCAATGAATTAATCACACCAACGTCAGTCATCCTAGAGGGGGGGCGCTCACGTACGAGGCAGCGGCCCCTGGAAGGTGGAAGGGTTTAATTTGACGAGTCTCTGCCTCAGTTCGTTCACGCCCACTCCTGACGCACCTGGCGAGTAGATGAAAACATTCTGCACCTGCAAATCCTGGTCCATGCAACCAATTATCTGTCGACAAACTTAAGTGGAACTTTGCTGTGTTGCGTTTGAACCAGCCTTGGCGGAGGTAATAATGTCATGCAATCATGAGGACTGAGATGTTTCTCTGTGGTCAGTGTCTTTGAGGGAATCTCGGAGAACATTTTCTCACCCACCCACGAGGATGACAAGGCGCTGGTTCTCCTGCAGGGGGCGCCGGTACAAGACCACTTCCTCATAGGGCGTGGCCAAAGCGATGCGATTGATCGAGCAGGAGGCGCAGGACTGACGTCTCCTCTTTGAGTGCATCTTCCTCCAAAGACGAAAGCTACGCCGGAAACCTCCTGAGGAACAGAAAGTGTGGCGTCATGGAGGTTTTATGGTGTTATACAGTATGTAGAGTACAGGCCAACACCTTGGACACACACAACTGATGCTCCCGACCCCATTGATAGGGCAAGTCATATGGTACATCCATCCTTTGGCCTGTACTGTACATCCATCCTTCCTTTGGCCTGTACTGTACATACGGTACATCATCCTTCCTTTGGCCTTGTGCTTGAATACGGTCTATTGGTAAAACATATTTTTGCCTAAATTAAAAAATTTCAAGCACAAAAATGGCTAAATGAAGTCAAATATAATATAAAAATAAAATGAAAATATAAATACAAATGTAAATATAAGGCATTGAGAAAAAGCAAAGACGCTTCTAATGCTATGTAATATTCTACACTGGTCACTAGGTGGCAGTATTGTTACTGTAATGTTCAGTGAGGAAGAGAAGCAGACATTATTGCCAGAAAACATGCTTTTATTGCAGGTGTATCCATCCTTTTTCTCAGCTGCTTATCCTCACTAGGATTGCAGGGGTATGCTGGAGCCTATCCCAGCTGACTTTAGTCAGGGAGCGGGGTATATTGCAGGTACAATAATCCCTATAGAAACATGGGCTACTGTTAACCCACGCCAAACTAAAACTCCATTTTGAACCACCCATGCCAATTCCCGCCACTCTGCTCTAGCGCCAAAATACATTTCACATCACACACCTCTCTTATTATGTCTACTGTATTGGGTAATAGGAGTGTAAAGGTGACTATAGGGCTGTTATTTCATGTCTAGAGGGCTCCAATCATGTTAAAACCCATATTTAGATGGTTGAAAAAAGGTTTTCTATGCTCTAACTACAAAAATATGGCATTTTTAAATAAGGAATCCAACTTTATGGAAATTCACTTATCACGGTCGAGTCTGGAACCAATTAAGCACCATAACCAAGGGATTACTGTATTATTATTATTATTATTATTATTATTATTATCCAAGTGTGGGAAAAACAGCAAAACTTTCAGGAAGCAGGTGAGAGGAGAAGGGAAGAGTCTTACCCAGGTAAACCCCATCAGGGATGTCCCATTCCGCCTCATCTGGTGGAGGGAAATTTGACAACACGCTAGATCCCGTTAGAACACCCCCTTCTTTGATAATGGGGCACTATCTACTGTATGTACAGTATGTATGTACATGACGTTTAACGTTAGTACACATGCTCACTGGAGGCCGTCCATGAGGCACACCTGCAGTCATCATGATGTTACTCCCGTCAGATGGTGCAGGTCACCTCATAAAGTGGCCGTGAGTGACCATGACAAGACTTTTCCCAAACTTACCTACCAAAATGTGTTTCTTCCTCATCTGACGTGAGAAGAACAAAAAGTAACTTTTTTCAGCACACATCCACGACATGTTCTACGAATACGGTGGAACCCGTTTATGTCGAAGTCCTCGGACTGGACGACTGACGCCGACATAACCAGAACGGGCCAATTTTTCATAGAAATGAGCCCTTTGGCTCTGACATTTTCTGCCGAGCAAAGAGCTCGTTGACGTCGACTTAAGCGGAGAGCACGGTGGAGCGGGGCTCGAGGAGTTCCGCAGGTCCGACTTAAACGGGTTCCCCTGTAATAACGTGTTCTGTAAAAGTGCTGAATGTGTTCATGTCACCTGTGGTGTACTTGTCTTGAAGTTCATCCTCTGAAACAGAAGAGAAGTCTTACTGATCCTATCAAAAGGTTGGCAGCAGGTGGCGCCATGACCCCTAAGCATGTGAGGCTGTTTCAGCCATCAGAAGCCCCAAGAAAGTTACGAGTGGAAAAGTGAAAGGTGTGGACTGACTCCTCAAGATCACACTAACTCAACTTCACTAAACAACACGAACAACTAAGAAAGCACACAAATAAAACAAGACAGGTAGCCTGAAAAAGAGAGAAAATGCGTTCTCCTCAATACTTTTGTGGTAAACAAAGAGTGCTCACCGATATCAGCTGCTACGACGTCATCATCATGCGCATGTGCAGCAGTGGTAACACCAGAGGGTCACAACATCAGAAAGGTTTCCCAGCAGCGAAGGTCATGAAGTAGGGTAGGTATTATTAAAGGTGAGGTGCGGAACGACGGGCTCCCCACCTTGTCTGCTACACGCATGAGCTCGTAGTGATGCACTGCTCCACTGCTCCTTCTGTTTGCTGCTGACGTGATGGAATTGATAGCATGTACGTTCCACAGGAAGAGCCCATTCCACAATAGGAGTCCATTCACTTACCCCTTCAACATGGCGGCGGAGGGAATCAGGCCGGTGCATGAGGCGGAGCTCGGCAGCCTCCTGGCCTGCCACCACTGCCCATCTGACCGGTCCACCACCTCCAGCAGGTCCCCCTTACTGAAGGCCACCCCGGCGTCCGGGCAGGGTATGGAGGAGTCCTGCAGGGGGCAGTAGTCCACCATGGCCCTCATGAAGACCTCACACAGGAAGAGGAAGAGAGAGTCGGCAACAGGCGGCAGACGCGAGACACTTCTCAGCTGCTGCTCACAGGCTTGGTGCCGCTGCTCAGTTGAGACGCATTTGGAACCACTTTGAACAGGATTGTGCCCTGAGACTTCATCTGCATGAGAAACACGAGCAACTTAAAGAACACCAGGAGCACTGGGGTGGTGAGAAGTATGAGGAACATGAAGGCAAAGAAAATGAGGAGGATGAACATCATAAAGAGCCCAAAGCACGTGAGAATCAGGAACATTAGGAATATGGGGAGCGTAATGTCATTTGACCTAGGTCACATGACATCTACAAAGTGACGTTTACGCGATCTACCGGTAGCTTGTAATGATCTGGAGCATGAGGTGTACGAGGAACGTGAAGACAGCAAAGAAGATCAAGCAGATGAGTATCATGAGGACGATGAAGGCCATGAGGAATATTGAGAACCAGCAAGGAGGCAGGAAATGAAAACCACAGGAAGGACATGACAAACCCACACAGCATGAGCAAGATGACAAAAGCTGACCATGAAGGAACACGCATGAGAAGATGACCTACCAGTATGTGGATGACTTGTTCTGGTTGTAGACCACTCAGAGGTTTTCCGTTGACTTCAAGCAGCAGATCTCCAGGATGGAGGAGACCTGACACACACACACACACACACACACACACACACCATGTTGTTTCCATCTCAACCATGAGTGTGTAGACGTGTGTCACACACACACACCACTGCGATCAGCCAGGCCTCCACGAATAACCCTGGCGATGAAGATCTCTCCTGTCCCCTCGTCCTTCCTTATTGTGGCACCCTGACACACACACATTGACATTAACATCAAAGATCAACAAGTCATCCAAGTAAAAAAACAGCACTGACCAGAGGCTGCTTGTTCTTCACCAGACAAACAATCCTCATGGCCTCCTCATCCTCAGGCAGGCCGTCAGGTAGAGCAGGTAAGACAGGCTCAAAGTCGGCCCGAGCGACGGCGTCATGACAAGACAGGAGGGCCTGTGCGAGGGTGAGACGGTCGTCAGGAGTGAGATGTTAGGACGACCACCGAGTTGACAGACCTTCACGTGTGGACAGCTGAGGAGGCCATGAAGCTCTGAGGCCTCGGCAGAAGAAATATGGACCATTTGAAGGACACTCTGGACCTAAAGAGAGGACGTGCTGTAACATCTCAGATTGAAATACATGACGGGGTAGAAATGGGGCAACTGCAGTACAAGACTACAACCAGCAGATGGCACTGCTGCACAACAAGCTCCTTTCTTTTTCACTCAATTCCATTGCTAAAATCAATGTGCAGTCGTAGTGTCTGACTTCCTTTTCCTGTCCTTTCTTTGCTGTGGAATTCTGCCTAGCAACACAATTTGCCTTTCTCTATAAAAACAACACGTCGTACGTAACGAGCTGCTGCTCAAGCAAACAAACAAAACGAGTGGACGATAACCTCGTGTGCGAGTCCAGAGGCATGAGGCAGAAAGGGGTGGGGCGAGAGTCTCCTGAACTCCAACAGGCACTCATAAATCTGCAGGTGGCAAAGACAGGAAGTGATGTCAGAACATCAAGACCTACCACAGAGGGGTGGTGTATGTTGGTTCATTGAGGAGTGTGCCCCCTGCTGGCTGGGGGTGGTACCTGCAGCAGGGCGTGCAGCCAGGGGGCGCTCAGGAGTTCGTGAAGAAGGTGCGCGCCACTGACGTTCCTGCTGACTGCGCTGCTAACGTCTTCCGCCATGCTGGCCAGCGCCTCGCTCACCCCTACACACACACACACACACACACACGACAAACATTGTGTGTGTTTAGATTGCTACATCGCAGTTCGAACATGGCTCCCTCCCTCTGATGAGACATTAGCTTATATCACATTACTTTGCCACTGCAGCTAGTCAGCCATGGCATGTCCAACATGAAAAGTGGCAGGTTTTTGGCTTAGTCTTTCTTCCCGGCTCCGTTTGGAACACTTTAAGTGTAGAATAAATAACATTGGCTAGCTAGCGGTGGCCATGTCTTGTGTCCCTTCAGAGATGCCGTAGCCTGTGCATTAGTAATGTAGCATAACAAAGGATAATTGGAGTGTGAAGGTGGCTATAGGGGTGTTATTTCATGTCTAAAAGGGCTTTAATATTTGTTGAGACGGATTTAGAAAGTCACAAACATGTTTTCTATGTTCCAACTACAAAAATATACAATTTATGAATGTTGAATCTTACTCTGCGGTCGAGACTCAATTAGCTTAGCTTGTGTGTGTGTGTGTGTGTGTTGCCTACCATCCTCCACAGTGTGTGTCATCATGGTTGTCCAGTTACACAATCAGCTTCAACTAAAAGACAGTCAAAGTTGTTCAGTGATGAATCAATAGCCGTGTGATCAATAACGAATAATCGATGCAGTGGCGGAGCAGGAAATGTTTCATTGGGGTGGCCAAGGTGAGATCATTACTCACAATGGGGTGGCAATCAGTTGATACCTGAATTGTCTGGATGGCACCTGGCCACCCCGTAGCTCCCCCACTGCTCTGGGAGCGTCTGTCAGAGCAACTAATAGATGAGCAGTGAGCCGAGGACATGTTTTCAATGCATAGTTTGTGGATTCTGCTCACCAACATGGTGGCCAAACCCGCGCAGGGCATAATACGTGGGGGTGGCCACTAGGGTGGCTGGAGAGTGACCAGGGGTGGCTGCGCCACTGCATAGATGCCTTTATACATTGCATTCAACTTGTAACAGCCTGAGAGCCACATCCTACCCGCAGGGGGCACCACTGAGTAGTTGAAGACAAACAGGGTCAGCAGAGTTCTAAATGTCAGCTTTAGCCTCTTAGCTCGGCCCAAGTCCTGTTTGGGCTGCTCCGAGAACCTGCCTGGTCTGGTCCTGATGGTTAAAGTCTCCAGCGAGGATCAGCACCAGATGGTACACACCTCAGCTGAATGTGGTTATCAACTTCAATTCACTGTTCAGCTCAATTAAACACGATCACCGCGACAAACAAGTGGTTGTTTTTGGATAAATAAACAGGGTGCTACGTTAGCATGTAGCATGGAGGCATGACTGACTTTTTTTTAAAAGTTTGGACTCACCTGTGTTTTATCTTGCGTCCTGTTTAAAGTGTGAGAGTGACTTTACGATCTGACCAGCCTTTCACCTTCCTCTCCTCATCACTCGCTTTCACTCTCTTTTTATTTGCTCCTCCTTTTTCTTGACCTTAAGAAGCTCAACAAAGCTTCTTAGCGGGGCTGATTTTAGACACTAACAGACGTGCGCACACGCACACACCATGCAAATAGAGGCGTGAGCCACCAGAGGGCAAATACCTTCTTAAAAAGGTGCTTTTTTTTTGCACTTTTCAATCCATGGAAGCCCGTTGAAAAAAAATATCCCGACGGTACAGTAAGTCATAATTATGAGATAAAAACACCAAAATTATGAGATAAAGTCAGAATTCTTGTCATGCGCGGCCGTGGAACACGGCGAGTATTTTAGGATCCCAAATGCAGACAAGGGAGGCAGAAAATACAAAAGAACAATTTAATATACAAAAAGAGTCCAAAAACAAAAATACAAAGTACAAATAAGGAAAATCCAGCAAGGTAAGAGTCAATAACAAAAAACACTAACAGCAAAACGCTGTTAGGACAAAACTAGAAATAACAAAAATACACTGCAGACAACCTTACAGGAGAAGATCACAAAAAAAGGACTTTGAAAAGGACGGTGGAAGTCGCTAACGAGGGACGGATCCAAGATAAGGGAGCGGGAGATCCAGGAACGCTCCTCAGGACCATAACCTTCCCAGTCGACCAGATACTGGAACCCTCTGCCCCTCCTTCGGGAGTCCAAGATGGCCTTCACAGTGTAGGCTGGGTGGCCATCGATCAAGCGCGGCGGGGGCGGAGCCTCGACCGGAGGGCACAAGTGACTGGTAGATACAGGCTTGAGACAGGAGACGTGGAACACTGGGTGTACTTTGAGATTGGATGGCAGTTTGAGTCTCACGGAGGAGGGGCTGATGATGGAGTCCACAGTGTAGGGACCCACAAATCTGGGCGCCAGCTTCCTATTCGTCCCTGCTAAAGGTAAGTCCTTGGATGACAACCAGACCTCATCGACAACCTGATAAGTGGGAGCTGGGATCCTGTGACGGTCAGCCAGCCGTCGATTTCGTGCCGCCGTGCGGCCTAGTGCAGCGACTGTCTCTCTCCAAATCCTCCGGGCTCGGCGTAGATGAACCTGCACGGATGGCACTGCAACCTCCGCCTCCTGCGAAGTGAACAGTGGGGGCTGATATCCGTAAGCGACTTTAAAGGGTGACATACCTGTGGCAGAGCTGACAAGCGTGTTGTGTGCGTACTCCACCCAGGGGAGGTGGGGGGCCCAGGAAGATGGATGCCGGTGACAAACGCAACGTAGGGCAGCCTCCAGGTCCTGGTTGGCCCGCTCTGTCTGGCCGTTGGTCTGGGGATGGTGACCAGAAGAAAGACTGACCGAGGCCCCCAGCATCTTGCAGAATGCCTTCCAGACTCTGGACGTGAACTGGGGGCCCCTGTCTGAGACGATGTTCATGGGAATGCCGTGAATACGAAAAATGTGTCTCACTAGCAGACGAGCTGTGTCCAGGGATGTAGGTAGTCCAGGTAGTGCAATGAAATGAGCCATCTTTGAAAACCGGTCCACAATGTTCAATACTGTCGTGTTCCCCCTAGAGGCAGGTTAACCGGTAATGAAGTCCAAGGATATGTGAGACCAGGGCCGGGCGGGGATGGGTAATGGTTGGAGCAGGCCGGCTGGTGGTCGGTTTGAAGACTTACTCCTGGCACAGACAGAGCAGGCCGCGACAAACTCCTTGGCGTCCGCCGCCATAGAAGGCCACCAGAATCTTTGCGCCAGTGCGTATAACGTCCGTTTGAGTCCCGGGTGGCAGGTTACCTTAGACGTGTGACCCCATTGTAGTACCTCTGACCTGAGCTCCTCTGGGACAAACAGTCTTCCTGGGGGGCAACCCTCTGGTGGTCTCCTCCCATCTGTTGCTTCCGACACCTTCCTCTCCACCTCCCACTGGAGTGCACCCAACACTCGAGCCACAGGTATGATAGTCTCTGGTGCCTTTCCCTCCTCCGTGGGGCTGAAAACTCTTGATAGGGCATCGGGCTTGACATTGCGTGAACCGGGTCTGTAAGTGATTGAAAAATTGAAACGGGTGAGGAATAATGACCAGCGGGCTTGTCGAGAATTGAGTCTTTGAGCGGTGCGGATGTAGGACAAGTTCTTATGGTCCGTGATGACTATGAACGGAAGTGTAGCACCCTCCAGCCAATGACGCCACTCCCGCAGCGCCAGAACGATGGCCAGCAGCTCCCTGTTACCCACATCATAGTTGCTCTCAGCCTGTGTGAGGCGACGCGAGAAGAAGGCGCAGGGGTGCAGCCTCTGGTCGACCGAGGATCGCTGGGACAGGACGGCTCCCACTCCCGTATCCGATGCGTCGACCTCTACAAAAAATTGCAGGTTAGGATCAGGATGAACGAGCACAGGTGCTGATGTGAATAACGATTTCAGATTACAGAAAGCCGTCTCTGCCTCTGGGGTCCAAACAAACGGAACCTTAAGGGATGTAAGCCTAGTCAGAGGTCCTGCCTTACTGCTGAAATTGCGGATAAATCGCCTGTAGAAGTTGGCGAACCCTAGGAACCTCTGTAAGTGCTTCCTTGATTTAGGAGTTGGCCATTCGACCACCGCCTGAATCTTGGCGGGATTGGCACGTAATTGACCCTTCTCCACGATGTACCCCAGGAACGGCACTGATGTGGCGTGGGAATCACATTTCTCAGCTTTAACATATAACCTATTTTCAAGGAGGCGTTGAAGAACGAGTTTGACATGCATAGTGTGTTCTTGTAGATTCCTAGAGAAAATCAGAATATCATCAAGATACACGAAGCAAAACAGATTAATCATATCGCTTAAAACGTCGTTAATCAGATTCTGGAACACCGCTGGGGCGTTAGTAAGACCGAAGGGCATGACAAGGTACTCAAAGTGCCCCAGCGGAGTGTTAAACGCGGTCTTCCACTCGTCTCCATCCTTAATGCGCACTAAGTGGTAGGCATTACGAAGGTCAAGTTTAGAAAAGATCCGTGCCAAATGGAGAGCGGAAAAGGCAGAGTCCATGAGAGGAAGCGAATAACTATTACGTACTGTAATACTGTTCAAACCCCGATAGTCGATACAGGGGCGCAAGGACTTGTCCTTCTTGGCAACAAAAAAGAAACCGGCACCGAGAGGAGAGGAAGAAGGACGGATGAGACCGGAAGCTAGCGAGGCAGAGATATAGTCCTTAAGAGCCTTTTGTTCCGGCCCAGAAATATTATAGAGCTTAGCGCTGGGTAATGTGGTGTTGGCTAGTAATTCTATCGAGCAATCATACGGTCTATGAGGTGGAAGTGTCTGTGCACAATCCTTACTAAATACTAGTTTCAAATAATGATATTCCTCAGGCACATTGGTGAGGTTAATCTCCTCTACAGGAAGTGGGTTAATGGAAACCTCGGAGATGGCAGACCTAAGGCAGTTAGCGTGGCAGAACGTACTCCAGTTGACTATGTTCATCTTAGTCCAGTCCATGGCAGGATTGGGGAGTTTGAGCCACGGTAACCCTAACACTAGTGGAGCTGCTTGGGAAGGCATAATAAAGAAGCTAATCTTCTCTGAGTGATTACCCGACAATTGCAGAGAAAGAGGTTCGGTCTGATACGTGACTACTGCTAGACGACGTCCATCTAAAGACAGAACCTCCTTCGGAGAGGATAGCTTAATCACCGGGATATTATGTTTCTCAACGAATGACGTATCCAAAAAGCAGTCATCTGCACCGGAATCAACTAGTGCGGTTACAGTCACATTTCTGCCCCCTCCTGTAATAATCCCCTTGACCTGGAGACGTCTCAGGGACTCATTGCTTGTGTCGATCACTTCCTGGGGGTACTCACAAATCCCAGCTGAGGACTGGCTGCTGGTGACGGGAGGATCGATACTGGATAGCGATAGTTGTGCCGATGGTGCTCCTGGAGTCGACCCTTGGCGACGAACTGGACGGATAGGGCATTGAAGAAGCCGATGACCTGGGTTACCGCAATACAGGCACAGGTTCAGGCGACGGCGACGGGCTCTCTCCTCGGCGGCTAGTCGTCGTCCTCCCAGCTGCATTGGAACCTCCGTATCACCATCAACTTTGATGGGGTGAGTACTCCTCTGCTCCGTGGTCGGATGTGGTATCGGTGTATGGACCTGGTATCCCTCCTCTGCATAATCCCTGATTCTCTCCTTTACTCGGTTGTCCAAACAAATCGCTAAATTTATCAAGTCATTAAGCGATGTAGTATTATCCTTGGCTATTAGCTCATCCTTAATGCGGGCATTAAGAGCCCTCCGGAAGATACCACGGAGCACGGTATCGGGATATCCGCTTGCTGCCGCGAGCACACGGAAGTCAATGGAAAAATCAGCCACAGATTGCCCTCTTTGTCTTAAGTCCAACAGGCGATTGGTGGCTTCTAAACCCCGGATAGGGTGATGAAACACCCTTCTTATTTCCTCTAAGAATAATGGTAAAGAGGTACGGATCGCGGGCATAGAAGTGCTTATGGCCAGGGCCCAAGTGGCAGCTCTTCCTGCAAGCAAGCTCATAATGAAGGCTATCTTGGCTTGATCAGAGGAGTAAGAAGTAGGTTGTTGATCAAAAACTAACGAGCATTGATGTAAAAACTGGTTACAGGACTCAGAGTCACCAGAGAAGCGAGGAGGGTGAGGGATAAGAGGCTCACGAGATTGATGAGCCGCAGGTGTGCTTGCAGCTGTGGCAGCAGCGGAATCACTCATGGTAGTGGTTGTACCGACCTCTGGTGGCGGAATCGGAGCGGAACATCCCAGTCGTTGATTTAATGCTTCCATGTTAGCGGAGAGAACAGAAATGGCTTCCAGGATCCCTTGGAGCGACTTCTCATGGCTTCCAACCATGTGTCCTTGGTGTGTCAGGGCTTTTCTGCGGGATCCATGTTCTGGCCAGATTGTTCTGTCATGCGCGGCCGTGGAACACGGCGAGTATTTTAGGATCCCAAATGCAGACAAGGGAGGCAGAAAATACAAAAGAACAATTTAATATACAAAAAGAGTCCAAAAACAAAAATACAAAGTACAAATAAGGAAAATCCAGCAAGGTAAGAGTCAATAACAAAAAACACTAACAGCAAAAGGCTGTTAGGACAAAACTAGAAATAACAAAAATACACTGCAGGCAACCTTACAGGAGAAGATCACAAAAAAAGGCTAGCAGGTAGGTTCAGGTAAGTGGGGAGCCAGAGAGCAGGGTAAGGAGCAGGGAGCCGGGCAAGGCGGTACAGGGAGCAGGTTGTCTAGGAGTCAAGGAGTACAATCTGGCACCGGTCTGGAGTTTGGCTGGAGCTTAAGTAGGCCGGTGGTAATGAGCTGCAGGTGTGTGTAATTAGGTCTGGGTCATGTTCAGGGATGTGCTGCAACAAATAAACGACAGAGGGCAGCAGAGCAGAACACAGAACATGACAATTCTGACATAAAAATTGAAACTATTAGACAAGAGAGTCATAATTGCGAGATAAAAAAGTCCAAATTCTGACATAAAAATAATGAGATAAAATGTCGAAATTATGAGACACAAAGTCCAAAGTGTGACACAAAACGTCATAATTAGGAAATTAAAAGTTGAACTTACGAGATAAAAAGCCATAAATATGAAATCAAGTCAAAATGATGAAATAAGAAGTCATAATCCCGAGATTTAAAAAGAAGTCCAAGTGATGAGATAGAAACAGGGTGGCATGTGAGGAAGGCTCCAGTGTGCAGTTTGGATCTCCATTTTTAAGCTCATATTTATGACTCAGCTTGTTTTTTCTTTCAGTGGTGGAAATGGGCTTCCATAACCGCACCATGGACGCCCAAACGTGGAAACCACTTTGTTTTGCTTTTTTACATTTTGTTAAAAGGGATTTGAAAAAAAGTTGAATACAGTGGAAGCTCAGAGTTCTAGGAAATCAATTCACCGACTTAAGGATCGAAAGTGTGGGTTAAAAGCATTTAAGAACCCCCTGGTCAAGCCTTCTTCACACTTCCTGGTTGTGTCACATGTTCACATCTTCAACAGGAAGAAACAAAATGTGTCTACAGCAGATCAGTGAAAGCCAACTTCATATGTAGCCAAAGGTCTCATCTTTACAACTAAAAGGTTTTAAATAGCAACGTTGACCAAAGTGCTTGACTACAATTATTACGTATGAGGGTCACTTTGGAAAAAATACAGTCTCACATTTCAAGAATAAAATTCAAAATTTACGACAATAACGTCACACATTTATGACCACAAAGGCGTGCATTTACAAGAATAAAGTTGCACCTTTACATGACAAAAGTCATAAATTTACAAGAAAAATCGCGTAAATTTATGAGAATGAAGTTTTCAATTTACGGAAAAAAAGTAAAACATCTGCGTGGAAAAAAGTCGTAAATTAATGAGGAAAAAAGCAAGAATAAATTAATAAAATTCCAATCAGAAAGTCGTAAATTTACCAGAAAAAAAACTAAATACAAGAATAAAGTCATACATTTATGACAGTAAAGTCATAAATTTAGAAGAAAAAAGTCGTAATTTTACGATTTTTTTGTCATAACTAATATACTGTATTTACATGAATAAAGGCATACATTTACAACAATAGAGTCATAAATTTACAACAAAAAAGTTGTAAATTTAAGAGAAAAAAGTTGTACATTTACAAGAAAAAACACTGGAATAAAGCCATAAATTTAAAACAATGTGGTAAATTTACTAGAAAAAAATGGTAAATTTATAAACATACAGTTGGGTCATAAATATACAACTATATAGTGTCCATGAATTCCTACTGCACGTTACAGAAATAGCATCTCTCTTGGAGATCAAGACAGTGCCCACAGTCTCCATCTCTTCCTTCTCTTCTTTGCACACCTGACGGCCGTACTGCCAGAAGTGTGAGGATGCGAACACGTGACACAAGCGGGAAGTGCGATGCTCTAGTCACTGTTGGGGGAGGCCGCAATCAACCGCATGGCCACCGTCTGTATTATTTCTTGGATAGGTGGCTGTTGAGGATTTCTTCAGCGCCAGGACCGGATGGCAGCGACGGCACCACACTTGTCACGGCCAATGTTGGAAGTTGATCTCCGTCGCTCGTGGCTGGGGGTGACGCCGTTGGTTGAACTCCATCAGTGGTGGTGGTTGCTAGTGATGGTGGACACCCAAATGGGGGTTCACAGCGTTTCCACCTTACAGCCATGTCTTCCAGGTGTCCTCTGTGATCTCGCCTACAAACAAGTTGCCGATTGAGGTGTCGGCGTTGGCGTTAGGAGGCAACATCTTTTTCCAGCTGTACTTATTTGTTTACTCATATATATATACTGTATATATATATATATATATATATATATATATATATATATATATATATATATATATATATATATATATATATATATATATGTCCGTTTTACTATGCATATGACTATAAAACTCTTGAATCCTGAATATATATATATCTTTATCTCACGAGCTGTGAAATGCTATAACAGCACAGGATTCATCTTCCAAGAAAGCGGGATGTGTTGAGCAGTTGCTATTACATATGTTCACCACTAGAGCGCGCTACATACTAATCGGCGTGATCATGTGACCAGAAGCCAACGCTCTAGGTGTGCTAATAAATAAGCCAAACGAATCAGTCCACGAGCTGCGCTTAAACGCGCACCAACTGTCCAATAAAAACGTTTGTTTTTGTGTATATTGAGCAGGAACAAAAACGTGTAACAATATCCACTGATCTGTATTATATATCTGGATAGCTCATACGTCGCACCCGCCCGTGCAAGCCGCTGAAGCCAAAGAGACGCCATCTTACCACTCACATGTCGACTACATTGGCACAGCGTACATAGTGTACAAAGCAGATGAAGAGGCTAACAGAACATCTATATTTGACATTAAAAAGCGGGGAGATTCTCCCATTCCTTCAAGTAACGCAACCTTGGTCCCTTAAAAACCATTTGATACGTTATTCTCTATCTTTTGGCTATATTAAATGTACTTTTCCCTTCCAATTCTCATTGCCTTTGGGACAAAATTCTACTGTGCCCCCTGGCTCAGCACTCCCCTATAGCAATGATAGTTTTACTCCTCTAGAAAGAGATTTTCATTTGAACTGCATATCCCATCCCTTTTTTCCACTAAAATCCATGGTCATGATCCTTTACTTTTTATTCTTACTTTCATACAATTCACTATGCTCTCGTCTGTACAAAATATGAACCATAAAAGAGACAAGTTTTAAAATCATTTCACATTTTGATGATTTTTTTTTTTTTATTATGAAATAGAAATAAGCTCTTTTCTGATATAGAAATATATTTGAACAAAAACCACAGGAATAATATGTGATAACCATAATGTGTAATAACCATAAACACACACCAGAAAAAAACCACAACACTGAAACAAAACCATATGCTTTGGGTAAGACAATACGTTGTTTGCAATCTCAAACATACCGGTATGCATGTTCAGGAATATTATTTTCCAGAACATATCATATGAATGAATCCTTTTACGTCAGTCATTCAGCAGCAAAAAAAAAGGTTGTTTATCCAAATGAAGGGTCAATTGTATGCTAACTGGCTTGCTAACTGCACTGTATACAATGCCTGGTAAGCATCATGGAAGCACTGAGATTCTCCTTCTCCTTCAAGTAACGCAACCTTCGTCCCTTAAAGAAATACATATATCATGATAGAACAAAAAAGTAGGTACATTTCCTCTTAGCTATTATAGAGCTATATAAACCTATCAATTCTGGACATACATTTAATCAGAGGAATTTTACATGATGAAAATATCTGAGAGATGGACAGTGCAAAACCCTTAAATGATCAATCATAAATCTACATTTCAATCATACTTACAGGTGAAATGTTCATCCACAGCCTTTGAACTGGCGATTTGTGCAGTTAATAGCTGCACATGCAGGCATCTTCAGGCGAAATTTGTGTCCAATCCGAATGAATAAAAGAAGTTCACCACGAATGCAAAAGCTTGTCGAGAAGTGTTTCTTGCGAGTGGCAATATGGCGGCCGTTTGCCTTCACAAGTCATAGCCAATGAGCTATCCAGATATATAATAGAGATCAGTGAACAATATCTCAGCTATTCCTTTGTTTTAATGGCACAACTCTCGTACACATGCAGTAGCGCCAGACCCTCTTCCGGTCCCGTGTCCAAGCACGACACCTTCTGGCCAATGTAGTCAATAAATATTAGCACGCCTCAGTGTTGTCAACGACAGTGAGGATAGGACATGCACGTCTTTAATAAGAACAACCACAAACATTTGGGCTTTTCCGGGCCATTCGGCATTCCCGGGCATTTTCACAACACAACACTTCCTGTAAGCGGCAAAGTCCAGCCTTCGAAATAAAGGCACGCCAGTAAAATATACAAATAAAGAGTTCAATTCTGAGTGAAGTCCTTTTGTTGGAAGCCGTGCAGTCTTGACAGGTTGACAAACCCACAGCTCTTAATCTTGCAAATGAGGTGGAGCCAGGGCCGAGCCAGAACAATAGATGCTAACGAGCCAGTATCAGAGTCGTTCATACCCAATTCAGGGAGCGACACTTCCCTTTTATCGGAGGTGCTAATAGCAGGAGAGGATTATACCACTACTCCGCCCAGGCTTAGTGTAAGGAACCAATAGGAGGAGGGTGTTGGCACACCAATTCCGCCCACTCTTACTGTATTTAAGGCCTAGGCTACCAGCACTTGTTAGTTCGCTGACGAAGCTCTTCGGATGAGGAGCGAAACGTCCGACACCTTCTTCACAGAAGTACAGATGACGTCTCAAGAAGCCTTTTCCTCGATAAACAGCTACAGGTAAAGTGGTACGTTATACAATGTATTGTTGAGCATTTGAGCACATGCTACATGGCTAACGCTAACAGGCCTTGGTGCATGGTGAACAGCACTAAGCAGGCTAATTGAAATCTGTGAATTGACTGTGTTGGTGATGTTATTGTGCTAAAGATATGTTATATAAGTATACATTCTGTCCCTAAATTGTCACTTGATCGACATGTAAAGAAACTGCCTTAACATCAGAAATGGTGTTGTATAACTGCTGAATCAGTGTTCAAATGAAGGTTAAACTGATAATACTTGAACTCATCGTGGATTTTCTTCCTTATTCTTTACCACAGGGTTATAATTCCCACCCCTCTCCAGGCACGAGGGGCAACACATGCACCAAAAACACCACACGGCGTCCGCTAGGATACAATGTGGGCATTTCCAATGAAATCATCTTCGGAGGAGAATGAATGTTAGCATCAAAAGTCTGACATGTCAGGTAAACGCCTCTGATAATACTTGTATGATACGGCTTGCTGGCCAACTGCTCCAAGGTCAGCTTGGTGCTTGCTTGTGAAGCAAAGTGACGTGAACAGACTTGAAGAAAACTCGGGCAAACATCTCCATGGGGCAACATCGTGTACTGGAAGCAGTGCGGCCAAGAGACGCTGCGATATGAATAAATGGGTACAGCTTCACGAAGAAAGGCTCACATGCAAGCAGTACATGTAGGTCAGTGCTCCTGACAGTGTTAGGAAGTCCCTTCAAAATGGGCCATAGGTGTGAATGGGAATGTTCGTCTATATGTGCCCTGCCATTGGCTGCCCACAAGTCCAGGGTGTACCCCGCCTCTGGCCCCAAGTCAGCTGGGATAGGCTCCAGCAGACCCGTGACCCTAATGAGGATAAGCGGCATAGAATTTGAAGCCAGAACGACCGTGTTGTACGTTGCAATGTTCATGAATGTACTGAGCATTTGAAGTCTCTGTCCCTCATAGGAGGAGAGGAGGTCATCCCCCCTCACCTCGCATGCGTTGTTTCATCTTAGCATCTTAGAACATCTTAGCATGAATGCTTAGACGTTTCCACTAGAAGCCGTCTGTTCAGCTCGTATTGACTCGTCTCCTTCAAACCGCACCTCTCATGGTCCCCAAAGTACTTGTCTCCTCTCTTGTCGGGTCCGCGTTGGTGTCTGTTCTGACCACCTGCAGACCAGTGCCGGAGGATCTGCGGGTCCGGGAGGGTTCGTATGTTAAACGAAAAGAAGGCCCAAGACCATTTAGAATTGTATAAGCCATTATCAGAACCTTCCCACACAGGAAGCCAATGCAGTAGTTTGAGCGTGCGCCCGCCCTCTCTGATGAAAGCATGCATCAGCACGTCTGAGAGAGAAGAGGGTGCAGTCCGGCTATGTTTGTAAAATGTTCAAATAAACATTTTTCATCTATTTTTTATATGTGGGATGAAACTCGGCTCAGAACCCAAAATAACCCCCAGTTTTTTACTTGTGGTGGTGCCTGTAATTTACGTAGATGAGATGGTGTTTCCCTTTCTCGCTCACACACGCACACACACGCACACACACGCACACACCATGCACATGGAGGCATCCGCCACCAGAGGGCAATAGTACCTTTTTAAAAATCGTGTTTTTTTTTCTTGCAGTTAGGCTGAATGAATGTTCTGCACCACAGAGCTGCATTTGTTAAATTTGTCCCCCAGCCGTGGGGGAGGCCACACCAGTGGCTGGAAAGTGACCAAGAGTGGCCACGGCCACCCATGGCCGCCCCGTAGCGCCGCCACTGGAGCCACAACAGTCCTTATCGGCTAAGGGAGAACCCGCCAAACTAGCTAGCTGTGTGAGCTGTTTGCTAACTGCCAATAAACAATAGAAGAAGAAGAAGAAGAAGAAGCAGCTGACCGGCTAAATGGAGACAGGGCGACAGCAGGAGCGATATGTTGTAACAAGGATACAAAAGCGCTGCAGTGGAACGGAGCCGGG
This sequence comes from Dunckerocampus dactyliophorus, assembly GCF_027744805.1. Lineage (NCBI taxonomy): Eukaryota > Metazoa > Chordata > Actinopteri > Syngnathiformes > Syngnathidae > Dunckerocampus > Dunckerocampus dactyliophorus. The sequence goes on from NC_072827.1 coordinate 1,088,938, forward strand.
ACGGGCCAGGCACGGTCAGATGAGTGAAACACGCGTGAGACACTTTATCATTTCTTGTGTCCGACCTAGTAGGTTGATCATGAACATTCAACTAAATTTCAACTTTGAGAGCTTTTAAAATATGAGAAAATGTTCCCGCCTGTGTGAGAAAAGTGTATCAAGTGTGTGGTGAGCAGTTTTACAGCCTTCAAACATGCAGAACTGGAAACAAATCAAATTGGCTACTTTGCGGATTTCACTTATTGTGGGCTATTCTGGGAACCTTCCCCAATAAACGAGGGAACACTGTAGTGAATGTCCAAGTCCAACCCCCCCGGTCCTTATGTGGCCCCCGTAACAATTTAGTCGAATGACCCTGGCCTGGCCCATTTTTATGTTAGCGCACTGGTGGGCAAACTACGGCCCGGGGGCCACATCCGGCCCACCAGTTGCTTGAAACTGTTAAAATAGCAGCTGGCAAAATGACTCGCAAGCAGTCAGTCAGTCAGTCTGATTGTTTAATGCAGCCGTCCGGACAGCCGCCTCACCCGTGGTGCCACACAAACACGAGTCAACAAGGGACAGCCCACTACGCCGTCAAAGAGCAGGGACCTCACCTCCTCTTTGATAGTCCATGTTTTATCGTTCATCGTTCACATTCCGGGTGTCTAATTCAGAAAAAAAAGTCACATCATTTTTGGTGTTTGATGTGGTCTGATGTTCGAGGTGCTCCTGAAAAGGGACACTCGCACGTAAAGCAGATTGCAGGACATCCCAGGTGGACTGTTGGAGTATTCATGTTGAACCACATGCGTCTTTGAACTTCCAGTGACCAGCATGAGAGAGTGAGAGCGGGAACACCAAAGTCAACGTACCTGCTCCCCATTCACACCTGAGGCCTTGCGCCATTAACAAGTCACACCTATTTGGGCATTTTCACAGTTTAGACATTCAGGGATGTATGTTGACGTTTTCTTTTCTTTGTTGAGTTATTTTGAAGGGCCAGTAAATGTGCAGTCTTACACGAGCTGTACACTGACTACTTTACATTGCATGAACGTGTCATTTAATCAGCGTCGTCCCATGAAAATGATCAAACATTTGCAGCAATGTGAGGGGTGCTGCATGGTTACGAGTCACACAAGTCAAAAGAGTGCGGATCCCAAGGTACACGAAGACTTTGAGTCCGCTTCCCAGCGTCCAACGGGAGTTCCAGGATGAACTCCAAACACGTGTGGGGGGCTTTTATTGATTTATGTGTTTTTATGGCTACACGAAAGGTCCGCAGGGAAACAAGAGCGAGTGCCAACAATAAAGGCACAGTCATGTACACATATAATCAAATGTGCATGCAGGCAATGACAACCCGACGGACTAAAGCTGGCCATGTGATCCATGTTGAATGAATAAAACACAATGCACATGAATACTTTCAACTGTGCAGTGCAACAAAATGCAGCTCTGTTGGACGCCTGGAATAGAGAAATATGATAAAGCACTAAATATATCATACATTTGGTCTCAGCAAACAAGTACAGCGATCTGCTGGAGTCACTTTGCCCTGTAAGGGTGTACCTAATGAAATGTCCAGCAAGAGTGTTCTGCTCGTGACCGACAGGGGGCACTGTGGCTCTAGCTGGAAGTGTTTCAACAAGTCTTCCGTTTTAGCTTTCGCTTCCTTTGCGCCTCCAAATCGAATCAAAATGATATCAAAAAAGTCAAAAATGCACACGCGACAAAGGTCCCTGAAGGTGACATGTATTTCATAGTTTACACTCAGCCTGCAATCAGCCAATCAGCTGGCGGATGCTCTGCATTCAAGTTGTCCACGGGTGGGTCGGGATGCTTGCGGGTATCACGGTCCTCCTCATTTCACAGTCTCAACGCCTTTTGGACATGGAAGTATGTGTCTTCACGTTTGCTTGCTTTGACTGAAATAAAAGTGGAAAAGACGGAAGTTCTTTACATAAAGAAACAAAGGAATGAATAACTAAATATAAACATAAACAACTTACCACGTGTTAAAAAGAAAGAAAGAAAATAAAAATGACTTAAATTCAAATAAATAAATACATGGAAATGGCTGAAATGAAAGTGTAAATAATAATAAAATAAATACAAAATGGAAACAATAATATGAACAAAGTGACTTAAAAGTAAAAAATCAATGAAAATGGCTTAAAAGAAAGTGCAAATAATAAAAAAATCAAATTAAAATGACAAATAAAAATGTACAAAGAAAATGACTTAAATAAGTGAACAAATAAAACAAATTAAAATTACTTCAATGAAAGTGTAAAAAATAATAAAGTAAAAATGACTTAAATCAAAATGTCAAAAATAATACGAACAAAATGACTTAAATAAACATAAAAATAAAAGAAATTAAAATGACAAAAGTATAAAAATAAGAAAATCAATTTGTAAAAAATAACACAAATAAAATGACTTAAATAGTCATAAAAAATAAAATAAATTACAATGACTTAAATAAAAGTGTAAGTAATAACAAAATAAAGATAAAAATTACTTAAATAACGTCCATCCATCCATCCATTTTCTATACCGCTTCTCCTCATTAGGGTCGCGGGGGCATGCTGGAGCCTATCCCAGCTGACTTCAGGCGACAGGCAGGGTACACCCTGGACTGGTCGCCAGCCAATCGCAGGGCACTTAAATAACGTGAAAGTATAAATAAATAATAAAAGTAAAAGTGAGTTCAAATAAATAAATAAAAATAAATAGGAATAGAAATGTAAGATGACTTAAATAAAAGTTGGTCGTGACTTAATGAGCGTTGGAAAATGCGGGTCCAGGTTGAGACCATTGGAGGACCCCTGCATGAAAGCAACAGACCGGTTCTGCACGTGCTCGCCATTTCTCCTGTCGAGGCATGCTTATGTGTTATTTTCACATTTTATTATCATTTGGGAGAATCGATACACCTTGACTGCCAGCATTTTAATTTCAAAATAAGTGAGAGTGTTTCTACCTCAAACACACAATCATCTTACCATTGACCTCCATTGGGAGTCATAGACAAGCTAACGTGCACTTGGACTAATGCACACACACACACACACACACACACACACTTCTTGGCGCCGCTGTGTTTAATCCTTTTACAGCCTCACACACACACACACACGATCAATGATAATGGAATCTTCAGTATTCTGCCTGGTAACAAGAGTCGGCGCGTGTCATCATGATGAGCATGCTAATCGCTCACTCACATGCACACTCATGTTAGGACACGTATGTTGTGTGCTAATGGCTTACTTCCTTGCGCGTACAAACCAGGATATGTGGTGACCCGGCTGTCACAGCCCCAATAATCAATACAGTAGTTGACATGAAACGCTCCGTACTGTATGAGCGCTCCTTAATAGCCTTTTACTGAGCAACGAGACACACTGGAAACACACGCCCAACATCTTTTGTGTTGTCATTCATTCCCAGTTAAATCAGCCAAGTGCAAACAGCATCCTTAGCAGGCATTTCTGTCTTGTAGAGTTCCAGTGAAGGGCCATACGAGGCAGCCGCACACAACACAATACGTTACCGGCATGGCCATGAAGGCCCTCAAAATCGAATATTCCGATTTTTACAACTGTCTTTTTGAAATGATCAACAATGAATTCATGTATATATTTTTTAAATGATACTTTTACTAAAAAAAACAAACATATTCCAATTGATTTTTCATTCATTAATAATACATGAATGCATTTGAAAATACATACACATTTTCAATAAAAAAATGTAAATCATTCAAATGATAAACATTTTTTTACCTGTAATTTTCAATAAGGAATAAATTTAATGTATTTAAAAATGTATATTTTTAAAACTAAAATGTTGGGAATAATTTATATATGGGAATAATAATTGGATTAATTACCAATAATGAATTATGTATTTTTAAAATGCATATATTTGATTTAAATATAAATACTGCATTTTTAATGTCTATTTTTAAAATGTGAATAATAATTACAATGTATTTGTTATTAACAATAATGAATTAGTGCATTCACAAAAATGATTCTTCCAAAATGTAATTATTGAATAATAATAGTTTAGTGTAAATTGAATCATGAAATATTTTATTGTAAAAAAAATAATTTAGAAATAAAACAAAATCAAATAAATAATCAACCACAGCAACAACATAACACCTGCGGTGTGATGTTTCCAGGAAGTGGGGGTCCATGTCAGCAATGTTAGGTTACGTGAAGTGTGTTGAAGCCCCTGAGGTCGAGGAAGAGCACAACATGACGACAATCATGTTTATTTGTTTTCATGGAAGTAAAAAAAGTAACTTCTGTGGCTTCATCACACAAAGTGCTTTGTGAGTGTTTTCAGGCATTTCAGGATTGTGTGATGTCAAGTAACACACTTATCTCCTTGGCGACCCCTCTCAGATGGACAATGTCAAGAGTCTCCAGTTTGCTGTGTGAAGCTTTCCTTCCAGCCTGGAGGACCATCCTAAACGCCCACGCTGGACTATGAGAGCCACACAACGCTTGGGAGCTTTTCATGCTGGCACACTACACAGCAACAACAACAACACAAAAGTGGCAACACATGATGTGTTCACGTCACTTCGTCCCTCTCACTTGTTACTCCACCAAAGTGCAAGCGCGGCGCGGAGGTCATGTTGATCTGTTTGTTTCTTGGTGTGTCTTCAAAGTAACTTGAAAAGTTCATGACGGACTTGGATGAAATTTTTCAGGAATTGTCGGAAATTGGATGCGGAAGAACTGTTTACGTTTTGGGGGTGATCCGGATCACCGTATGGATGCAGGAATGTTTTCAAGGATTCTTTAACATTCCGAGATAGGACCATTTGCACCATTTGTGCATTCAACTACACAAAAAATAGTCAGCGCACTTAGAAAAAAATACAGGCCAAGTTTCCAACAGGTTCTACAAAATATCAAAGACTGATCCAATCATGGAATCACTGCAGATACTACAGTCATGGACAAAAACATGTTAGAGGGCCCTTGTTTCTTCAGTGTCTTGTTCATGTGAATGCCTGATACAACTACAGGAACCTGTGTTTGGACAAATATAACAATAGAACAAAAATAGCTGATAAGAGTTCCATTGTTTGGCAGTACAATGCTTTAGCTATTCATGTAAGAACTTAAGTTACAAAAAAATACCCTAATCAAAAGCCTTGGATGAACTGTGATGTAAGGGCTAAGCTACGTGCTCGTTCGACTGCATTTGTCATGGGCACCGCTGATGACTACAAAAAGGCCAGATATGACCTGAGGAGGTCCATACGAGAGGCCAAAAGACAGTACAGACAGAAGCTGGAGGGCTACTATTCCACCTCAGACCCTCGGCGCATGTGGGCGGGGCTCCAGCACATCACAGACTATCGACAGCGGAGTAGCGTAGCCACGTCCAGCCATACCACACTTCCAGATGAGCTGAACGAGTTCTATGCCCGCTTTGACACCCAAACTCCTGATGAGCAGAGAGGGTGGCTGGACTTGGGGAGCACACAGGACTCACCTCTCATGGTGACATCAGCTGATGTGCGCAGGGTTCTGAACAAAACAAACCCACGAAAAGCAGCAGGCCCAGACAACATCTCAGGACGTGCACTTCGGGTTTGCTCATCAGAGCTAGCTGATGTGCTTGCTGACATATTTAACCTGTCGCTTGCACAAGCATCTGTACCGACCTGCTTTAAGTCCACCACCATAGTGCCCGTACCCAAGAAGAGCAACGTGACCTGCTTGAATGACTATCGCCCTATAGCACTCACTCCTATTGTTATGAAGTGCTTTGAAAGAATAGTCATGACCCACATCAAAAAGAGCATCCCGGCAACTGTGGACCCTCTACAGTTTGCATATCGCCAGAACCGGTCCACGAATGATGCAGTCAACACTGCCATCCACACAGCCCTTTCTCACCTACAGGGCCAGGACACATACGTCAGAATGCTATTTATAGACTATAGCTATGCTTTTAATACAGTCTGCCCCCACAAACTCACAAATAAGCTCCTCACACTTGGCCTGTCACCCTCCCTCTGTAACTGGGTGTTTAACTTTCTAACAGGCAGGCCCCAGTCAGTCAGTCCACAATCGCACATCCAGCTCAAGAATTGTGAGCATTGGGACCCCACAGGGGTGTGTGCTGAGTCCGCTCCTCTACACGCTCTTCACCTATGATTGCGTGGCCTCCCAGAACAACACCAGCATCATTAAATTTGCGGATGACACTACAGTCATCGGACTGATCACTGGTGGTGTTGAAACGTCATACAGAAGAGAGGTGGCGGACCTCATAGCTTGGTGTCGTGATAACAATCTCCTTCTCAATACAGATAAGACTAAAGAGATGATCATCGACCCAAGAACAAGGGAAAAGGAGCCGCATAGACCCCTGTTTATTGATGAGACTGAGGTGGAGAGGGTGAAAACCTTCAAGTTCCTTGGCACACACATCAGCGAGGACCTCACCTGGTCTCACAACACCCAACAAATGATGAAGAAGTCCCAAAGGAGACTGTACTTCCTGAGAAGACTGAGGAAATTTGGCATGTCCACCACAATCCTGAGTTGCTTCTACAGATGCACTATGGAAAGTGTCCTTACCGCCTCCATCACTGTTTGGTACGGTAACTGTACAACACGTGATAGGAAGGCACTCCAGCGGGTGATCAAGACCTCACAGAACATTGTTGGGGCAGCCCTCCCCTCACTGCAAGACATTTATACATCTAGAGTCCTACGCAGAACACACAACCTCATCAAGGACAGCACACATCCACAACACTCATTATTCACACTCCTACCGTCAGGCAGACGCTACAGGAGTTTGAAGTCCAGGACCACAAGGCTGGCAAACAGCTTTTACCCACAGGCCATCAGGCTTCTCAACGAAGCACTCGCACACGCCGCACGCAACACACGCACACACTCATAGCACTTTATTTATTTATTTATTTATTTATTTATTTATTTGTATTATTTATTTGTATTCGTGTCTCTTCTGTTGTTGTTGCTTAATTTATTGGTATTTATGTTTCTTATGTTCTTATTCTTTCTTGTGTTTTCTTTCTTTTCTTGGGAGAATGAACAGAATAAGAATTTCATTGCATAGTAGAACTGCTGTTTTACTGTGCACATGACAATAAAACTCTTCAATCTTGAAAGAGAGAAAGCTGTTTTGCCTTTGCCATCAAGAGATCATGACAGAAAATGACGTCAACGTTTCCCTCGATTTCTCCTTCAACTTTCGATCAGCTGATGAGCAGCCTATTTCATGTGAATGTTTTTCTGAAATCAATTGCTTACTCTATTGACTCCACATTGACATTTGACATGCCGCACTCGGGTCACGGGGGTATGCTGGAGCCTATCCCAGCTGACTTGGGGCGACAGGCGGGGTACACCCTGGACTGGTGGCCAGCCAATGGCAGGGCACATATAGACAAACACTCCCATTCATACCTATGGACCATTTAGAGTCTCCAATGAAGCTAACATGCATGTTTTTGTGTGAAAACCCACGCACATGCACACTCCAATCAAACCCAGATCTTCTCCATCTCCTGACTGTGTGGCCAACATGCTATCCACTCGGCCACCGTGCAGCCCAGACTATTATTCATTAATGTGTAAATGTTATTGATCATTATTTTTACAATCTAGCCACGAGGCCAATAGAAAACTAACTTTGTATTGTCTCTGAGTCAATGTACGGTAGATGCAAGCGTACTTTACGAGTGTCCCACAGCCATCTTTGAAGGTTATTTCCTGCAGGAGGAAGTTAAAAGTTCAGCCTGGTGCGGACATAAAACACACTGAAGGTCTTTTAAGAGTTTGATGTTGTAACTTTGAAGTTTAACACTTTAGTCTTTGTCTTCTCTTGACATCCTTTTTCCTTCCCCTCGCTCCCTTTTTTTTCTGCCTTCCTTCACCCCCACCCCCACCCCCGTCCCCTCGTCCTCCTCCCCCTCCCACCAGGGTTGTTGATGGTCTCTGCAGCAGACAAGAAACAGAAACCTCTGCAAACTGCTTGACGAGCCCTGGGGCAGGTGACCGTGTGTGTGTGTGTGTGTGTGTGTGTGTGTGTGTGTGTGTGTGTGTGTGTGTGTTATCCATATGCACTCGTTGACCTACAGCAGCTAAATCCTTTTAGCATTTTCTCTCAGGTTGATGAAAAGGTCGTGAAAAGTCGTCACTAAAGTTGCAGTTGTTTTTTTTTCTTGGGGTGGGGGTGTTATTGTGACTGGGGGTCCTAACAGCCACACGCTGATGGACCATTAGTGTCTCCTAGCAGAGGACCGCTGCCTCCAGACCCTGCAGGCCTCTCGGAATAAATTGATTTTCTTTTTCTATTCCAGGACGCCAGTGGTGTCCATTTCCTGCTCCTGGCCTCCCCCCCCCCCCCCCCCCCCCTGTCTCCCCCTCTCTAGCTTCTCTTACTAGCCCATTCCATACTCCCCCTCCATACTCCCCTCCCAGCCATGCTCATTAATGTCCTATCATTTAGTGCTAATTAGCTGCCAGAGAGTCCAAACATGGACATAAAGCCAACGTGCTGCTTTGTGACCTGAGACTGCAGAAGTTGAAAGGTGAAGGACAATTAACAGTTGAAATGTTAGTGTATCAGCACCAGCCTCACCAGAACCGTTATCATACCGCAGAACAGCTCAGGTCCAAAACAATCCTTTCACTTGGCACAGGATGGAACCTTTCTGCCATAGGGAATCATGGGAAAGAAATCATCTGTTCCAGGGTCAAACTGTGGCCATGATAAAAGCGTGATTGAGTGTACACGCAATGTTTTAAGTCACATTTTAGCATTCATAGCTGTCCGACAAGTGTAAAAAGAAGTGAAGTACTGTATAATACTAAAATGTAAAAGAAAAACATCAAACAAGAGTGAAATACAAATAATCAGTTCCAGTGTCAAACTAAGGCCATCATAAAAGATTTATGAAGTCTACAGGCAGTGTTTGAAGTCACATTTTAACATTCATCCATCCATCCATCTTCTACCGCTTATCCAAGGTCAGGTTGCGAGGGCAGCAGCCTAAGGAGGGAGGCCCAGACTTCCCTCTCCCCGGCCACTTCGTCCAGCTCCACCTGGTGGATCCCAAGGCGTTCCCAGACCATCTGGAAGACATAGTCTCTCCAACGTGTCCTCGGTCTTCCCCGAGGCCTCCTAATGTGCCCTGAACACCTCCCCAGGGACGCGTCCGGGAGGCATCCTGACTAGATGCCCGAGCCACCTCATTGGGCTCCTCTCAATGCAGAGGAGTAGCGGTTCTACTCTGAGTCTCTCCCGGATGACAGTACTTCTAACCCTATCTCTAAGGGAGAGCCCAGCCACCCTACGGAGAAAACTCACTTGGCTGCTTGTACCCACAATCCTGTCCTTTGGGTCATGACCCAAAGCTCATGACCGCAGGTGAGGGTGGGAACGTAGAACATAGCTGATATCTAGCAACTTCCATGCTTTTCTTGATGATAACCAACATCGCTTTAGATTCAAGATTCAAGAGTTTTATTGTCATATGCACAGTAAAACAGCAGTTCTACTATGCAATGAAATTCTTATTCTGTTCATTCTCCCAAGAAAAGAAAGAAAACACAAGAAAGAATAAGAACATAAGAAACATAAATACCAATAAATTAAGCAACAACAACAGAAGAGACATTAATACAAATAAATAATACAAATAAATAAATAAATAAATAAAGTGCTATGAGTGTGTGCATGTGTTGCGTGCGGCGTGTGTGAGTGCTTGGTTGAGAAGCCTGATGGCCTGTGGGTAAAAGCTGTTTGCCAGCCTTGTGGTCCTGGACTTCAAACTCCTGTAGCGTCTGCCTGACGGTAGGAGTGTGAATAATGAGTGTTGTGGATGTGTGCTGTCCTTGATGAGGTTGTGTGTTCTTCGTAGGACTCTAGTTTTATAAATGTCTTGCAGTGAGGGGAGGGCTGCCCCAACAATGTTCTGTGAGGTCTTGATCACCCGCTGGAGTGCCTTCCTATCACGTGTTGTACAGTTACCGTACCAAACAGTGATGGAGGCGGTAAGGACACTTTCCATAGTGCATCTGTAGAAGCAACTCAGGATTGTGGTGGACATGCCAAATTTCCTCAGTCTTCTCAGGAAGTACAGTCTCCTTTGGGACTTCTTCAGAATTTGTTGGGTGTTGTGAGACCAGGTGAGGTCCTCGCTGATGTGTGTGCCAAGGAACTTGAAGGTTTTCACCCTCTCCACCTCAGTCTCATCAATAAACAGGGGTCTATGCGGCTCCTTTTCCCTTGTTCTTGGGTCGATGATCATCTCTTTAGTCTTATCTGTATTGAGAAGGAGATTGTTATCACGACACCAAGCTATGAGGTCCGCCACCTCTCTTCTGTATGATGTTTCAACACCACCAGTGATCAGTCCGATGACTGTAGTGTCATCCGCAAATTTAATGATGCTGGTGTTGTTCTGGGAGGCCACGCAATCGTAGTTGAAGAGCGTGTAGAGGAGCGGACTCAGCACACACCCCTGTGGGGTCCCAGTGCTCACAATTCTTGAGCTGGATGTGCGATTGTGGACTCTGACTGACTGGGGCCTGCCTGTTAGAAAGTTAAACACCCAGTTACAGAGGGAGGGTGACAGGCCAAGTGTGAGGAGCTTATTTGTGAGTTTGTGGGGGCTGACTGTGTTAAAAGCAGAGCTATAGTCTATAAATAGCATTCTGACGTATGTGTCCTGGCCCTGTAGGTGAGAAAGGGCTGTGTGGATGGCAGTGTTGACTGCATCATCCGTGGACCGGTTCTGGCGATATGCAAACTGTAGAGGGTCCACAGTTGCCGCCGGGATGCTCTTTTTGATGTGGGTCATGACTATTCTTTCAAAGCACTTCATAACAATAGGAGTGAGTGCTATAGGGCGATAGTCATTCAAGCAGGTCACGTTGCTCTTCTTGGGTACGGGCACTATGGTGGTGGACTTAAAGCAGGTCGGTACAGATGCTTGTGCAAGCGACAGGTTAAATATGTCAGCAAGCACATCAGCTAGCTCTGATGAGCAAACCCGAAGTGCACGTCCTGAGATGTTGTCTGGGCCTGCTGCTTTTCGTGGGTTTGTTTTGTTCAGAACCCTGCGCACATCAGCTGATGTCACCATGAGAGGTGAGTCCTGTGTGCTCCCCAGGTTCAGCCACCCTCTCTGCTCATCAGGAGTTTGGGTGTCACAGCGGGCATAGAACTCATTCAGCTCATCGGGAAGTGTGGTTTGGCTGGACGTGGGTATGCTACTCCGCTGTCGATAGTCTGTGATGTGCTGGAGCCCCGCCCACATGCGCCAAGGGTCTGAGGTGGAATAGTAGCCCTCCAGCTTCTGTCTGTACTGTCTTTTGGCCTCTCGTATGGACCTCCTCAGGTCATATCTGGCCTTTTTGTAGTCCTCAGCGGTGCCCATGACAAATGCAGTCGAACGAGCACGTAGCTTAGCCCTTACATCACAGTTCATCCACTGTTTTTGGTTAGGGTATTTTCTGTAATACTTGGTGGTGCTAACAGTCTCTTTGAACGTGGTCGGACTGTTGGGCTGCATAGGCATGAGCTCTCGTAGCACGCCATTGCTGCTATGGTTATCATCACACTTCCTTCCTGACTGGTTGACAAAAAAGCCAAGAAAAAGGCAAAAGACACTTGTGGAGTTCATCCTGTAGAGATCTGCGAGTTACTGCCAACATGCGCGAAGATGGTTTCAACTCCGAGTTTTAAGAAGAAGAAGACTGGATGGAGGACCTAGTGACACATTCGAGGAGGAGGAAGTGGGTCAGCAGAGAAGGTGTCTCCAGCAGAGATTTATGAGAAGAAGCGGCAGGAGAGTGGAGTGTGTGTATGTGTGTTGGTGGTGGTGGGGCGGGGGGGTCATGTAGCTATCGAAACTAAATCAGACTGTCAGGCCGGGGCTGAATAGGACCCGGGGCGACGCAGAGAGGCGGAGCCTGGCCACGGAGGAAGAAGTGGGCCATGCAGGAGATGGAGGAGTGATGGAGGAAGCTTCCAGGCTGCTGGAATTCATGGAGCAGAAAAGTGGCCAGGCGAGGAAGAGGAGGAGGAGGTTGCAGAGGACTTTGGGAGGCTTTTAGATGATGTAACTGCCTGTTGTGGCAACCAGCGGTCCACAAGTAATGGAAGACTCATGACTGACTGACATGACCTCACATGCAGACTACACTTAACAAGCATCATTCTTATTGCTGTTTCCAGTATCTTCACCATCTTATTGTTGCACTATGACAGCATAACAACAATAAACATCTGATGTTTTGTCACGATAGGTAGGCATGAGTAGAGGCTGTTGAGTGCTTGACCCCCCGTGTGCAGAGACGAGGCGATGGAGTACAAAAAGAAAGGTTCTTAGAGTGTAAAACAGGAGCAAACAAAAGGCTCTGTGACCAAAAGTGCAGTTAGTCCAGGTCAGTAAATCGTTCAAGTGCCAGCACTGACTAGGAGACGAGGGTAACAAAGACAATGGCAATGAACCAGCGCCGCACGTACGACGGCGCTGGCCCTTTAACCGCCGCAGCTGTCTGGCCACCAGGCGTGAAGCGGCTGTCTCCGCCACCACGCGGGAAGTACAGCTCACCAAAATAAAGGAAACATAACATTTTTGCTGTAAAAAAAGTGCGCATCTCCTAATGTTAGTATACCCTTCTTTCCTTAGAGTTTTAGTTTTGGAGGGAAAAAACCCAGTTTTTCTTTGGTGAATGACAAAGGGCAAAGGGCAAAGTCATTTTCATTTGCTGGGGTTTTGTTTCCTTCAAGCTTTCCTATCCAGTGTACACCATCGTCCCTTGCAGCAGCGCATGTCTGCTTGCATGGATGACTGAGAAAATGTACAAATATTCACATTTGAAATCAGAGGATATTTACACTTTATCAAAAAATGATTTATGGAATGCCAAAATAGTCAATTAATTGTATCATCGATCAATCATTGATGAATTGTTGCAGCTCTACTTGCCTCTACTGACTTTTTTAAGACGACAATTACAAAAAATGGAATATATTTTTGGAGAAGGTAGCCATTTTTGTGTCAGTAAAGTTCATAGTGGCTATTCTGATGGAGCCTTATCTTCCAAACTTTCTTAAGGACACACACAGAAACAGGGTGCATATTTGTGAACACACTCAGATGAAAACTCTTCAGAAATCTCATGTCAATTTTCTTTGACTGGCTTTTGAAAGATCCATCTTCTGGTGCTTATGCAAGGTCATCTGGCGAGGGCAGTCAGCTAAGCGGGGAAGCCCAGACCGAATTAGGCGGTCCGGTACCCCATACTCTGGTACCCCAGTGGATTCCTCAAGGAACACGGTCTCATGCCTTCCTCGAGTCCACAACACACATGTAGACTGGTTAGGCAAACTCCCCTGCACCCTCAAGAAGCGTTTGTCCACAGTTCCACGACAAGTAAGAAAACTGCACTGCTCCTCCTGAATCCGAGATTCACCTGTTCGGTAGACTCCCCTCTCAGAACCCTTGAATAGACCTACCAGGGAGGCTGCCAGTCCAGAGGCACCACCCTTGATGCTGCAGAGACGTGTCAACCAAGACAGCTCCACAGCATCCAGGACCTGAAGGAACTCTGGGCGACTCTCATCCACCCCGGGGCCCTGCCACCGAGGAGCTTTTTGACCACCTTGGCAACCTCAGCCCAGAGATAGGAGAGCCCACCGTGGAGCCCCCAGGCAGCGCTTCCTCATTGGAAGACGTGTCGTGTTTTTAAGAATACGTTTCATTAAAAACAGGCACCCTTTTTAATGAAAGCAGGCATTTTTTCCAGTCAGTGAAGCTCGTGGTTCTTATTCTGATGTAGACTTACCTTACGAACCCCGCTATGAAATCCCTTTTACTTTTTCCCAAATTCCGTTTTTTCTGTTTGAATTTTGTACATTTTCACCTTTTGCACATATTTTACCAACATGGAGTATGCACTTTTTGGGCCGGTGAATAAAATGTTGATGATCTTTACATTGATTGATTCAATACATCATTGGCCAATTTTTAAAGGGATGCAGCTTGGCTGACTTTGGTTTGGGGACGCCAGCCTCAGCACACATTGCTACCAAATCTGCAACAAACTGTGATCAAGGAAAATGTAGGTACCGAATAATTCCAACTGCATTATTCATGTAAGATATTTTTATGACACCCTTTTTCTCTTTACGCAATTCCACAAGATGCGGCAAACAGCACTCTTATTTTGAAGGCCGGAAGTGTGTTGTGTGTGTTGAGAATGTCTGTTGACGGTTAAGACAAGAATAAACGTGCCTCGACTTTTTTCCACTCAGAACCAGAAAGGGTCCGTGCATCAGAGCGGTAAAAAAACACTCATCCAGCCGCTAGCATGGCGAAAGCCTGAGAACTAAGATACTCACAAGAACTAAACATGGCCAGGACGAAGGTAGCAAGAACATCAGAACAAGAGCATAGTGTGTCTGAACATGAGAAGACAATCTGGCAAGTGACGAAGCAAAAGGCAAGGCCTGAATAGTCCAACGTTGATTGAGCACAGGTGTGGCAGGAACTCCTCCCCTAGGTAGGCAGGTGCGCTGCAATGAAAGACCATTAGATGGCAGCAGAGCAGCGACTCAGACTATGGCAACTATGCACTGTTTGCTGGATAATTTTATACAGGGCTACATACAGGCACCCAGCCTCTACTGGTAGCGGTAGCAAATACAATAACGGACACATACAACAGAGCACAGATAGATCGCAAAATACACCACAACACAATGCCCGTTCATACGCTGTTAAAATATATACAAAATTGCACTTCAAAAAATCTGCGAAAGGTGAAGCACGGTGTCGTGAGGGAACAAAAAAAATCGTAGGCACTTTTTTTTTTTACAGAAACAAAGAACCCTATTGACCCTATTAACACGCTAGAACCACTATGCTAGAATGTCATATTGCTGATGCACACTTTTGCCAGCTAGTGCATTTTGATGCGATTTACATGAGAGCACACACACACACACACACACACACACACACACACACACACACACACACACAAACACACAGTAATGAGCTGGTGGCAGTGAGCGTTATTGACGGCTGCCTTAATGATGACTTGAACAAAGAGTGTGTGTTTAGTAGCGGTCAATATGTCCAAAGAGCCATTAGAATGACACACACACACACACACACACACACACACACACACACACACACACACAATGACAGCACTGAAACAGCCATTAACGTGCGCGATGACTCAACAGCGTTACGATGAAAAGCTGCTGGCGTTCATCATTCACAGCCTTAAGCAATATAAATGTTTATGTGGCTTGGCTTAAAGCGGCCATCAGAGGCCATCAGTAATCCTCACAAGCAGCCTGGATGACACCCGAGAGCGCAGCTAGGCTAAAGACCACCCCACCCCACCCCCGCCTCCCACGTTATTACACTCCATGCACCTGAAGGAGACTCCGATTGCACTTGAACAATGACATGCAGTCCGTTTGACGAAAAACATGAAGCTGATGTTCATTTTTCAAGCGTCTGTCTCGATGTTTGGACCGCTCATTGTCGGCCAGAGCCTCAAAGCCGACAAGCGTTACGCAAATGAGGCTGAAGACGGAACACAGCCGTGATGAAGCCGAGCCGAACGCAACCACCAAGTCACTTTTTGCTTGGAAAAACAAAACAAAACACAAGTGAACTTTGAGACGGTTGTGCAGGGCTGCAGCATGTCTGCTAAAGGGCAACCAGCATCATGCATCTCCTCTGGGGACATTTCCATGGCAACAACAGACAGCCAACACAACAAATGAGGGAGGAGATCGCCTCCCCCCCATCATCCAAACCTCCCTAATTTGACACCGGCGCTGCAAACAAACTTCCCCTGTTAGCCAAGTCAAAAAGTTCCAGCTCATTAGCGGCTGACGCTTTTGAGGCCGCTAACGAGAGAGAGAGAGACGTCCAATTAGCCTCCGAGCAGACAAAGACACAGACTTTGAGGAGGCGTAAACAAAGAGTTTGGTTAGTGCACATTTGGGGAGCAAGCAGCACACTGTTTGTAAGCTTGTTAGCAACTTAGATAGCTTAGCATTGTGGTTACCGCATGTAAATGGGATCGAGTTTCAGCGGCTACGTGGCTTGTATTAACGCTTCCTGGCTTCACGGTGGACTAAAACTCTCGTCATGCTTTGCTGCATCCTGTATTAAATGACCAGGAGGAAACCATACCTGAAAAACGTCAAAACACCACAAAAAAAGGCAAATTTTATGAGAAAAACTTTGTAATTTTACCAAAATGGAGTTGTAATATTATGATGAAGATACTGTGATTTTTATGGGATCGTAGTTGAAGTATGATGAGAAAAAAAGTTGAAATATTAAGAGAATAAAGCCGTAATTTAGAGAATGAAGCTGTCATTTTATTTTGCCAAGAATAAAGTTGTAATATTCCAAGAAAAATGACATAATATTACAATACAATTACTGTAATGTAGAGTATGTGAGTTATTTGACTGGAGTTTAATATTACAGGAAAAAAGCTGTCATTTTCCAAGAATAAAGATGTAATATAAGAAGAAAATTGCTGTGATATTACGATAGAGTTATTGTCATTTTACAAAAATAAAGTTTTAATATTACAAGAAAAATGCTGTAATATTACAATCAAACTTTTACGTGATTTTAGTCGTAACATCAGGAAGTAAAGTCGTAATGTTACCAGAAAGAGTTAGAATATCATGAGAATAAAGCACTGAGTTTGAATATTATGATGAATATATTGTGATTCTTATGGGATTGTAGTTGAAACGTAGAGAGGAAAAAAAACCTCGTAGTTTGACGGGAACGAAGTGTTAAAATTACAATAAAAAAGTTGTCATTTTACTAAAGTTGGAACATTATGAAAATAAAGTGGTAATATTACACAAAAACATTAAACACCACCAAAAAAAGTTATTTTATGAGAATCATGTGGTAAATACATTTGATAATTAACAAATTAATTACAAGAATAAAGTTTTAATATTCCAAGAAAAATACTGTGATATGACAATGGAATTACTGTAATATTTATGTAATTATAGTTGGAACGTTAGTGTCGTAATATTAAAGCCGTAATGTAAGCATGTTCCCTCGCTACATCGCCGTGCACCTTTCGCAAATTTCTCAAAGTGCAATTTTGCATGTTTTTGTTTTTAACAGCATATGAATGTGCATCGTGTCCTTGTGGTGTATTGGAGTGATCTATCGCTGCTCTGGTGTACGTGTCTGTTATTGTATTTACTACCGCTGCCAGTAGAGGGTGTTGTATGCTCATGTGAGACTTGAAGACGTGTCCAGACGTGTCCACTTCATCTTAGTATGTAGGGAGCCACAATAGTCCTGATTGGCTAAAGGAGAACCCGCCCATTGTGTTCTGCATTCTGATTGGCTGTAGACTATTGTCAATCAATCTCCTTGGTGCAGGACTGCCTGTTTCCTGTTGTATGATCGCTAGCTGCTAGCGATCATACACGCTGAATGAAGGCAGAAGTTATGCGGCTGTAGGGCGCCTGGAATACTGTAAATGAATCTTTGGTTGATGGAGGACGAGGAGGAGGAATATGTTTGAACAAGGATACAAAAACGCTACAGCCTAACAGCGCCAGGACAAGCCACGATCAGAGGAGTGAAATACGCATGAGTCACTTCATTTCTTGTGTCCAATCAGTAAGTTGATCATTAAAATTCAAAGGAGATTTGAACTTGGACAGTGCATAAACGTGATCAAATGTTATTGCCTGTTTGAGAAAAGTGGCTTTTACAGCCTTAAAACATATACAATCATTGACAACAATATAGTTGGCTACTTGGCGGATTTTGCTTATGGTGGGCTCTTTTGGGAACCTATGCCCCGCGATAAATGAGGGAAGACTGTCTTCCAAGAATAATGATGCAATAGTCCAAGAAAACGTTAGAATTATTGTAATTTTACAAGAATAAAGATGTTGAGGAGACTAAAGTCATAAAAGTACCAGAAAAAGTTCTAATATGATGAGAATAAGCTGGCATTTTCCAACTACTTTTGCTGTATTTTCCTTTCAGTGGAGCTGTGATGCTTCTTGGCACATCCAGTATTCACATGTGGACTCACGTGGCTCGTGTCCACCATCATCATCAGCGCAACCAAACACGGTCCAGTCAGCCTCCATCCTGTCAACAGGAAAATGGCGTTTAAGGAAAGGAAAGTCGTGTTCAGCATCACATGATGTTTACGCCACAGGAGCAGCAACCACTCGCTTAGCAACTGTCGCCATGGTAACCCCCATCAGCGACGCAACAAGCGGGCACACGACTGACATAGACCTAGACCAGACAGAATGTGACAGACGCACAATCCACATGAGCGTCACACCCGTCCACACCTTCGGGAATCAGCGGTCGAGAATTCCAGTATTCTGTACGTCCCTGCAGGCAGGGGTTCAGCGTGACTTTGTGGGATCACATGACCCGCAGGAACACTGGTGGACCTTTGGAACGTTTGAATTTTAATTAGAGGGGAGAACTTTATCTGGCTCGCTCGCTCGCTCACTCCCTTCCCATCAGCCACCTGCTGGATGCTGCAGCAGAATGTCAGTTGGCTTCTGGTCTTTAATTGGACGCACACACGCACACACACACACACACACACACGCACACACACACACACACACACACACGCACACACACACACACACACACACACGCACACACACACACACACACACACACACACACACAAGAACCTAGGAGAGGTGTGTGTGTGTGTGTGATTAGTTTCTGGGATCATGTCTCAGTGAGCATTTTGAGTGCATAAGTGCGCTACCCCCCAGAAGTATGGCAAAAGGCAGTGCATGCCAGCACCCAGATGTTGCACTGAAAACAGGCAAAATGGCAGACACTCACCACCCATCCTGGGTACGTGGCGGAAGGGGAGGGACTACATCAAGTGGCTGCAAAATAGGAGAGAAGATGAAGAAGTGGCTAAATGTCCTCAAGAATAGTCATGGATGAGGAATAGCTCTACGCCGAGGGGGGGCAAACTTCTTGACTCGCGGGCCACACCGGGTTAGAACATTTGGCCGAGGGGCCGTCCGTCAATACTCACGGTGCGATGACATGATATCATTTTCACTCTCACCCGCACTCGCACTTTGACAGGTTTTCACAGTTTGGGGACTGGAACACGAACAGAAGTTCATCCTTCAACCTCAAACGCACGACGTCATCATCAAGCGTACGTACTTATTCATATAAGCGTGTCTCCTTCCTCCTTTCTGCCATGACGGTGCGCTCTCTCCTATGAGGCCTTCAGGTGCGCTCGTAATTGTGAGGGTTAGGCGCTAATGGGTTTTGCTTTTATTCACATACCCCCAGTAACAATTGCCGTACCCCACTTTGGGGACCTAGGACAGAAATCACCTGCTTCGACTACAGTAGCACTGCAAGGCAGCTTCAATGTTAAGACTTTTTCAGATTAAGACCTGCTGTGTGCCTGATGTGGCCCGCAGGCCGCAGTTTGCCCTGCCCTGCCCTACACTGTCAAAATTTGCACATTCAAGAAGTACGTACGCAGCGTACACGGTACACGTATCGCAGTGCACTGGCGGAGGTGTTCCACTGGAAACACAGCCACCATTTTGGCCAATTTCAGTGCAACAAACTTTTGAGTGCACTGCATTTTGCCCTAATCCTCATTCTGAGTGCATTTATGTGCTCAAAAGACTAAGTGTAAGTACGGAGGTGCGCCAACGGAGACACAGCAAGAGATGACGCAGTGATGGACCCTCGATAGTCGCCACCTTGGCTACCTTGTGAAAAGGGAGGGGCTAAAGTGAAAAAGTGAATCAATCGTCATTTCTGGCAGCACCCAGGACCCGACTATACTTATTGAAGTGTACTGAAGAAAGTATTCCATGTGGGACAAAGCCAAACACACACACACACACACACACACACACACACACACACACACACACACCTTCCATTGGTCCAGATGTGTTGCAGCTGATTAGGTCCACATTGAAACACTGTGGGAGGAGAAGCTTCGGTGTAAAGCGGGAGTGAATGTGTTCACTGTGCTTGTCTGACAGCTTTTGATGTGAGGAGCAGGAGGAGGAGCAGGAGGAGGAGCAGGAGGAGGAGGGGGTAGATTCATGCATTATGTAACTTTGTGTAGCAGTGTTGAGAGAAGAATGGAACGCCGTGTGTGACGGGTGGGACATTGAGTTGTGTTGTCCTGTGTGTCCTGTTCCTGTGTGACTCTTATTTTGTATTTCTAGTTCCTGTTTTGCACCTTTACTGTGGGTCTGAGAAGCAGTGCAGCCAAGAGGCTACATGCTACGAAATGAAGATGATAGACTGTTGGGAATAAAATAAACGTAGAATAAAATAAAAAATAAAAAAATTAAAGTAGAATTTGCTTCTGATAGCATTTAGGCCAGCAGAGAAGGCCTTGCTGGCCCTGACCGCCCACCACTACCATTGATACTTTGCCACCGTGCCCTTTTGTCTATTGTAAAATACAGGCTGGATTGACCGCAGCTCCCATCACGTAATAACAAGACGTGACAAAGAGGGCTGAGGAGCCAAATAAGAAGCGTGTGTCCATGGGGGCGGGGCTAAGAAAGGTCTGAATGAGACATTTGACCTGGTCTGAGTAAAGGAGGATGTTTTCTAAACGCCATGAAGTAGAAGGCGAGGAGGAAGAGGAAGAGGAAGAGGAAGAGAAGGTGTCACTTTCATCAAAATTTAGGAGGTGATGATTGGAGGTGTGAACTTCTTCTTCGCACTCTTTGTGAGTGAGTGTGCGAGTGCGTCTCACGCTCTATCACTGTCAGTGCGAGACACCACTTACAGTAGATGAAAAGAGAGACAGCTAGACGGGGGAGAACCCGCTTATGTCGCCATCGTGACAGCCAGAGGGCTTCTTTCTATGAAAACTTATCAGTTTATGCCAGGGGGGTCCAGGGCCACATGGAAGGATGCAAGGGCCACTAGGACGTTTCTTGTAAAGCAACACGTGGAGATATGCATAACAACCTTTAGATAGTTCAAGAAAAAAATTGCATCTCAGTTTTGTGATGTCGGTGAAAATCCATCCATCCATCTTGTTCCGCTTATCCAAGGTCGGGTCATGGGGGCAGCAGCCCAAGAAGGGAAGCCCAGACTTCCCTCTCCTTGGCTACTTTGTCCAGCTCCTCTCGGCGGAAGCCGAGGCATTCCCAGGCCAGCTGAGAGACGTAGTCTCTCCAAAGTGTCCTGGGGCTTCCCCGAGGCCTGCTACCGGTCGGACGTGCCCGGAACACCTCCCCAGGGAGGCAACCAGGAGACATCCTGACCAGATGCCCGAGCAACCTCATTTGGCTAGTCTCAATGCGGAACCCAATATAGTAGACGTAATAGAAAATGAGGCATTTTAGACATAAATGAGATAAGATAGACTCACACGTTAGCGTACTTCCTGCGGTGGCTATTGTTAGTCAATCGTTGCATCCACACTGGAATGGCTCACTGGGTGAAAACAATGTAATGCACAAGGTGCACGCACATGTGGTGCTGTCAGCAGACCACGTGACACACTAAACTATAGAAGAAGAAAGAAGGCATGTGCCTGGCTCCATCGTCTTACGGTTTCCAAGGCCCATCTAGACTTACGACAAAGTCACTTTCAGGAAAAAGACAACAAAAGATCAGAAGAATGTCGACTGGGGTGAGTCATGTCCGGCAAAATATTCGGATATTATGCTTTTTGTCAAAGCTCTCTCCTGGTCTCCAGGTGGCGACGGATCGTGACATCATCGTTTGTAAAAAACAGCGGTTCGGCCGTCTATACAAAAACTACAAGCTGATGTTTTCAGATTTTCCCACTCTGGAAGCCGTTTTCCAAAAATACTATTTCAGGGCACCCAGAACTCAGTTTCCGCGTGGATTTGAGGCTGAAACGATAAAATACTTTGCCGTTTTGATGTGAAGACCAATGTAGAATACTACTAGAATACTGCCACTGTTTGTGACTCACGATCACTTTATTAACAAGCAGAAAACACAAGCAGTGGATTTTCACACAGGAGCTGCTGTCGGCCACTCTCTACACTGCTAACCTGCTGCTAGCACTCAGTAAACAGTCAACTGCAGCTAGCTGACGTCACACACACCACTTCCCAGGGTCCACTTCTTAAAGACAAGTGACATGACAAGTCACAGATACCGTATTACTCTGAATGCATTATATTTGCATTTTCGTTCCTTTTGCCATTTTTATGCTTGAAATGCTTAATTTTGGCCAAGAAGATGTACAATTGGCTGAAATAGGCATATTTTTTAAACAAATAATAGTCAACCACAGAGCATCCATATTTGAGGAATTAACTCTGCGATATAGCGAGGACGCGATGTTTCAAGGTTCAAGATCAAGATTGAAGAGTTTTATTGTCATGTGCACAGTAAAACAGCAGTTCTACTATGCAATGAAATTCTTATTCTGTTCATTCTCCCAAGAAAAGAAAGAAAACACAAGAAAGAATAAGAACATAAGAAACATAAATACCAATAAATTAAGCAACAACAACAGAAGAGACACGAATACAAATAAATAATACAAATAAATAAATAAATAAATAGATAAATAAATGAAGTGCTATGAGTGTGTGCGTGTGTTGCGTGCGGCGTGGGCGAGTGCTTCGTTTGAACCACGATGTAGCTGTCACAGCGTGTGTTAGCAGCGTTTCGCTGGCTGCAACCTCAGGATGCAGAGATGGGACCCCAGTGCAGGTAAAAGCCATTTAATAACAGAAAAATGCAGAGTAGGAAGAGCAGAAGGAGGGATCCGGCATCAAAACAGGCTAACAAGCACAAGGAACCAACAAAGGACAGACGGCAGAGGCTGAACTAAATAATCAGAGAGCAAATTAGTGTGTAAATAAAGAAAGTAAATGCAACAGAAACAACACAGACCCAAACCGGAAGAATAGCAAAATAAAGGCATGGAAAGTGGAACTAAGGCATAAAAAGGAAAAGGAAGACGCTGACTAGCAGGCAGAAGAGAAGCACAGTAGCGAGTGTGACAGTAGCGACGGATGACTTTTCAGCCAAAAGCTTTTCTCCAGCTAACGTGGCTGAAAAACAACATTCCACAGGAGGTACTTCTGGATGAGAATCACAGGCGTACGACAACAGACACTTGCATTGCTTTCCTTCGCAATCACGTGTTTTCAAATTACCACCAAACATTTCACTCGTACTCGTCACTGGCAGCCTTCTATGGCGTCAGCGTGTGTTGAATGTGTCACAAGACAAGAGGCAGCACAACAAGTATTGCTCCTTGTATCAAATGGTGCCATTTTCCCGCCGTGAGGGTCCAGGAAGATGTTACTGACGTGGCTTTAAACCACAGTCAGTCTGGATCAAGTGTTCTCCCTCCATCGTGACTTATTCATTCTGTCTATTTAGCTGACTTTTTAGTAATAAAGACGTCCCAGCATGCTTTGCTCTCTCCCATCAAATAAAGATGAAGGTGTCGCTCTAATCGACATTGTAGCCCATGAATCATTCAGCAGTGTTAGTCTAACATCCAACATTCCAGGTCAGCGCTTTCACTCGTCATGACGCCTGCACAACGGCTCCACCCACTTCCCCATCCCGTCCCTCGGGCCTCCCACCCCAAGCGGAAACGCCACACATGTTGGGTTTACACTTATCGCTTTCTACGATGGCGCGTTCACGTCAGCCTGTTATTGTGCTTTCTTGTGCTAACTGGATCGTTATACTGAAAAGTGGGCCTAATATTTTGATGCTCTCATGAGACTATGTTAGTTCCACCTCTTTAAAGCTTCTGAAATGCTTCGATGCGTAGTGATGGTGCAAAGTTCATGATGGACTGTGATTGTTGTTGTTTACAGCGTTACGTTGTGGGGGGAGCTGTTGTGTGAAACATTAGCAACACCGCTAATGAATTATGAATACAATACAAAAGTATGGATGCTACTGACAAAAAGGACAAATGGTGTTTAGACACGAGACAAACAAAATACAGGACTGTGTGTGTGTGTGTGTGTGTGTGTGTGTGTGTGTGTGTGTGTGTGTGTGTGTGTGTGTGTGTGTGTGTGTGTGTGTCCACCACTCAAAGTAGGTCAGCGAGGAGGCCTCCCTAGAAAACGACGTGAACTTGTCACCTTGAATAGCACTGTGGACCGCTGAGGGAGGAGACGAGGGGAGACAGACGAGCAGGAGAGGCGGGAGGACGAGGAGGAGCGAGACGATGATGAAGACAAACAAGAGTCATGGACAGGAGGTGAAAGACGCTGTCGTAGTTTTAATTCCAATACACACAAGAGCCACTTCATGAGGCATACTGCAGTGTTTCTCACAGGATTGCAATCTATTTGTGGCGGAGGTGGCTTTGGTGGGAGTTGATGTAATAATGTGATGACACTGTCTAATTTGCATACTTGGCAATGATGCATTAGCATGGACAGTAATCTGCCATGTATCGTGGTTAATCGGCTACAGACCCGCCTGTGATAAGTGAATTCCCGCAAAGTAGGATTGCTTATTTATAAATGGAATATTTTCATAATTAGAGCATAGAAAACCTGTTTAGGACCTTCTAAATACGCTCATTAGAGCCCTCGAGACATGAAATAACAGCTCTATAGTCACCTTTACACTCCTATTGCCCAATACAGTACACATAAGTAAGAGACAATAAGCCATTTAAGACATACGCTATACGCTAGGCACGGGTTGCTGCAGCAACCGTAGCCCATGTTTCTATTAGGAATCCATATTGTGGATTATTGTGCCTGATCATTCAAAGCAGCAATAAAAGTCTGCCGTTCCGCCAATCAAGTCTGGCGTTTCTTACAGTAACATTACTGACACCTAGTGGCCAGTGCAGAATACTAAACGTCATTCACAGCGTCTTTAAATGCATCTTCTGAATGCCTTATATTTGTATTTTACATCATTTAGCCATTTTTATGATTGAAAATGTTTAATTTAGGGAAAAAAAGTCAAATGTGCTTCATTATGCATGTTTTGGACTACTAACAGGCTGTATTCAATCATGAAACTGCATGACTGAGCAGGAGTGACAGAGTGAAGCCACAACATTCAAACAGCAAAGTGGCGAGGGACTCCTAGAATTGTGGGAGAGACAAAAGGTAAAGTAAATGACATGAAAAGCACAACAAATACATTTCGAATGATACTACTTTCTTCTGTTGCATCTTTTTGTCACTTTTTCATGTAAAAGACATCAAGATGGAGCTGCCCATGAGGGCTTTCAGATGGGGGGGGGGCCCACAGCAGCACCCGCTGCTCGTTGAGAAGAGCGACACGTGCTTTCATGTGTTTGTTAGAAAAGCCCACAATTTTTACATGTTTACGTCATTGTTTCATGGATAATATTCTCCGTCTAGCATTTTGCACTTTGTCATGTCACAGTAATGCGCTATGTGAAATCTGTACAGTAATGCCTCGTTTATCACGGTTCATTGGTTCCAGACCCGACCATGACAGGTGAATTACCGTGAAGTAAGATCTCTTACTTATAAATGGAATATTTTTAGTTAGAGCATAGAAAACCTGTTTATGACCTCCTAAATGTGCTTTTTAACATTAGAGCCCTCTAGACATGAAATAACACCCCTATAGTCACTTTTACACTCTTATTACCCAATACAGTAGACATAAGTAAGTGTGTGTTGCTATAAATGTGTTCCGGTGCTAGGGTAGTAGAGTTGTGGGGGTGTGCGGGTGGAGGTGGGGCCTGAAAGGAAGTGACATCGGGGTTTGTAGTTGTTTTAGCTTGCCGTGGTTTACGGTAGTTCATCTTACGAATGATTGTGTCTGTTGTGAGATAATTCAAACCTGCAATAAAAGCCTGTTGTTCTGGTGACACCTCTGGTGCTTGTGTGTCTCACTGAATATTACAGTAACATGTGAGCAGTGTGGAATACTGCATATCCTCACAGCGTCTTTAAAAGCATCTTCTGAATGCCGTGAAATTCAGAACGTGAAGTGCAGAGGGATTACAGTACATAACGATCTCCAATGCTGCCACAGCTGAATAAATCCACAAAAGACAAACTGCGGTGTTGAACACACACATTTATACCTTTTCCCATCCAAACCAGTTCAATCCCAGGAGACATCCCACCCTTTTTACTAAGAGCACTCTTATTTTGAAGGCCAGATGTGTGTTGTGTGTGTTGAGAATGTCAATTGACGGTTGATACGAGCTGGGTGCCAGAATAAACGCGCCTCTCGTCTTTTTTCCACTGAGAGCCTGCACGTGGTCAGCGGGCATTATAGAATGTTCCCTACTTTAAAGCAGGAAAACACACCAGAAAATATCGCGGGTTCGATCCTCCGTCCTCCCGTGAAAGTATCCTTGCTCCTGATGCTGTGTTATCAGTAGGTAAATGTACTAACAGTGTCAAAGCGCTATGCAAGTCAAAGACCATTTACCATCCATTTACCATCCATTTACCATCCAGCCACACACATGCACCTGCACTACGCTCTGCTAACCCCGCTAGCTTCCATTCACTCTTTGTAACAGAGGAGTTTCCAAGGTTTTTCGCCGTCGTTTGGACATGTTTAGTAGTGTTTGTGATGAGACTCGGCCACAATGGAGTGTTCTTCTGCTTGCGGGTGGCAACCAGCTTTGAGGCACAATACCACGCCTACCACATTGGAGTGTGGCCCAGAGTTAAGAATCTCGTGAAGGAAGCCGGTGTTATTCGATCTCTAAAGTACAGCGGATCGGCAGCAGATCTGGATCCTGAAGATTGGAACTTGACATCCCTAGTATCTAGTACGTATCTAGTATACTCTTGAGTGGTCCGACTACTCGCTAAGTTAGCAATTCTGATGCGTCCTGCTACATCTTCTTATTCTCTGGCAGTCCCGTTATAATGTGAGGGCGAAGAGGTAGCGGCACATTCATCTGTTGCCGACATTAATACCTAAAAATGCTGCTTCATTATCTTTTCTATTATCCCTGCAAATGCAGAATGACATATTTGATGTGACCAAGCAAATGAGTGTAATATCTAATAAGATCTCTCATTCATTTTATTTTTGACAACATGCCTAGGGTCAATAGAAAATGAGACGTAGGCCGAAAGTGGTCTCCATACCAATTTTAGGCAGCCCTGGCATAGAGGAAAGAAGAAGCGAGTGAAAGTGGGTTGGTGGTCCCAGAGAAGAAGCCCCCGCTGAGGGATTTGACAAAAGCTACTAGAAAAGTCAACAAGTGGTGTAAGAAAGTGAGCATGTCCAAACATGGTAAATCCATTAGGCTTACGGTCAGTGCCTCATGGACACGCTACATCCTCAGAGCCTCAAAGGGCAGATTTGGGGGTGGGAGGGGTGCCACTTTTCTTGAAAGACAAGCTGGAGTGGCACAAGTCAAAAGACAGTTGAAGAAAAAGACCAATGACATGGTGGTTGATGGTGGGATTGGCAGGAGGACTTTCAAGCAGGTTTTGTTATCTCTTTTTGGACATTTAAATCATATATTCCAAAGTAACGATGCAATCATGCAGTTTAGTCATCCTAAGGGATCAAAATTAGATAATCATACTTGCCAACCCGGATCATTTTCCCAGGACACCCCCTGTTTTTCATGGCATTCTCCTGGCGTCTTTCAGACATTTGGAATACTTGTTGACATAGTTAGCAGAGCTGCAGGCTTCAGTTTAACAAAGTGCCGGGCGTATACACAGGGCGGGCTTATCTATTCAGAGGCTGTATCGTGTCCAGGAAGAAAAATGTTTTGTTTTAAGCTGTGTAGCAAAGCCTGCCATGCGAAAGCAGAATTTCAAAAACAAGCGTTTGAACCCCTCCTCTCTCAAAAGTGGAGCAAAGAAGTGGGGGGATGATAGATTGTTCTCACATTTCATGCTCATACATGGGTTATAGACCAGGGGTGTCCAAAGTGCGGCCCGGGGGCCATTTGCGGACCGTGGCTGTGTTTTTCTTGGCCCGAGACACATTTTAAAAATACAATTAAAGAAGCAAACTAACAAAAACAATAACAGAAGTGGAAGAAAGTGCAGTCATTTTACCAAATATTTGTGCCGATGTCGAGCGGGTTTGGACCCCAGAAGCAGAGGCAGGGAGCTTTTGGAGCAGTTCAACACTTTTAATACAAACAGCTAATACAAACAAAAGTGTGCAGGCAAATGATCCAAAGACAACAGAAGGCGATGGTGTATAAAAGGCAAAAATAGGAAACACCATGAAAAACAACAGAAGAAGCTGGCTGCGTAGCTGGGAGGCAGCTGGGCTAGCCTGGCTAAAACAAGAGACTAGGGGTTGCTGTCTGGCAGCAGAGTAGGAGTCCACGTGTGGGCAGACGGCGGTAGTCAGAACAAAGAACCAGCAGTGTCCAGCTGCAAGCAGTCAGCCTAAATGTAGGACGAGTAATCAGCTACAGGTGTGCCCAGTGTCCCCACCTCCAGCCCGCTCAAGGGGTAACTGCAAAAGAAAACACAGACCTGGGGTTCACAGACCCCCCCCCAGTCCACCAAATACTGGAAACTCCTTCCCCTTCTTCTCACATCCAAAATGGCCTTGACTGTAAATGCTAGGTGGCCGTCAACCAGCCTGGGAGGAGGAGGAGGCACCTCCAGAGGGCTGAGGGTGCTGGAGGCGACGGGCTTCAGGAGGGAGACGTAGAAGGCCGGGTGTATCCTGAGGGATTCTGGGAGGCGGAGCTGAACAGAGGCGGGGTTCAGGACACGTTCAACGGGGTAAGGGCCAATGTATCTGGGTTGAAGCTTCTTTGAGTCGTTGTGGAGAGGTAAGTTGTGGGACGATAGCCACACCCTTTGTCCCGGCTTGTACTCTGGGGCGGTTGAGCGCTGGCGGTTGGCTAAACGCTGATTGCGTTCAGAAGTCCGTGCGAGGGCCGCCCGTGTGTTGCGCCAGGCCCGGCGGGCACAGCGGAGTTGTGCAACAACAGAGGGGACTGCCTCTTCCGACTCTAGAGAAGGGAAAGCTGGGGGTTGGTACCCATAAGCCACGTGAAATGGGGAGAGGCCCGTGGCAGAGCTGATGAGGGTGTTGTGAGCGTATTAAATCCAGGGCAAATTGAAGGACCAAGAGGCAGGTTGTTGATGGCAGACGCAGCGGATGGCGGCCTCCAAGTCCTGGTTGGGTCGTTCTGTTTGGCCATTGGTCTGGGGGTGATAGCCTGAGGACAAGCTGGGCGATGCGCAAGGCGTGGGAGATGAGTAGATCCGAAGTTTCAAGCGCAGAGGGAAACTTAGGGAGGGCGACAAAGTGAGCCATCTTGGAGAAACGGTCCACTTATGTGAGGATGACTGTATTGCCATTGGATGGAGGAAGTCCTGTCACAAAATCCAATGCTACGTGAGACCAAGGGCGGGAGGGGATGTGGAGCGGCCGCAGGAGACCCGCCGGGGTCAGATGAGAGGACTTGTTGATGAGAGGGCCACCAGAACCGCTGCGACAGAAGAAAAGTAGTGCGGGAAACTCCAGGGTGGCACGCCATCTTCGACTTGTGTGCCCACCGAAGGACATCGGGGTGAAGTCCCGGACAACAAACAGCCAGTTTGCAGGACATCCTTCAGGGACAGTGACTTCCTTGATAGAGTCGACCACCTGCCTCTCAATATCCCACTGAAGGGCACCGAGAATATGGGACTGTGGGATAGTAAATTCCTGGTGGGATTCTTCTGGGAAAGGAGAGAGGGGGCTCCAGTTAATAATGGTAGAGCAAGACAGAAAGAGAGAAGGCCACTGACGAACGTGAGAATATTAAAATAATAAAAATTGTTTTACAAGCATAAAGTCGTAATACCATGAGAACAAAACAAAATTGTTATTAAAGTTAAAATGTTAACCAAAACATATGTACATGGGTTGGTTTACAAAATGTAAAATACCAAAGTGGCCCGTGTATTCTTTGCTTTGACCGTATGCAGCCCTCGGTGAGAAAAGTGTGGACAGCCCTGCTCTAGAGACACATATTACTTCTAGAAGCCACACGTGTTCATTTGTTTGCCCTTCAAGGGTTACGTCAGGTCCAAGAGGAAGAAAGACAAGAAGCATTCATTAGAAAAAGAAGACAGAGAAGAAAAATGAGTGGAAGAAAAATGAGAAGAAGAAAGAGAAGAAGCAGAAAAAGATGAAGAGAAGAAGAATGACGAGACAAAGAAAAATGAGAAGCAGAAAAAAATGAAAAGAAGAAGAATGAGAAGAAGAAGAAGAAGAAGAAGAGGAAGAAGAAGAAGAAAGAGCAGAAAAAGAATAAGGAGAAGAATAAAAAGGACATGAAGAACAAGGAGAAGAAGAATGAAAATGACACATATTACTTCTAGAAGCCACATCTGGTTATTTGTTTGTCTCTGAAGGGTTACGTCAGGTCAGAGAAGAAGAAAGAGGAGAAGCATTCATCAGGAAAATAAGAATGAGAAGAAAGAGAAGAATGAAAAGAAGAAACAAGACAAAGAAGAAGGAGAATGAGAAGAAAAAGAACATGAAAAAGAAGAATGAGTGGTAGAAAAAGGAGAAGTAGAAGAAAGAGAAGAAATGAAAAAGCATGGAAACAAGAATGAGAAGAAAAAAAATCCGACAAAGAATGAGAGGAAGAACAAGAGAAGAATGAGAAGAAAATGAGAAGATGAAGAATGAGTGGTAGAAAAATGAGAAGAAAGAGAAGATAATGAGACGAAGAAGAAGAAGGAGAATAAGACTGAGACAAAGAAAGAGACAAACGAGAAGCAGAAAGATAAGAATGAAAAGAAGAATGAGAAGAAGAAAATAAGGAGAAGAAGAAGAAGAAGAAGAAGAAAGAGCGGAAGAAAAATAATGAGAAGAAGAAAAAGGACATGAAGAAGAATGAAAATGAGAAGAATGAGAGGAAGAAGAAAAAGAAGAATGAGGGAAGGCTGAGAAAGAGAAGAAGAAGAAGAAGAACTGAGCATGAGTTTGCAAGCCATGGCAGATGAAGATGATGTCTTTGTGGAGGATGAAAATGGAGACAACTGATGGCGGAGGTCTCATTCAGTGGCTGTGTTGGGACACAAAATGACACTCATTCATGTAATGACGGCCAGCAGAGACAAAAACAAAAACCTTAAAAGCGAAATGAAAGGATGAAAGGCATAAAAAGAAAAACCCAACATGTCAGCGAGGACGTCAAACACGAGCGGTCGCGAGCGCTCGTCTCATGACAAGCACGTTTGCAGCACATGAAAGACGCTGTCGGAACACTTTCATCACACGGCAGTACAACGTCAGCCTGCCGCCATTCACGCTAAAACACGCATCAAAACGTTGTCATGGGATCGAACAAACGCCCTGCAGCTTCTTTCCATCATGTCGTACATTAGTGCTTTTTTTTTTAGCTAAAAGACCATCAACTAGCTTGGATTAGAATCCATGAAGACAAAGCCCCGACATCCACATGTATACCATGTGTACCTCCTGCAAGGATCACGGGGCCTTGGTGGAGGTCTGCTCTCTGGTTTCTTTGTTGATATGGACTAGCTAATGCAGCAACTTCACCAGTTCCCTTCAAGCATTGCAGACGGGCGGGATGGATACATTTACGTAAACGCACACCTACAAGCTGCCATGAAACTTTTTTGGCATTTAGCTGAATTCCTCAGAGGGAGCGCTCTCGACGTTCCGTGGACGTGCGTGACGGCGGACAAAGTTCACGCCGCACACTGTCTCACCCTTTCGGGACGGCCCCCGTCAGTCGCCTGAATCAATAACGAAAAATCCGTCAACGGTCATTAACGAAGCTGTGCACGTGTGAGCACTAATTAGCTTCCATTAGCTCGGATAAGAGCAGCAGAGAGCATCAACATTTAATGAGCCTCTTGTAGGGGAGCTCAGAGTCGTGCACGCACACACACACACACACACACACACACACACACGTGTGAGATGATGATCCAGTAAGTCTGATGATGTGGATGTTTCCATACTTACATACATACATACCAACAATAGATTCAATTTAGGAGATGATTCTGAATGTTTAGTTTAGTTTGTAAGCAGGCTTATGTTCGCTAACTAGTAAAATAACACCATGGCCCTTTAAATGTTGGTGCAAATCTGGGTAAAGGTTCAGTCTGTTCAATTGTTGCCATCTTCCATACAATTTAGATAAAGGTACACTACACATTCGCGGATACGAACACAAGCCGACTGGTCTATATTTTATTTTATTTTGCCTTCTAGTCGCACCATCCGTATTTATACTGCTACTGTACATGCTTGACCAGTAGAGGGCACTGTGACACTGCTAATGGGACCAACAGACGCTGGAGAGAGAAAGCTAAATGGAAAGCTAAATTGCAGCTGTATGATACAACCCGGACAGAGCGTGTGATTAAAGTTTATGAAGAGTTAATAGGCCTGCTTAATTCTACACCACCCACAGAACACTACCTCTTTTAGAAGAGTCTAACCACCACCACCATTTGTCCTTTTTTCAATATCTCCTCCTCCACCTCAACGACGTATGCTCGACCACTCCTCTTCAAAGGTAAATAACATTTATCATTACGTATTATTATATCACTTTTATTATTGTTTTTTTCCATCAATGATCCTCGTTTGCATCGTTTGCATCAGATGCAAGATGGCGCCCTCCGTGGCAGACGTCTGTTTCACTCACCCGTTTTATCCTATTTATTGCTATTTTACTGTTCACATTGAACATTCAACGCACTCATGCAGTACATTACAGCAGAGAGACATTTTTAAACATCGGCAGAGTTCACCATGAACTTTCATTCAGCCTCTCCGACTTTGGCTTTCTTCTACGTCAGGAAGACGCAACAGCCTGCGGCTCAGGTGCGCTGAGTACCCGGCGAGCAAAGCAGCCGAGGCGGAAACGAGGCAAGAGGGGCGGCCTGCATGCTAGGCTAAAAGCTAGAGCGACTAGGCCACCGCTACCAAGCCTGCTGCAAGCCAGCGTCCGCTCTCTTGAAAACAAGATGGACGAACTAAGAGCAAGGATTACAGCTCAACGTGAGATCAGGGAATGCTGTGTCCTCACCTTCACAGAAACCTGGCTGACGGAGGATATACCGGACTCGGCGATCCAGTTGGAAACATTTGCTGCTTACCGGGGAGATCGGACTTTAGCGTCTGGTAAACACAGAGGTGGCGGCGTCTGTGTTTACGTAAACAAACGGTGGTGCACAGACGTACAGACGATGGAAAAGCACTGCTCGCAGGACATTGAGCTGCTGATGGTGAAATGCAGACCTTTTTATTTGCCTCGTGAGTTTAGCGCTGTGTATTTAACTGCTGTTTACATCCCACCACGAGCTAACACCGCTAACGCACTAGGCCTCCTGCATGACATCATTGATAAACACGAGACCAAACACCCAGACGCTGTATTCATTATATCTGGCGATTTCAACCACTGTAACCTCAGGACTGTCCTCCCCAAATATTACCAGCATGTGAGCTTTCCCACAAGGGAAAATAACATCCTGGACCAAGTCTACAGCAACATGAAAGGTGCTTTGAAGGCTGTTCCAAGACTTGCTGTTCCCACTTTGGAAAGGCCGACCACATCTCTATATTCCTTTATCCAACATACAGACAACTTCTCAAACAAGCTCCCCCTGTAAGTACAGCAGTTAAAGTGTGGAATGAAGAAACTGATCAAGTACTTCAGGACTGCTTTGGCTGCACAAACTGGGATGTGTTTAAAACTGCAGCGGGGAGGGACGATTGTACTGTTGATTTGGATGAATACGCGTCTGCTGTTACTGGCTACATTAGCACATGTATAGAGACTGTTACCACCATCAAGTATTACAGAAAATACCCTAATCAAAAACAGTGGATGAACTGTGATGTAAGGGCTAAGCTACGTGCTCGTTGGACTGCATTTGTCATGGGCACCGTTGAGGACTATAAAAAGGGCAGATACGACCTGAAGAGGTCCATACGAGAGGCCAAAAGACAGTACAGACAGAAGCTGGAGGGCTACTATTCCACCTCAGGTCCTCGGCGCATGTGGGCAGGGCTCCAGCACATCACAGAGTATCGACAAAAGAGTAGCGTAGCCACATCTAGCCAAACCACACTTCCAGACGAGATGAATGAGTTCTATGCCCGCTTTGACACCCAAACTCCTGATGAGAAGAGAGGGTGGCTGGACTTGGGGAGCACACAGGACTCACCTCTCATGGTGACATCAGCTGATGTGCGCAGGGTTCTGAACAAAACAAACCCACGAAAAGCAGCAGGCCCAGACAAAATCTCAGGCCGTGCACTTCGGGTTTGCTCTGTTACATTCTATGTCCTCGTTCTGATTCCTGCCTTCTCCTTGTTTTCCCTTTCCTCAGATCCCACACTCCCAGCGGGAGGCGGAGCTGCTGGATGCACCTGACTCCTATTAACACCGACCTATTTAGACCCAGTACTGCCAGCTGTGAGACGTTAGATTATTGGGCCTGCTACACAAACGTCAGAGCTTTGTTTCGTCTCTTTGCTTTATGCCTCCAGCAGCTACCTGCCACTGCGAGGGTATCTTGTGTTTTCTCATGGTACGCTTTTTTCGCCATCGCCGTTTGTTCAAGTGCTCTCCCAGCACGCCACGTCCGACCACAAGCTGCACCCCTGCGCTTTCTTCTCACGCCGCCTGATCCCGCTGAACGGAACTATGATATTGGCAGCAGGGAACTATTGGTTGGCGCTGCAGGAGTGGAGGCACTGGCTGGAGGGTTCAGAAGTCCCCTTCATCGTGCATACGGACCATAAAAACCTTGCCTACCTTCGATCCGCTCAAAGACTGAACCCCAGACAGGCACGCTGGGCCCTTTTCCTCAATAGGTTTAACTTCACCCTGACGTTCCGCCCGGGCTCCTAGAACTGCAAAACAGACGCCCTCTCCAGACTGCACTCCCGGCCCTCTGAAGAGGCTCACCAGGAACCCATTTTGCCCCAGTCCCGCATCTTCGGGGCCCTGCGATGGAATGTTGAGAGGCGGGTTGCAGAGGCCAACAAGGATGGCCCCCGCCCAGAGAACTGCCCGGCCGGGCGCCTGTTTGTGGCCCCGGGACTGCGCTCCGGGGTACTGCGCTGGGCACATGAGTCTAAGTTGGCGTGCCACCCAGGAGTGTCCCGCACTATGTTCTTCCTCTCTCAGTGGTTTTGGTGGCCTTCGCTTCGCGCGGACACTAAAGAGTTCATGGCGGCCTGCCCCATCTGCGCCTGGAACCAAGCCGTCTCATCAGGCTCCGGCTGGACTCCTTCGCCCGCTGCCCATTCCCTCCCATCCATGGTCTCACGTGGCTCTGGACTTCTTGACAGGCCTCCCACCGTCCTGTGGCAACACAATGGTGGACCGCTTCTCCAAACTGGCCCACTTCGTCGCCCTTCCCAAGCTCCCCTCTGCCCTCGAGACGGCAAACCTGCTGGTGCGCCTCGTGTTCCAGCTCCATGGCACCCCCCTTGATGTGGTCTCAGACTTGGGGCCACAGTTCTCGTCTGCGGTGTGGAAGGCTTTCTGCAAGGCGCTAGGGGCGTCGCCCATCTTGTCGTCCGGTTACCACCCTCAGACTAATGGCCAGACGGACCGGGCCAATCAGGACTTGGAGCCCGCCATCCGATGTGTGTGCCATCAACAACCCGTCTCCTGGGCCCTCCACCTACCCTGGATAGAGTACGCCCGTAACACCCTGGTTTGTTCTGCCACCGGCCTCTCCCCGTTCCATGGGGCATATGAGTATCAGCTTCCGGCTTTCCCCTCGTTGGAGTCGGAATCAGCAGTTCCCTCTGTGTCATCCCACCTATGCCGTGCTCGCCAGGCATGGCGCAACACCAGAGCAGCGTTGGCACGAACGTCGGAGCGGGATCAACGCCTGGCCAACCGGCATCGCACGGTTGCTCCGGATTATAAACCTGGACAAAGGGTCTGGCTGTCCTCCCGAGACCTTCCTCTCCACATGGATTCCAAGAAGTTACAGCCCAGGTACATTGGCCCATACATCATCGAACGTATCATTAATCCCTCCTCTATTGTGCTTCGCCTCCCGGACTCCCTCAGGATCCAACCGGCGTTCCACGTCTCCCTCCTCAAGCCGGTCACCTCCAGAGACCTGAGCTTTCCGAGGTGCCTCCCCCTCCTCCCAGGCTTGTCGACGGTCTCCCAGCATTTACGGTCAAGGCCATTTTATACGTGAGAAGAAGCGGCAGGGGTTTCCAGTACCTGGTGGACTGGGAGGGGTATGGTCCCGAGGACCGCTCCTGGATCACTCGCGCCCTTATCTTAGACCCCACTCTCTTGGCAGACTTTTACGGTCGTTTCCCGGAGAAGCCAGGTAGGCCGCCATGCGGCGCCCATTGATAGGGGGGGATACTGTTACATTCTATGCCCTCGTTCTGGTTCCTGCCTTCTCCTTGTTTTCTGTTTCCTCAGATCCCACGATCCCAGCGGGAGGCGGAGCTGCTGGACGCACCTGACTCCTATTAACACTGACCTATTTAGGCCCAGTACTGCCAGCTGTGAGATGTCAGATTATTGAGCCTGCTACACAAACGCCAGAGCTTTGTTTCATCTGTTTGCTTTATGCCTCCAGCAGCTACCTGCCTCTGCCAGGGTATCTTGTGTTTTCTCATTGTACGCTTTTTTTCGCCATCGCCTTTTGTTCAAGTTTTTGTCCATTAAAGACTCTTGCAAACCTGCACCTCCTCTCGCCTCTGCATCTGGGGCCCAGACAAACACACGCCGTACTGTAACATGCTCATCAGAGCTAGCTGATGTGCTTGCTGACATATTTAACCTGTCGCTTGCACAAGCATCTGTACCGACCTGCTTTAAGTCCACCACCATAGTGCCCGTACCCAAAAAGAGCAACGTGACCTGCTTGAATGACTATCACCCTATAGCACTCACTACTATTGTAATGAAGTGCTTTCAAAGGATAGTCATGACCCACATCAAAAAGAGCATCCCGGCCACAGTGGACCCTCTACAGTTTGTATACCGCCAGAATCGGTCCACTGATGATGCAATCAACACTGCCATCCACACAGCCCTTTCTCACCTACAGGGCCAGGACACATATGTCAGAATGCTATTTATAGACTATAGCTCTGCTTTTAATACAGTCAGCCCCCACAAACTCACAGACAAGCTCCTCTCACTTGGCCTGTCACCCTCCCTCTGTAACTGGGTGTTTAACTTTCTCACAGGCAGGCCCCAGTCAGTCAGATTCCACAATCGCACATCCAGCTCAAGAATTGTGAGCACTGGGACCCCACAGGGGTGTGTGCTGAGTCCGCTCCTCTACACGCTCTTCACCTACGATTGCGTGGCCTCCCAGAACAACACCAGCATCATTAAATTTGCGGATGACACTACAGTCATCGGCCTGATCACTGGTGGTGTTGAAACATCATACAGAAGAGAGGTGGCGGACCTCGTAGCTTGGTGTCGTGATAACAATCTCCTTCTCAATACAGATAAGACTAAAGAGATGATCATCGACCCAAGAACAAGGGAAAAGGAGCCGCATAGACCCCTGTTTATTGATGAGACTGAGGTGGAGAGGGTGAAAACCTTCAAGTTCCTTGGCACACACATCAGCGAGGACCTCACCTGGTCTCACAACACCCAACAAATTATCAAGAAGTCCCAAAGGAGACTGTACTTCCCGAGAAGACTGAGGAAATTTGGCATGTCCACCACAATCCTGAGTTGCTTCTACAGATGCACTATGGAAAGTGTCCTTACCGCCTCCATCACTGTTTGGTACGGTAACTGTACAACACGTGATAGGAAGGCACTCCAGCGGGTGATCAAGACCTCACAGAACATTGTTGGGGCAGCCCTCCCCTCACTGCAAGACATTTATAAAACTAGAGTCCTACGAAGAACACACAACCTCATCAAGGACAGCACACATCCACAACACTCATTATTTACACTCCTACCGTCAGGCAGACGCTACAGGAGTTTGAAGTCCAGGACCACAAGGCTGGCAACATCTTTTACCCACAGGCCATCAGGCTTCTCAACGAAGCACTCACACACGCCGCACGCAACACACGCACACACTCATAGCACTTTATTTATTTATTGGTATTCATGTCTCTTCTGTTCTTGTTGCTTAATTTAATGGTATATATGTTTCTTATGTTCTTATTCATTTTCTTGTGTTTTTCTTTTTTTTTCTGGGAGAATGAACAGAACAAAAATTTCATTGCATGGTGGAAGTACCTGTTTTACTGTGCATATGACAATAAAACTCTTGAATCTTGTTTAATATTACTACTGCATCCAAACTCATATTTATATACTTACGCATATACTGTATATGTATACACGTACACGTAGTACCTATATACAGTAATTGGTAATATTACCTTTTCTTCGACTTAAGAACAATTCGACTTAAGAACAGTCGTCTGGAATCAATTGTGTTCGTAAGTTGGGGAGTTAGTGTACTTCACCTTATTTGTCTCATGTCTTAGTCAGGTAGCAGCATGAGGTTAACTAGCCGTTTAAGCTGAAACATACTGTAAACGAATGCATTTTTCCCATTAAAAATCTGCTCCAGAAAGCCAAAAATGTGAACACAAAACACATTTTTGTAGTTTTACAATTCTAGATTTACAAGCAGAACATAATTGAAAATGCATACACGTGTAAATACATATATGTTAACAAATGATGACTGAAAGAGATAAATGAACATTTAAAGGAAAACTGCACTTTTGGGGGAGAATTTTGCCCATCATCCACAATCCTTATGTGAAACATGAACACGTATTTCTTTCCCTTTTCTGTGCGTTCTGAAGAGAGAAAACGAGTTAGCATGAGGGTGCTAACAATGCACGTCATGGGACACACCTATTTCCACTATAAATGTTACGGTTTGCTGGAGCTGACAGAAGCTTGACCCCCAGTGTGCAGAGACGAGGTGCGCAAAAGATCTTTAATGATGTAAGAACAGGCACAAACAAAAGGCGACAGAGGGAAAAAGCTGCGTGAAAAACTAACATGAGCGGAGGCACCAACAGGTAAGTGGACACTTGAGGTGACAGCAACAGTGAGGAGTCGAGGAATAATATATCGCCGCACGTACGACGGCGCTGGCCTTTTCACAGCTACTAATAATTGTCCGCAGCTGCGCGGCAACCAGGAGTAAAGTGGCTGCCGCTTCCTCCCAGCACGAAGTAGAGCCCGCCAAAATCAGAGCACACGACAGGAGACGCTCGCTCCTGTCCTGTGAAACATGACAATAAAGCGGCAGTGTAGAAATAGTAGAAACATGTCTGTTGCTATTACTAATCATGGCAGACTTAATGCGGGCAAATGAGGAACCAGAACCTTATCTTTTGAGCCTAAATATATGAAGGATGAGCTACAGTTTATCAGGTAAGATGCCCCTTTTCCCCTTTTAGCGCTAATGCTAAATGTGTCATGGATACCAATACAGGGTGTTTCAAAAAAATAGATATCAGTTTGCAAGCTGATATCTAAGCAAGTTAAAAAACAGCATGTTTTTAAACAGGTCAGAATTTTATGTTTAATGTTTGATTGATGTTTGTGTTACTCCACCAGAAAAATATAGTTCTTTGGGTGACCTGCTACAATAACAATATCACTGTATCTGGGTTCATATACAGGTCTCTTATGTCAATGGAACACTGACATGACAACGTTTGCTTCAGGGGGTTTTTAGGACACTATAGTGGAAATAGGTGTGTCCCATGATGTGTATTGTTAGCTCCCTCATGCTAACTTGTTTTCTCTCTTCAGAATGCACAGAAAAGAGAAGGAAATATGTGTTCATGGTTCACATAAGGAAGATGGGCAAAATTCCAACAAAAGTGCAGTTTTCCTTTAAGGTTAATTTTGCCTCCATTGAAGACTGGATTGTTGATTGAGACAACAATCAACATGGGCACCACCTTCCTGTTTTGTCATGAGTTATTTCTTCAATTTAATAGTGTTTTGCACCTCAAGTCACTGCTTCTCTTTTACATCACAGCTACAAAATAACCCAAAATGGAGCCAAACAAAGTTGCAAGTGGCAGTATTTTGATGAAGAAGATGAGAAACACTATCGAAGTCCAGAAATAACTCATAGCAAAACACCAAGGTGGTGCAACATTGTGTCTTTCAATTTGTGTCAATGGCGTGTTGTCAATCAAATGTTTTGAATGTTTGCCTTAATAGGACAAACAATACTTAATAAAAACTGCATTTAAAAATAATGTCAAAAAGACATCCTTATTTTGTTTAAAAATGAAGTTATAAAACCTTCACGTGTGCTCTTGACCCACTTTCACTGCTGCACTTTCTTTAAAGCTGCAGGAAGGAGACAAAATCCCATCTAAATCCCCTCAACACCCCTCCTCACACACACACCCCTCCTCTACAACCTCCAGTAGGTGACCTTGTAAGGTGACCTCTCACACACACACACGCATACGCACACTGCATGGTTCTCTTTCTGCCTCGATTCACCACAGAATTTGGCTACAAGTGTTGAATTATTCAAATCCTGAAACACACACACACACGTGTGTAACCCTCCATCCTGTTATGCTAACTAAAGTGACGTCACATGACCATCCTTGAGAAAAATACACATAGAAAGTTGTCCACAGCAGATGGCATCTTGCAGCACATGGCAGACGTTCAAGTGTAGGCGTGGCCTACCTGTAACGGACAGATGGTGGCGAGCGGCTGACGGGAGGGTGGCGACAAGCGCGGTGGATGAGTGGGCTCTTCACAGGACTTGAACCCGGTTCTTACAGGACGTGCCGCCAATAAAGTTTGAATGATATAGCTGGGGTCAAAGGTAAACTCTCTCCGATCTCACTTTATGAAGCACAAATCCGATTGATTTTATGTGGTGGTCCATCTGTGTTGTCTCTGGTAGCTGCGGTCAAGGGTAGAATTACTCTGAGCATGCGATTACCTGACGAAACTCTTTGGACTTTACAGTTTTTACTTCTTTTCTTTTTTGGTAAAAAGCAAAAATCCTTTTAATTCTGAATAGCATCCAACCTGAGATGTTCCAGCTAGCCTCAGTCGTAGGTCAAAACAAACCGCCCGCCTCAGTCATCAGCCGTCAATCGGCACGTTAACATGCGGTCAGATAACCCTAGCATAACTGCAGTATTAGCAACAACCCGGTTTGGCACGGCCATGTAAACACCAAAAACCAGAACATGCTTTTTAAAAACCCGAATGTTACCTCTGGCTTACTCCTTGGGTCATGTATATGCCTATCGGGATATGCCGAAAGAAAAGGAACATTAATTTGTTTTTTGTGCATGTTCTGTTCAAAAGGACTCTTGTGTCTTTGGCAGGAACTACTGGTAAACATGGCGACACGCACAACCCCACACTTTTGTAGCGAGGAGGAAACAAGCCACAGGTTAGCGTGGTGAAGACAGGAACATCATGTCTTTAATAGAAATAGAAGGTACCGCCATAGCCAAATCTATCGGAAGAAGTTACGTGAAGCAGGGTTTGTACGACTGCACCCTCATCCAAAGTGTCCGAGGGCCTCTGGTGGAAACGGCTAGCGTGGATGTGGATGGCACAGCTCTGGCTTCATTCCCTATTCCTTCACCTTCTCGCCTTCCACTTATGAAGAAAGTGGGACAGAATAGTGTGAAGTACTGGTGGTGGGTCAGTATCGGCACCAAAGCAAACAGAGGCCACTGCTAGCGGGCCCAGGCTCTCCATATCCGCCATGCTGTTGTTGTTGTTTTTGGATACAGGAAGAAGGAGCAGAAATGACACGCATTAAGTCATGACGTGCGTCGAGACGTTGTCTGTCCATTTTTGTTTG
The DNA here is from genome assembly GCF_027744805.1 of Dunckerocampus dactyliophorus. NCBI lineage: Eukaryota > Metazoa > Chordata > Actinopteri > Syngnathiformes > Syngnathidae > Dunckerocampus > Dunckerocampus dactyliophorus. Next base: position 1,130,794 of record NC_072827.1, read on the forward strand.
TTTGCCCACGTCATGCATGTACACGGGTTATTCCGAATGTTCCAGAAACCTGAATATCGAAGAAAGCAGAATACATAAGCCGAATACTGACAGCATGTAAACGTAGTGAATGTTGACATTTTTAACTCATCAATCCCAGACATTTGAAGAAAGATCAGACTCTTTCTTAGCTCCTTTCTACCTGTTTCCGTTCTTTAGTAATCAGCAGTAGAACATGCTGTAGGTACGTTTCGGGAAAATATCAGTTGGCGACTACGGTAGCTTTTTGTGAAAAGATACATGTCAAGCACAACTTTCACTTTCATACAAATCATTTTCGCTTTGTTCAAATATCTAAACTACTATACCACAACATTAACAACATTAACATCCAAATAACACCACCAACTATTTACAATTTGGAACTGTGTGTGTTGGAACTGAACTATGTGTGCTCGTGCATGCGATAAAATGTCCCTACAACGTGTCATTTGTTTTCATGTGGTATGCAACGTAACAGCTACCTTAATGCCAGAGCTTCCTCTTCCTCTTCCTGTCGTGTGTGTTTGTCCTTCCTCTCATGATGCACTCCCGCCACCTAGTGGCTGTTTTTATGGCATTAAAATTGCTCTCAAGCGTAATCCATTGGTGAGGAGCTGCATCGTCACCTCTTTTAGCTTCTCGCACAAATAAACGTAAAAGACGTGTAAATACGTTGTTGGGATCGGGCGTTTGGGTTTATAAAAACGAATAACTATGTCTTCGGTATCGAAAGAATTCATTAAGCATGATCTCACTTGGTGTAGCAAGACTCCAACAGATTTTGTGTAGTGTTCTGTGTTGTGTTGCGCTGGGCAGCTGAGGTGAAAGGTAAAACAGATCTATTCTTATCAAAACAAGAAACCTATTGGTTTTGAATAGTAGGCGACTGAGAAGTAAACAGGCGACCGTGTTGACACTGTTAAAGAAGATCTCCTGTTGTATGGCAAGAATCCTCTTGACTGTGCGCAGTGTTCCATCCAACATGTTTCTGCTAGCTGAGGTCAAAGGTGATCATCACCAAATTAGGAGGGTTATCTTTGAAACTGTCTTCTTCCTTTTGATTTTCAATACTGCTTGACCTGAGAAGTCAAAGGTCAAACCAAGACCCCCTGGCCCCTTGTAAGATCTCTACGTCCAAGGGTTCTTCTGCTCCCACAGATTTTGAATAGTGTCGGACCCGAGATGTCTCAGCCAGCTGAGGTCAAAGGTGAAGATAAAACATTGTACTTTCCACCTCTCCACCTGTCTCGGTAATCCTGCAGGGAGGGACTGACTCCCCATTGATTTTGTGTACAATTCCATCCCGGACGTATCAGGAAGCTGATGTCAAAGGTCTAACCGGGACACTCCCCAGCAGTCACAGCGTTCCACCTTCTTCAGTCTTTTTCGGAATGATTCTTCCACAATACAGTAGAACAGTGTTCCTATGGACTATGGAGGATTGAAGGGTTGAGTACTAGTACACTTGAATAAATATACAGTGCACACTAAGTACTTGCGTGTGCGTGAAGTAGAGTGATCGCACACTTCCCAGGAAGGACAATCACAGTGAGTGTGCCAAGTGTCCTGTCCATCAGTGCACACTCACTATTTTGAGTGCAACATCCAAGTATGGACAGTGCGCTGCGTTGTGCCCTGCTTCTCAGCATGAACCCACTTAAGCACTTCAAACACTAAGCTTGTGTCTCGACTCAAATACTTCCATCAGCAAAAATTGGCAACTCAGCAGTCATTTTACAAGAATAAAGTCAAAATACGAAGAGAAAAAAGTCGTAATTTTACAAGTATAACTTCAATAATATTATGAGGAAAGGTAATGTCATTTTAGTCGCATAAAGTTGAAATGCGGTGTTCCCTCGCTCCATCGCGGTTCACCTTTCGCAGACTCGTTACTAGCCCAGCCTGGCCCTTTAAGAAGAACTGCCTTGTGGGAAGTTGAGTCTTGTAGTTGTGTGCTTTAGCACGAGGCGGTGTCACTATGCTCATTGTCTTCCGCGTCCTGATTGGCTGAAGCCATTGTCAATCAATCAATCTCCTTCGTGCCGTCTCATGGCCACGGTCATGGCTACCAAACTAGCTAGCTGTGTGAGGTGCTTGCTAACCACCAATACTGTAAACAATCAAAGAAACAGAAGAAGCTAACTGTGTGAAGAAAATACAACGACAGGAGTGATATGTTATATATGTACGTAACGGCGCCAGGACCAACATGCACGGTCAGAGGAGCGAAACACACGTGAGTCACTTAATCATTTCTTGTGTCCAACCTCGTAAGTTGATCATTCAAATTCAAACTAAATTTGAATTTGAGAGTGTTTACAAAAGAGAGAAGTGTGATGAAATGTTAATGCCTGTCTGAGAAAAGTCTATAAAGAGTACGGTGAGGGCTTTTACAGCCTTAAAACATATATGATAACTGTAAAAATAATAATAAAGTTGGCTACTTCGTGGATTACTTCACTTACTGCGCGTTACTTTTCCACGATAAACGAGGGAACACTGTAATAAAGAAAAAAGATGTTATTTTTTAAAATCCGTAACACTATGAGAAACAAGCAAAACAACGAATAATGTTGTAAATTAAATTTAAAAAATTGCAGGAGAATAAATATTATGGAAATTAAGTCACAATTATGAGAAAAAAAATGTACAAGAAGAAAGTTGAAATATTTGAAAAAACCCCAGCAGAAATGGAAAAAGCAGCAGTCATTTTACAAGAATAAAGTGAAAAGCGTAAGAAAAAAAGTCACATTCTAATGAGAAGTCACAATTTTACAAGAATACACTCGTCATCTTATGAGAAAAAAAACGTCATTTTAGTAGCATAGAGATGAAATATTCAAGTAAAATATGTTCTTTTTATAAACGTCATAATATTATGAGAAACAAACAAAATAAAATAAAGTTGTAATTTTTCTTTTAATGAGGCTGGGAAAAAAACGTATAATATGATGGCAATGAAGTCATAATATTCCGAGAAGACAATTTACGAATATTATTTAGGAAGAAAAATTAAATATTTGGAAAAAAAACCCAACAGCAAACAGCAAAAATGGGGAAAAAAGCCCAACGTTGCTACTAATAATAAGCTCTTTCAGCTGTATCACAAAGCTGAGATGCAGTTTGTTCTTAAACAAATATTAATATATTAATATATGATATACTCTATATTACTTCTTAGCGTTGCTTTCCAAAATATCAAAGTGGGTCTTGCATCCTTTCAGTTGTCATGATGTGGCCTTCGCAGGGAGAGGTTTGGTCACCCCGGTGCTAAGACTATGAATAAGCATGCAAGTGTGCAGTAAGGCAGATGGAGTTGGCTACAGTAGACATGCATGCAAAGATGGAAGTCACTGCTAAGACAGGAAGTAGTAGGCGTCGCCGCCAGGAGTTGAGGAGGCGTAGAGTGTGCATGCGTTGACGTCGTGTGGGAGCGTGTGGGAGGACTCAGGTTGATAGTTCAATTTTGGAGAGAAAAAAACTCCTCTGGCACAAAAAAGAAAAGGCTTGGATGCTTTTTAGTTTTTTTGTGGATGCTTAAAAGCCCAGGTAAATCATGTGTGGAGAAAACACTCTTGCTGGCGTCCTATCTTTGAGGACATGTTAGCACAAAGACACAATGCCAGCACGAGGGGGAGGTGGGGGTTACAGTGTTCCAGGAAGACCATGATCTCATCTCTGAATAAAACATGTTGGAGAAGAACAAGACAGGGCATGATGTCATCACATGACGGGCACACAACAATGATTTAAGCACACACACGCTCTCAGACAGGATTGTTCCACATTGGAACAACATGCTGATTGATTTTTAATCGAACTTGACTCAAGATGGGCAAAGTAGCTGGCGTCATATCAGTTCTTCTTCTTTTTTTTAAAATTAGGAACCCTCGCGTGCTGGTAGTTTGCTGCTTTGGCAGGCCTGATCAAATAAATCAAATTCAACAAAAGCTTATAAAATAGAAAAGAATAATAAAATCGAAAATAGGCTGTAGCTATATATGCAAGATGGCGCCCTCCATGGCAGACGTCTCTGTCTCACTCTCCCGTGTTTTTCTATTTTTTGCTATTTTATTGTTCACATTAAACATTCAACACACTCACCCAGTACATTACAACACTTTTGAACATCGGCAGGGTTCACCATGAACTTTCATTTAGCCTCTCAGACTTTGCCTTTCTTCTGCGCCGGGAGAACGCAGCAGCCTGCGGGCCTGGTGAGCTGAATACCCGGCGAGCAAAGCAGCCGAGGCGTAAACGAGGCAAGCGGGCCGGCCTGCATGCTAGGCTAAAAGCTAGAGCGACTAGGCCACCGCTACCAAGCCTGCTGCTAGCCAACGTCCACTCTCTTGAAAACAAGATGGACGAACTAAGAGCAAGGATTACAGCTCAACGTGAGATCAGGGAATGCTGTGTCCTCACCTTCACAGAAACCTGGCTGATGGAGGATATACCGGACTCGGAGATCCAGTTGGAAACATTTGCTGCTTACCGGGGAGATCGGACTTTAGCGTCTGGTAAACACAGAGGTGGCGGCGTCTGTGTTTACGTAAACAAACGGTGGTGCACAGACGTACAGACGATGGAAAAGCACTGCTCGCAGGACATTGAGCTGCTGATGGTGAAATGCAGACCTTTTTATTTACCTCGTGAGTTTAGCGCTGTGTATTTAACTGCTGTTTACATCCCACCACGAGCTAACACTGCTAACGCACTAGGCCTCCTGCATGACATCATTGATAAACACGAGACCAAACACCCAGACGCTGTATTTATTATATCTGGCGATTTCAACCACTGTAACCTCAGGACTGTCCTCCCCAAATATTACTAGCATGTGAGCTTTCCCACAAGGGAAAATAACATCCTGGACCAAGTCTACAGCAACATGAAAGGTGCTTTGAAGGCTGTTCCAAGACCCCACTTTGGAAAGGCCTTCTCAATACAGATAAGACTAAAGAGATGATCATCGACCCAAGAACAAGGGAAAAGGAGCCGCATAGACCCCTGTTTATTGATGAGACTGAGGTGGAGAGGGTGAAAACCTTCAAGTTCCTTGGCACACACATCAGCGAGGACCTCACCTGGTCTCACAACACCCAACAAATTCTGAAGAAGTCCCAAAGGAGACTGTACTTCCTGAGAAGACTGAGGAAATTTGGCATGTCCACCACAATCCTGAGTTGCTTCTACAGATGCACTATGGAAAGTGTCCTTACCGCCTCCATCACTGTTTGGTACGGTAACTGTACAACACGTGATAGGAAGGCACTCCAGCGGGTGATCAAGACCTCACAGAACATTGTTGGGGCAGCCCTCCCCTCACTGCAAGACAGAGTCCTACGCAGAACACACAACCTCATCAAGGACAGCACACATCCACAACACTCATTATTCACACTCCTACTGTCAGGCAGACGCTACAGGAGTTTGAAGTCCAGGACCACAAGGCTGGCAAACAGCTTTTACCCACAGGCCATCAGGCTTCTCAACCAAGCACTCACACACGCCGCACGCAACACACGCACACACTCATAGCACTTTATTTATTTATTTATTTATTTGTATTATTTATCTGTATTAATGTCTCTTCTGTTGTTGTTGCTTAATTTATTGGTATATATGTTTATGTTCTTATTCTTTCTTGTGTTTTCTTTCTTTTCTTGGGAGAATGAACAGAATAAGAATTTCATTGCATAGTAGAACTGCTGTTTTACTATGCACATGACAATAAAACTCTTGAATCTTGAATCTAGCTCCCTTGTGGCCCTCAACAGGACAAACAGTAAAACAAGAACAAACATTTTGTAGAACCTGATGGAAACTTGTCCTGTATTTTTTACCAGCGATCTGACCACTTTTTGTGGAGTCATGTGCACAAATGCCCCAAATGGTCCTATTTCACAATGTTAAAGAAATTCCTGGATGCATACGGTGATCCGGATCACCCCCATAATGTAATCAGTTCTTCCATATCCCATTTCCATCAATTCCTGAAAATGTCATCCAAATCCATGAAGAACTTTTCAAGTCATTTTGAACACAAACAAACAAACAGATAAACGCAGGTGAAAACATAACCTAACCTAACCTAACTCACCTAACCTAACCTAACCTAACCTAACTCAACTAACCTAACCTATCCTAGCCTAGCTCACCTAACCTAAACTAACCTAACCTAACCTAACTCACCTAACCTAACCTAACCTAACCTAACATAACCTAACCTAACTCACCTAACCTAACTCACCTAAACTAACCTAACCTAACCTAACCTAACCTAACCTAACCTAACTCAACTAACCTAATCTATCCTAGCCTAACTCACCTAACCTAAACTAACCTAACCTAACCTAACCTAACCTAACTCACCTAACCTAACCTAACCTAACTCACCTAAACTAACCTAACCTAACCTAACCTAACCTAACCTAACTCACCTAACCTAACCTAACCTAACTCACCTAACCTAACCTAACCTAACCTAACATAACATAACATAACATATCAGCTATTTTTGTTGTCATTGTTATATTTGTCCAAACAAAGGTACCCTTAGTTGTATCATGCATTAAAATGAGCAAGAAAGTGAAGAAACAAGGGTGGACTAATCATTTTTTGCATGAGTGTATGTTTTTCTCCTTGTATTGGTAGTGGTTGTGTGTGGTGTGGGTCAGTACCTTGCTTAAGGGCACCTTGTCCGCCTTTGGGAATCAAACTGTCATCTTTCCAGTCTCAATTTCTGTACATTTTGGTCACAAACATGTGATTCTGTGGTCCTGAGACAAGCCCGCCACATGCACGTGTGAGCTAGTGTCCCCGCCTGCCAGGCCCAGGCTGTAGAGAATAAAGAGCCATGTCAGCCGGTTTAGTGAGTCTTCATCAGAATGAATGTGATCATTGTACATCAATGTGTACATCAGGTTTGAACAATGCATGGCTAGCAGTTGCTTGATGTAAAACAGCACCCAAAGACAAGCAACAGCATGCCTTAAGGGTCCAAATGAACATGCTAACAAACAAACATTGCTTGCACCCTTCCAGACAAAGCGGTTGCATGCAATTAAAAGTGGGATCAGCTGTGATATACGACCGGTCTTTTCAGTCAGCAGATTCATCTCCCACACGGGCCTCCTGACCCCGCTTTAATGAGAAAAAGCTCCTTTGCCAAAGTCCTCTGATTACAACTAATTCCATTTTCGTGGGTTAATTAGCGCCATGTTTAACACAATTTATGATTAATTAAATAAGCGCCAAGAAAGCAGATAACAATAGCGGAAGCAGTGTAAAACAAAATAGCACAAAACAACAATCTTATTAGCACTAACAAGTAAATACGACGAAATGTCTACAGTTGAAAGGTCCTAATGTTTGGAATTTTTATTTTGTGCCTTTAAAATTCAGTCTGCTTTTTCTTTGGATGTTTTCATCACACTTGTTCCCAAAGAAGGATCAAGCTCAGCAATACTTAATCCGACTAAAACTGCTTCACTTCTTCTTACACTTGGGCGATAATATCACAATGTGACTTCAAACTAGGGACGCTCCGATCGATTAGCACAGGTGGATTTCCGGTGATCGGCATATGCCGACAGACGCCCATCGATCACGTGTGGCTCCTGCTACTGCAGCCTGTAGTGTAGTATGTTGAGTGGTATGCTCCTGCCACGTTCCTTCACACTGTGCAGGCGTGCCCAAACCACAACAAACATGTCTGCCAACACGTGCTATAACAAGACATCTCGCGGGGGTAGTGCGTTAAAAAGCATTAATTGAAGAACAAACACTTGACCAATAATGTGCAAATAACCCAAAAATTCATCCTTCGTCAGAAGTGGAGGACACCAACAGCGTTTGCTGACTGCTCATTACCCACCTACGTGCTACCTGACATCACCCACCTACGTGCTACCTGACATCACCCACCTACGTGCTACCTGACATCAACCACCTACGTGCTACCTGACATCACCCACCTTGTGTGCTACCTGACATCACCCACCTACGTGCTACCTGACATCACCCACCTACGTCCTACCTGACATCACCCACCTGATGTGCTACCGGACATCACCCACCTACATGCTACTAGACATCACCCACCTTATGTGCTACCTGACATCACTTACATTATGTGCTACCTGACATCATCAACCTTTGTGCTACCTGAGAGCACCCACCTACAGTACATGCAACCTGACATCACCAGACCTTATGTGCTACTTGACATCACCCACCTTGTGTGCTACCGGACATGACCCACCTTATGTGCTACCTGACATCACCAACCTATGTGCTACCTGAGATCATCCACCTACATGCTACCTGACATCACCAGACCTTATGTGCTACTTGACATCACCCACCTTGTGTGCTACCTGACATGACCCACCTTATGTGCTACCTGACATCACCAACCTATGTGCTACCTGAGATCATCCACCTACATGCTACCTGACATCACCAGACCTTATGTGCTACTTGACATCACCCACCTTGTGTGCTACCTGACATGACCCACCTTATGTGCTACCTGACATCACCCACCTTATGTTCTACCTGACATGACCCACCTTATGTGCTACCTGACATCACCCACCTACGTGCTACCTGACATCACCCATCATATGTGCTACCTGACATCACCTACCTTGTGTGTTACCTGACATCACCCACCTTGTGTGCTACCTGACATCACCCACCTTGTGTGCTACCTGACATCACCCACCTTGTGTTCTACCTGTCATGACCCACCTTATGTGCTACCTGACATCACCCACCTTGTGTTCTACCTGTCATGACCCACCTTATGTGCTACCTGACATCACCCACCTACGTGCTACCTGACATCAACCACCTTGTGTGCTACCTGATATCACCCACCTACGTGCTACCTGACATCACCCACCTTGTGTGCTATCTGACATCACCCACCTACGTGCTACCTGACATCACCCACCTACGTGCTACCTGACATCACCCACATTGTGTGCTACCTGACATCACCCACCTACGTGCTACCTGACATCACCCACCTTATGTTCTACCTGACATCACCCACCTACGTGCTACCTGACATCACCCACATTGTGTGCTACCTGACATCACCCACCTACGTGCTACCTGACATCACCCACCTTATGTGCTACCTGACATTAACCACCTTGTGTGCTACCTGATATCACCCACCTACGTGCTACCTGACATCACCCACCTATGTGCTACCTGACTTCACCTTGTTCTACCTGACATCACCCATTTTATGTGCTACCTGACATCACCCACCTACGTGCTACCTGACATCACCCACCTTATGTGCTACCTGACATCACCCACCTACGTGCTACCTGACATCACCCACCTTATGTGCTACCTGATATCACCCACCTACGTGCTACCTGACATGACCCACCTACGTGCTACCTGACATCACCAACCTTATGTGCTACCTGACATCAGCCACCTACGTGGTACCTGACATCACCCACCTACGTGCTACCTGACATCACCCACCATGTGTGCTACCCTACATCACCCACCTACATGCTACCTGACATCACCCACCATATGTGCTACCTGACAACACCCACCTTGTGTGCTACCTGACAACACCCACCTTATGTGCTACCTGACATCACCCACCTACGTGCTACCTGACATCACCCACCATATGTGCCACCTGACATCACCCACCTTGTGTGTTACCTGACATCACCCACCTACGTGCTACCTGACATCACCCACCATATGTGCTACCTGACATCACCCACCTTGTGTGCTACCTGACATTACCCACCTTGTGTGCTACATGACATCACCCACCTAATGTGATACCTGACATCACCCACATTATGTGCTACCTGACATCACCCACCTACGTGCTACCTGACATCACCCACCTTATGTGCTACCTGACATCACCCACGTACGTGCTACCTGACATCACCCACCTTCGTGCTACCCGACATCACCCACCTTGTGTGCTTTCTGACATCACCCACCTTATGTGCTACCTGACATCACCCACCTCATGTGCTACCTGACAACACCCACCTACGTGCTACCTGACATCACCCACCTACGTGCTACCTGATATCAACCACCTTGTGTGCTACCTGACATCATCCACCTTATGTGCTACCTGACATCACCCACCTACGTGCTACCTGACATCACCCACCTACGTGCTACCTGATATCACCCACCTTGTGTGCTACCTGACATCACCCACCTTATGTGCTACCTGACATCACCCACCTTGTGTGCTACCTGACATCACCCACCTTATGTTCTACCTGACATGACCCACCTTATGTGCTACTTGACATCACCCACCTACGTGCTACCTGACATCACCCATTTTATGTGCTACCTGACATCACCCACCTACGTGGTACCTGACATCACTCATTTTATGTGCTACCTGACATCAACCACCTACGTGCTACCTGACATCACGCACCTTATGTTCTACCTGACATCACCCACCTACGTGCTACCTGACATCAGCCACCTACGTGCTACCTGACATGACCCACCTTATGTGCTACTTGACATCACCCACCTACGTATTACCTGACATCACCCACCTACGTGCTACCTGACATCACCCATTTTATGTGCTACCTGACATCACTCATTTTATGTGCTACCTGACATCAACCACCTACGTGCTACCTGACATCACCCACCTTATGTTCTACCTGACATCACCCACCTACGTGCTACCTGACATCAGCCACCTACGTGCTACCTGACATCAACCACGTTATGTGCTACCTGACATCACCCACCTACGTGCTACCTGACATCACCCACCTACGTGCTACCTGACATCACCCACATTGTGTGCTACCTGACATCACCCACCTTATGTGCTACTGACATCACCCATCTTATGTGCTACCTGACATCACTCACCTACGTGCTACCTGACATCACCCACCGTATGTGCTACCTGACAACACCCACCTTATGTGCTACCTGACATCACCCACCTACGTCCTACCTGACATCACCCACCTGATGTGCTACCGGACATCACCCACCTACATGCTACTAGACATCACCCACCTTATGTGCTACCTGACATCACTTACATTATGTGCTACCTGACGTCATCAACCTTTGTGCTACCTGAGATCACCCACCTACATGCAACCTGACATCACCAGACCTTATGTGCTACTTGACATCACCCACCTTGTGTGCTACCTGACATGACCCACCTTATGTGCTACCTGACATCACCAACCTATGTGCTACCTGAGATCATCCACCTACATGCTACCTGACATCACCAGACCTAATGTGCTACTTGACATCACCCACCTTGTGTGCTACCTGACATCACCCACCTTATGTTCTACCTGACATGACCCACCTTATGCGCTACCTGACATCACCCACCTACAGTACGTGCTACCTGACATGACTCACCTTCTATGCTACCTGACATCACCCACCTACGTGCTACCTGACATCACCTACCTTGTGTGTTACCTGACATCACCTACCTTGTGTGTTACCTGACATCACCCACCTTATGTGCTACCTGACATCACCCACCTTGTGTGCTACCTGACATCACCCACCTTGTGTGCTACCTGACATCACCCACCTTGTGTTCTACCTGTCATGACCCACCTTATGTGCTACCTGACATCACCCACCTTGTGAGCTACCTGTCATGACCCACCTTATGTGCTACCTGACATCACCCACCTACGTGCTACCTGACATCAACCACCTTGTGTGCTACCTGATATCACCCACCTACGTGCTACCTGACATCACCCACCTTGTGTGCTACCTGACATCACCCACCTACGTGCTACCTGACATCACCCACATTGTGTGCTCCCTGACATCACCCACCTACGTGCTACCTGACATCACCCACCTTATGTGCTACCTGACATCAACCACCTTGTGTGCTACCTGATATCACCCACCTACGTGCTACCTGACATCACCTACCTACGTGCTACCTGACTTCACCCACCTACGTGCTACCTGACATCACCCACCTTATGTTCTACCTGACATCACCCACCTACGTGCTACCTGACATCACCCACTTTGTTCTACCTGACATCACCCATTTTATGTGCTACCTGACATCACCCACCTACGTGCTACCTGACATCACCCACCTACGTGCTACCTGACATCACCCACTTTGTTCTACCTGACATCACCCATTTTATGTGCTACCTGACATCACCCACCTACGTGCTACCTGACATCACCCACCTTATGTGCTACTTGACATCACCCACCTACGTGCTACCTGACATCACCCACCTTATGTGCTACCTGACATCACCCACCTACGTGCTACCTGACATGACCCACCTATGTGCTACCTGACATCACCAACCTTATGTGCTACCTGACATCAGCCACCTACGTGGTACCTGACATCACCCACCTACGTGCTACCTGACATCACCCACCATGTGTGCTACCCTACATCACCCACCTACGTGCTACCTGACATCACCCACCATATGTGCTACCTGACAACACCCACCTTATGTGCTACCTGACATCACCCACCTACGTGCTACCTGACATCACCCACCATATGTGCTACCTGACATCACCCACCTTGTGTGTTACCTGACATCACCCACCTACGTGCTACCTGACATCACCCACCATATGTGCTACCTGACATCACCCACCTTGTGTGCTACCTGACATCACCCACCTTGTGTGCTACCTGACATCACCCACCTTGTGTGCTACATGACATCACCCACCTTATGTGATACCTGACATCACCCACATTATGTGCTACCTGACATCACCCACCTACGTGCTACCTGACATCACCCACCTTATGTGCTACCTGACATCACCCACCTACGTGCTACCCGACATCACCCACCTTGTGTGCTATCTGACATCACCCACCTTATGTGCTACCTGACATCACCCACCTTATGTGCTACCTGACAACACCCACCTACGTGCTACCTGACATCACCCACCTTATGTGCTACCTGACATCACCCACCTACGTGCTACCCGACATCACCCACCTTGTGTGCTATCTGACATCACCCACCTTATGTGCTACCTGACATCACCCACCTTATGTGCTACCTGACATCACCCACCTTATGTGCTACCTGACATCACCCACCTTGTGTGTTACCTGACATCACCCACCTACGTGCTACCTGACATCACCCACCATATGTGCTACCTGACATCACCCACCTTGTGTGCTACCTGACATCACCCACCTTGTGTGCTACATGACATCACCCACCTTATGTGATACCTGACATCACCCACATTATGTGCTACCTGACATCACCCACCTTGTGAGCTACCTGTCATGACCCACCTTATGTGCTACCTGACATCACCCACCTACGTGCTACCCGACATCACCCACCTTGTGTGCTATCTGACATCACCCACCTACGTGCTACCTGACATCACCCACCTTATGTGCTACCTGACAACACCCACCTACGTGCTACCTGACATCATCCACCTTATGTGCTACCTGACATCACCCACCTACGTGCTACCCGACATCACCCACCTTGTGTGCTATCTGACATTACCCACCTTATGTGCTACCTGACATCACCCACCTTATGTGCTACCTGACATCACCCACCTTATGTGCTACCTGACATCACCCACCTTATGTGCTACCCGACATCACCCACCTTGTGTGCTATCTGACATCACCCACCTTATGTGCTACCTGACATCACCCACCTTATGTGCTACCTGACATCACCCACCTACGTGCTACCTGACATCCAAAGCCTCCTAAAGAAGTTGTCTCACCCTCTGCAAGTTTGACCAGTGATATATCCATCCATAGATCCATCTCCACATCACTGGGGGGGGCGGGGTATGCTGGAGCCTATCCCAGCTGACTGTGGCCACGAGTGATACATCAATGTTCTCTTGAAAAAGTAAGTCCCATATGTTTGTGCTTAAATGAAGGAGGTGTTTGATGCTTCTTTTTTCATATCATATAGCCAACAACAGGGGATAGTCAGGAATTCGTGGCCCCATGAAAAAAAAAATCGTGTTGCCCCTCCTCCCCCATTTTATTTGTAATTACCTATTTTTTGGGCCCCCAGTCAGGGGACCTTGGAAGTCTCCCGGCTTTCCCGCCTTATACCTGACCCCTGGCACATCATTAATTGCACTCATGGATCCCTACTTCAAACACTTCGTCAGTACTTTTATGCTACTGATGATGTGCTGTTGCAATATTTATCCTGCTCTGCTACTCCGATGGCCGCAACTTGACACCGGAACTGATTATTTGTAATTTACTATTATATAATGCTTCATTTCTTTTTACACTTGTGTGACACTTGAGAACGTTAAAATGGGACATAAAACATTGCCTCTACGCATAATAAAGCTTTTATGATGACCACAGTTTGACCCTGGAACAGATCATTTCGATTTCCCTCTCTTTTTGCGTTTATGTTTGACTATTCTACAGAGCTTCACTGACAGTTAAAAATGTTAAAATGAGACTTAAAACATTGCCTAAAGCTCTTATGATGGCCACCATTTCTATTTCTTTCATTTGTTTCACTCGTGACCGACAGAGAATGTCTCAGTCTATTAGAACCAGCTGCATGGTTCTGATCATGTGACACAGCAACCAAGAGTCACAGGTGGTCCTGAACTGGCCCACTTTGCCCTGCCAGATGTGACACACACGTGCATCTTTCAATGATGGCGCGCGTGTGCACACACACACACACACGCTCATCCAGGGTTCATCAACAAAAACAGTGGTGTCCCAGTAGAAAGGTTGTCGTGGCAACAGTATGCAAACATCATGTGAGGGAGAGTTGAGGTCCAATTAGACGCTCACTTGTTTGTCACTCGGTGTCGACACAACAAGCAAAATCACTGATCTCTTCAAGTGCTCTCTGAAAGCCCCGCCCACGTGGCATGTCATTGTTAATGCACGTTCCAGGGCCTTGTGGGCGTGGCATTTTTGGACCAAAACAAATTATGAGCTAGTTCTCTGATGAAATCAAATCAACAGAAAAACATACCTGTAGTTTCCATATTGAACTACTCAGGACTTATCCTGTAAGTAGTAGTGCTCGGTGTTGAAACACTACTCGTGCTATTAGTCATACTTTGTGCAATCTCAGCATGTGTAATAACAGTACAAATGCTAACAACTGATGGTACATTTGCCAAAGTGCTGACAGGAAGCAGTAGTACTGCTAGTAGTAGTAGTTGTAGTAGTGTAACCCACCCGGTCCATCCAGCCCCTCGTTGGCTCCAACCAGGGTCTGCAGAATGAGAGTAGGGAGCGCTAGCCATCGAGCTAAAAGCCCAGACTTTCAACTCCACGTCCAGCGCGACACTTAGGGTGGCTAGTATTTGTTGTGTGACTAGTGGCAGTAATTATGCTAGCTAGCTGTGGCGCAAGTAGTACGCAAAGTCCTGGCAGCTAGTAGTCGTGGTACATGTTGTAGTAGTTGCAGTAGTAGCCATAGTGCTTGTAGCAGACAACTAGCCCTTAAAAAGTAAAAAAAAAATCAAGTACTTACCAGACATTAGGTGCTCCTATCAACTGCTGCTGCTGGGGGTGAGCCATATCATTATTGGCATGTAGACTGACCAATGACTGGGCGACTCATGGCGCTGCGCTGGTGTTAATCATAGCTAAAGTGCTAAAAGTGCTAATGCTCATATTAGTAATAAAGTCAAAGTTGTATTCATAGTTGCAGTTGTACCTGTAGAGCTAGGAATAGTAGTACTCGTAGTAGTAGTATAGCACTGCCGTGGTTGTGCTATAAGCCTCAAGTGGACAGAGAACATGCTAGCAGTAGCTTTGGTGACCCTTTAAGATGACGCTTGTGTACTTTGAATCTCAGCAGCTGCGGCTGCCAATCTGTCCGTCATTATTGATCACCTCACCCGCTGTCAAAAATCAATGATGAAAATATCTAAAGAGGGCCCGTCATGAAGCCATCTGGTAACCCACCACTCCCAACACCCCCATCCCAACCTCCTCCGCCTCCTTTGAGACGTCCACCTCTGTCCCTGGAGACGTTGACATGCACGTGACACGGTGCACACCTGGGGAAACCTTTTCTTTGTCACGGTTAACTCCCCACTTGACGTTACGATATTGTCAACACATCTGGTAGTTGTCGTTGTGCAAATAGCAGTTATGCTTGAAGTAATCATGCTTTTTAGCAGCTATGGTGCTACTAGTAATAGTGTTGCTTGTAAGCTATAGTGCTTCTAGTTGCTAAAGTGCTAGTACTTGTCATGATAGTGTTAGTAGCTCCAATGCTAATGCTACAGTGCTAGTGGTAGCTGAAGTGACGTCATCCCGCTGCTAGTCGTAGTTGTGCTAATAGCAGCTGTGATATTGTAGCAATAGCAATAGCTGTCCTAGTGGTAATAGTGTTGTTGTACGTTATAGTGCGACTAGGTGCTAAAGTGCTAGCAGTTATCATGCTAATAGTAGCAGTAATAGTATTCCCAGTGTTTTTGGTAATGTTGTTAATAGTACCAATGATAATAGCTGCTAGGCTAATAGTAGACAAAGTGTTTGTAGTAAGCTCCAAGGGAAATATGTACTTACAAGGCGCTAGGTGTAACTGCGAACTGCTGTAGCTAATCACCAGTGATATGTGCATGATTGACATGTAGACTGACCAATGACTGCATGAAGACTGTGGGTCCAATCAATACCGTAGCAAACAATGCAATATGTAGTGATATCAGTGTGTTACATTCATTACATACATTCTGCTGACAAAACCAGCTAACTCGTAATACTATGCTAGCAGTGCATGTTTCAGTTCGTAAATATGATATAACAGTTATATTTACCCTTACATACAAACTGTTACCATGGAAACACACTTGTGTTTGGCTCCACGACCAACCAGGCAGCTGTTTGGGCCCTTTTTTCCTCTGCTGTGACAACTGAGAATGTAGCTTTTTAATTAGCACAACATTGAGCCACAAAGCCACATGACAGGAAGTAGGAAGTAGTGGGAAAAGTGGCCTGGTACGGTGCACGTGAAGAGCACATGGATCCAAACATCACGTGCAAGCTCACGCTGGAATGAGCGAAGAAGCTACTGAGCTCCCCTTTTAAAGGCCTCTAAAAATAACTCACCCCCCCCCCGCCACTGAGGGGCGGAGCTGACAGCGGAGTCCAGCCAATGGAGTACATGCCTTCTTCCGAGCCCGGCCTTCCCATGCAAAATCCGCTCCCGCCTTAATTGGCCAGCGCTGACATCATGGCAGCAATTTGCCTTATAAGGTCTGAGACCGAATGACGTGGCTCCGCCCCGTCTCAACCCCGCCCCTATACTCCAGGCCCCTCCCCTCGCCGTGCCTCAGCGCTGATGGAGGATCAAACCTGGCAACCCAGCAGCCTGCATGGCGCGCTGGCTATGCGGAACCACACCTGGCACCCGAAGCGAGGAGAGGCGGGACTAGCCGGGCGAAAACAAACAAACTAGCTTTGAAATAGCTGCTTTGTAACACTTTATTTTCAATAAAGTCCTCAGGTGCGCGCTCGTCTGCGTGCCAGCCCCTCGAGCAGTTGTAGGGGGGGTTGTTTTTTTTCCCCGAAACGCAAGAAGAGGAAATAATTGGATTTGAGAGTTTTCGCGTCTGATTTGGACTCTTTGGCTTATTGGCGGCTCCAAGCATGGACGTGCTGGCTAATTACAGCATTTTCCAGGAACTCCAACTCGTCCACGACACTGGTTATTTCTCCGCGATGCCTTCCCTGGAGGAGAACTGGCAGCAGGTTCGTGCGTCTTTAAAAACATCTCTTGATATTATTTGTTAGCATTTCAAGCTGTTCTTTTGAACCAGTCTGGCGCTTACTTTCTCTTGCGTTGCATTTATTTCATTATATTTCTCACATGGTGGAGCGCGGCGAGGTCCGCTGACAGGCACACGCACGTAAAAAAAAAACAAAACACGTTCTGCAGGTCACGCACGCGCTCCTCGCGGTGGTCACAGCACTTTTTCCTGATTTTATTCATTTTTTTTCCATAAGCTGGAATTTTCACGAAGCGCTCCACCAGCGCTCTTAAAGCGTGGGTGTGAAAGCTGCAGGTCGTGGCCACGTATCCCCCCCGGGCAGCCATGCAATAAAAAACACTCCACTTTTGGAAAAAATACCAATGTTAATATAGAATAAGAAACATCGCATCATGTTTTGACCACTTTCATTTTCTTTTGACTCTTTTCCCGTGCACGTGCATCCTATGCCGCCGCCTAATGGCCGCTGGCTCTTTTCCTAAATAATACATGCACACCTGCCACAGTCAATTTGCAGATTGAATTATGTATTATGTCATCATCACCGTGCGTGTGTGCGCGTGCCATTCTAAACTCAATGAAGGAAAAATGTTGAGATTGTTAAAATGTTATTTTGTTGACATTAACAATCACTATTTGATGAGCACGTGTGTGCAGTGAAGGTTACACTAGGATGGACACAGCCGTGGACACTGCGTGTGTGCGTGTATGCGTGTGTGAGGACCACATGTCTATAACCCCCTACAGTGCTTAATGAGGCCTCCCCGCCGCCGGTTTAATGGATGTTAACATGACAATAACACAGTAAAAAATGCAAAAAAATGAGTGAAAGCACAAAGCCAAGGATGAATTCCTTTTAATGCAGAAACCGAACAAAGGCACTTAAAATCCCGCAATCAGACAGTAATACGATATCGGCAGCATAAACGATTGCATTTGGCTCAACAGGGTGGGAGAAGTGAAAGTCTGGTGTCGAACTCATACATTGCGGAAGCAAAATACGCTTACACGCAGGCGCTGTCCTGCCTCTGTCACCGCGCTGTTACAAAAATATTTAGGGGTCGACGTTGCCAAACTTTTATACGTCAAATTAAAATTCAGTGTTTCCCATACGTTCATTTATTTGTGACGGCCCGCCATGAATACATTTGGAACATCACAAATAGATTTGGTCCATGTGTCCGCATATATATATATACACACACACATATATATACAGTATATACAGTATATATATATATATGTATGTATATGTATGTATATATATATGTATATATGTGTGTGTGTGTGTATACAGTCAAACTTGTCTATAGCGGCCACTAGAGGGAGTCTGCAAAAGTGGCCGCTATAGACAGGTGGCCTCTATAGACAGGTTGACGTCCAGTTTGAATGTTGACCAGTAGAGGAAAATAAAGGGAAAAAAAAAAAATAATAATGTTGACCAGTAGAGGGCACTGCGGACTGCGGATAAAAGTTGTACAGCACTACTAGGCTTGTTATTATCATGGTTCATGGTTCATGGTTTTAATCCTGAACATGCATATGAGTCAAACAGTAGCACATCACATAGTACAATTCACAATTTTGCATGTCCAAAAAGGAGTAGGAAGAAGCAAAGCTTATTTAATCCCAACCCTCATCAGTTTCACATCAGTTGCAATACATTTATTCACCTCTTGTTCTTCCAAGTGTACTTTGTAGGTCTACATGACAATGTAGTGCAATCATAGCCAAGGTTTTTACTTACTAAAAGGAAGCTAGAGGCTTAATAATAACTGATAGAATATATCCACCACCCACAGAACAAAGCTGTGCTAGTAATGTCTTACGCTTGTTTTTAATATTTTACTTTTTATCCGGCAGAGTGTCATTACAGCTTTAGTTCATCAGGAAGTGACGGGAAGTGACGGTGGGCGTCCCGAGCAGGAGAGCTAGGCTCAGTGCTAGCTGTGAGTTTGGAGAGAGTTGGGAAGTGTGTTTATGTTGGCGTGGATGTAAAGTCCTACAGTGTTCTCCGCTGTTAATAAAGCCATTAAAGTGCATCGGCGACGTGAGTCTCTCCTTCCCCACAACAAGCGGCATTACAGTATTGACCAGTGCACACCAGGAAATAAACGGTGTCATTTCTTACAGGCATTGGCTGGACAGCTATGTAGTGGGGCTTGTTTAACCTTTGCCTTGTGGGCAAGCAGGAAGGAGAGACGATGCTGAGAGATGTGTGTGTGTTCTGAGCTGCTGTCTGGTGGCCGCGTTCAATAAATAAAGTTGGCAGAAGCAACAGGAGAAGTTTCCTTCTTTGCTTCGGAGCTGAATAACACTGACAAGTTAACAGACTAGTAGCGAACGGAAAAGAAGACGGCTTTGTTTGTGTCGAATACAGAAGATGAGGACTTTGATGGATTTGTGGATGAGGATTGATGAAAAATAACGTGAGTACATTCTAAAATACTTCAATTAAGTACAACCAAACTCAGTTTTGCTCCCGCTGCCGCATGCATGCTAGCGTATGTTTTTTTTTTATTGTAGCGTCGCTGGGAGCACGTCCTGTTCCCAGCCTACTTTGCGGTAATGTTTTGGTGCAAATGCTCTTAAAGTTACATGTTTGACCAGGAAATAGCAAGCTCAAAAGAAGACGGCTTTTTTATGTGGAACAACTGACAGCTTGTGTGGATCTTGTGAATGATTGTGACTGAGCTAGGACTCAGTAATTAAAGTCTACACACGACGGCTTCATTGATTGAAAAACAAAACTTTTTCGTGCATGAAGCTTCTACTTGAGTTGGTAATTTGGCCGCTATATGCGGTCAGATATTGACCAAGGGAGACAAAATGGGTGGTCGCTGGCCGCGTTGGACAGGTGACTGCTATACACAGGGTCTATAACATGTACATTTGCTGGGGGGGATTTTTCAGTGGCTGCTATAGGCAGGTGGGCGTTCTACAAAGGTGGCCGCTAAGACAGGTTTGACTGTCTATATATATACAGAACATGCAAACTCCACACAGAAATGCCCAGGGGAGAATCCAACCCAGGTCTTCCCGATCTCCAGGCTGTTACTGTGTTGGCCAACATGCTAACCACTAGACCACCGTGCGGCCAAGTAGTACGCTCAATGTTACTGTATTTATGTGTGACATGTCTTGTTTTGTGTTATTATGTCTACTATGTTGCGTAATACAAGTGTCAAATTCAGGAAAAAAAGCTGGCAGATATTGAATGGGGTGATCCAAAAGTTGGCGGTAATGCTGCGTTGAGTGGGTGCAATCATCATTAAAAAGGCGAGAAGAAGAAGAAGCAGGTACATATAGTGATTGCCGATTTCCGGAAAGTGTGCGCACTCAGGAAGTACAGCGAGTGCACAGTGTACTGGTGAAAGTATTCCAGTGGAGATCAGCTGTTTTTACAGTAGCCTTCATCGGCATATACTGTTATACTGCATGTGGCTGGGTAAGTCATGTGACTGCATGCGACACACCAGTGTTGTAGCAAATAAATACAACATTTTCATGAAAAATGTTGTACTAACAGCAACCTGAAGCGACCTCGTCTTCTTCCTATTTTATTATAACTGTGTGATGTTGGCATCCTCCTAACCCATTTTTGTGTGTCTGGAGTTCATTGTAGATTTTTCCATAGAAGCGGGGAAAACTGCATGGGAATGTCGAGGGGGGTTGTCAGCGGTCGGGGAAGAGTCGGGTCACATGATAGGCATCGTTGTTTAGGAATGCCTCATGCGGAGGCCACAAGTCATTTTTTTTCTCAAGTCTGCGTGGGAAAAGATCTCATGAAAACACACTTGATGGGCTGTCAAGTGCTCGTTGAAGCAGCAGGTGGCGCCGTAACATTTTAGCCAATCAGAAGCCAGTGGAATCAAGGAATCAAACGAGTTGTTTCCAGCAACCTATTAGCATTTAGCTACTACGAAACCTGTGGCTGTGTTAAATGGATTACATTCGTCAGTGCACTTCATGAAGTACACTTCCTAGTGTGTACGCCATGTGTCGTTCCTGAGTGACAGTGTAGTGCTGTCCCAAGTTCATGAGTGTCTTTGCGCACTCACCATGAATACCAATCACAATATCTACCCCTTTTTCTTCTTCTCTCCTTTTTAAGGATGAATTGGAACCACTTACACCATAGAGTTGCAACTCACCATTATTTTAATAACCGATTTAATTGGTTGATTTGATTGATTGACGAAACGGATTAAAAAAATTTATATTTTCAATTAATCAGTTACCAAAATAGTTGTCGATTAACCATGGATTAATTGTTGCAGCTCTATACACCAGTGCCTTTTGCTTGTTAGTCCCTCCCCTTCCGCTGTTATGAAAGAAGGAGAGTGCTCTGGGAAAACAAGGGCAAATAAGTGAAAGAATTCCCACCATCACCCAACAATTTGAAATACAGGAAAAATACGTGAATCTATTCAAACGGGCAAAATGCGGTAGTAAAATGGGAGGTTTGACAGGTGTGTTCATGGGCGACACCCAGGCATTGACAGCATACTGCATTTTGCAGTACTTCTCATCATGAACGCACTTCTGCACTCAAAATGCTGAGTGTAAGTATGGAAGAGCACGAATTGAGACACAGCTAGCATGTTCAGTTAGCTCCCATTAGCTAACTGAGCCAGCAGGCGCCCTGCAGCCAGCTGAGGTTGTAAAGTGAGGATTTGGCTTTGGACCAGAGGGGCCTCCAGAGCCCGGCTCGCTCCGCTCAGCACTGCTAGCACTGCTAAAGTGCCCTCCAGCAAGGCACTGAAGCAAAAACATGCTCCGACATCTCTCCTAAACC
The DNA here is from genome assembly GCF_027744805.1 of Dunckerocampus dactyliophorus. Lineage (NCBI taxonomy): Eukaryota > Metazoa > Chordata > Actinopteri > Syngnathiformes > Syngnathidae > Dunckerocampus > Dunckerocampus dactyliophorus. Next base: position 1,153,433 of record NC_072827.1, read on the forward strand.
GACATCCTCCTCCCAGGGACAAGTCAGGGATTATATTCATTCATTATTTTCGATCGGGATAGAGTTCTCAAAACGTGTCAGAAACCTCGCAGCCATTTGGAACGTCGTCAGCGGCTGTCACGTGTCTGCACCATACAAATGCACTTCACAGCACATTATTAAGGAACTAAATCACTCAAATGAATAAGCAGTTGTATGCAAATTTTGCACTTCCACAGAAGGTACATGTCTACATTTAAAGCGCAAACTGACGAGAAACATGACAATTCCATGTATAAAAAATAGGGCTGCGAGACAAGACGATTGGCTCTACGAAAACAAGACGAGATTTTAACTTTACTTTGAAGAAAAGTACAATGACAAAATGTAACAAATATATGACAATATCTACGAATGTCGTTTACACTACGTTACACTCTGTGTGTAAGCAAGCAGCCCTGCCTCCACCCACAAAAGGGCTCACTCCACTCATGCCGTTGTTCTGTGGAAAAAACACACCAAGGTGCTGAAACCAATGCACAGAGTGAACTCTCTTCCTGTTTGGAGGTGGGAGACGAGGAAAACGGACACACGTGCACATGGCAACGTAGTGAGGCCAGCAAAATCATCCAGTTGATTTTCACTTATTGCAGGGGTCGCCATCCCATCGATGGGGAGCTACTTAACTTTGCTGGTCGATCGCGAGAACATTTTGAAAAAAAATGTATGATTACATCAGTGCCCTCACCAACCGGAGAGCGACCAACAGGCAGGCATTTTGTCCACTGAACACGCCCGTATGCCTCGCCGCTATCCAGGCCCAGCGAGGAGCCCAGTCCCCAAAACCCGGCCGGAGGTACACTAGTACACCGGCTCTCCTCATACACTGACTAAGCCCCACCCACGCTAGCAGAAAGGTCGACAGAGAGAGACGCAGAGAGTGACAGAGTGCTGCAGCGATGTGCCTGCACACACACAACAGCAATTATTGCACAAAGTCTGCCTTTGCTACCTCAAAGTTTAGGCACAAATATAACTCCATAGACGTGCGCCTCCAAAGATCTTGTGCAGGCTCACGGCCGGGACCAGAGATCTTGGTCTCAAAACGGTTGGTGAGCAGTGATTTATTGTGTGATCAATTTATTTATTATCGACCTTTAAAATGGGCTGCACGGTGGTCTAGTGGTTAGCACGTTGGCCAATACAGGAACAGCCTGGAGATGGGAAGACCTGGGTTCGATTCTCCGTTGGGCATTTCTGTGTGGAGTTTGCATCGACCCGTGTGTGGGTTTTCTCCGGGCACTCCGGCTTCCTCCCACATTCCCAAAAACATGCAGGTGAGGTTAATTGGAGTGTGAATGGTTGTTTGTCTATATGTGCCCTGCCATTGGCTGGCCACCAGTCCAGGGTGTACCCCGCCTGTCGCCCAAAGTCAGCTGGGATAGGCTCCATGCCCCCGCGACCCTAATGAGGAGAAGCGGCATAGAAGATGGATGGATGTTCTAAAATGCACATTTCAAACACTGCAGGTCTTATTTACGCTTTGCCATCTTGCCTCCATACGGCAGCACAAACTTGCCAACTTCAAACTTTTGGGGCTTTACTTTCAAATAAAACAAAAATCCCAACACCAGATGCGCATCAAATGGAATTTCATTTGAAAAAATGAAAAATGAACCAGTTGAGAGTCACAGATGATTGATTGGCAATCACTCACACGTTACTCATTGCTTGTGCAATACAGCGGAACCTTGGTTAGCATCATTAATTCCTTCCAGAAGGGCCGACTCTAACCCAAACGAAGATAACTGAATCACTTTTTCCCATAAGAAATCATGTAAATCCATCCATCCATCCATCCATCTTCTATGCCGCTTCTCCTCATTAGGGTCGCGGGGGCATGCTGGAGCCTATCCCAGCTGACTTCGGGCGACAGGCGGGGTACACCCTGGACTGGTGTCCAGCCAATGGCAGGGCACATATAGACAAATACTCACATTCATACCTATGGACCATTTAGGGTCCCAATGAAGCTAACATGCATGTTTTTGGAATGTGGGAGGAAACCGGAGTACCCAGAAAACCCCCCCAACACACACACGGGGAGAACATGCAAACTCCACACAGAAATGCCCAAGAGAGAATCAAACCTGTTGGCCAACACAGTAACCAGCTGTTACGTGCTAACCACTCGACCACCGTGCAGCCTATGTAAATCCAATAAAACATCCAAAAATATGAACACAAAACAACCGCTGATGACACCACTGACCGGCCACTTTCTGTTCCAATTGCCATTTTGTTAGCAAGCTATGCTAACCAGTGCGCTTGTGATAAACACATAAATAAATGAAGAACACATTTGGACTCACACAGTGTATTAATAACGCCACAAGACGTGCGGCATAACTGGAAAACTGTACGCAAACCGAGGCAAAATTTTGGCATTTAATTTTTGATGTTAACCAAAAAACATGTTAACCAGGAGCAGACGCTAACCAAAGTTCCATTGTATTCATATATGTTGTGTGTGTATTCATGTACATATCGTATTCATGGTACTTTAAAAAGCAGGAAAGCAGAACAATTGAAGGATGCGGGGGCCACTTTGATCATTTTTGTGTACATTGAAGATGCTAAAAGCAATCAGCGTAAGTCAACATATGCGAGGCTATCAAGCAAATCAGTGTAATATCTATTCATATATCTCAGTAATAATCAATTCATGGTATTTTTTTCAACTTGGATGTGACATTTAGCCGTCGTGGGGCGAATATTCCGTTCTAAAGAGTCCTGTAGAAGTTTATTCATGGGCCGGACGTCAGCAGAAGGCGTAAAAAATGTCAAATGATTTGTCTTTTGGTGTGTGAGCGACGCTGACGAGCTCCAATGGTGGATGTGTCAGGAAGGAACGTGTCCTGCATGTTGGCTCCCAGCGTCTTCTTCCTCCTCTTCTTCTTTGTCCTCTTTCATCAACTGCTTTACCACATGACGCACGCACACACACACACACACACACACACACACACACACACACACTCTCCTGCCTGTCTGTTAGCCTTGTTGCGTCTGACAGTGGAAGCTCATCCTTGCTGTATAATTGCTGCGTCTCTGTGGATTGGGAATGATGTGATGGCCTTTTGGGATTTGTCTGTTTCTGTGTGTGTGTGCGTGTGTGTGTGTGTGTGTGTGTGCGTGTCTCGTGTAATACATTTATGTCCAAGCTGGTCTGGTGATGAGTCCACCTGGCTATTTTTGGATTCTTTCCCTTCCCGCCTGTTGCGCTCCTCCTCTTCCTGGTCTGCTAGTTAGTTTCCATGCAGCGTGTCTCTCAGCCTGATTGATTTACCCGCCGCAACGTCACGATGGATCCACGCTAGCTCCCAGACGCTCCGTGATAGCGATACACGCCACCTCCATTACGCCGTGGCGTGCTGCATTCCTGATGGGAACCATCGTTGTCTGGACGGCGATTAGAAGCCGATGGCGCTCGTAGCGTCGTAGCAGCTAATTGGTTAAAAACAATTAGTCCGTACCACTTTTTGGCACCCTTGCGTTGAGGTGACTATCAGCTTTTTGCGGGGGACGTGTTCCAAGAGCACCCGGGAATAGTGAAAAAAACTGCGAGTAATTAAGATGCTCGTTTTTAACACACGGAGGCGCCGCCATGCACTACGCCGGCTCGCTCACGACGAAGGAAGCTAAAGAGCTAAATGCAAAGAAGCACAATCCAAGCTTAAAACACATTCATGTAATTATTTTCAACGTGAAAAATGATGTTGGAAGTATGTTAGCTTGAATGTTGACTTTTGTAAAGGCTTCGTCGTGAAAAACGATGGGACGGAGTGTGGCCCATCGATCAGAGCACCCCTAGTCTGGCGCCCAAGGCTCCCTCAAACGCTCCTTCTTTTTCTTCTACTTCCAAAAAGTCTTCAATGACCAAAGGACAGTGCAAAAAGTGAGAAAGCAGCTCTCTTTCGTCGCTCTGCTGTGCTTCTATGACTCACAGCCAAGGTTCACAAACTCACTTCATTTCACTCCTATTCCTCATTGCTTAGTTATTTACCTGTGACAGCAGTAAGGCAAACATGTGTTATTAACTCATTCCATACCAAAGACGTATTTATATGTTTTTATGAACCCGAACGCCCCATCTCAAAGATGTTTTTACGCTTTTTTTTGCGTGAGAGTCAAAAAGAGGTGGTGACGCAAGTGCAGACTAGTAGTTACAGCAGCAGTTTCAAGCCATAAAGACGGCCACAGGGTGGCAGAAGTGCATTTGATAAGAGCTTGGCATGTACTTGTAATAAAACACTCCACAGCAAGGAGGAAGTGGAAGAGCGTGGGGGAGTGTAGCATGCAGAAGGTTACGCATCGGAGGGACATTTTAACATATCCACGCACACAGTTTTGTTTCAAATGTGAAAATTGTAAATAGTTATATTTGTAAATACATTGTTATGTTGATGTAAAACAAGCCTTTTTTGTGGTGTTGATGTTGGTATAGTTGTTTAGATTTGACAACTATTTGTGTCAAAGTGAAAGTCATGCTTGAAATGTTTTGTTTTTTTTCACAAAAAGCTGTTTTTTTCCCATTTTTAGTCGGGAACTGATATTTTCCTGAAACTTACCTATGTTCAACTGCTGATTAATAAAGAACGGACACAGTTAGAAACAAACTGTTTTGTGTCATCTAAAATGGCCGCCACTGAAGGGGTTGTCTTTTGAAAAAGGGCTGGGATTGAATGAGTGACGTGAGTACTTTCATTTTATTATTGTTTTATGCAAACGTTTCTTGGTGTCATGAGCATTTCAAGCCCTACATATGCCTCACACACGTATTATCATGAATAAACACATGATGAATGAGAACGTGTAAATACTCACTACGAAGGAATCAGAGTCACGGTCTTGCCTTCAGCCTGGTGGTGAGGCTCGCGCTGCAACAGCACTTCTGGCTGTCGTGTCTGGACGGGTTTCATCAGGTCATGCTCAAGACTCGATAGGACAGCTGTAGTCTGTACTTGTACAACGCCTGCTACACTGCCCAGTGGTCACCCATACTCTGTCTTATACATGATGTTTTACTCCAGTGGAGGTCGTGTACATCGGCAACCCTCAGATTGCCTTACTGAGGTCCGCATAAGCTAAGCGCTTTTCGGCATCAGCGGAAGTAGCTTTGACCACGTGGACCATGCTTTTGGACATGCACAGATTTTTCTTCCGGTTTGCTAACTGTCCAGAAAATGAAGCGGGTGCATTGTGCTAGTTGCTGTGGTACAATCCAGGCTAACACCGCCATGCTTTTTCATTGAAGCTGGAGGCAACCCAAGCGGGCCAGAACCAGAATGACAGCTTGGTCTAAATAGACGCAAACACTACACACATGATTAAGATTCCTAATGACATTCAACTGTGTTACGTCTTGCCGCCTTCCTGTTTGGACTTACATGGCAGCCCGTTTCGCCAGCTGTTTCAACCGAGTGAAAATAAGTCAATTATTGCAAATCGATGAATCACGGCCATCCTTTGGTTTCTTTTTCTTTGTCTCCCTTTATTGACGCACACATTGCAAGTTTGTAAGCCAGCAGCTGCTTCCTGGCGGTCACAGCAGACAAAAAGAGGAAACAAAACAAAGAATAAACAAAAAGAAAAAAAGGAAGCGAGCGACAAAAAGAACCTGAATGACTCGCCAGCTTCATCCTTTTTTTTTTTTTTTTACATTTTAGTTTCCTCAGAGTAAAGCAGGGGTGTCCAAACTTTTTCCAGCGAGGGCCACAAACTTAAAAATGAGAGGATGCAAGGACCATTTGGATGTTTTGTAAATCAGATATGAGGTATAAGAAGTTAAAAACTGCATCTCTTCAGCCTTTTTTATTTTCCAAATATTTTCAAATTAAATCATCTTTGTAAATGTTCTTTACTAAAAAATTTCGTTGGAATCCGACTTTTTTCACTTCCTATTTTGACTTCATTCTCATAAAATTGCAGCTGTTTTTTCCATTTCTGCCGTTGTTGTTTTTTTTTTTACAAATATTTACATTTTCTTCTTGTAAATGTTCTTCTCCTAATGATGACTTGATTCCAATTCTATTTAGACTTTATTGCTGTCCAATTATAACTCATTTTTGAAAAGTTTGTTTGTTTCTCATCTTATTAAAAAAAAACAGATTTTTTCTCAAATTTGTCCCTCTGTGTGCTACTAAAATGATGTTATTTTCCCTCCTAATACTACAACTTTATTCTCATAAGATTGTCACTTTTATCTCTTCATATTTTGACTTTATTCTTGTTCTTGCACTGAGGACACCCCTGGTGTAAACTCAACACGTGACGTTTGGTGAACTGAAACTACTTTTTATTTCCTCCGAGGAAGCGCAGGCATAACTAATCAATCTGTTGATTGTTCACTCGGGAGCAGTTTGAGTTTTGAAAAGACATGTTTCATTCATCTTTTATGAACAATCTGCATCTGATTTATAATCCTGTTGCCAGCCTGTGAGGCCGCATCTACCCATCTCCTCACACACACACACACACACACACACACACACACACACACACCTGAGAGGCCATCATTCAGGAGGTGAATGAGGCGTTCACTGGCTTTCGGTGCTTTCGATTAAATAAGCGAGGCAAACTAGTCAGACTGCGGCTGGTTGAAAGTGGAACAAATGAGGCACAATGATGAAGTTAGGCTGTGAAAGTCGTCCTGATCTTTCAGCGTGACTGCCTGTGTGTGCGTGTGTGTGTGTGTGTGCGTGTGTGTGCGTGTGTGTGTGTGTGTGTGTGGCCCCGAATGTAGCACTGAAACATTGTCTAGACTAGGCCAGCTACATGTACGTCAGTAATTGTTGTTGTTTACGAAAAGTGGTGCAACTTCAACCAAAATGTTCTGGGGAAAAAACTGCGTCAAAAGTCAAACAAAACTTGCAGTTCATCCCAAGGTCACGTGAGATGTCTGCAAGTCTTGTTATACTTCAGCTCCACGAGCATCTCAATCTTTGGCTTCTTTTCGGCCACCAGGGATGACAAGAAGGGCAGTTGTGATGATAACCATAGCACAGGAAGTGCAACTAACAGTGGCATAGTAAAAAAAAAAGTCTGACAGCTGATACGAGTCTATATCAGCGATACGATTCATTAAATATCAATCTTCATAATCAATCTTTCTACAATTAGGAATGTTAAATCCTTCACCCTTAATGATGCTTTTATGACTAGTTTGACCCTGGAACAGATGATTTCAACAACAGAAACATACAGAACGACATCAGCAAATAAATGTCTGTGACAACTATAAAGACAAACAAGGACATAAGGACATAAGGACAAAACAATATCAACAACCACAATGACAAAGCTGTCAATGACAATCACACATAATAGTAGTAATGAAATGATGAACTATGATAGTGATCACAATGATAATACTGCATTGAAACAGTCACACATAATAGTAGTAATGAAATGATGAACTATCATAGTGATCACAATGACAATACTGCATTGAAACAGTCACACATAATAGTAGTAATGAAATGATTATCTATGATAGTGAACAGAATGATAATTACCGTAATGCACATCATTGTAAAAAAAACTATAGTCATACTGCTGATATCACCGTCGCTGTAATAAAACCAACAACATAATAACACCCTGGTTAACTCAGTGAGTAATGTGGGGAAGTACGTATGTACTGTGAGTGTGCATATGTACAGGTATCTCTGTATGTGGGGAAGACTTCATATATATAAAGGTGCAAGAATGTGTGGGTGTGTAATTGTCACTGAGAATGCATGAAAGGAAAGGGGCCTCCCTCCACCTCCCAAATAGCCAGATCGAGCCCCCGCCGCCAGAAGGCCACCAGGCCCACAGGGGCAGGCAGCACAAAGATCAGCGCCCCAAGAGCCAGCCCAGAGAGCCCACCCCCCCGGGAAGACCGGCAAGGGGCCGCAGAGAGGTAATCCCAGCCGGCGGGCCGGAGGACAGCCAACCCCTGAGACCAGCGAGAGATCACACCCCACAAAGGCAGACCAATACCGGGGGCCACACACCAGCAGGCCCAGAGACGCCCCCACAACCGGAAAGATGCCCGCCCACACCGGAAGCGCCAGGCCCGACAAGCCCGCAGACATACTGGGGGAGGCGAAGACACAGACAATGGCCCAGCAGAGCACAAATAGCAGCGGCGACAAACGCCCAAGCGCCCGGCAGAGCACGAACCCCCCAGCAGCATTAGGCGCCCAGCACCCGCACACACCCCCCCCCCCGCCACCCCAGGCCCACAGGCCCACAGCAGCAGTAGGCGCCCAGCACCCGCACACCCATCCCCCCCCGCCACCCCAGGCCCACAGTACCCACAAGCATGACCAAGCCACAACCCACCAGACGGCCCGGCGCCCCAGCAGCCACCGCAGCGCAGCAACCACGAGCCCCCGCGGCGGCACACAGGCCACCCGCGGCACCGCCCCCCGGAGACTGACGAATCCGCCCCAAGGGCGCAGAGGCGCCCGCGGTACATGTTAGTCCAGGGGAAGCACCGCAAGCCGCCCCCCCGGCGCAAGCCCCGGCAGAAACAGGCCCCAACGGGCCACCCCAGGGGAAGGCAGGCGAACCAGACAAAGGCATCCCACAAGCAAGGCCACTATGGCGCGATGGCCAGCGGACAGGTCCACAGCCACCCCCGACCCTGGCGGGCAGGCGCCGCGGAACAGGCACGAGGCACCCCAATCCAGCCCGCCACACCCGTGTGTGTGATAAGGTGTGATTGTGTCTATTATGCAATTACAAAAATTATAAATAAAATAAAATAAAAGAGGACAGCTATGAAGAGCTGGTCTCTGTGTCCCTGAGGGGTGTATCTGTGTGCATGTATATGATAGGGGTGTATGTGGATGATAGCTAATGATGCAATTAAAATCGGGGAACAGCTGCCGCTCGGTGGGCCCCTCACCTGACCAGCCCCCCCAAACCCTAAGTGTCTACTGTGCGATTAAAATTGGGGGGCAACAGGTCAGTGGCATGGCAGGGGCAAAGGAGCCCCTGCAAGGCAACTCCCCCCCCCAACCACGCCCGACCGTAGGCCACCCCCCAAAGTCCTATATGTATGTGAGGTGGTGGAGTGGAACAGGAAGGACGGGGGCCCCACATGCCCATGCCCCAACGCCGCCCAAACCGAGCAGGGGAGGACCAAGGACACATGACCGGCTGGCCACCCACCACAGCTCGGGCGAGCCACAGGCCACAGGACACATCACAGGCCGTACCTGGCCCACCAGGACGCCCAGTCCGGCCCACCCAACCCCCCAGAGGCGATACCCCCAGCGCCCCCCTACACCGGAGCCTCACCGGAGGTAGCGTCCACAGCGCCACCCCCAAACCGCCAAACACCACGGACCAGCCACACACCCCAAGGCAGACCCAACCGCCACCAGAACAGCGGGAACCGCGCCCACGCGGCCCGCGCATACCACCACGGCTGGCAAGGGAGCAACAGTACGGCGACCACAAGAGAACCGGACCCCACATAGAGCCGGAGCACAGCCACACCCACGAAGCACGCGAGCCAGAGGCGCCAAGGAGGGACAGAGAAGCAAGCAACGTAAGACGAGAGGAGCGACTTCCCACTCGGTGCCCAAGCAAACGCCCCCGCCTTCCCCGCCACGCCGCAGACCGGCCACCACCCCACCCCCTGCCCATCCACCAACACGCCAAGGGAGAAACCCTGGAGGGAGGGAGACAACCGCCAGCCAGGGAGCAGAGACTAGCCAGACACCAGCAAGTAGCAGGCACTGCCCGCCAGCCCCACCCCCAAGCACCCTACCAAAGCCACCCCGACCGCCCCACCCCGGAGCAAGCATCCCCCCGCCGATCCCGGCCAGCGCCACGCAGAAGAACACCACACCCGGGGGACAGCCACAGGCCGGCCCCCACACCCCACACCGGATGACCCCACACAGCAGCCGAGCAGGAGGGCCCAAGGCAGATCCCGCCCCACCCCCAGAGGCAAAGGAGGCCGAGGGAGAGCCAACGCCACCAGCCGCACACGGGCCCCCCCAGCAGCAGTAGGCGCCCAGCACCCGCAGGTTGCAGCACCCCGCCCACCCACCACCCCGGATGTCGACCAATGCCGCCCCATGAACGGCCACCCCGACCCCAGCCCCGCCACATCCCCCGACCCGGAGCCCACCCCCACCCACCAGCCCCCCCAGGCAGGCGGCCCAGCAAAGAAGACTCGGGACACCAAGCCTGCCCCCGCCCACCCCCGAGGTACCAGGGCCACCCAGCGACCAGGACCACACCCCAAGCCAGATGAGCGAGACCCTCAGGGGCAGAGCCAGACGCCCTCAGCCCCCTGAGAGTCAGGTCAGGGAGTTAATTATTGGTGCCCATATAAGCTGAAATTCTGACATTTGTTCTTTAGATTCAGCAGACATTCTCTCCATAGCTATATGATCTAACAAAAGATTTTTGTAAAGAGCTATGTTCACTTTCTTCCTTGATTTCCAATTGATGAGAATGGTTTTCTTGGCGATGCTTAATGCAGTGATGAGAAGCTGTGTTTTATTTGTTTCTACATCAATTGTGGAGAGATCGCCCAGCAGGCATAGTAAAGGGGAGGTAGGAATGGTGGTGATTTCCTACTCTGGGACCCCTCCTGTAGACGATAAAAACACGTCTGTGCATGCATGTGTTTTAATGATGTGTGTCATCTTTTTCTTTGGCCTTTTTTGGAATGCATGTAATGGAAAAGAGGAAAACTGTGATGATAACCATAGACCAGGAACTGGAACCTCGTAAAAGGTCTGGCTGCTCAGTACAATATGAGCAATAGACTTCATTAAATAAGCAAACGGGCAAATAGCACGATGGCTAATGGCATGATGGAGGGCTAATGACAAACTTGGCAATGTGACTTCAACAGTGTAGTGTAGTACATAATAACGCCACCAGGTGACAGTCCTCCACATTGAGTGTCTGTGTAGTTGTACTTTCTTTTACTTGTATTATATCCAGGCGTCCCGTGCTACATCACAGTTACTACATCGCTCACTCACTCTGTCCTGTTTTTAATAGCATAAAATAGGCTAAATTACCTAAAATACAATATACAGTAAGCCATTAGGACCACCATTTAACTTGAGGGTGTAGTACTCTACTTTGGTCACTAGGTGTCAGTAATTGTTGGGTGAGAACAACAGGCATTCATTGCATGTATAGGTGATCTCATAACAGACACAATAATAAAATAAATAATAATAATAACAACACTCAACTCTGCAACCCTGATGTCACTTTGATGCTGCTCCCCGACAAGTTAACTGTTCTATTATTTTCTATGATTATTGGGTACTACTGTATATTGACTCATAATACAAGTGTCAAGGTGACTATAGGGGTGTTAGTTCATGTCTAGATGGCTCTAATCATGTTAATATGCCTTATTTATGTTTGATATGTCTTATTTTCTTTTATTACGCCTGCTATATGTCTACTATATTGGGTAATAGGAGTGTAAAGGTGACTATAGGGGTGTTATTTCATGTCTACATGGCTCTAATCATGTTAATATGTCTTATTTATGTTTAATATGTCTTATTTTCTCTTATTATGTCTACTAGATTGGGTGATAAGAGTGTAAAGGTGACTATAGGGGTGTTATTCCATGTCTAGAGGGCTCTAATCTTGTTAAAAAAAAAACGTATTTAGAAGATCGGAAGCAGGTTTTCTATGCTCTAATGATGAAAATGTTCCATTTATAAAGAAGGGATCCTACTTGGTGGAAATTCACTTATGTCGGCCGGGTCTGGACCTGCGCAGCTGCGATAAGCGAGGGATTACTGTGGTGGTGAACTTCTTTTTACACTTGTGCGACAGTTGAGAATGTTAAAGCAGCTTTTATGGTGGCCACAGTTTGACCCTGGAACAGATGATTTCCATTGACATGGATTCCCACCGTATGAGCAACAGGAGACAGTAAAGACTGCGAAGTCATTCCACGTGTGTGGGGTACGTTGAGCGTCTCACAGGAAGTGATGTGTGTTGTAGAGTCAGCCTGCCAAAGCCTGAAGCTAGCAGCACACACACGCACACACGTCTAAAGGTAACAGAGATTTTTATTTTTCACACAGAAATGGAAAACAACTTTAAACCCTCTGAGCTGCGTCTCCATGGTAACAATCCAGGTTGCCTCGCAGCACTGGGTGATACATGTTGGCGATACCGCGTGTGTGTGTGTGTGCGCGCGCCTCTAGAAAAGTGTGACAACCCACGTGCACGTGATTGTTGGAAGTGAAAGTCAGCGTTTGAGCGGCATGGATAGGTGTTTGATGACCGTTGGAGGTGTGTGTCCAAGCACTAACACACACTTGATGTCAAAATCAATAGAAATGAAATAACACTGCGCCCTCGTCGCTCCCAGCTTGGCCAGGCTGCCTCGGGACTCTCATTTTGGAATGTCGCTTTGTTTGGGGCCATTTCAGCATCATGCAGTGTGTGTGTGTGTGTGTGTGTGTGTGTGTGTGTGTGTGTGTGTGAGAGTGAGAGAGAGAGAGGAACATAGTGTGGTGCAAGTTCATGCATGAATGATTGTTGTGTGTGTGTGTGCGTGTGTGTGTGTGTGCATGCGTGTGTGTGTGTGTGCGTGTGAGAGTAAATGGGTCGATGCCGAGGAGGAGGATGACCTTGGGAATAAGTCTGCAGACGTTTGTCTAGGACAAAAACAAACAGGAGGACTTCCTGTAGTAGCACTTCCTGCTGGACTTCTGGCTCTTTTGTCTCGGGTGAGTGAGTTGGACATGACCCTTCACCTTTGACCCAGCACACACCACAGTTGTGTTTGCCTGAAATGTCTGCACAACTAAACTGTTCGAAGACGTTTGGCCTCCAAGTTCATGCTGAAGTACTAGATAGGACAGCTCTAACCTGAGGGGATGGTGCATTTACTCCCTCAGGTTGAGGTGCCCCCCAAGGACTGTAGTGAAGGTGCGGTGGAGTGAGGCTGGGTCCCACATGAAGGTTGAAATTGACACAGTTTTTACATGCATTATCGCCAGGCTTTCACGGGCCACAGAAAACTATGTGTGGGGGCCCAGTCTGGCCCCCGGGCTCTGCCCAGTCTCCGGTACAGCGAACACTCACCGGCTCCTTTTACACAGCCTGTTAAAGCTGGCATTTTTCTGCCTTGCTAATTTGTACGAACGTGGAACGACACGCTACTGCGTGAAAGCACACACACTTGCAGCAAAGTCCTGTTTAAATGTCGTGTGTGAAAGGCAAAGGCAGATACCACAATTTCCCGTGTATAAGCCGCTACTTTTTTCTTCAACTTTGAACCCTGCGGTTTATACAGCAGTGTGGCTAATTTATGGCTAAATTCTAAGCTGGGGACATCTCCTTGACTTCAGAACAACTACTAATTGTTTAAATAGTCAGTGAGGGAACAACAGTAGCTCATTGGCAGGAGCCAATCACGAGCTATCAGTGCACCCACAACGAGCTCGTCAACCCACTGGACATGGCAGCAGGTCATTATATATTATATAGCTGTACAGCAACATTAACACATAAATATATAAACATGTACCAATACAAGTTTAGAATGAAAAAAAACCCAACTCTTTTGAAGTTTTCCGATAATACATTGTGCCTGAGCAACACATTCATTGCTTGCAAGGTACTGCAATGACATCAGCCTCCCTCTGGGCTCCTCTGGCTCCCTCTGGCAGCACTGCAGTGCCAACCATCCAGCCATCGATTTTATATGCCGCTTTCTTCCAATTGGGTTTTTATTTTCATTTTAAACTCATATTGGTGCATTTGTATATTTTACCTTTTGAGTGTTAAGTCGCTGTGTGAGTTTAGTGTTCTTAGTAAGATGACACCATGAGTTAGACAGTTGTATTGAGTCATGACCTCCTGCAATTTCCAACAAGTTGACAAGGTGGATGTGAGTTTTTTCATAGGTCATGATTGGCTCCTGTCACATAAAGGACCCGTGCACTCCACAATATGCCATTTTTTGATGAGTCTTATATTTGTGCAAATCTGTTTTTACCTCTAAATGGGTATGGCTAATGCTAGGTCTTCTGATTCTGTGGGAAGCTATTGGGACTGGGGGGTTCAAACTTGTTTCATTCAGAAAAATGTGACAAATGGTGTGCATTAAAGATGCTAAAAGCCATCCAATGTGGTCAATAAATGATAAGCTATCTGAACACCTGAGCTCCGTGTTTTAGCTGACAAATCAAAGCTAACAATATCATCTCACCCAAAATGAATTCTTTGATTTTTACAATACAAAAAATGAGTTGCGGGCTGAAAATAACCCCCGCCCATTTGCCTGTAAGTGCGCTCACTCGATGTGACGACCTGTACATCTATGTCTACATGATGTACGTCTACGTGGTCCAAGTAGGCCAGCATGCAGCTGCTCCAGCGTGCAGACAAAGGATGGCGTTGTCGTGGCGACCCAGCATGAAGCCCCACTGTTATGTGGGTTGTCTGCTATTTTTGTCCACCAGGAATACCTGAGGGAGTCGACATTTACTGCACTCTATTTCTGTGTGTGTGCGTGTGACTGCCAGGATGCAAACAGCACATGTCTTCTTGTAGCTCCAGGATGTCAAATGAAAGGCATTTGCACGTTCAGTAGTAAACACCGCAGCCCCGATACCGCATGTGACACGCCAGCACTGTCTGATGACAGCCATTGTCGTTCATGACAAAACTGTTCAAATTCATTACTTCAGTAATAACAAGGATTCAAAATAACAAGAAAAATAAAGAATCAAATCCAATCAAAACCTCTACAAATCAGCCTCCAAACAACGAAAGGGTGGCATATTATGTCACGGTAGGCATGGTGTAGTCAAACAAAGTAACAATCAGCTCCTGTCCGTGCTGTGAATGTAGGGGGTGTGGTCTAAAGAGGAAGTACCGTCCGTGTTTGAAAGGAGGTACTTTATAAAAAGGTGTTTTTATTGGTTGTTTGTCGGCACGCTTTTAATGGCGCGTGCAAGGGAAGACCTCCATGAAAATAGTTGGAAAGCAGACTAGCGAGGTGGTGGTTGAGCATCAGAGATGAGCACCTTGGCGGAGGTAAAAGTTCACGAGTAACATCTCTGCGTCAACATGACCTCTTTTTTTTAACTCAGCTGGACCAAGGGGGAACATCACTCCAAAGTCAATCGTAGACCGCCATTTGATGTGTGTGTGCGTGCACGTGCGTGTGTGTGCGTGCGTGTGTGTGTGTGTGCGTGCGTGTGCTCCATGTGAATTATTTAGGGTTGAAGTGCAGGACAAAGCAAAATGGAAATGTGGAGGGTGTTTCTCTTTTCACCCCGGGATGACTTTCTAATGCACACACACATGTGCACCCGGGGGCGGTGGAGGGGGGCTGCTATGTGTCATGTGTGCACCCGCTCGGCTGCTTTCCAGCAAAGCCGGTGAGATCAGCCAATCTCTCCAAATTATCCCCAAAAAACCCTCTGGAGGTCAGACTGTGGCGAGAGAGGTCCCTGGAGTCAGTCAGCAGCAGTCGAGACAGGTGGACTGGGAGCTTTTTTGTCCCGCGTGGGGTTGCCATAGCAACCACGTCTGGTATATGCAGGATGGGCAACATCTTAAGATGCTTTGTTTGTCTACAAAATGCTGGAGGTTTGGATGAGGTGTAGAGATTTGGAGCAGGAGAAGTACAGCTGGAGCTTCTTTGGAATCAACAGCGCCTCTGCTGGTTGCAGCCTGGTAGTGCACCCCATTTTGACGCCGAGGGCCATTTGCGGCCAAGACTGTTTTTTTTTACTGAGCCACGGCACATTCGTCAAATATAATTTAACAAGAAAACTGAAAAAAAATCAACAAAAATGCAAAAATCAGCAGTAATTTTACAAGAATAAAGTAAAAAAAAAACATATGAAGAGAGAAAAGTTGTACGATAAAAAGTCCTAATTTTACAAGAATAACGTAACATTATGAGGAAATAATGTTATTTTAGTAGCATAAACTTCAAATATTAAACAAAGACCTTATATTTTGTGAAAGTTGTGGAACGGATGGGGGGCAGGATGAAATAAGCTCTGCTCTTGGACGCGTGGAACTGTGAAATGATCCACTGGAACCTGCATGCATGCATGTCAAATCAAAGTCAACCAAACCAAAGTTGTAATATGAGGAAAAGAAAAGAAAACAATGAATAAAATTGCAATTTTTGGAAAATGAGATTGCAGAAGAAGTCATAATATTATGAGAATAAAGCCAAATTATGATGGGAATGAAATCATGAGAAGGACATTCACAAGAAGAAAGTTGAAATAGTTGGAAAAAAGAGAAAAAAACAGAAATGAAAAATGAATGTCATTTTATGAGAATCAATTCAAAATATTAACAGGAAAAAAGTTGCATTCTAATGATAAAACAAGTCGAATAAACTCGTAATGTTATGAGTAAAAGTAATTTTAGCAGCATAGTGTTAAAGAAAACGTATTGTTATTATTATTATTATTATTATTATTATTATTATTATTAGAAAGAACTGATCATGTTTGAAAATGATGAGAAGCAAACAAAACCAAATCAAGTTGTCAGTTTGTGCAAGCCAGTGCATTTCTTTCATTGGGTCTGCACAAGCGAACCACCAGGGTGTCTCGTTATCACTAATCTGAAACCATCAGAATTAACAGCTGTGGCTGTAGGCAACCCCCTGATGTGGATGGCAGTATCTGCATTTGCTGCTCAGCTGTCGGTGTGAAAGTCCTGCACGTTACGCTTGCCGCACTGCTGTTTAGAACCAACTCATCGGTTCTGTTAATGCCGGCTGAGCAGTTTGCCCCTCAACGCTATTCCAACATTGGTCACACTGTGTCGTCTTTGCTCGATGGTTACAGCGTAGACGCTGCTCAACAATGACCTCATGAGTGTCAAGTAGGCTGTTCTACTGAAATAAGAACCACAGACACGTGCAATCATCATAAATACGTTCACAAGCCATGAAGTCATCGCTGAAACACACACACACACACACACACACACACACACTCCCAGAAGCCTTTGTTTCACACACACATGGAGTCACGCATGCTCACACTCCGCAATGACCTCATCGCTCACACACACACACACACACACACACACAGCAAAGACAAAGGGTTAATCCATTAAGAGCTAAGAACAGCTGATGCCTCCTGGACTTCATTGACCAGAATGCAATCACGTAACCTCGGTGATAATCATAGCCGTCACAATAACGTAACTGATACAATGCCATGCGATGTATGTAGTGGCAACAAACAAACCAGCAAACACGAAGCGCAGTTGAATGATGTGGCGTTGAATTATTAACGACGTGAGACAGAACCACTGGACCAGAACACGCCCGGGCCCCTCAAACGGGTAGCACCGGCAGCGCCTGCATGGCTTCCCCACGTTGACATCAGAATGCGCTTTCTGATGAATAAACTAGGAAGCCCAGCGCCACGTTCATGTTGTTTTACTGGGGCAAACGACAGACGCGGGACTCCAGGGACCACCTCGCTGGCCATGAACTCATCTTCAGTTAGCGAGCGCTTGTTGCTAGGACGCTGGTGAAGTCCACACAGTCCTGGACTTGAAAGTCATCCTAGTCATGTTGTCCTGCACTTTACTGCCACCTACAGGACTGGAGGAGAACAGCACCACCTGCAACTTGGGACGTTTAACTCTTACAGCAGGGGGGTCCAAACCTTTCCCAGCGAGGGCCACATACTGACAACGACTTCATTCCCATAATATTACTACTCTTTTTTCTTTTTTAACCTAATTTTCCAAGTCACAGCTTGATTTTGTTTTGTTTGCCTCTCATAATATTACGACTTTTAAGAAAGCATGTCTTTTGGGAATATTTCAACTCTATGCTTCTAAAATGACATCTTTTTTCTTCATAATAGTGCGAGTTTATTCTCGTAAAATGTTTTCCCGTTCGAAAACAACCTTTTGTCCCATAGTAGTATGTTGACTTGACTCTCCTAACATCCTTTTGAGCTGTCCCATTGCAACTACGTCTCGTAGTCATCACTTCATGGCCAAAATATTTGGACATTATTCTCGTAACATTTGACGTTTTTCTACAAGCTAATTTTCCAAACTTTTGTTTTGGTGGTTTCTCATAATATTATGAATTTAAAAAAACATTTTAATGACATTATTTTTTCTCGTAATACTTTATTCTCCTAAAATTCTGACTTTCTCTTGTTAGATTTCAGCTTTTGTCTCTTAATATTTTGACTTTATTCTTGTAAAATGTAAAGTTTTTGCTGTTTTTTTAAGTTATATTTTTAGAATGTGCCACACTTTGGACGCCCGTGACCTGTTGTATTAATAATTGTGAATACTTACGAGTTGGACATTTGAATCCCAGACAATAAATTACAAAGTATACTTTTTTTTACCTTAAGTAACACTTTTTAAAAAACACATACCGTAAATTCTGGTGTATAAGCCGCACATGCCCACGTCATAGGGCGGCATATTGTAGCATGCACGAGTCCGTGAGGACCAGGCAGCTCTTTATTTGGCAAGAGGCAATCTTGAGTTATGACACAACAAGCTTGTCAACCCATTGGAACTTGCAGGAGGTCATTAGCATATCAGTCTGACTCTTCTTACAAACAACATTAAACTCATCACACAGCAACTTAACACTCAAAAGGTATACCTCAGAAATATACAAATGTGTACCAATGCGAGTTTAAAAATAAAAAAACAACATTTTAAAGTTTTCGTTGCAGGACAAGCAGCATAGAAAATGGTGGATGGCGCTGCAATGCTGCCTCTGTCCACCAGAGAGAGCCAGAGGACCCGAACCCCAGAACCCAGAGGGAGGCTGACGTCATTGCAGCGCCCCAATGAATGCGTTGCTCAGACGCAATGCATTATGGGAAAACTTAAAGAGTTCATACTTCATACTGTGTGTACTACTACTTGGGTGGTTGATGGTATTTCGTCTTTGTATTTTTTAATATTGTTGTAGTACATCCATATAGGGTGGCAAAGTAATGATGTATTTTTTTCATTAATTCATGAGTGGTCAGCAACCAGTATGCTTCATCTGGCTCTGCATGCACTTTAAAATGTTGTTGTGTCGGTATGGAAATCATGCGTATTACACTTAGTTGTACTGCTGTTACAGTAAACTCATCAGCACCATCAATGCTGACTGAGTAGTTGGCCTGGCCACTATTACAACATTGGTTGTAATGCTGCTAATGTAGGCAACCTGCCAATTTTGGGGGTTTTTTGTATTAACTCCACAAGACGGCAGTAGCTGGTTGTGAAGTATCATGAATGGTCGGCATCCAGTAGCTCTGTGCGCCTCCTTATGCGCTTTAAAATGTTGTGTCTTGTGAATGTCATGTGTTACTCTTTACTGCTATTTTTTCATTTTCTTTTCTTTTTTTGTCCTGTCGAGCCATTAGGGCAGATAGTATTGTCTTTACCCCCATTACAACATTGGTTCTGTTGAATGAGCATGTGGTCAAAGAGAGCTATGTTTTCCTTCCCGCTTTCTCATGCACTCCAAATCATTATGAAAGTGGAAAAAGATGAAATGACAACAAATGATGACTTTTCACATGAAGGGAATAAGAGCTTCTCCAATTATCGGCTGCTTCCAGTGAACGGTGAGTCGTTTTTGTGCTTTAGCTAAATAAACGCCCTGGTTATAACTACAATGATGGGACCATTTTTTGAATTAATTAGCTTTTTTTTAATGGAATGATTGTCTTTATTTTTATGATATTATTATATCAGAATGACCAAATGTGGATCCTTGCCTTGCAAACTACTACTTGCTGGAATTGTTGACATCCGTGATATGCGTTGCTAACATGAGTTTTAGTCACGATTTTAGGATTTTGCATTAACAGTGGCACCTCGGTTAGCATCCGCACCAGTTAGCGTGGTTTTTTGGTTAATGTTGAAAAGTTACACCACCATTTTGCCTCGGTCTGTGTGCCTTCTCCGGTTAGCATACAATATCTTGTCGCGCTGTTAAAATACTGCGTGAGTCCAACTGTGTTCTTAAAGGTTTTTTGTTTTTTTTTTAAATCACAAAATGTCCTCGTTAGCATCCTGTTAGCTTGCCACCACATGCAAACCGGAAGCGGGAGTCAGCTTCCAGTCGCCCGTCTATGATGTCATCAGAGGTTGAATGTTAACACAAAACACTTTTTATAGTTTCACGTAGATAAAACAATTCTAGATGCATATAAATGAACATTCACGGTTACTTTGACCTTCATTGAAGATGAACATGGACACCCCCTTCTTGTTGTGTCATGAGTTATTTCTTGAATTCATTGGGGTTTCTCAACTTCTTGTTGCCACTTGCAACTCCGTTTTGGGTTATTGAGGTGAGAGACACTATTGAATTCAAGAAATAAAACACAAAGGTGGTGTCCGTGTTGATCTTGCTGCCACATGTCCGTCTTTGTCCATAATCAAGTAATCGTGCATCCTTTTCCTTCCTCCTTTCTATGTATTTCTATTAGGGCTGTCAAAAATAACGGCAGTCACTAACTTATTTCATTGGTTAGCTTACATTTTTGAATGTAATTACCACATGTAACTTGATTCTGACCTGAACACATCAACAGCAGTACAGTTCCAACACCTCAGACCTGTACCTGTCCTGAGTGCATCTCCAACTCACACACGTCTCTAGTCCGTTCATGCTGGGAACGTTCTCTTTACGAAGAGCGTGAGATGCATTCATGGGGGGGTCCAAACATCACTAAAAGTGCTTTACAATGCGTGCGTGTGTGTGTGTAAATAAACATGAAGTGGATATTCTTATCGCTAACTTTGTAACTCTTAATTCACATGTACAATTTGCTACGTTCAATATTCGTACGTATGCTGGAAAATACACTGACAACAAATACATTGACCTTCAATGACGTGATGTCTTTGAACGCAACCCCTCATTGCTCACAATAACACATTTAAAGTGCGGTTCAAATGTTGTGCTGCTATTAAAGAGACCAGTGTTGGACAAACAGACTCAACTTTTAGTTCATTCGGAGCTGTTAATAACTACTAATGCAGTACACACTATATGTACTGTATATCATATATGTATATCATATCATATATCCTGTCATTTGCCTTGCTGTTCAGGAAATGCAGTAAAAAAGGGCACACTTCAGACATAGTTGCTAATGGTGATTAATCACAAATGATTAATTGAAAAAGTGTGGTTTCAATTTGTCCGAATGTTTATGCAGATAAAAGTATGATTGTAAAACTGTACGATTGTGTTTTGTGTTGACATTTTGGCTTTCCGGAACAATGTCATCGGGTTTTGCGTGATTTGGTCTGGATTCCTTGTGGAACAAACGAATGATGCTAACCAAGGTTCCGCTGTATTTCATGAGGCTACTTGATGGACTTGTAAAGCATCTGTGCACCCGTCGCCTTCATGATGGCCATGATGGTCACCATGCAGATAGGATGGCACCAACAAAAAAAAAAAGGGTGCCTCTGGTCCAACATCTTCTAATTTACCCTCAATGGTCAGTTTGACCTTTGACTCCACAAATCCACCGTTTATCATGGAGCACTGACCTGTTGAGCTGGCACGTGTGCTGTAAGTCAAATGAAGAATGGTGTGAAAAGGCGAATGATTGGAAGAGCGCTGACACATCAAGTCATCGCCGTGGCAACCCCCGCCCCCGCTCAGCATCATCTCGGCCGCTGTCTCATAAGCGCTTCTTGTGGCTCTAAAAGCGGAGAGTCACTGGGAACATCGGGACCGGCGCTAGCGTCTGTCACAAGGGGAAGCAGTCGTAGGCTGGAGGCCGCTCACGCGCCACGCGACCATGTTTTACATGACAGCGTTGATGTTTGTGCTTCATCAGCAGTTTGCGGGTGGCGAAGAGTGACACGCTCACTCCCTGACATTTATAGTGTGTGTGTGTGTGTGTGTGTGTGTGTGTGTGATGGGGTTAAGGTCAATCAAGCTGTGTCAACTGTGGCCTTTTCTTTCCTCCCCCCCCAGGGGGCTCCTGGAAATATGAGCATCATCCCGCTGATGTACTCAAGTGCAACTGCACCTTGTAAAGCTCTGCATAAATGTACACACAGTACTACCACCAAGTATTTCTACCACAGCAACTCGGGGTCAAAATAAACGACAGTGTCTGAAGGTGCATTTTAACATTCTTAACTGTCACGCAAGCGTAAAAAGAAGTGCATCACCGTCCATCAGGAAAGCATAACTACAAAACAAGAGAGACATAGCAACGATTTGCTCCAAGGTCAAATGGTAAAATATGTATGAAGTGTGCAGGCCATGTTGGAAGTCACATTTCAACATTCTTAACTGTCACACAAGCGTAAAAAGAAGCGAAGCACTGGATAATGAAACTAAAATAAAACAATACGACAACAATCCCTTGTTTAACGCGCTCGATCGGCTCCAGAACCGGCCATCATCAGTGGATTTTCGCAAAGTACGACCTTCGAAACACGCTGCTTAACATTATTAGAGCCCTCTAGATGTGAAATAACACCCCTATAGTCCCCTTTACACTCATATTGACCTACATAGCAGACACAGTAATAGAAAATCAGACATATTACAGACCACATGTAAGCATAGGGAGTCACATTATCACCAAGTACTTCCTGTGTCTCATCAGTGTAACACTACTGACACCTAGTGACCAGTGGACAATACTACATATCAACATGTATTTCAATGCGTCTTCTGAATGCCTTATATTTCTATTGTACTTCATTTAGCCATTTTTATGCTTGACAAAAAATGTTGAATTCAAAAAAATGTGCTTAAATATGCATATTTTCCAACGAGTACGAAAAATCAACATGATTTATGAATTCATATATTTTGGAAAACGCGTGATAGAGAGGGAAGGTGATAATTGAAGGGGAAGTGGAGAGGGATTTCTACGCTCATCCTTGACGCCTGACAGTGTGTAACAAGATGATCAATTGTACGGAGCATCCAGACCATTTCCAATGTCTTGTTCTATGGTTATCATCACCTTTTTCCTCCTCGGCATCCCGGATTCTCGGGTTGTGAGAAACATTTGACCTTCACTGTATTTAAAGGTGGGCTTCACATCTTGTCGAGTTGTACAGTGGAAAGCGGGCGGCGGCTGTTTTTTTATTGGCCCGTGGCAGACTCGAAAAAAATGCAATTTAACAAGAAAACAAAAAAAAAACAGCAGAAATTTAAACATCAGCAGTAATTTTCCAAGAATAAAGTCAAAAGAAAAAATGCTGTAATCTAATGAGGAAAAAGTCTGAATTTTACGAGAATATTGTTGTAATATTAGGAGGGAAAATAACACATTTAGTAGCGTAAGGTTGAAATGTTAAAGAAAAAAAGATGTTATTTTTTTGTAAGTCGTAATATGAGAGTAGCCCTGTCACGATAATCCATAAATCGATGAATCGAATGATAAAATAAGCCTAACAGGTGGATAATTATGTGTTGCATGTGTCTGTGTGCGTTGGTTCTATACTGGAATGAACGGCGAGAGTGAGCCCTCCTCTCATTCAGCCTCTTTGTGGAGGCGGGGCTACTAGTTAGTGCATACAGAGTGCTAGCAGTTAGCCTCGTGAGGCAGCACACGCTAACATGAATGAAGGCACAGAAGCCATGGATTCTGAGGCGAACGCCCCAGTGTGGGAATATTTGGGTTTTAAACAAAACGAACACGGTGAGCGCGTGAACACCGACAGTTTTCTCAACCGGCGGAAAAAAACTACAGATGGAGGTGCCTCGGACAATGGAGCCTTCATCCCGGCAGTCAACGCTTGTTGCGTTTGGTTGGCAAATATAACTAAAACAGTGTAAAAACAGTGTTGCTGGCTACAAGTTACAATGTTGGGAGAATAAAGTGTAAATACAGTCAAACCTGTCTATAGCGGCCACTAAAGGGAAACGGCAAAAGTGGCCGCTATAGACAGGTGGCCGTTATAGACAGGTTGGCTGCCATTTTGAATTTGTGCGCACACATACAGTCAAACCTGTCTTAGTGGCCACCTGTATAGAACGGCCACCTGCCTATAGCAGCCACTGAAAAATCCCCTGCAGCAGCAAATGTACATGTTATAGACCCTGTGTATAGCAGTCACCTGTCCAATGTGGCCAGCGGCCACCCATTTTGTCTCCCTTGGTCAATATCTGACCGCATATAGCGGCCATAATGCCGACTCAAGCAGAAGCTTCATGCACGAAAGTTTGTTTTTTTAAGCAATGAAGCCGTCGTGTGTAGACTTTAATTACTGAGTCCTAGTTCGACATAAAAAAGCCGTCTTCTTACTTTTCAATGTATGAATGCTGTGCTTTCTCCGGGGAAGAAGAGGCAGCCGCTTCATGCCTGGTGGCCGCGCAGCTGTGGTCAATTAACATTTGTGGCGGATAAAAGGCCAGTGCCGTCGAATGTGCGGCGCTGGTTCATTGTTGTTATTGATATTACTAGTTTCCTCACCGGAGCTGTTAACCTAGATTTACTTACCTGTTTATGTGTCAACAGGGCCTTTTCCCCTACGTCTCTTGGTTTTGCTCCAGTCTTTTTATGAATACATGTTAATATGTGTGAGCACAAATTCAAAATGGCCGCCAACCTGTCTATAGCGGCCACCTGCCTATAGCGGCCACTTTTGCCGTTTCCCTTCAGTGGCCGCTATAGACAGGTTTGACTATTGGGAAGGAAGGTGAAACAGTTGGGGAAAAATCATAAAACATAAATGAAAAAAACTGCTGTCATTTTACAAGAACAAAGGCAGAATATGAAGAGCGAGAAGTCGTCTTCTAATGGGAAAAAAGTCCCAATTTTATGAGAATAAATGTGTAATATTATGAGGAAAAATAATGTCATTGTACTAACAGAAGGTTAAAATGTGTTGTTTTTTTAAGTGGTAATATTATGAGAATCAAACAAAACAAAAGAAAGTTGTTGTCGTTTTTGGAACATTTGGGGAAAAAGTGTGAATGTTCTGCAGGAAAGTAGAAACATTATGGGAATAAAGTCAGAATATTATTACCAGAAGAAAATTTACGAAGATTATTTAAGAAGAAAGTTGAAATATTTGGAAAAAAAAAAAGCAAAAATAAGGGAAAAAAATCTTTCTGCGGCCTTTGCATCCTTTCTCTTTTCACGATGGGTCCCAGGACGCCCCTGGGTTAGAGGAAACGGTACCAACAGCTGGTAGAACCAATAATGGCAGACCCAGGGTCCTGGCGTGTCCAGGCCCGGCCCGGCCCGGCCCGGCACAGGAGGGACAAAGTGTGCCAGCACGTGAATGGGCTAATGCGCTAATGAGGGTGGGGGTCTTGTCGCTAATGTTCCCTGCAGAGCTGCTAGCAAAAGCATGAAAGCACGTTTATATGAGCAGACAGCTCCGATGTACTCGCTCCGTTTATGTGCTGCTTTCACGCTCAATTAGGAGGAGAGACAGAGGAGCGTGTGTGCGTGTGAGTGCGTGTGTGCGTGTGTGTGAGTGCGTGTGAGTGCGTGTGAGTGCGGCCATTAGCCCAAGGCGAGGTCACGCTGGTGTTTGTCAATATTGTCCTGGTGAGAGCTTCATTTCCCAACCAAGATGGCCGACGGTAGTGCCAACACGAGCGTGACGTCCACGAGTCACCTGACAATCTCAATCATGTTTCCGGAGGCGTAATAAACTTTGAGGTTATTTTTATGAAGGTGCCGCCTCCCCACCCCCGTGGAACAATCACATCACTTCCTTTATTGCCGTCTCGCTCGCCGCGTCCTTTATTCACCACAAATGAGATGACGCTGACCTTGAGGGGCCACCCCCACCCCTCCTCCCCTCCACAACGGTCCCAAAAAGATCAGAACCTCCCAGACGTGATTAAGTCTGGAATAGAAGTTCTCTTCCCAGACAAAGACGAGCAGGTTCACACTGAGTTGACGGGATGAAGCATTGCCATGGCGTCCTTTTCTTCTCCCTCCCCCCGCTCCTCTTCCTCTTTTAAACCACCCAGTTGAGGCAGACGTCCACCCCACAGTAAGTCTTGGTTCTTGTCATTTGGACCACACACAGTGGAAAAGCTCTACGGTCCAAACGATCCATTCCACATTTCAACGCCATAGAAAAGAAATCATCTGTTCCAGTGTCAAACTGTGGCCATCATAAAGCATTTAGGAGCCGTACGAGTACGAGTGTTTGTGACAGCGCTTGAGATGGTGACAGAACCAGCAGAACTGGTGTCTGCTTCTTCAGTATTTGCAGTTGTTTCTCAGTGTGTTGATGGAACCGTGTTTCAGCCCCGGTGGCGCTCTGCCTACGCTCCAATTAGCGTATCGCTAATAAATAGAGCACACAGGGCTCCATCGCGGTTCAGCTTTTCCCAATTTGATCTTTTTTGGGGGGTTTACAGCGTATGAATGCGTTACAGGCCAAGCCTGGCCCTTTAAGAACAATTGCATTGTGGGAAGTTGAGTGTTTTAGTTCTGTTCTTTAGCACAAGGTTGCTGTCTCTCTCTCTCTCTCGCTCTCTCTTCTGTCTGCACAGCACATTGTCTGCTGCGTCCTGATTGGCTGTAGTTAATTGTCAATCAGTCTCTTTTGTGCCGTTTCCTGTTTGGTCATCAGTAGCAAACTAGCTAGCCGTGTGAGCTGCTTGCTAACTGCCAATAAACAATAGAAGAAGAAGCAGAATGTGTGAGTGAATCTTCGCTTCGAGGAGGAGGAGGAAATGTTTGAACGCGGATACAAAAACGCTGCAGCGAAACGGCGCCAGGACGAAGAGGCACGGTCGCGTGGGTCACTTGATCATTTCCAACCTGGTTTCCGACCTAGTAGGTTGATCATTCCATTTCAAACGTAGGCTTTGACAGCTTTAAAACTTATGGAATCACCAGAAACAAATCAAGTTCCTTCAAACCTTCAAGTTCCTTGGCACACACATCAGCGAGGACCTCACCTGGTCTCACAACACCCAACAAATTCTGAAGAAGTCCCAAAGGAGACTGTACTTCCTGAGAAGACTGAGGAAATTTGGCATGTCCACCACAATCCTGAGTTGCTTCTACAGATGCACTATGGAAAGTGTCCTTACCGCCTCCATCACTGTTTGGTACGGTAACTGTACAACACGTGATAGGAAGGCACTCCAGCGGGTGATCAAGACCTCACAGAACATTGTTGGGGCAGCCCTCCCCTCACTGCAAGACATTTATAAAACTAGAGTCCTACGAAGAACACACAACCTCATCAAGGACAGCACACATCCACAACACTCATTATTCACACTCCTACCATCAGGCAGACGCTACAGGAGTTTGAAGTCCAGGACCACAAGGCTGGCAAACAGCTTTTACCCACAGGCCATCAGGCTCCCTTAACGAAGCACTCGCACACGCCGCACGCAACACACACTCATAGCACTTTATTTATTTATTTATTTGTATTATTTATTTGTATTAATGTCTCTTCTGTTGTTGTTGCTTAATTTATTGGTATTTATGTTTCTTATGTTCTTATTCTTTCTTGTGTTTTCTTTCTTTTCTTTGGAGAATGAACAGAATAAGAATTTCATTGCATAGTAGAACTGCTGTTTTACTGTGCACATGACAATAAAACTCTTCAATCTTGAATCTTGAATCTTGAAGTTGGCGACTTGGTGGATTTCACTTCCTGCAGGCTATTTTGGGAACCTATCCCCCGTGATACACGAGGGAACACTGTATTTCTATGATCTCATGGATTCTAAATGAGGAGGTGGGGCTAAAGGAAACGGGTGTGTCCCGCACAACGAGTCAGCAGCTTAATTGCTGGGTCTCATGTGATGTCACATCCAGTGGTTGTCGGCCCCGCCTCACAGAGATGGGGGGGGTCAAACAAGCGTATTCGTGACTAGCAGTCATGTTAAATCTTAGCAAAAATAGCGCATACATTCAACATTCCCCTTTAAACGTGTCTTTCAGAAAACGCTATTACTGAAGTAGTCCCATCGTAATGGGGAAAAACGTTCAGGAACCGCAGAGAAGCCACCTTCTCTCGGTGTCCAGTACGGACCGGAAACATTACGTGAAGTTGGGTTGAAACTAGTTAGCTTGCTAGTTTGCTATGCTTGCAGAGATCCCGTAGCCTGTGCAGTATGACGTAACAAAGAATGATAGGAGTGTTAAAGTGACTATAGGGGTGTTATTTCCTGTCTGCAGGGCTCTAGTGATGTTAAAACCCGTATATAGTATGGCGTTTGAAAGCATGTGCTTTCCTCGCTAACTCCGCCCGGCAACAGCGTCTCTCAGCATCCTCACACCATTTCTGAGCAAATAGCGAGATTTTGGATTCAGGAATATTCCTTTTCCCACGGATTCATCTGTTGTCAGCGCCATCATAAGCAGCTGATGGGGCTAGCTTAGCATTTGGCTAACGGGATCCAGCCCTCGTCACAGCTATTCTTCGAAACGCCATGACGAAGTCTGTTTGACTGACGACGTTGCTGATGATGACGGCGTGCTTAGAACGGACGCTAACAAGACGACGTGCGCTTCCCACGTGTCATCTGGCACGCAAATCTGCTGATAAAAATAAATAGTGCGTCTGCCTTGAATCCATCACAAAGTGCCGTTCTTTCAAACGAGGCGTCCGCCATCCGCCGAGACGTTGTCATGGCATGAAAAGGCGTAAAGACAAAGGAAGGAAGATAAGAGACGCTCCGTTACATGACGCGCTACAACGTGTCTTGGGATGGAAAGGACACCAGATGAGGACTCGGGACTGAAATAGATTCACAATGATCCTTCGGGCCGTTTTTGGAGGTTTTTGCAGTTTAAAAAAAGCTGATTTTATTCGCTTTCACAGAAAGTCGCTTTTCTCGACATCCCGTCTGTGTGGACAAACCCATCAAGTCCAGGTCGCCTGTGTTCTTCTTATTCACGGGTGTCCAAAGTGCTGCCTGAGGGCCGTTTGTGGCCCATGGCTGTTTTTTTTGTTTTTTTTATTGGCTCGTGGCACATTCTGAAAATATAATTCACAAGAAAACTCCAACAAAAAATAGCAGCAAAAATATAAAAAACTGCAGTGATTTCCCAAGAACAAAGTCATAATACGAGTAATGTTATAGTAGCATAAAGTTGAAAATGTTAAAGAAAAACAACTATTTTTAAGCTGCAATATTATGAGAACAAAATAACAAATGAAGGTGCAATTTGTGGAAAATTAGGTTGCGGAAAAAGTTGTAATGTTGCTAGAATAAAGTCCAAATATTGCGGGAATAAAGTCAGCATTACGAGAAGAACATTTACAAGAAGACAGTTATATGTTATATGTTATATGTTATGGTATATTTTATGTTATATGTTATATGTTATGTTATATGTTATATGTTATGTTATATGTTATATGTTATGTTATATTTTATGTTATATGTTATGTTATATGTTATATTTTATGTTATATGTTATATGTTATGTTATATTTTATGTTATATGTTATATGTTATGTTATATGTTATATGTTATGTTATATGTTATATGTTATGTTATATTTTATGTTATATGTTATGTTATATGTTATATTTTATGTTATATGTTATATGTTATGTTATATGTTATATGTTATGTTATATGTTGTTATATTTTATGTTATATGTTATATGTTATGTTATATGTTATGTTATATATTATATGTTATGTTATATGTTATGTTATATTTTATGTTATATGTTATGTTATATTTTATGTTATATGTTATGTTATGTCATATGTTATGTTATATGTTATGTTATATTTTATGTTATATGTTATGTTATATGTTATGTTATATTTTATGTTATATGTTATAACATATAACTTATAACTTATATTTTATGTTATATGTTATGTTATATGTTATATGTTATGTTATGTGTTATGTTATATGTTATGTTATATGTTATGTTATATGTTATGTTATATGTTATATGTTATGTTATATGTTATGTTATATCTTATGTTATATCTAATGTTATATGTTATATCTTATGTTATATCTTATGTTATATGTTATATGTTATGTTATATGTTATGTTATGTTATATGTTATGTCATATGTTATGTTATATGTTATATGTTATGTTATATTTTATGTTATATGTTATGTTATATGTTATGTTATATTTTATGTTATATGTTATAACATATAACTTATAACATATAACATATATAACATATAACATGTTTGGGCTTCTTCTCAATTTACTGCATATAACATAACATATAACATAAAATATAACATAAGTTATATGTTATATGTTATATGTTATGTTATATGTCATGTTATGTTATATGTTACAGTATGTTATATGTTATGTTATGTATTATGTTATATGTTACTGTATGTTATATGTTATATGTTATGTTATGTTATATGTTATATGTTATGTTATATGTTATGTTATATTTTATGTTATATATTATGTTATATCTTATGTTATATCTTATGTTATATGTTATGTTATATGTTATGTTATATTTTATGTTATATCTTATGTTATATCTTATGTTATATGTTATGTTATATGTTATGTTATATTTTATGTTATATGTTATGTTATATTTTATGTTATATGTTATATGTTATGTTATACGTTATATTTTGTTATATGTTATGTTATATTTTATGTTATATCTTATGTTATATCTTATGTTATATGTTATGTTATATTTTATGTTATATGTTATGTTATATTTTATGTTATATGTTATATGTTATGTTATACGTTATATTTTGTTATATGTTATGTTATATGTTATGTTATATGTTATGTTATATGTCATGTTATGTTATATGTTATGTTATATGTTATGTTATATGTTATGTTATGTTATATGTTATGTTATATGTTATGTTATATGTTATGTTATATGTTATATTTTATGTTATGTTATGTTATATCTTATGTTATATGTTATGTTATATGTTATGTTATGTGTTATATGTTATGTTATATGTTATGTTATGTTATATGTTATGTTATGTGTTATGTTATATGTTATGTTATATGTTATGTGTTATGTTATGTTATATGTTATGTTATGTTATATGTTATATGTTATGTTATATGTTATATTTATGTTATATGTTATGTTATGTGTTATGTTATATGTTATGTTATATGTTATGTTATATGTTATATTTATGTTATATGTTATGTTATGTATTATGTTATATGTTACTGTATGTTATATGTTATGTGTTATGCGTTATGTTATGTTATATGTTATGTTATCTTATATGTTATGGTATATGTTATATTTATGTTATATGTTATGTTATATGTTTTATATGCATTCAAACATGACACTGGCTTTTTGTTCAGTGCAAAGTAAGCTTTAGAATATTGTAAAGGCAAGGTAGTATTAACTATTAAGTCATAATAATAACATTAAAAATATAATAATTTTATTATTAACAATAATAATAGTAATAAATATTAATAATATAATAGTCATTCTTATTATTAACAATAATAATAGTAATACATATTAATAATATAATAATAATGATCATTATTATTGTTATTCTACAACAGCAACTAACAATGCACCTTTTTGAGGTGTTGTTTTTGTAAGCCACCGACAGATGAAAGTGTTTATTGTCCGTGTTGTCCGGATGTCCAAACTCGTTACAAAAGAACAAAAGAATCTGTTTGTCTTTAATATTTCAACTGACCTTATTTTTCCTTCCTAATATTGCAAGTTCATCCTCGTAACGTTGCAGCTCTTTTTCTCGTAACACGACGGCTGTTTGTTTCTTGCTTCTCAATTTTCTTCTCGTAATGACGACTTTATTGCCATCTGATATTTGGACTTTATTCTTGTAACATTGTAACTTTTTCCAACAGTGACAACTTTGTTGTTTTCTTTGTTTTTCATACTATTACAAGCTAAAAAAGCATCTTGCTTTAATACTCCAACCACAAGCAGTATTCCTAATATGACAACACGTTGCCTTGAGATTACAACCTATTTCTCTTCCTGTTTGGGCTTCTTCTCAAGTTACTGCAGATTTTTCCTTATTTGCTGTGATTTTTGTGTGTTTTTTTTCTTGTTAAATTATTGTTTTGGATTGTGCTGCCAGCCAATCAAAAAACAGCGGCGGGCGGCAAATGGCGTCCAGGCTGCGCTTTGGACACCCCTGGCTTATGCCGACATGAGTCAGCCAGTCCGGGGGCGTTGACATAAACGGGTTCCACTGTACCAAGAGCATTTAGCCTGAGTGAGTGTGTGTGTGTGTCTGGACGGGACGTCTGGGTCTAGGATTTTCCTGGCCTTCATGACAAGTAACTAACACGCACACACACACATGCACACACACACACATGCACGCACACATACACACACACACACACACACACACAGAGTGAGAGTTTAATTAACAGAAAGCTCAGCTGACGGAGGAGCAGATGATTCGACCTCCGATTCCAATCCCTCCATCTCAGCCAATTACTGAAATGGCCTGGGACACACACACACACACACACGCACACACACACACACACACACACACACACACACACACACACACGGCACTCCAGGGGTGTACAAGGCAGGTACAGGCTTTTAATTTGAAGAATAATTTAATACTGCTTAAACAGACTGATGCCCGTCCTCTGTGTGTGTGTGTGTGTGTGTGTGTGTGCGTGTGTGTGTGTGTGTGCGCGTGTGTGTGTGTGTGCGTGTGCGTGTGTGTATATATTCACAGTGATCCAAAGGGTGTTAAAAATGTTGAAAAATTAGCGAGCTAACCTTTCACTGGCGTCCTCGCCGCCGTTTACTGTTGGGAAATCAGGCCACACGGCGCCATGGCAACGCCTGGATGGATAAAAACAGGCTTTCTGTGCCACGTTCACCGGTGGAAGGCGCTACGTCTCCCGTTACCAAGCCTTAACCATCAAGCTATCAAGCAATGTGGACATTTAGAAACGCACAGGACTCTTTCGAAGTGACTTTTTGCTGATGGGGCAGCAGCAGCAGCAGGAGAGGAGTTCAGGAGCACCAACCCTGACAAAGATCTCTCATCTCGGTGCCTTTTTCTGAGACGTTTTTGGACTTTTCATGGCGTCATGAAGGTCGGACATGAGACGTACCGCCTCAGCCCTGGTGATATTCTGACTTTATTCCCGTAATATTATAACATTTTCCCCAAACTTGATTTAGTTTTGCTTGTTTCTCATCATACTACAACTTTTAAGGGAAAACATATTTTTCTTTTAATACTTCCACTCACGAAACACGTTTGTTCTGGTAAAATTGCAACTTTTTCTCTCGTTAGAGTACGCTGAGAGAGCTGCTGACTTTATTCTTGGAACATTGCAGCAGTTTTTGTCATATCTGCCATCTTTTTTTGTTACTTCTCAACCATTTCAACTTCCTTCTTGTAAACTTGCTTTTTGCAATTTTCACTTTATTGCAATAATATTTTAACTTTATTCTCGGTACATTATAGCTTTTTCCGTTGTTTTGTTTATCTTAATATGACTTAAAAAACATATTTCTTAAAAGGGTCACTGACATTTGCTGAAATATGTTCTATACTGTTTGTAAAAGCGTACGGGACATTTGTAAAAATGACGTTTAAGGTGCGTGGCGGGGCAAATGCGGGGGCGTTTCCGGAAGCCACGTGGGCGAAGGCGCAGCTCTCATCTCCTCTGAAGCAGAGTAAAGAAACATGAGAGGATGGACGAGACAGAAGATGTTTACGGTGATTAGCGCAAAGATTTGAGCCATGTGTCGATAGTTTCATCAAGGAGGTGAAAAATGCGTACTTTCAAGCCAAATGCTTTGCGTCAAGGTGTTCCTTCATGCGGTCTTCAGTGAAATGAACGTTGCAAAGAACAGAAGGCGAGGCGCGGGTCCATCATCTGCTCTTCGCCGGTGTTGTCTTAAACCTTCGTCTTTTGGAAAAGAAAAGCATTTGGCTTGACTAAAAATAAAAGGAACGAAGTGTAGAAGCCTGTGTTTACGCCACGCCCACGGACATGCTAGCTACGCCTTCGCCGACGTCACTTCCAGAAACGCCCCCTGCGGTCAGGGAACCTTTGGTACTGAAAATGTCATTTTTACAAACGTACCGTTGTCTTTCCAGAAACGAGCTCGAAGGTGTCAATCATGTCAGTGACCTTTTCACATTTCAACTCAAATGAAGTTACTTTTCCTCACAATATTACAACAACATTCTGGGAAAATGAATGGACAAATGAATAAAAATGGTTAATATTTCCACTTTGGTCTAGTAAATTTACCGCTGATGTTTCCGTTTTTGCTGTTGTTTGTTTTGTAGTTCAAGGGCCAATAAAGAAACAGCCGCGGGCCGCATATGGCTCCCGCACCGCAATTTGGACACCCCCGCGTGAGCAGATAAGTTTGCCTGCAGCAGCTTCAGCAAACAGCAGTTGATCTCTTTTCCTTTTAAACACAGTCAAGCTCCAATGCGCCCCCTGTGGCTTCAGCGCCACACATTGTCAAACTGTTCTACATTTACCACACAAAAACACACAACCGCCCACAGACTGCAGCACGCTGTGAAACCAATCAGATTGAACTCATTCCCATCTCTTGTCGTCTTTCAAATGAGACGGCGGCGTGTTTGTCTCGGCCGATGCGTGCTGGGAAACATCCACGAGTGGAGGTGATCGTGCTGGTTTTTACTGGTTCTGGCGGGAACCCGACAATGCGAGAGGGGACCGGCCATGTGGGCCCTCTCTTCACTCCCGCAATATGAGCCGGGGTGAAACGTACATTCAGTCGCAGCGGCGTCTTCAAAGGCCAAGCTAACCGCCCGCTGCCAGCGGCGCCCGCTTTGCTATCGTACACAAACATCAGTCGGAGTCATTATGCTCCTCACGCACACGTGTCGGCAATTAGCTGGGATAAATAGCCTCTCTGCGCGCTTCCTTTTCAAGCGGCTAATGAGCCGTCAGAGCTCAGCATCCGTCGAGGAGGCGGAGCTTCAGAGAGCGCTTTATGGACGGCAACGAGAGCTTTAATTAGGAGCGACCGACTGGAGCGACGCTGACGCAAAATAAACACCCTGCAGTCGACCACGGCTGTCAAAATGAAGGCCAGATTGGGCCCGGCACGTCAACATGACGCTAGCCTTTTATTCTTCTACTGTTTTTTCATTTGAAAAAAAGACAGTTTTTCATTATTGTTCAAAATATATGAAGTATATAAGAACTGTAAAAGACTTCATCTTTCTTGCTAAATGTATTTGTTCTGTTCATTTTCACACAAAATGTGTACTGCGTGCAATGAAGAGTTTATTTTTTGTTGTCAAATGAATTCTGTGATGGTTGCACAGCGGTACCTCGGTTAACATCCGCCCCGGTTAGCGCGTTTTTTGGTGAACAACCAAAATGTTTGCCTTGGCTTGCATTCGTTCGCCCGCCTGTTTAGCGTCCAAAATAACATCCGGGTTGCTGCATCAGACGAAATCTCGCAATGCTTGCACGTGATTGCGCAATGCACTGTGGGCCATTTTAGGTGGTTTATATCAGAGTTGCGGAGAGATACACGACATAACGAACACACGGACTACACAAAAGAGAAGGGTGCAAGATCTACACATCTGCTACGGTGCCCGCTTAACAGTCGGCGCATCGAGGGTGACACTCGGTGTTTCTGCATCCAAAACACTCATTTGTGGTCCCGAAAGCAAAACATAAGCATTGAAACTTACTGTGGCGTGTTTGTGGCATCCGTAGTCCAACACATCGCACGTCACCAGGCATGAGGCATGCTCGCCGGCGCACATCCACGACATCCACGACATCATTGCCGCCAGCAGTGTTTCCATTTTCCATACTAAACAGCAAGGTACATGTTCATTGATTCTAGAACGTTGATAATTAGTGTGATACATTTTTTACCTTTTTGCAAATTGTGGTTGCAGCACAGTAATGTTTTTTTGTGTGTCTTATTTTGTTAATTGTTGATTTTGTTGGGGGGGTAAAAACAACGTTAAATGTTCAGCTGTCCATTCATTTGTCATTTGTCATTTTCTGCATGTAAAACTATAAATATTGTCTGTCAAATGTGTT
This sequence comes from Dunckerocampus dactyliophorus, assembly GCF_027744805.1. Lineage (NCBI taxonomy): Eukaryota > Metazoa > Chordata > Actinopteri > Syngnathiformes > Syngnathidae > Dunckerocampus > Dunckerocampus dactyliophorus. The sequence goes on from NC_072827.1 coordinate 1,189,476, forward strand.
GTGTGTCAACATTTTTGGGTGTCTGAAACGGATGGTTTACGTGGGAAAATGTGCTTTGGTTAGAGTACCTTCTGGAACGTTAACCAAGGCACTGTATACTCTAAAGCCTCGGCGGGTAACCATAGAAGCGGTGTGGCTCTCGGTGAAAACCAGCATGACTGGCAGGATCCACATGGATCGTCATCATGCTCCAACGCTGACATCTAGAGCTGCAACAATGAATGGATGAATGAATGAATGGATGCATCGATGATTCATTGATTATCCAATTCATGGACAACTGTTTGGTATTCCACTCATCATTTTTCCATTTAAAAATGTAAGTATCCTGTCATGTTACGCAGGACAGGAGCGAGTACTTCCTGTCCTGCGCCCTTATTCTGGCGAGCGGTGCTTCCGGCGTGGTGGATGGGACAGCCGCTACACGCCTGGTGGCCGCACAGCTGCGGCCAATGTTTATTAGCGGCAGTTAAAAGGTTCATTGTTGTTATTGGACCTCGTCGCCTTGCCGGTGCTGCCACCTAAACATTTAAAGTGTTTACATCACTTTTATATTTTCCCACAGAGCTTCTCCTCTGTCGCTTTTGGTTTTGTCCTTTTGTGATTCCCTGCACCTGTGCAATAAAATGACTTTTATTTTTGCACTTCGCCGCCTCCTCTCGGCATCCCGGGGGTCAAGTCTCCGACAGCTACCATCAGTCGTGACATATCCGCTGATTTACATTTGCCTCTCTTCTGATGTATTGCGGACTAAACCACGAACTGTGATCGGGGCCTAACCGGTTAGTCGATGAATCCGAACAGCGGGCATCGGATTGATGGATGAAGGACGTAATCCAGCTGCGTCCAACTCCAGTGGACAACGTGAAGCTTAAATGAGGTTTTCCCACCGAGGTTGTGCTATGGCTGCCAGAGAATAAGACGACGGAGCGGTGGTGAGATCAATAAAAGATCAAAGTGGCTCCACAAGCCCAGGCTTTGTGCTCAAGATGCAACTGGACAAAACCCAACATTGCAATCAGACTCACGTGGTCCCGTGACGGTGGTCAGTACCTTACTTTGTCAAGTCCAGTTTTCGGCTTTGTTCTCAGTGCACGTTCACGTGAAAGGGGGCGTTTGACGTCTTATTATTCCACTTCCGCTGGAAAGTGAAGCGATCCCAGCCAGTGCATTTTTACAAAAGATGGGTATGTAATGATTCCCAAAAGATTGTGACTGCTAAGAGCAACCGAGTCACCCGCCAACAGAGCAAGCAAGGAGCGCTGACAAGTCACGGCCAAGTCAACACTGATTTGTTAGACTAGCTGTACCCTACTAGTCTTTCATTTACCAATGCTCAACGTTGCACAACACTTTCCAAAATCAATGAATTGGAGCAAAAACTCATTTTTTTCAATCTCTGAAGTACGCCTTCTTGTTGTATGTCGTGACCACTAGATGGCGGTGTTGACGTGAGTGCTCAGGCAAGGACTGCGGTGACGTTTGCGTCTGCTAATATTTCATTCAGCGTTTTATTCCTGGTGCTCGTGTGAGCATACCTAGCTTATTCCCCATCTCGCGCATAGCTTATGTGGATAATATCATCAGGGAATGCTCTTTTTTTCCATTTTTGTTTTCCACGTCCCCTCGGGAACCTCGTAGGATGTGAATAAATAGTATTTTAATCTTAAAGCCGGACATACCCTGGTCCCGACCGACTATGAGTTTAGCCTAAGTTACCATGGCGATGCCGCTGCTTTAAAAGAGAGCTACCTTCGCAGAACACGCAAGTTTGCCTTTCCACTCAACACAGCTCGCTAGCCCGCTAAACTGGCTTGGCTAAGTCTGGTGCTTGTGTGTCTCAGCCCAAATATCAGTAACATTACTGACACCTAGTGACCAGCGTACATGTCATCACATCTTTGAATGCGTTTTCCGAATGCCTTATGTTTGTGTTTTATACTTCATGTAGCTTCATTTAGGCTAAACAAATATCCATTTGTTGCTAATCATAGCCCATCTTCAACCAGGAAGTGGCATGATTTATGGATATATTTTGGAAAAACTGTGATAAGAAAAAGCTAAATTTGAACGGCAAAGTGGCGAAGGGCGACTGTATGGACAAAAGTGTTGGGACGTTCACTCATTCATTCTTTGAGGGCCGCGTGTTAGGACTTGATGGGAGCGGTGAATGCGTAGAGAGATGAGCTGTCGTGTTGCTTTGCTGATGCTCGGCTGACGCCGCGCTGCAGAGAAGAAGAGGAAGTCCACAAGCACTGTTACATGTCAGATGTTTTATTCTTTAGTCCGATCGTGATCTGGTCATCAATGAACGCTGGTCAGGCCGAGCTGCCGTGCGTGGAAGAGATTGTATGTGATGGTGCCTGGCGCTCATGCTAGCTGTCGCTGGAGTGTGAAGGCACATTATGCAGCAGATAGTTGGACTTCATCTCATCGTTATCCTGCCAGTAATGGCGTCAGCACACAAACATTTCCTGGAGGATCCACTTCAGTGTGTTTGCTTTGCTTTCCTCCTCGCTGATGGCTCATCTGTGGAAAGCTCTCACTGCCGCATTCATTATTGATGGAGGCCAACGCACACGCACACGCACACGCACACACGGTCCAACAGCAGGGGACCAACATGGACTTTGTTTATCCTCATTGTCGCTGCAGAGCGCTGAAGCATGCGTACGCATGATATTAGCTTGTTTGACAGGGAAACCACAGAAATGTGTTGGGTTACCAAAGAACCTCCCCCAAGGACCAACAATCCCTTTTTTAAGCAAAAGCAACCCAATTCCACTCCAGTGCTGCAGGTGGCAGTAATGCACTTTACAAAGCTGAAGCCGCCACTCACTAGTGATGTGCGATACCACCGATACTGAGTAAATTTCAGGCTGGTATCAGTGATCCCGATCTGATATTTTCTGCAAATTCACATCATGTGCCTGGTAAATGTTCATATAGTGTATTTCATATCGTATGCGTGCGTTAAAATCTCCCTACAATGCGTAACCTGCACACTACACCCCCCGCCCATGCTCTCCCACTTCCTCCTTGCTGTCGAGTGTGTTTTTACATGCAAAAGATCCCTGCCGAGCTCTCATGAAATGCACTTCTGCCACCTTGTGGCTGTTTTTATGGCTTAAAACTGCAAAACAGTCACATCTTTGTGCCTCTTGTGCGAAAAACCTTAGATGCAAATACAGCTTAGGCATTGAATGAGTTAATTGTGAATTTAAATCATTTATTTTCAACCCTGGACTATTTTGGGGTTAAATAATAAACAAAATTTTAAAAAATTCTCTTAATATTATGACATTTTTTTCAATATATATTTTTTCCTTTAATATTTCAACTTGGTACAACTAAAATGACGTTATTCTTCCTCGTGATATTATTACAACTTTTCCTCATTAGATTTTTCCTCGTAATATTTCGACTTTATTCTTGGAAAATTGCTGCTGATTTTGCCATTTTTTATGCTGTTGCCGTCGTTTTTTAAGTTTTCTCATTACGCCACTGGACACTGCTGCCCCGAGTTTACCAGCAACATTGTCAAGCTAGCAGATGCGTTAGCCGATCCTTGATGAAGTGTGACTGCCGTTCCTTCTTCTATGACGTTGATCGGACTGGTTGGTCGGTAGCTTTGAATCGCTCTGTTGCATGGATGAGCTCCCTGCTGTGCGTGTGCGTGTGCGTGTGTGCTGTGTGTTCTCCGATGTGACCTTTCCCCACATGGCAGTCAGAGACGTCAAACTAGGAGGCTAAAAGCAGCGTGATGATCCTGACATCCAAGCCGCTCCTCCGACACACGTAGCGTATGCACCGTATTTACAGCGCTCGGCTTTATCTGCTGAGCGTCGTCTTCGTGGGGGTTACAGAAACAAACGGCCATGTTGAAATAAAACACCTGCCGCAGATAAACATCTCCTGTTTGCTGCTGAGAAATGTCACGTATTAAAACTCCTGCCTGTCGTAGCTGCACAAATCACAGACACGGTGTGGACAAAAGGCTGTTTGTCTTTTCGCCCCCACGCGAGCCAAAGCCAAAGTGTGTGAAAATGTACTCCCCGCATAAACGCTTGTGACACCCCAGCTAAAGCGGAAGTACACTGCTTCCTATTCGTATGCAAATGAGCAGCAGTCAGGAGGAAGGAAAGTTGGTCTTATCGCCAGTCAGCAGATGTTGGCGCTGTGCACGTACGAGGGGGACGCAGGCTACCGGCTGTAGCTAAGATGAACTATTTGACAAGGCTGGAAGGAGTCGGTCCAAAGCACGGAGCGGGACAAGAACCCGGCTTGCAGAAACATGGGTACCGTTGACCCGGCAGAGAGAAACAAACATGGCCGTCCACAGTTCAGCGCCTCTGAGCCCAGGCAGGCAGTAGCGATCAATCACGGAGCAAATCCCCCCCCTCCCAACAGACCGACGTGTGCCAGGTGATACGCTCGACGGCTGCAGAAGAAAACCACCGGAGGCCACGAGCAGATATTTAAAGAGACGAGCGCTTCGTCGTGAGGCCGCATCCGGACAAAGGACACCAAAATAAAATGTCATGATGTCGTTTCACCGTGAAGGCTTTCATTCAGGGGAGGGGTGAAGAAGTTCCATCCGGTGGAAGATCTCAGCTGTGTGATGGGAAGCCTAGCGCTGCTATCCACGTTATTTCAACTTCCTCCTCAAATCATCTTCAGGAAATGTTCTCCTCATAGCATTGTGACTTGTCCCCAAAACAATTTCCAAACATGACAACTTTATTGACTTTAGTTTCTCCTAATGTTGCCAAGGGTAACACCCCCCCACCACCACCACCGGTATGTCGCACAGAGGAAGTGAACAAGTGCGTTAGCAGTTGATGTGAAAGGGCTGGGGGGTAGGATGAAATGAATAAAATGCTCTTCTTCTCCTTTTTGGGCTCCTTTGTGGGACAGTGAATGCTGGTACTGTATGTCATGGATTCCATTCTCACGTGTGTGCATGTTCGAAAGAAATCCAAGCACCCACTTTTACGAAATGGTCTGTCCAACTCTATGCTAGCTTCACTCATCACATCAGCAGCTTGTTCTCGGAAAAGTCACTTGTTTCACGTTCACGTTCAAGTTCTTCCCCAACTTGGTTTCTTCTTTTGTTTCTCCTGATGTTAGCACTTTAAAAAAGACATCTTTCTTTAGTGTTTCAACTTTATGCTAATAAAATGACAATATCTTTCCTCATGTTACATTCTTCTCTTAAAATTACGACTTTTTCTGACGAGAGTGCAACTTTTTTCTGTTAATATTTTGACTTTATTCTTGTGAAATCACTGCTGATTTTAGGGTTGTTTCTTATTGTTTTAGTTTCCATTTAGTTTCCGTTTATCCCTCTTTTATGCTGCTTATTCTCACTACAGGGTATGCTGGAGCCTATCCCAGCTGACTTGGGGCGACAGGCGGGGTACACCCTGGACTGGTGTCCAGCCAATGGCAGGGCACGTACAGACAAACACTCCCATTCATACCTATGGACCATTTAGGGTCTCCAATGAAGCTAACATGCATGTTTTTGGAGTATAAATCACAAACGGCATGTTCTGCTGTTGAATAAGGTTTAAAAACGTAAGAAAATGTCACACATTCCTTATGACATAAAAACCATGAAAGCCCTAAAATGTCCTATTTTTGATACTCTAAACCGGTGCACCTCCAAGTCCGAGTCTGTGGTTCTGGCCTGGAAAAGGTTGGCGCGTTGAAGCACCTGTGTGGTCTTGTTCACGAGTGACAGAAGGATGGAACACAAGATGGACAGGCGGATTCATGCAGCCTCTGCAGTCACGCGGATTCTGCAACGGTCCGTTTTGGTGAGGAGGGACCTGAACCGAATGGCTAAGCTCTCAGTTTACCGGACGATCTACGTTCCTACCCCGACCCACGGTCATGAGCTTTGGCTAGTGACCCAAAGGACAAGAGCGTGGGTACAAGCAGCCGAAATGAGTGAGTTTTCTCCGTAAGGTGGCTGGGCTTTCAGTCAGAGATCATTTTAGAAGCACAGTCATCCAGGAGAAACTCGGATGAGAAGGCTTGGGCATCTGGTTAGGATGCTTCCTGGACAACCGGTAGGAGGCCTCAGGGAAGACCCAGGACACGTTGGAGAGACTATGTCTCTCAGCTGGCCTGGGAATGCCTCGGGACGGAGCTGGACAAAGTTGGTAGATAGTTGGTAGTAGTTGGGAGATGGAAGTCTGGGCTTCCCTGTTAGATTGCAGCCCTCACGACCCAACCGAGGCAAGCGGAAGAAGATTGGATTGGATGAATGGATGAACCAACGTTTCCCAACCTTTACTAGGCACACATGACAGTAGGAAGATCTCACGGCACACCCCTGAACAAAAAGGATGTATGAATGACAGCAGGTGGCTAATTGGCTAATTGTTTAACGCCTGCCATCACGTGGAAGAGCATGTCATTGTTCTCCCTGTGACTGTACGTCGCTGGCACGCATTGATGAGGATAAGCACATCTTTTATAGCACATGAAAAGTTATTTGTCACCAAATAAGTCAAATGATGATCCCACGGTGCCGTCCCACAGCACAGCATAGTGGTTGGGACTCACTGCTCTAAAGCCTACCGTGTGCCTCTCACAGCCTTTAAAAGCATCTTCAATTCAGTTTTGCACATGAAGAAACGTTGTGGACATGCGATAGTTCCACAACATCACATGTTGTCCAAGCATCTTCCGTGTTGGGGGAATTTACCTGTGAGACGGGGGGGGTTTATTGAATCTACATTTGAAAAAAACAAATTATTTACAGTTGAAAGGAGAGAAATATGTGGGGATGTAGCGAAAATAATCTAATTGAACTCCAAAGATGTCAGTGGTCAGCATCCAGCAGCGTTGTCTACCTTTGCATGCGCTTTAAAATATGTGAAAGTCATGCGTATACGCTTGTTGCTCATCATGTGGTCAAAGAGAGCACGCTTTCTCATGCATCCCAAATGATTGTAAAAGCCCAAAAAGACTTATGTGGTGTACCATGACTTTGCACACACAGGAAATAACATCCTTTCTCGAAGGCTTCCAATCAAAGCCTCGTCTTCTTTGTGCTTCGCTCAAGTAAACGCCTCAGCCGTAATTACAGCATTTGCAGTATTTGGATAATCCCCATCCCCATCCACTGGGGGGGTAATAGTGCAGCAGTAAGCTAACCTGCTGCGTCTTTTCCCGGCAGACATGTCTGGAGCTGGAGCGCTATCTTCAGACGGAGCCCAAGCGACTCTCCGAGCTGTTCGACGAGGAGCTGGATTGTCTCTTAGCGCCTGCCGTCATGCAGGGCAGCGACAGCGACGAGGACCTGATGGACCCTCTCCTTCCCAGCTTCCCAGACCAGCCCAGCCCACCCCCGCTACTGGTGGCCCTCCCCAAAGTGCAGGCCAAGACGCAGACAGTGACTGACAGCTTCGCCAGCAAGGAGCAAGTCTTGGCGGGGGTCAGCGCCGCGCAGCTCAGCGCCGCCGTCACGTCGCTAACGCCGCCGTCGTCGCCGGAGCTCGGGCGCCACCTCGTCAAGCCCACGCTGACGGCCACAGTGGACGGCACTCTCACGCTCAAACTGGTGGCCAAGAAGGTGGGCCTGGGGGCGGCCAAATTGGTGGCGGCTCGGACGCTGCCGTCACCGCCGGGCCCGGGGGGTTCGCTCAGCGACAGCGAGCTGGGCGCAGGGCTGGGCGGAGACTTGGCGGAGAACAAGAAGAGGGTCCACAGGTGTCAGTTTAATGGCTGTCGGAAGGTTTACACCAAAAGCTCACACCTGAAGGCCCACCAGAGAACACACACAGGTACGTCGTCCGTGTTGTTGTGAGGCTTTCTTGACGAGCACAACAATCCAGCGTTAATTGCTGGATCACGGTTGAGGGCCGTGAGTGACTAACGACATGTAAGAACACCAAGAGGTTCTTGCTGTGACGGGGGAAAGGAGACTTGTTTGACAACAAGGTGGAAGCTGACATTTGACAGTTTTTGCTAAGGAAAGCACATTAAAGTAAAAGTACAGAGGACTCAGAAGGCAACCCTGTGGAATACCGCATGGGATGAGCGTAAACTACGCAAAAAAGTGGGTACTATGCAGCGCAATAACATAATAAAATAATGTAAAAATATCATTTAACAAGAAATATGACAAAAAACAGCAACAATGGAAAAATATTCTTCACAAAAATATTTATGAAGATTATTTGATTTGATTATTGTTTTAAAAACAGCAAAAATGTGGGGAAGGGGGCCGACCGAGGTTCATACTACTAATAGGCCTTTTGACCCATCTCACACAGTTGAGATCCAAAACATTTACACGTGTTTTTAGCAAAGATCAATGTGGCCTTGCATCCTGGCCTGTCACCAGAACACATTTTGTGGAGCGATACTTGTCTAACAAATGATTGCTGATGAACGATATTATTTGTTCACTGCTGTAATGATAATATACGGCATGATAATGCAAGTACATCGATCGCATCAACGGTGTTTCACAGGGGTGTCACAAGATCTCGCCAGATTAAAACGTGACAGGATTTGTCGTTCAGGAAAAAAACGTGTCTCGTGGACGCGAGGCCTGGGATGATGAATTCATCACATGAGGAAGGAAAATGCACTCAGTCATTTTGCCCGCCTCGATATATTGCCATGTGCATGCGTGTCTGTTTTCCTCGTCTCCCGGGAAGCAGGAAGAGGTTCGCTCTGTGCATTGGTTTCATGTTCCATAGAACAACGGTATGAATGGAGTGAGCCCTTTTGTTGGTCATACAGTCCCCTCTGTGGATGGAGGCGGGGCGGATAGCATACACACACAAGAGTGCAGAAGAGTGTAGCCTCACGAGGAGCAATGCAAGGTAACGTAGTAAATATATTGGCGTGTGACACTTTTCTTCAAAGTAATGTTAAAATCTCGTCTGGTCTCATAGACCCAATCTTGCGTGTCGCCTCGTCCCGTGCGCTGAGTGTGTGGTGACACCCCTCGTATTTAACGCACGTAGTTGGGACGTCCAGAGCGTTTAATCAAATAAATGAAAGAAAGAAAAAAACAATGAAAATGAAATTGCAACAATCACAATCATAACCAAAACAAGCCAAAAACAGACCCTGTCCCTGTTAAGAAAAAAACACACAACAATAAAAGCAATAAATAAAATCTCAAGTGTCTGGAAAGAAAATTGCAGTTGAATAAAAAGTGAACTTTGCGTGTTATTCCTTAACAGGAAGGCTTAACATGCAAACCACACGGTCTGCCAGCGCACACAATTTTGGGCTGTTTTGTTTATTTTGACTTAAACGCCTCAGTAAGCGTTTACTTTTGGGACGAAGACGTCTCTGCACCTCCAGCGGACAGGATGGTTGTGTTTGAGGTGCTCGTATTCCCCTTCTTCGTCGCCACTGCTTCCCAACGGATGCGACACCGCGGCTCGTCTGTGTTCATGGGTTCACTTGTTCGCTCCGTTTCACACCGAAATATTCTCACACTGGGGCATAGAAACCACAACGCTTACTCTGCTTGTGTGTGCTCTCGCGGATGACCCCGCCTCTCCCCACTGGGACAAAGAGACTGAATGCCTAACGGGAGGGTTCATCCCGCTCTAGACGCCAGGCAGCCATCCAGCCTGTTTGGTAGCCAGAGAGGCGTGTCAGAGGTAGAGAGGCGTGTCAGAGGTAGAGAGGCGTGTCAGAGGTAGAGAGGCGTGTCAGAGGTAGAGAGGCGTGTCAGAGGTAGAGAGGCGTGTCAATGGATTAGATTTATCATGCACTTAGTTGATGTGTCGTTTCAGGTGACAGGCCTTTGTTTTTCAATATGTGGCCCTCGCTGGAAAAAGTTTGGACCCCCTGCTGTAAACCAATGCGTCCGGTCTTAAAAATAAAAACTGTAAAAAGAAACAATGTTGACGCTCATGTGAGAAGACACGTTTACTTCAAACGTCGTCTTCAATGTACAACTGACAACTGTGTGGGCCGGGGGGGCCGCAGGTGTCGGACAGGCGGCCGTTTGACACCCGCCTTCTGTAATTGGCCGCAGCTCCCCATCTTCCCTCAATAGGACACCCCCCCACCACCACCACCACCCCAAAGCCCCCTTCAGAGTACACACACTGAGCAAGGCGGGTCCAGGCCTGACGCGGTGGCAACCATGCTGCCAGCCAATTATAGCACGGCGAGGCAAGGATGCGTGATAAAGTCACCTAGCAACTGAGAGTGTGTGTGTGTGTGTAAGGGGAGGGGGGGGGTGCAGGGGGGTGAGAGAGGGAGAGATTAACAGGCATGGACAATCTAGCAGCCACCAGCCAATTATGGAGGAGAGTGATGCAGTTGCCTGGCAACCTAAAGTGAAGCAGCAGGGGGAGGGTTGGAGGTTGGATTGAGTGGGCGTACACTTTCATTTTTATTTACATTTGTATTTATTTCGATGATGCCAAGGCGTGACTACTGCTGGGCTTGTCTAGCGTCCATGTCTACAATTAGCATTAATAGAGTAGTTCATGAGCTTTACTCTGAAGGAGTCGTGCTGCCAGCAGGTGCAATGTCAGTTTATCAGTGAGGTAGACCTCCGCCAAGGCCAGTTTGGATCAGCACTAAACTGTACACCTTTACGTACTGCACGTGTGTGGTACCTTCACATCTCTCACATCTTGGCATGTGGGAATAACTCCACAATGGTGGAACTACCACAAGTATTTCTACCTTTTTTCATTTCATGTCCATTTATAGAGTAGAAATACAAGATGTATGGTTTATTAGCAATCAGAACGTAGAAAAATACAAATGATTGGTACAGCAAATGTAAATAAACTGTACCAGGGTCAAACTAGCCACCATAGAAGCTTTAGGAAGTGTAGGCAGCACTTCAGTCACGTTTTAGCCTTCTTAAGTGTTCTTAAGTGTTCTTAAGTGTTCTTAAGTGTCATACGAGGGTCAAAAGAAGTGAAGAAGTGAATAGTACTGCCGTCCCTCGCGGCTTCACTCCATCACGGCTTTTCGAAACATATTAATAAATTAGCGTGACTACGGCCTATTATTCGTTAAAAAAATATGCATATTTCAAGATTCAATTGAAGAGTTTTATTATCATGTGCACAGTAAAACAGCAGTTCTACTATGCAATGAAATTCTTATTCTGTTCATTCTCCCAAGAAAAGAAAGAAAACACAAGAAAGAATAAGAACATAAGAAACATAAATACCAATAAATTAAGCAACAACAACAGAAGAGACATTAATACAGATAAATATACAAATAAATAAAAAATTGGTAACAGGCCAAGTGTGAGGAGCTTATTTGTGAGTTTGTGGGGGCAGACTGTATTAAAAGCAGAGCTATAGTCTATAAATAGCATTCTGACATATGTGTCCTGGCCCTGTAGGTGAGAAAGGGCTGTGTGGATGGCAGTGTTGACTGCATCATCCGTGGACCGGTTCTGGCGATATGCAAACTGTAGAGGGTCCACAGTTGCCAGGATGCTCTTTTTGATGTGGGTCATGACTATTCTTTCAAAGCACTTCATAACAATAGGAGTGAGTGCTATAGGGCGATAGTCATTCAAGCAGGTCACGTTGCTCTTCTTGGGTACGGCACTATGGTGGTGGACTTAAAGCAGGTCGGTACAGATGCTTGTGCAAGCGACAGGTTAAATATGTCAGCAAGCACATCAGCTAGCTCTGATGAGCAAACCCGAAGTGCACGTCCTGAGATGTTGTCTGGGCCTGCTGCTTTTCGTGGGTTTGTTTTGTTCAGAACCCTGCGCACATCAGCTGATGTCACCATGAGAGGTGAGTCCTGTGTGCTCCCCAAGTCCAGCCACCCTCTCTTTAAGCTAATTTGATCTATTTTTGGCCTAAATAAGGCATTTTCAAGCATAAAAATGCTAAATGAAGATAAATACAAATATAAGACATTCAGAAGACACAAAGGCATGAATATGTAGTGTTCCACGCTGGTCACTAGGTGTCAGTAATGTTACATTGATGAGATAATAGCAACCGCAGGAAGTACTGAAGCAGAAAACTCTAACGTGTGAGTCTATGTTTTGTCTTATTTATGTCTAATATGTCTTATTTCCTGTTATTATGTCTACTATATTGGGTATAAAGGTGACTATAGGGGTGTTATTTCATGTCTGCAGAGCTCTAATGTTAAAAACCACATTTAGAAGGTCCTAAACGGGATTTCTATGCTCTAACTATGAAAATATTCCATTTATAAAAAAAGAATCCTCCTCTGCAAAAATTCACTGATCACGGTCGGGTCTGGAAGCGACGAACCGAGATCAACGAGGGGCTTCGGGTACAAACTTTGCTGGCGAGTGAGCTAGCGTGGCACCGCTTTGAACGTGAGTACGCTTCCATCACGCAACTTCCCGTCACGGTCCTCCAGCTCCAGGAGCTCGGCAGCGTTTACACGACGGAGTGAATCAATTTGCGCTTCTAATTGAAAAGTGGAGTGTAATTATTTTGGACATAACATGAAGCTGCTCCTCCCCGCTATTCCGTTCAATGGTTTATGCTCATAAGAACCCAAAAAGAGGATTAAGCTAATTAAACCGCAGCGATGCGCTTGTAATGAACACTTTGGGAGGGTGGGAGGACGCCGCCCCCCGCCACACACACCTTCAGGGCGTCTTTGTGCGCCACTTGACTGCACCATCACGGGGGATTAACGGTGCCGCCGCCACACGTGGAGTGGGATTAGCCACAATAACAGCGCAAGGACCCCCGGGCGCCGCTGGGGTGTAATCTTCCTCTCCACGCCTGCCGATGGTCACTGAGATGATGAGATGTGGCAACACGGCGGCTTAAAGACGCCGAAAGAGATAGCAGCGAGAGGGTGGCGCTTGTTTGTAATCTCTATGTTGTAATCCTCATTGGGAAACAAACTAATGTGATTGGCCGATGAGGGAGGGGCTGCTGTGGCTGGAAGGATGACAGAATGGATCGACCCACTAATTGGTCTTGTTTTATTCGATGGTTCCATGCACCATATATTTAAGGAGGGTCATTCTATGTGTGTGCAGTCAGGGGGGGTCAATGAGGGGCCACTGGGACATCTGCTAACTGTAGCTATTGTATTTCTGCCCATTAGGACTCATTAAGACTCCAATTATTGCTGCCACTCTCCAGTGCACACACAGTAGCACAGTGGGGGGGTCATTTAGGTGTCTTCATTAGGACACTTCATTAGGTACCCCATCTAGTGAGCAGCTGGCTCCTTGCCACCATTACAACATCGCTGCTGTGTTGTGCAATATACGTGTTTGTAAATGAGCATGTGGCCTGCCGGGAGATCCTTCCAACCTGCAATTGCACGGAATACAATAGAATAGAATAGAATAGAATAGAATAGAATAGAACTTTATTGTCTGTTCTATAGAACAGAAATTTGTCTTCCAGCACGGCTTATAAAAATTCCCTCACAAGGAAGTCCAACATAAAACACACAACACAAACATTAGTCACAAACCAAAAACACTACGACACCAGAACAACGGTGCTACGGGCGCTGCTTAACATCGTTACTGCAACCGGAATGAAGGATTTCTTGGAGGTGTTTTTGCGGGCCAGTCGGGTTCTGACGGCAGCAGAGTGGAGGAGTGGTGCGGGGGGGTGTGGCATCCTCAGTGGTGAGAGTGGCTTTCTCAGCACGGACCGCCTGTACGACCCACAGAGGGGAGTCTGAGGTGTTTGAGTGATTCTACTGGCCTGGTTTGTGATTCTTGACTGGTTTGTTTTATGGTGAGTGTGGGAAAGTTGTACCAGGAAGAGATATTATCTGTGAGGATGGATTCTATGAGTGAAGGGTACACACGAGTTAGAATGCCTTTGCTAACATGAAAAGGAATACAGGAATACTACTGACACCTGGTGGCCAGTGTCGCATACAGCGTTCCCTCGAGCCTGGCCCTTTAAGAACTGCATTGTGGGAAGTTGAGTTTTGTAGTTGTGGCAGCAGTGTGTCCCTCTCGTCTCTCTCTTCTGTCTGCACCGCCCGTTGTCTTCTGCGTCCTGATTGGCTGTAGAGCATTGTCATCAGTCATGGTCATGGCTACCAAACTAGCTAACCGTGTGAGCGTCTTGCTAACCGCCAATACTGTTAAGAACAGAGGAACCAGAAGAAGCTCACCGTGTGAGGAAAATACGACGGGAGCGGTGCGCTTAAACAAGGACACAAAGACGCTACGGCCGAACGGCGCCGGGACGAGGCACTGTCATGGGAGGGAAATACGCGTGAGTCACTTCAGCATTTCTCGTGTCCAACCTGGGAGGTGAAATGTGAACTTTGAGAGAGAAATGAGATCAAGGTGGGGGCTTTTACTGCCTTTAAACACAGACAATCACTGCAAACAAATATAGCTTCGGATTTCACTTATGGCGGGCTATTTTGGGAACATACTCCCGCGATAAACGAGGGAACACTGGACTACAAATCTTTAAATGCATCTTCTGAATGCCTCATATTTGGATTTGACTTTATTTAGCCATTTTCCTGCTTGGGAATTCTTCATGGAGCCACAACATACATACGACTTGCTTAAGTAAGCATGTTTTTGGACTAATCACAGGCCGCATTATGATTATGATGAATTATTATAATTATGTTTTTACAAAAAAGTGAAGCCGCGAGACTGGAAGCAGCAAGTGGCGAGGGAGGGGTTACCGTGGACGAGTAATCCTCCGGCCACCAGGGGGCGTAGTAGTGCAGCAATGAGCTAACCTGACGCCTCTCCTTGCAGCTCTTCATTCAGACGCTTCATTAGGTCCACTAGCTAACATCATCCAGTGCAAGAATGTGTCATGCTAGTCCTAGCATTGATGTGTTTACGGCTGGCGTGTGTGACAATGTTTGACGTAGATTACGTCTGAGGATGTTTTATGTTCATGGAATGAAGTTGTCGTGGAAACTCTTCCAAGAAAGAAACGAAATGACGCTCGTGTTTAGCGCTCGTCGTCTGGTAAACACGCACACACGTGGGACTGAGTAAAAGGTTCCTGCGGAGAGAAGAACAATACAACATCTCTTCTTTCCATTTCAGATAACACACCACCTCAGGCTGCGTGCACGTGCGCGTGCACGTGTTCATGCGTGCGTCTCTCACACTGAATTTAGGATTGGGCATGAACACGCTGCACCACTCCTTCATTCACTGCTCGTCCTTTCAATCAGCCACCGTGTCAAACTGGTTAGCTTGGCTGGTGGGGGTGTGGCTGTGAGAGGAGGGGGTGTGGCTGTGAGAGGAGGGGGTGTGGCTTTTAGAGGAGAGACGGGGCTCGACCGAAGTTTCTTTCCTGAAAAAAGGTGTGTGATGCTGACTAAATCCTGTTTGTGTGTGTGTGTGTGTGTGTGTGTGTGTGTGTGTGTGTGTGTTCCCGCCTCAGGTGAGAAGCCGTACAAGTGCTCATGGGAGGGCTGCGAGTGGCGTTTCGCCCGCAGCGACGAGTTGACGCGACACTACCGCAAACACACCGGCGCCAAGCCTTTCAAGTGCAGCCACTGCGACAGGTAAAGACACACAATACACACACACACACACGCACACACACAGAACCGAGCTAGCGTAAATAACACAAGAAGTTACAACAAGCGTGTCCAAAGTGTGGCCCGTGGGCCATTCCTAACATATGATTGAACAAGAAAACCTTTTTAAAAAGTGGAATACTCTCATTTTTAGAATAGTTTTACGGTTATAAAGTCTAAATATTGAAACATGGAAAAGTTGGGAAATAATTTAACGAGAATCAATTGGTAATGTTGGTAATGAAAAAAGTCTCATTTTTGCAATATTAGAGAAAGACGTTGTTCTTTAAAGTCGGAATATGATGACAAGCAAAACGAAAAACGTTGTCATTGTGGGAAAATCAGCTTGCGGAAAAAGTTGTGATGTCACGTGAATAAAGTCCAAATATTCTGGGAATAAACGTCATCGTCACGAGCAGATGAAAAAACAGCGGCCATTTTTAGGGACTAAAATGAAAAGATTCAGAGAAACAAGGAGAATAAACTCGTAATAATGTAAGAATTTTGGTAGCATAGAAGTCGTAATTTTATGACAAACAAACAAAAGAAATTATTTTTGGGGAAAGTTAGGTCATCGGTTTAGACAACAAATGGCAAAAAATACAAAATAAAGGATGATTGTATGCATGTCAGACGTGACCTCGTCTCTGCGCCGCACCTCTACTAAGTTTTGCATACGTTGTGTACTTGATCGTAGTACAAATGTACTACGATCATGTACTCAAACATTAGTCTCGATTTATCACAAAATATTCTGTGGCTTAAAAGTACCTCCAAATGAATGCGGATCCACGGCTCCGTGTTTTGGTGTGTACGTTTTGTTTGCGACGTGCATTGGTGACACGCCCCGCGATCATTGGATAGAAGTTGTAATTTGACGGAGTCTTCCGTGGTTTTGTAGACGTGTGCATGCTAAGTCGTGTTTGTAGTCCGTCATGGCTGTCAGGCATGAAGATTTCTCGTAAAGAAATGCTACAATGCAGTTAGCGAATATTGAACGTACCTTCAACTGACGTCTAAAAGAGTTTACAACCGATGTGTGAGAACACAACGTGGATGGAAATCAACGACGACGTGCACGGTTATCGCACACAAACGGTGATTTGATGTCGTGGTTTGTGTCTTCATGGTTGACATTGTCAGCCGTGTCGGTGATGCAGACTCCTGGCAAGGAAAGACCAGCGTGGCGATAGCCAATATTAAACCTAGCTTAAATTGACATCAAATAGTGGTTGCCAGTCGATGACTAAACGTTTTGTTGTGTGCGTTTTCCTCACGATGATCGTACTGTAAGTGACGTGCCCCCCCCCTCCGGCTGCAGGTGTTTCTCCAGGTCGGACCACCTGGCGCTGCACATGAAGCGGCACGTCTGAAGGCGGCGTCAGGGAGCAGCAGAGAGGGGGGAGGAAGAGGAGAGTCCAGCTACCGACTGCTCGCCTCGTCCCCCACTTTAGCCCCGCCTACCACCGCCGCTGCCACTTGTGATCAGCAGGTGGCGCCGGCAGCGCCGTCAAGGAGGAATCTCCATCAGTAGGGGACGCGAGGAAGAGGAGGAGTTGTTAGATTGTTGTTTTTCTTTCAAGTACCCACTTTTACGCTTCACTTGCCGTCTTTGAACGCACCACCACTTTATCTCCTGGGCAGTTTTTCTTTGTTTTAGAGTAGTCAGTGTGTATTAGCCGAGGACACTTCACTCAAATATTCATGTAGTCACTCGCTGGTCTTCTTTACAGTCCGCCCGGTCACAACGCTGAAGGAAACCACACAATCTGACGCCTCCACACCCACGGCGGCGCTCCGCAGGACGTCTGACTGAAACGCGCAGCGACACTTTCTTTCACTTTTTCTACTCGGAGGATGACGATGGTTGCTCTTCATGGTCGTGCGCAAGGACACGCCCCTTTTGGGGGAAATCACGTTTCAAACTTGATGAATACCACCTCGGCAGAATGTGGCAGGAGCAGCCAATCAAGCAGCAGGAAGTGGTTCTTGGTTTTGGTTTGACTTTTCCTCTGCTGCTGCAAGGTGTGCAGAGAGGTCACATGACCCGCAGCAAGCTTAGCCGTTTGCTAACTGGTGACTGCACTGACTTTGTTTTTTAAAGCTACGTGTGCTGTTTTCCACAGGAAATCATCCAAAAACACTCAAAAGAGTCGCACGCACGCACGCACGCACGCACGCACGCCGCAGCTACGGGAAAAGAATGACTTGTCATCGTTTCCATGGCAACAGTTTGCAGCTCTCACAGCTTTTCAAAGAGCGTCACGTGACGCCAGCCGTTTCTATGGCGACCTGCTGATTCAGCATCCAGTCACAGTAAAGAAAAAATGTTGAAAAAACGAGCGGAGCGACACCTGGGGGAAGTCGGCTGGCAACGCAAGTGATGCGTTACCGTTACCATGGCGCCGACCACTCGGACAACAGGAAGTCGGGCGCCGTGTTTGGAGCAATGATTCCGTCCAAGAAATGAGTAGCGGGGGCGACGCCAAACCAAAGCAACGAGCGACGCCACAAACGAAGACGAATGTTCCCGAGTCAATTTCACCACTTCGGTCTATCGCAGCTTTTCAAAATAAATCCACGGCCTATTGTTAGTTCAAAAATACATCCTTTTCTTTTCATTTGAGGTATTTTTGGCCTACATGAAGCGTTTTCAAGGCTATGAGTATAAAGCATCGCACACATGTGATACGTGGTGGACACGGGGGTGTCGCTGGGGGTGAGAAGTGTTACGCTGATGACACAACAGCAGCGCACCGTAGGGGTGGTCTTTCACGTCACGTTCACGACCGTACTTACAAGGTTTTCTGTGCTCCAACCAGCAAAATGAAAGACTGATATTAGGGACAAAAAATAACAACCTGAGATTTCAAAGTTAAAGTCATAAATACATGAGAATAACGCCGTAAATTTACAAGAAAGAAGTCCTAAATTTAAAGTGATCTTACGAGAATGACGTTGCACGTGGGGCAGCATGGCTCAGGTGCTCCTCATTGGTTTACTTTATTCCCTTTTTATCGTACATTTACAGCTTTTTTTCTCATTCATTTCCTGTATTTTTCATAAATTGACGACTTTTTTCTCGGAAATTCATGACTTTTTTTCTGGTTAATTTACAACTTTTTCTCATTAATTTGTTAACTTTTTCTCTTCCTTTTTTTCTCATAAATTGACGACTTTATTCTGAAAATCTCTGATGATCATGTTTTCCAAAGTAGCGCCTCTGCTGGCTGAAGCCAAGCAGTGCAGCCTGACGGAGCCTCTCGATGATGCGTGAGAAGTGCAAACGTTGCAACATCTGCTCAACCAGCTTCTGCAGTCTGACGGCTGCCAACATCATCGCCCCCTCCCCGCGATGTTGGTGCGGTAATGCCAAATCTTGGCCTCCGCGTGGAAAAGCGCTTCAGGGGGTGTAGGGGTGGGGGTTCAGTGGTGCAGCTCAGAACAATCAATACCAAAAACCTCCGGCGCGGTTTCAACGTTTCTCTGTGGCAGCTCTACCGTGTTTTTAACGTGGGACACGGGGGTACTCCTAGAAAGCTGCGACCGTGCTAGCTAGCGCTTGTAGATGAGACGTACAATCACTGAGGGGCAAGTAGGACTCTGAACGCACCGTACTGCGTGTGTGTGTGTGTGTGTGTGTGCCTGTGCGTGTCCATGAAGCACACACACAATCTGTTCATGTGCAGTTGGGGTGTTTCTTTTTTGGTACGGTCATGCATTCATTGTAACGTTCATTGTTGTAAAACCCGCCCGCCTCGCTCACGTTTGGGTCAGCTCCCGATTAGCATCAGCATTTCCTAGCAGCTAAAGAGGCCAAACCGGGACGAGACAAAATAAAGAACGACAGAGGGAATTAGAGGCGAGGTCTGACGGATTTAGCGTAACAAAAGAGCAGATTAGCATAAACACCGGCAGACAGCGAAGCGATTAAATATCCAAATGATTCAATCAGAAGCTCGTGATCGTGCCGATGAAATAAACGCACAGTAGCGGCAGCAGATTCCCCAATGGCAGCAGTCCCGTCAACGGCCTGCTGGTGGCGCTGCGTCCACCGCTGTAAGATAATATCGCTTTTAGCACCGCGCTAGCAGCTTGGAGTAGCTTCAGTGTGGCGGGTCACGTCAGGCTGCTACAGACGAGCGAGCCAATCATTGGGCAGGTCCGGCTGAAGCATCCCCACGTCCACCCTTCACGCGGCAGCTTTTGTAAATAGCGTGACTCGCTTAGCGAGCTGTGCTTTAGTTCTGGCAAACGTTGCACTACGTAATCATACTTAGCGTAATTGCACTGTCCGTGTGCGCGCACCGCTAGCTAGCTAGCTTAGTCTGTGGGAGCACCATTGTCCACTTGTTTCACGTCCACTGACATCGGGTCAAATGCCTTTTTTTTCTTAAAGGGACTGGGACATTTTATGTTTGTACCTCCCCTCGCCCAGCCCCCACCACCCCGAGGACCAACATGCTCAAAGACATAGCCGAGGTATTTGCACTTAACTCAGAATTCCTTTTAGCGCCGTTCTTTATAGGATTCTTTTTGGGGCCAAATATGTACAAAATGTTCCTAATAAGGCACCGGAGTGGCGCTCACAGACCTTCGCCAAGGCCAAACGGTCCTAAACGCTGGATGTTATTCCTGCTACGCCACAACAGCGCCCCCGTAGGAGCAAAGCGGCACTGCAAGCGTCAGCGGCTAACTGCTGTAAATCGCACAACCGTTCAGTCGTTCTCATGCTTGACATTTTTCATGCACATCTCGACGGAAAGTAAAGAAGCTTCCATTTCTTCTGAGGAAATACGAATAACGAGGACGCTTCCGCTGGTTGCTCTCTCATTCAGTTCCACTGTCGGCTCGGTGAACGAATGAACGAAACATGAAATCATGACAATAAAAGGAGCGCGACACAAAGAAAAGATGCTTTTGGATGCGTCCGATGAAGCGTCTGTGTCGCCCCCGTGCGTCCACACGTCCGTCACCTTCCTGTGTTTGTCACGTCGTACTTCAACCACTTGTTTTGCTGTACTAAGTGTTGAAAATATGATTTGTATGATATGACGTTAGTACGGTAATGTTCTTTATTAAGGAAGAAGAAAAAAATCTTTATTTTTGTTACAGGTCTGTTTCATAATTCTTTTTCTAAATTGGTATTGTATGATATCTATGCAAGAACTGTTCAGTGGAGCATTTTTATTTAAGAATGTAATACGTGTAATAAATGGTAGAATGGCAACGTGGGCTCTCTCGTGCTCTTCATTTCCCCCAAGCGTCAAATAATCTGTTCCAGGGTCAAACTCTGGCTTTTTTCTCATGCATTTACTTTTTTCTCCTAAATTGACGACTTTATTTCTCGTAAATTTGCGGCTTTTTTTCATACGTTTACGACTTTTTTTTCAAATTAATTTACTTTGTTCTCGTAAACTGACTACTTTTTTCTCATAAATCGACAACTTTTTCTAACGAATTTACTAATTTTTTCTCATTTATTTACTTTATTCTCGTAAATTGACGACTTTTTCTCGTAAAATTACAACTTTTTTTCATTAGATTCTAACTTTTTTCTGGTAAGATTTTGACGTTATTCTCAGATTTTTCCATTTATTTTGCTGCTGTTCCGTTTTCATTTTTTTCTAGAACGTGCAGGACGCAAATGATCCCCGGGCCGCACTTTGGACACCCCTGTCGTAGGGGGAGCGCATTCCTGGCTTCAGAGGCTGAAACTGGCAAAACGGGCACCCGTGGAGCGGTGGAGCATACGAGCATGTTGGCACGTCGCTACAACTTTAGAGGTCCTGCATCATTTTTGTCACTTTCACTCGCCTTGAGGGCGTCTGACGAACACAAACAGCCACAACAACACAACACGTGCAGCTAAAGCGCTAAAAAAACAATGACTCCTTTCATCCCGGAGGACTTGAAGCAGTAAAAAGCTGGATATGACGTTTCTTCTTCGTTAGCGGCCTCCTGAGGGACATGACGGGCGGCGCCGTCTGTTAGAAGACCAACTAACAGCTTCAGCGCGCTTGGTTCCGCTAAGTCGTCTCATGAATATTTAGCACCCTCCCCCACGTGAGAATGGCCGCTCTTAAATCAGCGCTAACGAGACTGCGGCCCAAACCCAAAGGCAGAGGCTAAACCAGCGGATCACCTGATTCACGTCTGATGAATTTGTCATCTGGACTAGAAAGTGACGTTTACAACTTGTCAGTCATCTTAATTGGGCTTACAAGTCACATGATTCATCAGGTTTGGTCATGTGACCACAGAGGAGCCAGTGTGCTTGAATCTTACAAACTAAATAGGGTGGAACCCCACCAAAAACCTCCAAAACGCTCCGAAAAAAATACCTCAACATGTAATAGCGACACGCATGCAGTTTTATCGCAATGCAAACATACACCAAACAGATGTGTCATTTGCAAACGAGTCATGTCTTATGAACGGCTCTTTTAAGTAAACAATGAGGACGCAGGTGTCAAACGCAAGGCCCGGGGGCCACATTGTGTCAGCCATACCGTTTTCTATGGCCCGTAAAAGCCTGGAAATAATGCACATCACAAAAACCTTTTTTTTTAAATTCATTGAATAAATTCATCTTTATTTATTGAAATGTTGTATATATTTATATTATATTACAAAAAATAATCACATCAAATCATCTTTTTGCTGACATCTTGATAGGTTTTGACAGACAATGTGTGCTGCATGCGACTGGAGTTGCTTTTTTTCTGGTTGTCGTCAAAAGCCCATCTAAAATCTATTCCTCAAACTTTTGTTTGTTGGTAAAACATCACTAAATGAAAATGACAGTCATCAAAGGTGATCCCTCGCTACATCGCACTTCACCTTTCACGCACTCGCTCCGTTGTGCAAGTGCAATTTTGCATGTTTTTTTAGCAGCGTATGCATGCGCATTGTGTTGTGTGTCCTTGTGGTGTATTAGAGCCATCTAGCGGTGCTCTGTTGTACGTGTCTGTTATTGTATTTACTACTGCTACCCCAGTAGAGGGTGCTGTTTTCTATGATTATGTCTACTATATGGGTGTAAAGGTGACGATAGGGGTGTTATTTCATGTCCAGAGGGCTCTAATCATGTTAAAAAGCGTATTCAGAAGGTCATAAACAGGTTTTTCTATGCTCTAACTACAAAATTATTCCACTTATAAATAAAAAATCCTACTTGGTGGAAATTCACTTATCACTTTTGGGTCTGGAACCAATTAACCGCAATAAATGAGGGATTACTGTATCGAAATAGAGGCTGTAAAAAGGAGTCGTTCTTAATCAGTACTCGTTGTTCACTTCAACGAGTCGTTCATATGACTCAAGACAAGTTGATGTAACAGTGGCGAGTTAAAGGTTGTCAGGATGGAAGTCGAGGCTCTGAAGGCAAGAACGTACAAGTGGAGCGTACGTACGTATCTATCTATGTATCTATCTATCTATCTATCTATCCATCATCTATCTATCTATCCATCCATCTATCTATCTATCCATCTATCTATCTATTTATCCATCTATGTATCTATCTATCCATCCATCCATCCATCTATCTATCTATTTATCCATCTATCTATCTATCTATCCATCCATCCATCTATCTATCCATCCATCCATCTATCTACTATATCTATCCATCTATCTATCCATCTATCTATCATCCATCCATCCATCTATCCATATATCTATATATCTATCATCTATGTATCTATCATCCATCCATCCATCCATCCATCCATCTATCCATCCATCCATCCATCTATCCATATATCTATGTATCTATCCATCTATGTATCTATCATCCATCCATCCATCTATCTATCCATCTATCTATCCACCTATCTATCTATCCATATATCTATATATCTATCATCTATGTATCTATCATCCATCCATCCATCTATCTATCTATCTATCTATCTATCTACCTATCTATCTATCATCCATCCATCCATCCATCCATCCATCCATCTATCTATCATCCATCCATCCATCTATCATATATCTATGTATCTATCATCTATTTATCTATCATCCATCCATCCATCCATCCATCCATCCATCTATCTATCTATCCATCTATTTATACATCCATCTATGTATCTATCCACCTATCTATCTATCTACCTATCTATCTATCCATCCATCCATCCATCTATCCATATATCTATGTATCTATCATCTATGTAGCTATCATCCATCCATCTATCTATACATCCATCTATGTATCTATCCACCTATCTATCTACCTATCTATCTATCCATCCATCCATCCATCTATCCATATATCTATGTATCTATCATCTATGTATCTATCATCCATCCATCCATCCATCTATCTATCCATATATCATCTATCTATCTATCCATCTATCTATACATCCATCTATGTATCTATCCACCTATCTATCTATCTACCTATCTATCCATCCATCCATCCATCCATCCATCCATATATCCATCTATCTATCCATCAATCCATCTATCCATCCATCCATATATCCATCTATCCATCTATCCATATATCTATGTATCTATCCATCTATGTATCTTTCATCCATCCATCTATCTATGTATCTATCCATCTATGTATCTATCATCCATCCATCCATATATCCATCTATCTATCCATATATCCATCCATCCATCTATGCATCCATCTATCTATCTATCCATCCATCTATCCATCCATCCATCCATCCATCCATCTCCTATATCTATTTTTGTTTGTTGGCCCACAGCACATTTATTTATTTATTTATTTATTTATTTATTTATTTATTTAACAAGGGAAGCAAAACTAAATCAACAAGAGCAGCAAAAAAAATGCAAAGTCAGTCATATTTTTACAAGAATAAAGTCAACATTTTGCAAGAAAACATTTTTAAAAAGTCATCATTTTAATAATGTTAAAATATTATTAGGAAAAATAAGGTGATTTTAGTAGCATAAAGTTAAATAAAAATTTGGGTACCTTTAACTCATTCAATCCCAGCCATTTTCCAAAAGACAACCCGACAGTTGCGGCCATTTGACCCCATTTGGACTGATCTTTCATTGTGTTCTATGGCTGTATAAACATGGAACCTACCAAAACAAACATTAGACTCTTGTCTTTCAGCAGGAAAAAAAGGTTTTCTACCTTTTTGCATTCTTTCGTAATCAGTAGTAGAACATCCTGTAGGTACGATTCAGGAAAATATCAGTTCCCATCTAAAAAAGGGAGAAAAGCAGCTTCTTGTGAAAAGATATATTTCAAGCATAACTTTCACTTTGACAACAACAACTATACCAACATCAACAACACAAAAAAGGGGTTGATTTACATCAAAATAACAACCGATTTACAAATATAGCACCATCAACTACTTACAGTTTCCCATCTGGACCTTTTCCTGGAAGTCCCATGACACGTTGGAGAGACCATGTCTCTCAGCTGGCCTGGGAACGCCTTGAGAAGAGCTGGACCAGGTGTTAGGGGACGGCGAGTGCCGTGGATTGGATCCCAAAATGCGGTAGTCGACGTGTGGTTGGAAAGATGTTTTATTCCAAACCAAAAAAAGATAAAAGTACAACACAGGTGCAAAATACAACTGAGGGGTACTTACAACAAAAGGTGACCCGGATGACACACGGGAAAAAGAGCAAAGAACAAAAAGACCTGCCAAAAGGGTAGAGAAGACTAACACAAAACACTGCTGAAAAACCAAGCAGGAACAATAGCAATAGGTTGCTCACGCTGCCGGAGTAAGCCAGGCAGGGAACAAGGAATAGCCAGTAAAAGTTCACTACAAATAGCAGACTGTAGGTAACTGCTGGATTAGGTGAGCCTGAGTCGAGGTGCCAATGACAACGATCTGGCAGCAGGTGAAGGAACGCTTGCGTCTTAAGTAGCTGCTGCTGGTGATCGTCTCCAGGTGTTGCCAATTTGCTCTCCATGATGGTGTGAAGGGTGTACTGCAACGAGGAGCACAGGAGAGGGCAGTATCGCAGCACACCACAGTATCCCCCCTCTTATAAAACGCCCCCTGGCGGCATACCGGGCTTGGTGGGATGAGACGAGTGGAATTCGCGGAGAAGTTGCGGGTCAAGAATACAGGAGCGGGACACCCAAGAGCGTTCCTCAGGACCCTAATCCTCCCATTCCACCAGGTACTGCACGCCCCCTCCCCCTTTTTCTTGCGTCCAAGATGGCTCTCACGGTGTAGGCTGGCTGGCCATCGATAATGCGAGGCGGGGGAGGAGCCTCGGCCAGAGGGCACAGCGGGCTGGTGTTGACGGGTTTAAGGCAGGACACATGGAAGACAGGGTGTATCTTGAGTGAGAGGGGCAGCCTGAGTCTGACTGCAGACCTGTTAATGACGGACTCCACCTCGTAGGGGCCTACGAACCTCGTGCCAGTTTCTTGCGTGTCCCGGCCATGGGAAGGTCCCGGGAGGATAGCCAGACCTCCTGTCCTGGTTGAAATGCGGGTGCTGGGATGTGGTGACGGTTGGCCAGTTGCTTGTTGCGGTCCGCCGTGCGGCAAAGGGCGGCGCGGGTGTCCGGCCAGACACGACGGGCTCGTCTGAGGTGTGAGTTGACGGTGGGGATGGCAATCTCAGCCTCCTGTGAAGGGAACAGAGGGGGCTGGTATCCATAAGCTGCCTTGAAAGGTGACATACCTGTGGCCGTGCTGACGAGGGAGTTATGGGCGTACTCGACCCATGGGAGGTGTGCTGCCCAGGAGGAGGATTGTCGGTGGCATACGCAACGGAGGGCTGCTTCCAAATATTGGTTGGCCCAATCTGTCTGGCCGTTAGATTGGGGATGATATCCAGAAAAGAGGCTGACTTTGGCACCCAAGGCCCGGCAGAAGGCTTTCCACACCCGGGACATGAATTGGGGACCCACGTGTCTGATTAGCAGGCGTGCGGTGTCTAGAGCTGAGGGTAGCTTTTGTAGTGCAATGAAGTGAGTCATCTTTGAAAAACGGTCCACAATGTTTAATATTACTGTGTTACCACGAGATGAGGGTAGTCCCGTGCCGAAATCCAGGGCGATGTGGGACCAGGGTCGGGGTGGCACCGGGAGTGGCTGAAGCAGGCCTGCAGGAGGACGGTCAGATGATTTACTCCTGGCGCAGACAGAGGAGGCCGCCACAAATTCTTTGCCGTTTGTGGCCATGGATGGCCAGCAGAACCACTGAGAGGCCAGGAATAGGGTGCGTCGAACGCCCGGATGGCACGAGACCTTGGCCGTGTGAGCCCACTGCAAGACCTCTGACCTGAGATTAGTAGGAACAAACAGCCTACCTTTAGGACATCCCTCCGGAATCTTGGTGTCCTTTAAGGCTTCTGTTACGTGCTTCTCCACCTCCTACAGGACCGCTCCCAGAACCTTGGCCACAGGTATGATGGGTTCCGGGCTTCTGTTCTCCTCAGCTGGGCTGTGGATCCGGGACAGGGCATCAGGCTTAGTACTTCACGAGCTGGGTCTGTAGGTAATAGAGAATTCAAAGCGGGTGAGAAACAGGGACCAGCGCACCTGGCGTGAGTTTAGCCTTTGTGCGGAGCATATATGAGAGAGGTTTTTGTGGTCCGTGATGACTAGAAAGGGCTGGGTTGCGCCCTCCAGCCAATGCCTCCACTCCCGCAAGGCAAGCACAATGGCCAGCAGCGCCCGATTCCCCACGTCTTAATTCCTCTCCGGTGGTGTGAGGCGACGCGAAAAGAATGCGCATGGGTGCAGTCTCTGGTCGATCGGGGACCTCTGGGAGAGGACGGCGCCCACTCCTGTATCCGACGCGTCAACTTCCACTAGGAACTGTGACGAAGGTCAGGGTGCGTAAGTACTGGCGCTGAGATACAAAAGCTTTACAAAAGTTTTACAAAAGCCTTCTCCGCCTCCGGTGTCCAAATAAAAGGTAATTTAGCAGATGTTAGCCTCTTCAGAGGTTCCGCTTTGACACTGAAGTCACGAATGAACCAACGGTAGAAGTTGGCGAAGCCTAGGAACCTCTGCAAGTGCTTTCTTGATTTAGGAGAGGGCCAATCGACCACCGCCTGTACCTTGGCGGGATCGGCTCAAAGCTTGCCCTTCTTCACTATACAGTATAACCCAAAAAGGTGACGGAGGCGGAGTGAAACTCGCACTTCTCTGATTTAACAAACAATTTGTTCTCCAAGAGCCGCTGGAGGACTTGTCTTACATGCTGCACGTGCTCCTGCGGAGAATTCGAAAAAAATAGTATATCATCAAGATAAACAAAACAGAATTGTCCTATCATATCGCGAAGCACATCATTTATTAGTGATTGGAACACGGC
Source organism: Dunckerocampus dactyliophorus (assembly GCF_027744805.1). Lineage (NCBI taxonomy): Eukaryota > Metazoa > Chordata > Actinopteri > Syngnathiformes > Syngnathidae > Dunckerocampus > Dunckerocampus dactyliophorus. The sequence goes on from NC_072827.1 coordinate 1,217,290, forward strand.
AGGGGCTTTCGTAAGTCTGAACGGCATGACTAGATACTCATAGTGCCCCATGGGTGAATTAAAAGCCGTCTTCCACTCGTCTCCCTCTCAAATGCGGACCAAGTGGTATGCGCTGCGCAGGTCCAGCTTAGTAAATATGCTGGCTGTGTGTAGAGGGGAGAATGCGGAATCTATTAAGGGAAGCGGGTATTTATTTTTAATAGTGATCTCATTAAGCCCCCGGTAGTCGATGCACGGGCGAAGGGAACCGTTCTTCTTAGAAACGAAAAAAAAACCCGGCCCCCAGGGGAGAAGACGAGGGTCGAATCAGACCCGCGGCGAGGGATGAGGAGATGTAATCCCTCAACGCTTCCTGCTCCGGTTTGGATATGTTATAAAGTTTAGCGCTGGGGAGTGGCGCATCCGGGAGTAATTTAATGGCGCAGTCATATGGACGGTTAGGAGGCAGGCTTAATGCTGAGTCCTTACTAAACACGGCTTCTAGGTCATGATAAACTCGGGGTACCGAGTGAGAGGTCTGAGAGGTCAATTTTTTCTGCACGCCTCTTAGGCGGAGAGTTTTTGGGAACCACGGAGCACAGGAAACGGGCGTAGCAATTACCCCCCCAGTTAACTACTCTACTTGATTCCCAGTTAAACGTGGGGTTATGAAGGCGTAACCAGGGGAGATCTAGAACAACCGGGGCTGATTGAGAGGGAATGACGCAGAATCTGATAATCTCGTGGTGGTTACCGGAAAGTTGTCATGACAGCGATTCAGTCTGGTGAGTGATAATGGCTAATAGTTTGCCATCCAGTGAGTGAACCTCTTTGGGGCTAGGCAGCCTGATGATAGCCAATCCATGTCTTTTAACAAAGTCGGCATCGAAGAAATTGTCGTCGGCACCCGAGTCAACAAGCGCGACCACGGGAATACGTTTCCCGTGCCCCGTTATGGTGCCCGCCAATTGGAGCCGTCGCTGACCTGGGAGAGGCGTCCTATTGGACAACTCCCCCCCCCCGCATACTCACAGAGTGGTGATTTAGATCGAGCCCCTCCGGAGGGTCGATCCTGTGGTGATACCGGTCTCTTGGAGCTCTCCGAGCCTGTAGGCAAGTTGGGCCGGCGTTTCGGCCTGTCAGGACACCTCGACAGCTGGTGGTCCGCCCCCGCGCAGTAAAGGCAGGCGCTGTCGGCGGGTGCGTTCTGCCGAGGAGAGGCGCCGTCCACCGAGTTGCATGGGTGTGTCAGTGGAGGAAGATTCCCAAGCTGAGTCCATGGTGCTCCGAGCGTCCCCTTCGAGCGAGTAATCCTGGTCCGGCGTGTGGCTGTCGCAGTGGGTCCTCCGTGGGTAGTCCACTCTCGGTGCTAATGGTCCCTTTCCCTGAAGCGATCGTCTAGGCGGATAGCGAGGTCCATCAGCTGGTCGAGGGTGGAGGTATCATCTCGGATAGCGAATTCGTCTTTGACACGGATGTGTAGAGCTTTGCGGAATATGCCGCGGAGGGCGGCGTCATCATATCCGCTCTCTGCCGCCAAGACGCGGAATTCTACAGAGAATGCTGCCACGGATTGATTTCTCTGCCTGAGGTCCAATAGGCGGCTACCAGTCTCTCGGCCCCTAATGGGGTGCTCAAATACCTTACGCAGTTCTATTAAAAACAGGTGTAGGGAGGACCGTATCGCTGGCTTGGCCTTACTTAATGCGATACCCCATGCTGCTGCCTTGTCGGCCAGTAAGCGCATAATGAAAGCCACTTTTGCTTGGTCTGAATAAAAGGTCTTGGGCTGCTGATGAATAAATTGTTCACAGGACATCTCTTCACCTGAAAAGCGCGGTGGTGGTGGTATGTTGGGTTCTCGGCGTAAGGCGGGAGGGGAGCGTGGAGGCTGGGTCTCGCTGGCAGAGTTTGACTCGGGGGAGGGGTTAGCGTTCCCAACGCAGCTGGAGGCGAGCGCCTGTTCCATGCATTGGTCCAGTGACTGGAGGTTGGTAGACATGGAAGCGAGCGCCTCCATGATTTCCCTCAAGGATCGTGAGTGTTCACCCACAAGCTGTCCCTGGTGCGAGAGGCAGAGCGGAAGCGGTCGAACTCCGCGGGATCCATTCTTGGCCAGATCTTTCTGTTAGGGAACGGCGAGTGCCGCGGATTGGATCCCAAAATGCGGTAGTCGACGTGTGGTTGGAAAGATGTTTTATTCCAAACCAAAAAAAGATAAATGTACAACACAGGTGCAAAATACAACTGAGGGGTACTTACAACAAAAGGTGACCCGGATGACACACGGGAAAAAGAGCAAAGAACAAAAAGACCTGCCAAAAGGGTAGAGAAGACTAACACAAAACACTGCTGAAAAACCAAGCAGGAACAATAGCAATAGGTTGCTCACGCTGCCGGAGTAAGCCAGGCAGGGAACAAGGAATAGCCAGTAAAAGTTCACTACAAATAGCAGACTGTAGGTAACTGCTGGATTAGGTGAGCCTGAGTCGAGGTGCCAATGACAACGATCTGGCAGCAGGTGAAGGAACGCTTGCGTCTTAAGTAGCTGCTGCTGGTGATCGTCTCCAGGTGTTGCCAATTTGCTCTCCATGATGGTGTGAAGGGTGTACTGCAACGAGGAGCACAGGAGAGGGCAGTATCGCAGCACACCGCACCAAGTAGCTGGGGAGCTGGGCTTCCCTGCTTTAGGCTGCTGCCGATAAGCGCAAGAAAATGGATGGATGGATGGACATTTGGAAGGAAACTGTGTGGAGATGTAAATCTCTTTGTGATAGGCGGTTGGATTCAAATCTAGATCTGCAGGTAACGATATGATTCAAAAACCATATTTTTAAAAACTGAACGATTCCATGCAGTGAACAAACGATATGATTCGAGTCAATTTAATTGTACGGTTAATGTTTGTTGATGCAGACATGAATCTTACCTTATAAAGCCAATGATATGAAAGTGGCGTTCTTACGGTGTTTCTAAATGTATAAAAGAGCACATCATATCCCAAGCATGCTGGAGGGCATTATGGCAGAAATAAAGTCAATTGTTGATGTTGTTTAGCCACAGAACTACAAGGCTTGCTGAATGAATCAATCTTTTACATTCTATATTTTACAGCTAGATTTTTCTACCTGTTCAATTTGGATTTGAATGTTGTCTTAATGTTGCTAGAAATGGAAGCGGAGCCATTAAACTAAGTTTTGTTTGTTAGCGTGTGCAATGACAATAAACTACCTATCTAGCTAGCTAGCTGCATAAAACATAGCAATGAAAAAACCTTCAGTCCAATTAATAATAAAAAGTGCAAAGCCGCTTAAATAAAGACACATCTCTTCCAAGCACAGATAAGTAAATAGAAGTATTTGTCACATGAGTGCAATGAAAATGCTGTTTTAGCTTAGAGGAGTAAACAATCCCAACAATACTCTAAATGTCCAAAATAACAAAAGTAATAGCGCAACATTTCATGAGCATTGTGTGTTCAACACCCACAAATGGAACATCCCAATACTGCACACAAACAATACAGTGTGTGTGTGTGTGTGTGTGTGTGCGTGTGCGTGTGTGTGTGTGTGTGTGTGTGTGTGTGTGTGTGTGTGTGTTGCACCTGGAGGAAGAGGAAGAGGAAGGCTGAGGTCACACACACACTGGATTTCCTCTGACTCATTGTTTGATGGAACAAAGCGCTCAAAAACAATGACAACACACACACACACCACAAAATGCACCACACACTGACCAATCTATTTGCCACATAGTCAAAGAAAATCATTCAAATACATTGAAATACACATGAAATCCACAAAGGCAAGATGAAACTAGACACAGTCAAGTATAAAACTGAAGATTAAAAGAATAAATAATCATAAATAAAGACAAAAATGACAGACGGAGATGGTGTAATTGTCAAGCTGGCTTTAAAAAAGCCAGGGAATAAAAATACGCTTTAAGATGCGACATGAAAGTCAAACTAACGTGTGCAGTAAGCCCTCGTTGATCGTGGTTCATTGGTTCATTGGTTCCAGGCCTGGCCGTGACAGCTGAATTCTTCATTTCTGAATGGAATATTTGAGTAGTTTGAGCATAGAAAACCTGTTTACTACCTTCTAAATGCCATGTTTAACATTATTAGAGCCCTCTTGACATGACATAACACCCCTATGGTCACTTTTACACTCGTATTAAGAGGAAACGAGCCATTAAGATTTAGAGCCATTTAGATCAAAGATGGCGCCCTCCGTGGCAGACGTCTCTGTGACACTCTCCCGTGTTTTTCTATTTTTTGCTATTTTATTGTTCATTTTGGACATTCAACACACTCACGCAGTACATTACAACAGAGAGACACTTTTGAACATCGGCAGGGTTCACCATGAACTTTCATTTAGCCTCTCAGACTTTGCCTTTCTTCTGCGCCGGGAGAACGCAGCAGCCTGCGGGCCTGGTGAGCTAAATACCCGGCGAGCAAAGCATCCGAGGCGTAAACGAGGCAAGCGAGCCGGCCTGCATGCTAGGCTAAAAGCTAGAGCGACGAGGCCACCGCTACCAAGCCTGCTGCTAGCCAACGTCCGCTCTCTTGAAAACAAGATGGACGAACTACGAGCAAGGATTACAGCTCAACGTGAGATCAGGGAATGCTGTGTGCTCACCTTCACAGAAACCTGGCTGACGGAGGATATACCGGACTCGGCGATCCAGTTGGAAACATTTGCTGCTTACCGGGGAGATCGGACTTTAGCGTCTGGTAAACACAGAGGTGGCGGCGTCTGTGTTTACGTAAACAAACGGTGGTGCACAGACGTACAGACGATGGAAAAGCACTGCTCGCAGGACATTGAGCTGCTGATGGTGAAATGCAGACCTTTTTATTTGCCTCGTGAGTTTAGCGCTGTGTATTTAACTGCTGTTTACATCCCACCACGAGCTAACACTGCTAATGCACTAGGCCTACTGCATGACATCATTGATAAACACGACACCAAACACCCAGACGCTGTATTCATTATATCTGGCGATTTCAACCACTGTAACCTCAGGACTGTCCTCCCCAAATATTACCAGCATGTGAGCTTTCCCACAAGGGAAAATAACATCCTGGACCAAGTCTACAGCAACATGAAAGGTGCTTTGAAGGCTGTTCCAAGACCCCACTTTGGAAAGGCTGACCACATCTCCATATTCCTTTATCCAACATACAGACAACTTCTTAAACAAGCTCCCCCTGTAAGTACAGCAGTTAAAGTATGGAATGAAGAAACTGATCAAGTACTTCAGGACTGCTTTGGCTGCACAAACTGGGATGTGTTTAAAACTGCAGCGGGGAGGGAAGATTGTACTGTTGATTTGGATGAATATGCTTCTGCTGTTACTGGCTACATTAGCACATGCATAGAGACTGTTACCACCACCAAGTATTACAGAAAATACCCTAACCAAAAACAGTGGATGAACTGTGATGTAAGGGCTAAGCTACGTGCTCGTTCGTCTGCATTTGTCATGGGCACCGCTGATGACTACAAAAAGGCCAGATATGACCTGAGGAGGTCCATACGAGAGGCCAAAAGACAGTACAGACAGAAGCTGGAGGGCTACTATTCCACCTCAGACCCTCGGCGCATGTGGGCGGGGCTCCAGCACATCACAGACTATCGACAGCAGAGTAGCGTAGCCACGTCCAGCCAAACCACACTTCCTGATGAGCTGAATGAGTTCTATGCCCGCTTTGACACCCAAACTCCTGATGAGCAGAGAGGGTGGCTGAACCTGGGGAGCACACAGGACTCACCTCTCATGGTGACATCAGCTGATGTGCGCAGGGTTCTAAACAAAACAAACCCACGAAAAGCAGCAGGCCCAGACAACATCTCAGGACGTGCACTTCGGGTTTGTTCATCAGAGCTAGCTGATGTGCTTGCTGACATATTTAACCTGTCGCTTGCACAAGCATCTGTACCGACCTGCTTTAAGTCCACCACCATAGTGCCCGTACCCAAGAAGAGCAACGTGACCTGCTTGAATGACTATCGCCCTATAGCACTCACTCCTATTGTTATGAAGTGCTTTGAAAGATTAGTCATGACCCACATCAAAAAGAGCATCCCGGCCACTGTGGACCCTCTACAGTTTGCATATCGCCAGAACCGGTCCACGGATGATGCAGTCAACACTGCCATCCACACAGCCCTTTCTCACCTACAGGGCCAGGACACATATGTCAGAATGCTATTTATAGACTATAGCTCTGCTTTTAATACAGTCTGCCCCCACAAACTCACAGATAAGCTCCTCACACTTGGCCTGTCTCCCTCCCTCTGTAACTGGGTGTTTAACTTTCTCACAGGCAGGCCCCAGTCAGTCAGAGTCCACAACCGCACATCCAGCTCAAGAATTGTGAGCACTGGGACCCCACAGGGGTGTGTGCTGAGTCCACTCCTCTACACGCTCTTCACCTACGATTGCGTGGCCTCCCAGAACAACACCAGCATCATTAAATTTGCGGATGACACTACAGTCATCGGCCTGATCACTGGTGGTGTTGAAACATCATACAGAAGAGAGGTGGCGGACCTCATAGCTTGGTGTCGTGATAACAATCTCCTTCTCAATACAGATAAGACTAAAGAGATGATCATCGACCCAAGAACAAGGGAAAAGGAGCCGCATAGACCCCTGTTTATTGATGAGACTGAGGTGGAGAGGGTGAAAACCTTCAAGTTCCTTGGCACACACATCAGCGAGGACCTCACCTGGTCTCACAACACCCAACAAATTCTGAAGAAGTCCCAAAGGAGACTGTACTTCCTGAGAAGACTGAGGAAATTTGGCATGTCCACCACAATCCTGAGTTGCTTCTACAGATGCACTATGGAAAGTGTCCTTACCGCCTCCATCACTGTTTGGTACGGTAACTGTACAACACGTGATAGGAAGGCACTCCAGCGGGTGATCAAGACCTCACAGAACATTGTTGGGGCAGCCCTCCCCTCACTGCAAGACATTTATAAAACTAGAGTCCTACGCAGAACACACAACCTCATCAAGGACAGCACACATCCACAACACTCATTATTCACACTCCTACCGTCAGGCAGACGCTACAGGAGTTTGAAGTCCAGGACCACAAGGCTGGCAAACAGCTTTTACCCACAGGCCATCAGGCTTCTCAACGAAGCACTCACACACGCCGCACGCAACACACGCACACACTCATAGCACTTTATTTATTTATTTATTTATTTATTTATTTATTCATTTATTTGTATTATTTATTTGTATTAATGTCTCTTCTTTTTGTTGTTGCTTAATTTATTGGTATTTATGTTTCTTATGTTCTTATTCTTTTTCTTGTGTTTTCTTTCTTTTCTTGGGAGAATGAACAGAATAAGATTTTCATTGCATGGTATAACTGCTGTTGTACTATGCACATGACAATAAAACTCTCTTGAATCTTGAATCTTGAATCTTGAATCTTGAATTTAAGACATAAATAAGACTTGTGCTCGTGTCCTATAAATGTGTTTCCTTTAGGCGCAAAGGAAGTGATGTCGAGTTGACTTTTAGCTTCGCTGCAACAGTAGCCCTTCTTTTTATTAGGGATTATTGTGCCTGTTGTGAACTAATTCAAGGCTGCAATAAAAGCCTGTTGTGTCTCATTACAGTAACATCACTGACACCTAGTGGCCAGTGTAGTGTGCTACAGCTCATCAACGCTTTTGAATGCCTTATGCTTGTACTTCAGTTCATTTAGTCATTTTCGTGCTTGAAAATTCCTTCTTTTAGATGAAAAGGGTGCATATTTTGGGGCTAACAAAAGGTCTCATTCACCTACAAGACAGCAATGATTTATGAATTCCTACATTTTGAAAACCTGTGACAGATGAAGCCATGGAATTGGAACCACAGAGCGGCGAGGGTATGATCTATTTCTACAATATGCCGCAGGCCAATAAAAAAGCAGAACAACGGGAATCTCAGATCACGCCCAAAGTCACCAGCAAATCAGCACGCAGTCGTCCAGTCTCTCGCACGTTCATCTCCCGGAATCAAACATGAGCATGCATGTCAAACGCGTGTGTGCGTGTGCGTGTGCGTGCGTGTGCGTGCACTGTCACGTCCTTGGCGTGTCCGCAGGTGACATCACAAGTTTTGTTCCTGCCAACGTGTCAGTGTTTGCCCTCCGCATGGAGGCCAGTGGGCCATAGCAACCATCTGCATGGACTGGTGTCAAATATTGGCCAGTGGACGTGCACACACACACACACACACACACACTAATGAGGCGCATGGCGGCGGCCTCCTGAGAGCACCGCAGCCAAGGAGGCGACGTGGACGTGAGGCAAGTCGCCGTGACAGCCTTCCCAAAATGACCGCCAGCACTCTGGTGGCACTTGGCCCGTACCCCATCGTTTCTCCGTGACATCTCCTCAATCAGCACACACACGTTAACACACGAACACTCACACTAACACACACAGGGACACACACAGGGACACACACAGTGACGCCCTGCAGCCTGGCTCATTGTCTCACTAGACCATCTCCATATGAGTCATCTCTCCCCTGGCGCACTTCCAGTAAAAATAAACTCATGCCAACACCAACTTGTCTCTTTGGATTAAGCAGCAACGCTCTTTTTGTCTGCCGCCACGCAAAAACTTTCTTCCGTAACAGGCCTAACTACTTCCTGTTTCCGGCTGAACTTGTGTCTGCAGAGGTTTTCCAGGTGGCCGCTGAAGCCCGAATAACACGGCAGCAAGCCACCGTTGCTGCATGTGAGGACTGGCAAGCAGACTGGATAACTGCAACCAGACCCTCCACCGGTGGCATCGCTTTCCACTTCCTGGAGCTAAAATACAAAAATAAGACACATTCCCTGGCCACTAGGTGTCAGTCATGTTAAATTGATGAGACAACAGCCACCACAGGAAGTCCAGGTGATAACGTGACTCCCAAGTCGATATTATGACTTATTTACGTCTCAAATGGCTTTGACCCAACTATATTGGAGTGTGAAGGTGACTATAGGGGTGTTATTTCATGTCTAGAGGGCTCTAACCATGTTTAGAAGGTCATAAGCAGGTTTGCTACGCTCTAAGTACCAAAATATTCCATTTATTAAAAAAGGAATGAATCCTACTCAGCGGGACATGCACTTATCGCGGTCCAACTACAGCCATCCCTCATCGCGGTTGTTTGTTTCCAGACCCGACATGATGTCCGCGAGGTAGAGCATTCTGTCTTTACCGATGGAATATTTTGGCAGCTACGGCATAGAAAACATGTTTGCAATATTCTAAATACATTTTTTACATTATTAGAGCCATCTACACGCATATACAGTGGTCCCTCGCTACATCATGGCCATGGCTGAGAACAAATGCAAAAAAAAAGGCTGTCCTCTCATTCCGTGTGGAAGTGGTAAGTTCTCCTTTGTCCTTCTTCCCCACTCGGTCTGAAACACCTTCTTAAGTTATGAATAAGTCCATTGGGGAGGTTAACCAGATAGCAGCGTAGCTTGCTATGCTAGCAGTGGCCGTCGCTGCCCTGATCCCGTAGCCTGTGCAATGTGATGAGTGTGAAAGTAACTATAGGGGTGTTATTTCATGTCTACAGGGCTTGAATGACTCAGAAAGTCATAAACAGCTTTTCTATATTTCATTTAGAACTTATGGCGGTCACGTCTGGAAACAATTAACCGCGATAAACGAGACACCTGTACATTGGTATTACCCGATACAGTAGATGTAATCTGAGAAAATAAGACATTTAAGACAGTTTAGCTTGTAGGGGAGTAGAATCAATGGAGGACAGGAAGTGACGTCAGGGGTGTTCCCTTGTTGTGGGCTATGGCCGCGACCTCTATTATTATCAATCATAATATGATTATGTTAATATTATCGTGCCTGTTGGGAGATCACTTAAAAAAAAAACAAACAATGAGTGACACCTAGTGACCGATGTAGAACACTACACTCACAAGTTGTGGTCTTCATGGCTTGTACTGTATTTCGATTTTGGTTCATTTAGCTATTTTTATGCTAGAAAATGCTTAATTTGGGCCAAAAATACCTCAAGTTTGCTTAAATGTGCGTATTTTTGGACTAATAACAGGCCAGAGTCAACCACAAAAGAGGGATCATTTGAATTCATGTTTTAAACCTTCATCAAAACAATGAAGAAATGAAGAAATACATTCCTGACATATTTCAGTGGTCATAAATACCTACAGCACGGACACAAGAAAAGATGAAGTGACTCACGTGTATTTCACTCCTGTGATTGTGCACCGTTCCGCTGTACTGTAGCGTTTTCGTATCGGGACGCGAAGGAGATTGATTGATTGGTCGGCAGCCAATCGGGACGCAGAAGAGACACTCAACTTCCCTCAATGCAATTCTTCTTAAAGGGCCGGGCTCAGCCTGTAACAGCGGTCACATGCTGTAATAAAAAAGAAGAAGCACTAAAAAAAAACGAAACGGTGAACCCCAATAGGGAGAAGAAACACTGGAACACTTTTCAAAGATGTTCGAAATCTGTGCAGTATGTTTTCATACGACTGCTCTGCATTTTGTTTGCTACAGTAATTTCAAAATATCTGATCTCTTGTTTTGGAACATTTTATAATTCAATCTTCAAACTTCAATCTCACCGTCCAAAGCTTTTGGCAAACATCTCTACACTATATGGGACACATACAGCATATGGGACACATACAGCATATGGGACACATACAGCATATGGGACACATACAGCATATGGGACACATACAGTATATGGGACACATACAGCATATGGGACACATACAGTATATGGGACACATACAGTATATGGGACACATACAGTATATGGGACACATACAGCATATGGGACACATACAGCATATGGGACACATACAGCATATGGGACACATACAGTATATGGGACACATACAGCATATGGGACACATACAGTATATGGGACACATACAGCATATGGGACACATACAGCATATGGGACACATACAGTATAAGGGACACATACAGTATATGGGACACATACAGTATATGGGACACATACAGCATATGGGACACATACAGCATATGGGACACATACAGTATATGGGACACATACAGCATATGGGACACATACAGCATATGGGACACATACAGTATATGGGACACATACAGTATATGGGACACATACAGCATATGGGACACATACAGCATATGGGACACATACAGTATAAGGGACACATACAGCATATGGGACACATACAGTATATGGGACACATACAGCATATGGGACACATACAGTATAAGGGACACATACAGTATATGGGACACATACAGCATATGGGACACATACAGCATATGGGACACATACAGTATATGGGACACATACAGCATATGGGACACATACAGCATATGGGACACATACAGCATATGGGACACATACAGTATAAGGGACACATACAGTATATGGGACACATACAGCATATGGGACACATACAGCATATGGGACACATACAGTATATGGGACACATACAGCATATGGGACACATACAGTATATGGGACACATACAGCATATGGGACACATACAGCATATGGGACACATACAGTATAAGGGACACATACAGCATATGGGACACATACAGTATATGGGACACATACAGCATATGGGACACATACAGCATATGGGACACATACAGTATAAGGGACACATACAGTATATGGGACACATACAGTATATGGGACACATACAGCATATGGGACACATACAGCATATGGGACACATACAGTATATGGGACACATACAGCATATGGGACACATACAGCATATGGGACACATACAGCATATGGGACACATACAGTATAAGGGACACATACAGCATATGGGACACATACAGTATATGGGACACATACAGCATATGGGACACATACAGCATATGGGACACATACAGCATATGGGACACATACAGTATAAGGGACACATACAGCATATGGGACACATACAGTATAAGGGACACATACAGTATATGGGACACATACAGTATATGGGACACATACAGCATATGGGACACATACAGTATATGGGACACATACAGCATATGGGACACATACAGCATATGGGACACATACAGCATATGGGACACATACAGCATATGGGACACATACAGTATAAGGGACACATACAGCATATGGGACACATACAGTATAAGGGACACATACAGTATATGGGACACATACAGTATATGGGACACATACAGTATATGGGACACATACAGCATATGGGACACATACAGTATATGGGACACATACAGCATATGGGACACATACAGCATATGGGACACATACAGCATATGGGACACATACAGTATAAGGGACACATACAGCATATGGGACACATACAGTATATGGGACACATACAGCATATGGGACACATACAGCATATGGGACACATACAGTATATGGGACACATACAGTATATGGGACACATACAGTATATGGGACACATACAGCATATGGGACACATACAGCATATGGGACACATACAGCATATGGGACACATACAGCATATGGGACACATACAGTATAAGGGACACATACAGCATATGGGACACATACAGCATATGGGACACATACAGTATAAGGGACACATACAGCATATGGGACACATACAGTATAAGGGACACATACAGCATATGGGACACATACAGTATATGGGACACATACAGCATATGGGACACATACACTATATGGGACACATACAGCATATGGGACACATACAGCATATGGGACACATACAGTATATGGGACACATACAGCATATGGGACACATACAGCATATGGGACACATACACTATATGGGACACATACAGCATATGGGACACATACAGCATATGGGACACATACAGTATATGGGACACATACAGCATATGGGACACATACAGCATATGGGACACATACAGCATATGGGACACATACAGTATATGGGACACATACAGTATATGGGACACATACAGTATATGGGACACATACAGCATATGGGACACATACAGTATATGGGACACATACAGCATATGGGACACATACAGCATATGGGACACATACAGTATAAGGGACACATACAGTATATGGGACACATACAGTATATGGGACACATACAGCATATGGGACACATACAGCATATGGGACACATACAGTATATGGGACACATACAGCATATGGGACACATACAGCATATGGGACACATACAGTATAAGGGACACATACAGCATATGGGACACATACAGTATATGGGACACATACAGCATATGGGACACATACAGTATAAGGGACACATACAGTATATGGGACACATACAGTATATGGGACACATACAGCATATGGGACACATACAGCATATGGGACACATACAGTATATGGGACACATACAGCATATGGGACACATACACTATATGGGACACATACAGCATATGGGACACATACAGCATATGGGACACATACAGTATATGGGACACATACAGCATATGGGACACATACAGCATATGGGACACATACAGCATATGGGACACATACAGTATATGGGACACATACAGTATATGGGACACATACAGCATATGGGACACATACAGTATATGGGACACATACAGCATATGGGACACATACAGCATATGGGACACATACAGTATAAGGGACACATACAGTATATGGGACACATACAGTATATGGGACACATACAGTATATGGGACACATACAGCATATGGGACACATACAGTATAAGGGACACATACAGTATATGGGACACATACAGCATATGGGACACATACAGTATAAGGGACACATACAGCATATGGGACACATACAGTATATGGGACACATACAGCATATGGGACACATACAGCATATGGGACACATACAGTATATGGGACACATACAGTATATGGGACACATACAGTATATGGGACACATACAGCATATGGGACACATACAGTATATGGGACACATACAGCATATGGGACACATACAGCATATGGGACACATACAGCATATGGGACACATACAGTATAAGGGACACATACAGCATATGGGACACATACAGCATATGGGACACATACAGTATAAGGGACACATACAGCATATGGGACACATACAGTATAAGGGACACATACAGTATATGGGACACATACAGCATATGGGACACATACAGTATATGGGACACATACAGCATATGGGACACATACAGCATATGGGACACATACAGCATATGGGACACATACACTATATGGGACACATACAGCATATGGGACACATACAGCATATGGGACACATACAGTATATGGGACACATACAGCATATGGGACACATACAGCATATGGGACACATACAGCATATGGGACACATACACTATATGGGACACATACAGCATATGGGACACATACAGCATATGGGACACATACAGTATATGGGACACATACAGCATATGGGACACATACAGCATATGGGACACATACAGCATATGGGACACATACAGTATATGGGACACATACAGTATATGGGACACATACAGTATATGGGACACATACAGCATATGGGACACATACAGTATATGGGACACATACAGCATATGGGACACATACAGCATATGGGACACATACAGTATAAGGGACACATACAGTATATGGGACACATACAGTATATGGGACACATACAGCATATGGGACACATACAGCATATGGGACACATACAGTATATGGGACACATACAGCATATGGGACACATACAGCATATGGGACACATACAGTATAAGGGACACATACAGCATATGGGACACATACAGTATATGGGACACATACAGCATATGGGACACATACAGTATAAGGGACACATACAGTATATGGGACACATACAGTATATGGGACACATACAGCATATGGGACACATACAGCATATGGGACACATACAGTATATGGGACACATACAGCATATGGGACACATACACTATATGGGACACATACAGCATATGGGACACATACAGCATATGGGACACATACAGTATATGGGACACATACAGCATATGGGACACATACAGCATATGGGACACATACAGCATATGGGACACATACAGTATATGGGACACATACAGTATATGGGACACATACAGCATATGGGACACATACAGTATATGGGACACATACAGCATATGGGACACATACAGCATATGGGACACATACAGTATAAGGGACACATACAGTATATGGGACACATACAGTATATGGGACACATACAGCATATGGGACACATACAGTATATGGGACACATACAGCATATGGGACACATACAGCATATGGGACACATACAGCATATGGGACACATACAGCATATGGGACACATACAGCATATGGGACACATACAGCATATGGGACACATACAGCATATGGGACACATACAGCATATGGGACACATACAGCATATGGGACACATACAGCATATGGGACACATACAGCATATGGGACACATATATGATCTTTTCTGTTTTGCCATTCTCCACATGAGCACCGTCACGTCCATCCTTCCCGCTCACAAGTGTTGTTGTGCTCCAATGTAACCTTGAGTGGGTTGATGCGCGTCTTAAAAGCGTCCAATGAAAAGCCAGGAATGTTTTCGCCGCAGAGCCTCTTTTCAGAGCCGAGAGTGAAGGCCAAACGTGTCTGGGAAGAGAAAGACGCTTTTTACAAACTATCTGCGTGGTTATCTTCTCCCTCACGATGCCGAGAGACGCTAGGAGGTGTTGTCGTGATCTACATGAAGGTCAAAGCAGATCGCAGGAAGCGGCAGCTGCTTCGGGGCTTTTTCGGGACGCCTCGGGGACCGACCTCTGACCTTCATGTTGACACAGCGTGCCGTCCGTTTCTGGTCAATTTCACACCCCGCAACACGAGAGGAGACAAAGAGGAGCAGGATCGATGAAGGCCTGAAAGCAACATGGCGAGGAACAGGAGCTTCCTGGGGTTTATGGTTTTATGAATGATGTCAGTCATGATGTGCAACCTTTCATTCATTCTTGCCATCAAGTCAGACCAACCAAAAAGACCCCATGTCAATTTCAAAACAATTCAGCCCCTAGGAAATGATGGAAATAAAAATTGTCTGTTAACATTAGCAGAAAGATAGCGCTAGCGCTTGTTTTAGCATGCTAATTCCAGCTGTTTCATGAGTACACACACTAATATTAGCATAGTAGCATTTTTGGACATTTTAATTGGTATTAACACAAGCAGACACTTAGCTCTGCCATGTTAGGTGCTAATGTTAGCATGCTGACATTGGCACCGTTTTCATAAGTGGAGACATATCTAAACACTTCACTTCATTCATACGTTCGTTTTAAATTTCAGCACATTTTCAGCGCAGCATCAAATCTTCTGCTTCGATACTCGCACCTTTCCTGTTCACTTTGGTTTTTTTCCCCTTCATCCGTTCATTCAGCTCACGCGTTCACACGCAGTGTCTTCAGACGGTGCCATCATCTGGCTGATATTTAATCCACTGTAATGTTTATTGTACTGAGCAGCTGGACCCTTTCCAGCACCACTGCAACTTCCATTTCCTGTTCTATGGCTATCATCACACTTTCCTGCCTTTGTCATCACTGATACTCTGCTTCGAAAAACATTTAAAATCAAAAACATCTGTAATTAAAGAAAAAAAAGCGTGGGCTCTTTAACACCAAATCCACATTCGCACGGCAGGAATGATATTTAGCTCCTTTGTCACCACGATATCAAAAACAACATGCAGATCGATAGGTGGGGACGCAACGGCAGCACAGACAAATACCAGGCCTGAGGCAAACTGCTCCCACTGAGGGGGGGTTGGGACCCTTGAGGCCAAGCAGGATGAATTGAAGGAGGTCTTTCATGATTAATAAAACGCACAAAGAGATATATATATATATATATATATACATACATACATGTATCATCACATGCATGATTACATACGATATCATGCACAACTTCATTCATTCCTAAACAAACAAAGGACACACGACACATCAACATCTGCACTTTCTTGATGTTTGCTGTCAAGACTGACACTCTTCATCTTCCTCCTCTGCAACCTTCAGCTGCTCTGCTCTTTAATTAACATGTCTGCTGCGTGTGTGTGTGTGTGTGTGTGTGTGTGTGTGTGTGTGTGTGTGTGTGTGTGTGTGTGTGTGTGTGTCTCAGCACAGGAGTGTGAAATTGGCTAATTAACGTGACCTGCCTTTGATCCGGGGAGAATATGACATCAGAATTGGGATGATCCGCAGGGACGGGAGGCTTCCTGTGTGTGTGTGTGTGTGTGTGTGAAAAGTGGACACCGGGGGTGTCCAAACTTTTTCCAAACTTTTTTTGATATTTAGTAAACAACACATGCAGACATGCTAGGAAGCTACAGTCCATGTAGCTCAAGAAACACCTGCATTTCACCTTTGGAATATATCTGGAATGGAGGAGAACTGCTACTAAAAAGGACATAATAACACCAGTTTATTCTTGGAAAATTGCAACTTCTGTTCTTCATTGGATTATGACTTTTTTTCTTCATATTTTGACTTTATTCCTGTACAGTGACAGCTGTTTTATCCATTTCTGTTGTTTGTTTTTAATTTTCCAACTATTTCATTTCAGCTTTCCTTTTGTTATTTTTCTTCTTGTAGTTATAACTTTATTCCCGTCATATTTTTTTGTATCTTTTTTTAAAAAGCACACACATTTTTTCTCCATTTCAACATTGTTACTGAAATGATATTTTTCCTCACATTAAAAGTTGATTTTGCTAGATTACAACGCTTCTCTTCATATTTGGACTATTGATTGATTTTCCCATTTTTGCTGCTGTTGTTGGGTTTTTTTAAGTTTCCTTGTTCAATTACATGTTTACACTGTGCTGCGGGACGCTAAAATCACAGCTGCGGGCTGCAGTGTGGACACCCCCGATGTACAGTATATACTGTAACCTCTTAGCATAATGCGTCCTTTCATTTTTCAGGATGTGGTGGAAAACGCTTGGCCGTCCCTCTAAACACTCCTATGTGCCTCACACGGCTATTAATCACATTCAAAATGCACTTTGGCATAATAAGAAAGGTTTACCGCCATCCGGTACACAGCACAGTCCTTAGGTCCCGCCTTCTTGCGTGTTCTCAAGCTGAGCGAGGTCATTGGTCGGTCTACGTGTCATCCCAGCTGCTGAGCATCATTCTAGGCTTGGTCTGGCCCGTCAGCATCCATCACACCTCTGCACGTTCCTCCTCGGCGTGCCCGCAACCTCTGCACACCTGCGACCCTTGACCTTGTGGTGATGGTGATGATGATGATGATGAGTGCGGCCTGTCATGTCAACAGCGTTGGCGTCAAGGTGACACGCGCCGTTAAGATGTCATCACAGGCCGTGCGCCGGCCGACGACGGCGTCACGCTCGCTGAGGTACGCAGGGAGGCGGTGGCACACATCATCACTCCTTTCTGCTGCCAGTGCAACCAATGACCCCCCCCCCAGATAACTATTTCCCAGTAATGGTGGCAGTTTAGCACCCGATGACGTATTTGGAGACGCAAGAGTGTCAGAATATTAGGAACAGCCGTCATGCTAACGCCGTACAACCGCCACATGTGACTGAGAAGGAGACAAGAGATGAGGAGAAGTGCTGTAACGTGTTTACTCTCCACCAAACAACCACATAACAACGTCTCAGGTGCTGACAACAGTCACATGACCCGGACGCGGACATCTGTGGAAACGTGTGACCTGCCGCCATGAAATAATAAAGTAACATTACAAGTTCCAAAAAATCAAATTAGTTGTGTCCTTCTTGGGTCGCTTCAGTGCATTTATTCACATTTTGCTTTGTTTCGTTTTGTGTTGTCTGTTGTGTTGTGTTGTGCCTTGAGTTGCAGGATTAGCCACAGTAGACCGCATTAGCAGCTGCATTTGATTCATGAAAGAATTCACTTATTTTTTCTGATTTATTTCAAATACTTTCATCGTCTTATATTCTGTGGGTTAAACATGCCAGATTTGTTCTCTTCTCAGTAAAGATATTTGAAAATAACGCATTTTGAGCTGTAAGTACAGTATAATACCGTGGAGCCGCCACACTGTGATATATACTGTATATTGACAGTTACAGGTGGCTCATGAAAAGAAGACCATAAAGAGATTATTTTCTCCTATTATGTCTGCTATATTGGGTAATAGGAGTGTAAAGGTGACTATGGAGTGTTATTTCATGTCTCGAGGGCTCTAATCATGTTAACAGGCATATTTAGAAGGTAGCAAGCAGATTTTCTATGCTCGAACTCCAAAAATTCACTTGAAATTCACTGTGGAGCCAATTAGCCGCCGTAAATGAGGGATTAGTGTTTGGTTAAATGAATTCCTCAAAGCATGAATATTTGTACGACAGCAGTGGCACCCTGATGGTGTTGCGTAACACACACCTAATAGTCACACCTAATAACAAGTCACAGTCGCACAACCTGTGAAGCCCGTGTGTGTGTGTGACTGGAATAGCAGGTGACTTGTTTGGATGCTGAGCCCCATATTTGCTACGTACATCACTCGTGTGTGTTTCAAGTTCATCATGTGTGGCTGAGTGGACTCAACCACCACCAACACACAAGCTGGCCGACAGGGACCCTGCCCTGCCCTGCCCCCCATCTGTGTGTGTGTGTGTCTGCTCTCCACCTGGCCTCCTCGCCATTGAGGAGGAGATGGCGGCAGAGAGAAATGAGGGAAGCAGGACGCCAGCGTGCGAGCAGGCAGATATGACGGGACGGGACACAGCGGGGGAGAGGCGATGTCGTGGCCGCCTGCCACTCCGTGGCTGTGTCTCAAATGGGATACTCCAATAAGTGGACACCAGGGGTGTCCGAAGTGCGGCCCGGGGGTCGTTTGCATCCCGCAGCTGTGATTTCATCGTCCCGCAGCACAGTGTAAACATGTAATTTAACAAGGAAACTTTAAAAAAAAAAAACAACAACAGCAGCAAAAATGGGAAAATCAATCAATAGTCCAAATATGAAGAGAAGAGTTGTAATCTAGCAAGGAAGAAAGCCATCATTTCACAAGAATAAAGTCATAGCGTGAGGAAAAATGTCATTTTAGTAGCATGAAGTTAGATTGGAGGAAAACGTATAACATGGGAATAAAGTGAAAATATCAGGAGAAGAAAATATACAAGAAAGCTGAAATATTCGGAAAATTATACAAAAAAGATCAAGAGGAGAAATGGAAAACAGCAGAAATTTGACCAGAGTAAAGTCAAAATATAAAGAGAAAAAAAAAGTTTACTAATGAGAAAAAAGTTGCAATTTTATGAGAATAAACTTGTCATGTGAGGAAAAATATCATTTCAGTAACAATGTTGAAATGGAGAAAAAATATGTTATTTTTTAAAAAAAGATTTTAAAAAATATAATGGGAATTGTTACGATTCTTGTCGCTCTGCTGCCGCCTATTGTCTTCTCTCCGTAGTACATGCTGAGGCGAAGCTGGTGTCTGCGCTGACTGTGGGGCAGACGATTGTTTCCTCAATTTGGGGTTTGTTAGGAAGCACAGCCTAAGGACCTTAGAGCTGCAGCTGCCCAAGGAGGTACACTCCTTTGACGGCCGCCTCCTGGCGGTGGTTACACACCAGACCGAGCTCCTATCGCAACCACCACGAGTCCGTTAGATTTTTTGTCATTCCCTCCCAGTCGGCACCCGTTGTTCTAGGTCTTCCCTGGCTTAGGTTACATAACCCCGCCATAGATTGGTGCAAGCCGTGCATAATTAATTGGAGTAATTACTGCCACGCCAGCTGCTTACGTTCCGCCTTGCCCAACACCGGCAGGGTGACGCCTCCGGAGGAGAGAATTGTGTTCTCAGTGGTGCCTCGCTCTGGTGTTCAGTAAGGATCGGGCCCAGACTTTACCTCCTCACCGTCCTTATGACTGCACCATTAAATTACTGCCAAACGCGCCATTACCTAATGCCAGGCTTTACAAGGTGTCGGGCCCGGAGCAGTTGGCCCTCAAGGAATATATTTCATCGTCCCTCGCCTCAGGTTTTATTCGGCCCTCGTCCTCTCCTCTTGGGGCGGGCTTCTTTTTTGTCGAAAAGAAAGATAAGTCGCTCAGGCCCTGCATTGACTACCGAGGGCTTAATGATATCACTGTCAGAAATCGGTATTCCCTCCCTCTTTTCCTCCTTACACGCGGCTCGGATATTTGCGTAACGCCTATCATCTGGTGCATATACAGGAGAGACACGAGTGGAAGACTGCTTTTAATACCCCCCTGGGGCATTTTGAATACCCTGTGATGCCATTTGGACTCTCTAACGCTCCCGCGGTTTTTCAAAACCTAATTAACGCGACCTCAGAGATATGCTTTATAAGTTTTCTTTTGTCTATCTTGATGACATACTTATTTTTTCTCGTAATCCGCAGGCACACATCCTCCTTGTCCGCCAGGTCCTCCAACGCCTCCTTGAGAATCGCCTTTACGTTAAGGCCGACAAGTGCAACTTCCACGCCTCATCAGTCTCGTTCCTCGGGTACATAATGGAGAAGGGCAGGCTTAGAACCGATCCCACCAAGGTCCAGACGGTGGTCGACAGGCCTTCTCCTACATCAAGGAAGCAGTTGCAGAGGTTCCTTGGGTTCGCTAACTTTTACAGGAGATTTATCCGCAACTTTAGTTGCAAGGCGGAACCTCTGACACAGCTCACATCTGTTAAGGTACCGTTCGTCTGGTCACCCGAGGCCGAGACTGCGTTTCGTAGACTTAAGATCTTATTTACCACCGCCCCGGTACTCGCCTACCCTAACCCTTTCTTTCTCCATTTTTTTTATAAGTCGACGCGTCGGATGCAGGAGTGGGAGCGGTGCTGTCCCAGCGGTCCCCGGTCGACCAGGGGCTCCACCCATTCGCGTTCTGCTCACGCCGCCTCACCAGCGCCAAACAACGTGGGCAACAGGGAACCGCTGGCCATCGTTCCCGCGCTGAGGGAGTGGAGGCACTGGCTGGAGGGCGCAGCCGAGCCCTTCGTCGTGGTGACCGATCACAAGAACCTGGCCTACATTAGGACTGCTCAGAGACTTAATTCACGACAAGCACGCTGGTCCCTGTTCCTCACCCGGTTTAATTTTTCCTTAACCTACAGACCTGGCTCCCGTAACGTGAAGCCCAACGCCCTGTCTCGAGTTTTTGCCCCCACGGACGACGACAAGCAAGCAGAGACCATCATACCTGTGGCCAGGGTGGTGGGAGCCGTCCAGTGGTGGAGAGGAGGGTGTCTGAGGCTGCTACGGGGAGGAAGTGGCTGGAGGGCTGCCCAGCCGGCAAACTGTTCGTGCCCGCGGAGCTGAGGTCGGAGGTGCTTCAGTGGGGACACTCATCCAGGTTGGCCTGCCACCCGGGAGCCCGGTACACCCAATTTTTGGTGGCACAGAAGTTCTGGTGGCCTTCTATGTCGTCTGACATTAAGGAATTCGTCAGTGCCTGCTCTGTCTGCGCCAGGAACAAGCCCTCGCACCGCCCACCGGCTGGATTACTTCTTCCGCTGCCCATTCCGTCACGCCCATGGTCCCATATTGCTTTGGACTTCGTCACCAGCCTCCCCACTTCTCAGGGCAACACAGTTATACTTAATATAGTGGACCACTTCTCCAAGATGGTCCACTTTGTCGCCCTACCCAAATTACCGTCATCACTGGAGACAGCTCGCCTCCTGATTAAACACGTCTTCCTGTGCCATGGCATCCCCACCGACGTGGTTTCCAACCGGGTGGCCCAGTTCTCCTCGCAGTTGTGGAGGGCTTTCTGCTAGGCTTTAGGAGCGTCGGCCAGCCTGTGCTCTGGGTACCACCCTCAGTCAAACGGCCAGACAGAGCGGGCGAACCAAGACCTGGAGACAGCTCTTCCCTGCATTTGCCACCGCCACCCTTCGTCCTGGTCCTCCCACCCCCCCTGGGTGGAATTCGGCCACAATTCCCTCGTCTACTCGACCACAGGTATGTCTCCCTTTAAGATTGTTCTTGGCTACCAACCCCCGCTGTTTCCATCACAGGAGGCGGAGGTGTCCATTCCGTCCATGCATCTCCACCTGCGGCGGGCCCATCGTGTGTGGAGGGAGACGAGAGCAGCCTTGACCCGGACCGCGGCACGGTACCGCCAGTTGGCTGACCGCCACAGGATTCCCGCACCACCTTATAAGCCTGGCCAGGAGGTGTGGCTTTCTTCTAAGGACGACATTGCATCATGGGATCCTAAGTTTTTGTAGCCAGCGCATGACAGGAATAAAGTTATAATTACGGGAAGAAAATTGACAAAAGGAAAGCTGAAATTAAATAGTTGGAAAATTAAAAAAAAAAAAAAAAACTGAAATGGAAAAAACAGCTATCACTGTACAGGAATAAATTCAAGAGATTCAAGATTCAAGAGTTTTATTGTCATATGCATAGTAAAACTGGTGGTTCTGCTATGCAATGAAATTCTTATTCTGTTCAGTCTCCCAAAAAAGAAAGAAAGAAAAAAACACAAGAAAATGAATGAGAACAGAAGAAACATAAATACCAATAAATTAAGCAACAACAACAGAAGAGACATTAATACCAATAAATAATACAAATAAATACATAAAGTGCTATGAGTGTGTGCGTGTGTTGCGTGCGGCGTGTGTGAGTGCTTCGTTGAGAAGCCTGATGGCCTGTGGGTAAAAGCTGTTTGCCAGCCTTGTGGTCCTGGACTTCAAACTCCTGTAGCGTCTGCCTGACGGTAGGAGTGTGAATAATGAGTGTTGTGGATGTGTGCTGTCCTTGATGAGGTTGTGTGTTCTTCGTAGGACTCTAGTTTTATAAATGTCTTGCAGTGAGGGGAGGGCTGCCCCAACAATGTTCTGTGAGGTCTTGATCACCCGCTGGAGTGCCTTCCTATCACGTGTTGTACAGTTACCGTACCAAACAGTGATGGAGGCGGTAAGGACACTTTCCATAGTGCATCTGTAGAAGCAACTCAGGATTGTGGTGGACATGCCAAATTTCCTCAGTCTTCTCAGGAAGTACAGTCTCCTTTGGGACTTCTTCATAATTTGTTGGGTGTTGTGAGACCAGGTGAGGTCCTCGCTGATGTGTGTGCCAAGGAACTTGAAGGTTTTCACCCTCTCCACCTCAGTCTCATCAATAAACAGGGGTCTATGCGGCTCCTTTTCCCTTGTTCTTGGGTCGATGATCATCTCTTTAGTCTTATCTGTATTGAGAAGGAGATTGTTATCACGACACCAAGCTATGAGGTCCGCCACCTCTCTTCTGTATGATGTTTCAACACCACCAGTGATCAGGCCGATGACTGTAGTGTCATCCGCAAATTTAATGATGCTGGTGTTGTTCTGGGAGGCCACGCAATCATAGGTGAAGAGCGTGTAGAGGAGCGGACTCAGCACACACCCCTGTGGGGTCCCAGTGCTCACAATTCTTGAGCTGGATGTGCGATTGTGGACTCTGACTGACTGGGGCCTGCCTGTTAGAAAGTTAAACACCCAGTTACAGAGGGAGGGAGACAGACCAAGTGTGAGGAGCTTATTTGTGAGTTTGTGGGGGCAGACTGTATTAAAAGCATAGCTATAGTCTATAAATAGCATTCTGACGTATGTGTCCTGGCCCTGTAGGTGAGAAAGGGCTGTGTGGATGGCAGTGTTGACTGCATCATCCGTGGACCGGTTCTGGCGATATGCAAACTGTAGAGGGTCCACAGTTGCTGGGATGCTCTTTTTGATGTGGGTCATGACTATTCTTTCAAAGCACTTCATAACAATAGGAGTGAGTGCTATAGGGCGATAGTCATTCAAGCAGGTCACGTTGCTCTTCTTGGGTACGGGCACTATGGTGGTGGACTTAAAGCAGGTCGGTACAGATGCTTGTGCAAGCGACAGGTTAAATATGTCAGCAAGCACATCAGCTAGCTCTGATGAGCAAACCCGAAGTGCACGTCCTGAGATGTTGTCTGGGCCTGCTGCTTTTCGTGGGTTTGTTTTGTTCAGAACCCTGCGCACATCAGCTGATGTCACCATGAGAGGTGAGTCCTGTGTGCTCCCCAGGTTCAGCCACCCTCTCTGCTCATCAGGAGTTTGGGTGTCAAAGCGGACATAGAACTCGTTCAGCTCATCTGGAAGTGTGGTTTGGCTGGACGTGGCTACGCTACTCCGCTGTCGATAGTCTGTGATGTGCTGGAGCCCCGCCCACATGCGCCGAGGGTCTGAGGTGGAATAGTAGCCCTCCAGCTTCTGTCTGTACTGTCTTTTGGCCTCTCGTATGGACCTCCTCAGGTCATATCTGGCCTTTTTGTAGTCCTCAGCGGTGCCCATGACAAATGCAGACAAATGTGGTAAAGCTCACATACTGGTAATATTTGGGGAGGACAGTCCTGAGGTTACAGTGGTTGAAATCGCCAGATATAATGAATACAGCGTCTGGGTGTTTGGTCTCGTGTTTATCAATGATGTCATGCAGGAGGCCTAGTGCGTTAGCGGTGTTAGCTCGTGGTGGGATGTAAACAGCAGTTAAATACACAGCGCTAAACTCACGAGGCAAATAAAAAGGTCTGCATTTCACCATCAGCAGCTCAATGTCCTGTGAGCAGTGCTTTTCCATCGTCTGTACGTCTGTGCACCACCGTTTGTTTACGTAAACACAGACGCCGCCACCTCTGTGTTTACCAGACGCTAAAGTCCGATCTCCCCGGTAAGCAGCAAATGTTTCCAACTGGATCGCCGAGTCCGGTATATCCTCCGTCAGCCAGGTTTCTGTGAAGGTGAGGACACAGCATTCCCTGATCTCACGTTGAGCTGTAAAGGAAACTTAAAAAAAAAAGCAAAAATGGGAAAATCAATCAATAGTCCAAATATGAAGAGAAGCGTTGTAATCTAGCAAAATCAACTTTTAATGTGAGGAAAAATATCATTTCAGTAACAATGTTGAAATGGAGAAAAAATGTGTGTGCTTTTTAAAAAAAGATACAAAAAAATATGACGGGAATAAAGTTATAACTACAAGAAGAAAAATAACAAAAGGAAAGCTGAAATGAAATAGTTGGAAAATTAAAAACAAACAACAGAAATGGATAAAACAGCTGTCACTGTACAGGAATAAAGTCAAAATATGAAGAAAAAAAGTCATAATCCAATGAAGAACAGAAGTTGCAATTTTCCAAGAATAAACTGGTGTTATTATGTCCTTTTTAGTAGCAGTTCTCCTCCATTCCAGATATATTCCAAAGGTGAAATGCAGGTGTTTCTTGAGCTACATGGACTGTAGTTTCCTAGCATGTCTGCATGTGTTGTTTACTAAATATCAAAGTGGCACAGTTGCATCCTTTCACTTTTCACTATGTGGCCCTCGCTGGAAAAAGTTTGGACACCCCTGCTGTATACATTTCAAGAAAAGCTTTTTGATATGGGTGAAAAACTCTTTTATTAATATGGTCTTTGCTTTTTTTCTCACTTTTGCTGGGGTTTTTTCTCAGAATATTTCTTCTTGTTCTTGTAATATTCTGACTTTATTTCCCTCATATATGGACTTTATTAGCATAACATTGGAACTTTTACCCCAACCTAATTTGTCAAAACTCACAAATATATTATGTTTTGTCTCATAATATTGACTTGAAGTACTTTTCTTCTTTTTATTTCAACTCTATACTGCTTAACATGACGTTGTTTATTATTGTTGTTCATAATATTATTTAGTTTATTCTTGTAAATTGCAACTTTTTTTTGTTAGAATATGATTTATTTTCTCTATTTTTACTTTATTCTTGTAAACTTACAGCTGTTTTTTTCTGCTGTTGTTTATTTTAATTTTCCAGCAATTTCAACTTTCTTCTTGCATTATTTTCTTTATTTGCATAATATTTTGACCTTATTACCATAATATTAATTTTTCCCCAACCTAATTTTGCAAAAGTTATGCTTGCTTCTTGTAATGCTACAATAAAAAAATAACATCTTTTTTCTTTCATATTTCAACTTTATGCTACTAAAATTATGTTATTTGTTTATTCTCATAAAATTCAAATTTTTCTCATTAGAGTACAGTGTTCCCTTGTTTATCGCGGCGGATAGGTTCCCAAAATAGCCCGCGATAAGTGAAATCCGCAAAGTAGCCAGCTATATTTTTGTACAATTATTGTACAGTAGACGTCCCTGCAACGTAAATAATCCGTTCTTTTATGTTATAGGGATTTTATGCTATATGAAGCGTAAAATACATGTAAATAGCCTAATCCGTTCCAAGATCTTCCCAAACTCACCCCTTTGCCCTTCAAAATATACAAAGTCCACCAAATATGGTGGGAAAATATAAGAAAACGTTAGCATAAACATAGTAGAGTAACATTCCCAACTACAAATCCCAACTACCACTGTAACATTTTTACTTTAGTCTTGTAAAATTACTGCTTAATTTTCCTTTTTTTTTTTTTTTTTTTTTAAGTTTTCTTATATTTTTATAATGTGCCTCGGCCCAAGTAAAAAACAGACGGGGGCTGAGGGTGACTAGAATAGCAACTGTAGTTGTAATGGAACTGGATAACTTGCTAGCATAATTAGCATTTCATGGAGGGAAAACATGTTACCTTCTGCCATCTGTAACTAATGGGACTAAATCTCAATTTATTGGTCATTTTCTCCAGTCAAGGAATGTTCATATCACAAGAAGTCTTCAGTGATTTATTTTCCAGACAGATCAAAGCAAGCAGGTAACCTAAGTGTGTGTGTGTGTGTGTGTGTGTGTGTGTGTGCTGTCCAATTGTGTGTGTTAACGCAGTGAGGGGCTCCTTCTGGCTCCATGAATTATACACAAGCTCCATTTTCATACCTCCTCTTCTTTGCAGTCTTCTGCTGTTTATCCCATCACGACCTTCCTCTCTGCGCTCTCCCTCACCTGACACCGAGCTTATTACTCTCATCCGTCTCGGCCTCTCGCCGTCCTCCGCAGGAAGTGGGCCGAGGAGGAGGCGGGGCCGTGAGCGGCAAGAAATGTCCTCTGGTGGCACGCGGCCTCCTCGTCTCCATGCTTTTATGAGACGCCTCGTAAAAATAGTCGAGATAAGACACCCGCCGCTCACCTCCCGTCTGCAGCCTCTACTCCTCCTCTGCATGTCATCCAGACATCCCACTGCATACAAAGATCCTCGCTCCCTTCTGTATACCACAGCCCACTGCGAGGATGGAATGAGACGTCATTGTGGAGCTTGTACAGTGCCACGTTTCTAATGTAATGACCAGGCGTCACTTCCCGTGTCTGCAAAGACCCATTATCCAAACTCTACAGGGGTGTTGCTTCCACATACCTGAAATATTTGCACTAATGCAGCAAAGGCCAGTCCCAAAATTGTAAACATAAACAAGCATCTTTGTCACATTTACCTCGGGCACTATCCTACCCTATCCAAAATCAATAGGGTTCTTGGCTTGACACCGCGACAATACAATGGAACCCGCTTATGTCGAGAACTAGAGGTGGGTGAATTGATCCAAATATCGATGTTAGCAATAGCAGGGCAGTATCGGCATTAGATGGACACGAGCATCACGAGTTTGATCATTTTTACATTTTCTTTTCTACAAATACAGTCAAACCTGTCTATAGCGGCCACTAAAGGGAAACGGCAAATGTGGCCGATATAAACAGGTGGCCGTTATAGACAGGTTGGCGGCCATTTTGAATGTTGACCAGTAGAGGGCACTGTGGGACTGCGGATAAAAGTTGTAAAGAACAACAAGGCTTGTTATTCTACACCACCCACAGAACAAAGCTGTGCTACTATATATACAGCAGAGTGTCATTACAGCTTTAGTTCATCAGGAAGTGACGGGAAGTGACGGTGGGCGTCCCGAGCAGGAGAGCTGGGCTCAGTGCTAGCTGTGAGTTTGGAGAGAGTTGGGAAGTGTGTTTATGTTGGCGTGGATGTAAAGTCCTGCAGTGTTCTCCGCTGTTAATAAAGCCATTAAAGTGCATCGGCGACGTGAGTCTCTCCTTCCCCACAACAAGGGGCATTACAGTTCTTTGTGTGGATCTTGTGAATGATTGTGACTGAGCTAGGACTCAGTAATTAAAGTCTACACACGACGGCTTCATTGATTGAAAAACAAAACATTTTCGTGCATGAAGCTTCTACTTGAGTTGGTAATTTGGCCGCTATATGCGGTCAGATATTGACAAAGGGAGACAAAATGGGTGGCCGCTGGCCGCGTTGGACAGGTGACTGCTATACACAGGGTCTATAACATGTAAATTTGCTGGGGGGGGGGGGATTTTTTCAGTGGCCGCTATAGGCAGGTGGCCGTTTTATAAAGGTGGCCGCTAAGACAGGTTTGACTGTACCTGTTTGTTTTTTTCTTGTGTTGTTCAAATATCGTTTTGTTTACAAACTCAGGCAATACTTTTTCGGACACATGAGGGCTTTGGGGGCAAAGAGCCAGAGGATTTGAATGAGAGCCATTGCTATTGTTTCGTCATCTTGCACTAACTGTTGCATATGATAAAAGACAATACAGCGGAACCTTGGTTAGCATCATGGATTCGTTCCAGAAGGTCCGAATCTAACCGAAAGGGATGCTAACCGAATATATTTTTCCCATAAGAAATTATGCAAATCCAATCAATCCATTCCGGAAGGCCAAAAAATGTTAACACAAAAGACGGTTTTATCATTTTACAACTATATTTTGACACGCAGAAAACAATTCCAAATGCATGCGAATGATGAATGACAGGGATAAATGAACATTAAGGCTGCTTTTACCTTCACTGAAGATGTGATTCTTGACGTGACTGTTGCCAGACACCATGTGGCAGCGAGATCAACCACCACCGTCCTGTTTTGCCTATTTACTTCTTTCTTGAATTCAGTAGTGTTTCTCCACTCAGTAACCCAAGAAGGTTAGAAGTGCCAGCATTTTGATAAAGATGGTGAGAAGCACTATCATTGAAGTCAAGAAGTAACTGATGACAAAAGAGAAAGGGGGTGTTTGATCTCGCTGCTACTTCGTGTCTTTGGGAGCAGTCACGTCTTCACTGAAGGTAAAAGTGACCTTAGATGTTCGTTTATCCCTTTCATTCATCATTGAGAATTGAGAATTGAGAATTCTGCATGTAAAACTAGAATTGTAAAACTATAAGAACGTGTTTTGACAGTCAACCGCTGGGCAACGTAGCTGACTTCCGGTTCCGGTTGCCATTTTGTTAGCAAGCTAGTGGGCTACTAACAAGGACATTTTGTGATAAAAATTCATTAAGAACACAGTTGGACTCAACAATGTCAGTCGTTGACAAGTAAGTATCTTGATTCAATGTATTTTTGTTTTCCTAATATCTTGGTCCTGTCTTTCATAGTGATTATAAACATAACCAACATCAGGTGTCAATTGAAGGCAAAAACCACAAAATCATTCAAAGTATCAGTACCGGTATCAGTGATACTGGTCTTTGAATTTAACGGCTTCCCTCTACAGTGTTTTCTTTAAATACAGTGTTCCCTCATTTATCGCAGGAGGTGGGTTCCCAAAATTGCCTGCAATAAGTGAAATCCGCAAAGTAACCAACTTAATTTTTGTACAATGATTCTATACACTTCTGTCACGTTTGTCTCGTTTAAACATTCTCAAAAAAACTCAACCCTTCATCTGAATTTGAATGATCCACGTACGAGGTTGGACACGAGAAAGTATGAAGTGACTCACATGTATTCCACTCCTGTGACCCTGCCTCTTCGTCCTGGCGCTGCTCCGCTGAAGCGTTTTTGTATCCTCAGCCTCCTCCTCCACCTCCGACCCAAGATTCATTTACAGTATTCCATAACGGCTCCTTGCAGCCGCGTAACGTCTACCTTCCTCCAGCATGTCCACAAGTCCAACTCTTTGTGCGATGGTTAGCATCTTCCTCTGCTTTTTGGGCACAGAACATTCCATCGACATCGTGGGTTTTGTCGGGGAGACGTGCAAAAATGTGCAAACATACAGACTTCAGAGTCTCTGCAAGCTGTTTGCTAGCAATCAGACATCAGTAAACACGGCAGTTTGGCACCAAGGAGATTGATCGAAACGGTCTACAGCCAATCAGGACGCGGAAGACAATGGGCGGGTTCTCCCTTAGCCAATAAGGACGCAGAACACAATGTGCTGGTTCTCTCAAATGTACTACAATTGCACAAAAAAAAAACAAACCTGCGGAACAGCGAGTCTGCAAAAGGTGAACCACAATGTAGCAAGGGAAGACTCAAAGACATTTTACATATTTCTGGCCAAAATTAAGCATTTTCAAGCATAAAAATGGCTATATGAAGTAAGATATAACTATACAGCATTCAGAAGACGCATTCAATTAGTCACTAGGTGTCAGTAATGTTCCACTGATGAGACAATAGCCACCACAGGTGGTAATGTGACCCCACTTGTAACATGTGAGTCTATATTACATGTCTTACAAATGTGAAGGTGACTATGGGGGGTTATTTCATGTCTTGAGAGCTCTAATATGAATAAAACCTGTATTTACAAGGTTGTAAATAGCTTTTCTGTGCTCTAACCACATAAATATTCAACATATAAGGAATCCTACTTAGCGGAAATGCACTGATGACGGTTGGGTCTGGAAGCAATGAACTGTCTCGTTAGACGGCATTAAAACCCGCACACAGTGACTTCCTGTTCAATGCAAAGTAAGCTAAAAACAACTTTGACCCCCGCCATCTTGTGTCAAAGGATCATTTCAAATCAATATTGAGCCCAGTAATCCGTCAGAGTACGGAGATGGCGACCCCTGGCCCCCACCACTCGCAGCACGTGGGTTACGTGGAGCGAGTCGCAGACCGGCTGACACAAATCTTTTTTTTCCACATCTAGTGACTGTGAAGCACATTAGCAGATATTTTCTCTCGGCCTGATTTATGCTAAAACACCCCCACCTTTCCCTCCCTCGGACTCGCTACCTTCTCCTCAAAGAGCTTTCAGGTTGGATTCCTCGTCGTCTCTTTCCTTTCTTTTGACACGTCTCTGCCTCCACTTCCTGCCTCTCATCTGCACTTTCATGCCGGGCAACGAGAGCGCACGTCGCACTTATTCAACGTGAAGGCACATGGGGGGGGGGCGCACCCAGCGAAGACACAGGAGCTGAGGAGGAGGATTTAGGCTGCAGGGGAGGAAATAAGGTGACAGCAAGGACCGAGGCGACGAGACAGCAGAGGAAGTAGCAATTAGACAAGGACACATAGGAAGCGAGAGAGAAAGGAGGCAGATGAAGGAAGGTAAGAAGTAAGAAGGACAGGAGACGAGGAGACAAAGCAAGGAAATAAAGGAGGGAACACAAGGAAGGAAGAGATGAGAAGGTGTCCGGGAAAAACAAGGAAGTAAGGGAGGAAGAGGGCGGAATACAGACAGGAAAGGAGTGGAGGAGGAGTAAGCAAGGAAACATAATGACGGAGGAAGAAGACACAGGAGGTAGAAGAAGGAAAGAAGTGGACAGGAGATGAGGAGACAGTGGGCAAGGCAAAGGAATGAAGATGAGAAGAAGTGAAGGAAATAAGGTGAAAGGAGGGAAAGAGGTTAGGGGAGAGAAAAGGCTACAAGGAAACACTGATAGGAAACTAGACCAAGGAAGGAAATAAGTTGAGGAGGAGACAGGAAAGGAAGAGACAGTGCAAGGAAACAAAAGGACAGAGGACAAGGAGAGAGGGGGCAAAAGAAGGAAATACTGTAAGAAGACAGCAGATGAGGAGACAGTGGGCAAGGCAAGGAATGGAGGATGCCAAGAAGGGAAGGAAATGAAGACAACAAGGAAAGATGTGAGGGAAGCAAAAAAGCGACAAGGAAACACTGATAGGAAACTAGACCAAGGAAGGACAACAGGTTAGAAGGAAGGAAAGAAGGAGAGGAGATGAGTAGACAGTGGGTGAGAAAGAGGACAGGAAAGGAAACAAGTATGAAAGGAGATAGACAGGGAAAGATGTCCATGAAGGGGTAGGAGGCAAGGATGCTAGGTGAATTAAAAGGGGCAATTACAAACAAGTGGGGGAGGGGTTATAAGACCAAAATGGAGAGGTGGGGGTCACAGGTGGGATGAAGAGGAGACAAGTGAAGGATAAGGAAGGAGGAGGGGGAAACAAGGAGACAACAGAAAAGGAAAGATGAAGGCAGCAGCGGAAGAAAAAGGGACCAGTCCCTCTTTAACCCGGGGGGAGGGTGTTTGGGGGAGGGCGGCATGGGTGCAGGGTGAGGGGTGGATGTTATTCCCCTCTCCTCCAACTGTGCCTCCTTTCTCAAGGTCACGCACACACACACACACACACGCATGCACGTGCACACACACACACACACACACACACACACACACAGAGTCAAAAAGACACCTTCTGCCTGCTTTTCTCTCCCATCCTTTGTACACACCAGCCAAGTCTCACTCAACCATCTGGACACACACACACACACACACACACACACACACCCACACCCACACACACAGTGTATTTATGATAATAGACCAAATGCTTCCATTGATTCTTCGTCTAGCATGTAAGTGTGCTTTTATTTGCACTTTCCTCTCCCTCATACCTGATGATGCCTGTCATTTGGAATGCATCACACTAACACTCCACTTAAAACACACATTTGCTTTTGTTTTTAGCCTTTCCTGACATTCACACACACCTCAGGTGATGCTGATGCATGATTACACACACAAACACGGCAGAAAAAGATAACACTTGTCAAACAGGTGTAAAACGCACCAGGTGTTATTGAAAAGAATTGACAGAATATGAACAACAGCAAGCAGACGTGCTGCTGCTGCTCATGGAAAAGGTGACACGTGACAATTAACTAAACAGGCAACATGCACCCGTTTCATGTTCTATGACGCTTTGGCATTCCAAAAACGTGACAAACGGCAAAACTCAGATCCTGAGCAGTTTAAAAAATAAGAAGAAGAAGAAAATAATACAGTGGTACCTAACACATTTGAAATTGGACCAGATTTTCTGCAATAAAATGGCAGAAGCAGTGGCTTTACCGTTTTTACCATGTTAATGTTAAGTTCTTTCTATACTTTTTTATGATGGCGCTCTAAAAGTTAAGAGCGCCTCAAGAGGGTTTTAAGGTTTTCACACTGGTTAACTTTTTTTCTACACTTGTATAAAGACTGTTAAAACTGTTTACGACCTTCGAAATAGTTTAACATGATTAGAGCCCCCCAGACATGAAATAACACCCCTATGGTCACCTTTAACACCCTGTTACCAATATCCATCCATTTTCTATACCGCTTCATCCTCATTAGGGTCGCGGGCCTGTTACCAATATAATAGACATAATAAGAGTAAATAAGCAATTTAAGACATAAATAAGACTGGCGCTTGTACGTGTTGCAATAAATGTGCTCCAGACGTGTGGAGGACAGGAAGTGACATCAGTGGGTTCAGAGCAGAGTTTTAGTTTGGAGTGGGTTACGGCCGCAACAGTAGCTCATGTTATTATTATGATTATTATGTTATTATTAGCCCCGCGATTGGCTGGCGACCAGTCCAGGTGTGAACCACGCCTCTCACCCGAAGTCAGCTGGGATAAGCTCCAGCATACCCTAATGAGGATAACTGACATAGAAAATGGTATTATTATTGTGCCTGTTGTGAGATCATTCAAACTTGTAATAAAAGCCTTTTGTCCCAGCAATCGAGTCACCAAGCATTACAGTAACATTACTGACACCTAGTGACCAGTGCAGAACACTACAGAGCATCACATCTTTGAATCCACCTTCTGAATGCCTTATATTTGTATTTTAGCTCAGACATTTTTATGCTGGAAAATGCTCAATTTAGGCAAACAATATGTAACATTTCCTTAAATGTGCATATTTTCTTCCTAATAAGAGGCTGTAATCAACCACACAACAGCATTGTTGATTAATTTATTTTTTAAGAGTGAAGTCGCCATATTTGATGTGTCGAGGGACGACTGTACGTACAGACACAAAATAATACACCATCAAAATAAAGATCTAAAGATGTCTCAGAATTTTATTTTTCAATTTTGATTCACCTTACGCGGGCCAGTGTTGCTGCAGATCCAGATGGTGTTGCAAATCTAGTCATTATTATTATCATTCATTTCTATACATTTCTGGCCCTTCCATTGGGAATATGCGGGACAGTGACCCACCAGATCCAGCAGATTGAGCTGTGGTGAAAAAAAACCTTTCTGCTTCCCTATTTCTTACAATGGCCTGTCCTTCGAATTGATTTTATTGGCTGACTTTATATGCTGTCTATTTTGAAAGACACGGGCTGTCTTTCAAATCATGCACTTCTGTACTTACACTTCAGTAAGTGTACTGTGTATACTGTGCACTCACTGTCGTCCCTCGCTACTTCGCATTTCGAATTTTGCGGATTCACGGTTCTTCCAAATAATTTTTTTTTAAAAAGCTGTTTTCGAGCTTGACTACGGCCTATTATTAGTCCAAATAATGCTTATTTTAGCAGATTTTATATATTCTTGACCTAAATTAAGCATTTTCAAGCATGAAATACAACAAAAATACAAATACAGTGATGCCTTGGTTAACGTCTTTAATCTGCTGCAGAATGTCCGACTCAAACCAAAGCAGACCCTAACCAATGCAAATTTTCCCATAGAAAATAATGTAAATCCATTTAATCTGTTCCAGACACCCAAAAATGTTTTTATAGACAATAATTATAGTGTTACATGCAGAAAATGATGCAAAAATAATGACTATTGAATGGATACAAACGTCCTAAAATGGCGCTCGCGGCCCACAGTGCATTGCGCGACCACGTGCAAGTATCGCAAGATTTTGTCTCGTACGCATGGTTCAAGGTGGCGTTGTAAACAAACCGGACAGTGTGTTGGATGCTAAACAAGCGGGCGAATGCAAGCCGAGGCAAAGTTTTAGCAAAAATTGTGGTTGTTAACCAAAAAAACTTGCTAACCGAAGCAGATGTTAACCGAGGTACCACTATGTGAGGCATTCTGGAGACACAACGATGTAATATGTGGTATTCTATGCTAGTTACTAGGTGTCAGTGATGTTACATTAATGTGACAGCAGGAAGTAAGATGTCAAATGCTAATGTGTGAGTATGTTATGGCTGGTCTATGCCTAAAATGTCTTATCTACTATATTGGGTAATAGGAGTGTAAAGGTGTATTACTTCATGTTTAGAGAGCTTTATTAATGTTAAAACCCGTATTTAGAATGTAATCAACTGTTTTTTATGCTCTAACTGTGAAAACATTCTATTTATACATAAAAAATCCCACTTAGGCAGAAAT
The DNA here is from genome assembly GCF_027744805.1 of Dunckerocampus dactyliophorus. NCBI lineage: Eukaryota > Metazoa > Chordata > Actinopteri > Syngnathiformes > Syngnathidae > Dunckerocampus > Dunckerocampus dactyliophorus. The sequence continues at coordinate 1,253,620 of NC_072827.1, forward strand.
TCGCTTATCACGGCCGTGTCTGAAAGCAGTTAACCACAAAAAGGGATAAGGGATTACTCTACTATCATTGTCACCACAAATAACGATCGCAAAATATTTACCCGCTTCCTCTTCTTCTCTCCTTGTGAAGTGTGAATCGCAACCACTGGAGTTGGTCCGTCTCCTTCCGCTACGTAGTCAAGATGGAGACTCTTGAGGGTGGTTGAGCTCCATTGCTGCACACTCACCATTGTGGCTGTTTTGAGTGCAACATCCGGGTACTGAAATGCACTGCGAAATGCGAAGATCAAGCGTGCGACAAACTGAAACGCTGACACGGTCCACTTTAGAAGGTCTCACAATGTCGTAACTTCATGTAAAGAAACATAAAACCTGTCTTGTGTTAGTCGGCCAACTTAGAAGACATTTTAAAGAGCACGTTTATCCTCTCATTTGTCATGTATGCAACTTCATTTGGCTTTAAATGACTGCAGTATTGCTTAGGATAATAAACTAAAGCAGCAGTATTGTTCAAATCTCTAATGGGACATAAGAGCACACACACACACACACACACCTTAAAAAACCCTCCTCATCCTCTCCCTGCTTCTCCTTGCATTTTATATAACCGGCTGCAAATTCACTGCTGTTCATTAGCCAGGCAGGGTCAATTCCCCAAACAATGTGTTTGGTGTCACAATAAAAAGGGGCTCTTTACGGTGTGTAGCCGTAAAATGCTATTAAACAGATAAAACACAAGCAACGAGCATCAGGAGGATTATAAAAGGAATTGCCTTGATAAACTCCACATATCAGCACCATGACACGCCAGCAGTCTCTGCTCCTGTCCTCTGTCGAGCTGTGATGGGGGCGCATGGGGGGAAGCACGCCGTGAGTGGTGGGAGAGGTTCTTCAGCTCTACGGCGCCACTATGAGGTACAGGGGTATTAACATGCAGGTGTGGGCCCGTGAAAATAGCTAGTGCAGGATACAGATGCACTTGTTTGATTTGTGCCTTTAGGATTTGTACAAGTTAAGGCCTCCTCCCAAATTAGGCCTGGTACTCTCTGCAGTTGAGTGAATAAATGCCCCATCAGGGAAATAATGATATCTGTCCTATGAGCTTTGCAAAATACATACAATGTTGTATCGTATATGTTCCAGGACTGATTGATGATGTCTGTTATCCTCAGTGTTCAGGACGTGATGGATTTTAGAACACCATTGTGTGTGTGTGTGTGTGTGTGTGTGTGTGTGTGTGTGTGTGTGTGTGTGTGTGTGTCTTTCATTGGGTTACAAAACACCCAAGTGTGTGAAATTGGTCCTATGCTACCCTCTAACGGCGACTACGCGGAATAACATCATCAGTTATCAGTCCACGGGAAATGAATGCATTTTCAAATACAGTAGAGGTATTATGAAAGCATACCTAATGACGATGTGTTAGATTCTGTATGTGTATTGAGTTAAACATTAAATTGAATCTCGATTTCTGATGTTGCACAAATGATACTATTGCTTCCGGTTTTTGGAGTAAAGTATATAAAATATGCATGAACAGACTGAAAGTTACAACACAATATGCAAACAAAAGTGCTCATTTTACCAGTAAAACGTGCACCGGCTTCTCGGGTCCCTCCGCTTCACTTCGTCTTTTTCCGTCTCTCTTCGGTGACACTTCGATACTTTCCGGGGGTCGTCGCTATCGGCTCGCCTCGTCCCTTTCTCCAATCTCTGTTGTTGTTGTTGGCGGTGACGCGGCGGAGGTGTAGCCTGACGCGGGCTCTTACGTGTCGGCTACAATAAAAGTGGAGCTCCGGAGGCCTGGGAGCGACGAAGGGAGTTTGTATCGGTAAGGATGAAGAAGCGCGGCGGGGGGGCTCAAGCGGGACGGTGCCCGCTTGTTGTTGAAAGGATTCGGTTTGGCCGGGTTCGGCCCGAAGGAAACAAAGAGATCATGGCGCCGTGGTGTTTTTTTTAGCGGACTGGAGGGAGGGGAGGCTGCGGTTGTTTGAGAGACGGGGAGCCTGCCTCCATGTGCCGTTTGGAACATTCAATGCATGGAAAGTCTGACTAGCTAGCACCCGTTGAACGTGCTAGCTAACCAGATAGCTATGCTAACATGGCGAGGTTAGCGTGAGTACCTTGGCGCTTTTCCCCCCAAACCAGCACTGACATTCTCACTTTTATGTAAGTTGCTTTCATCTTGGACTGCGTTACCCTGCATACGTCAACACACTTTACAACGTCAAACATATCCATCTATGTGGTCAGCCGCCACATCCACACCACGGGCCCGGACGTATGTAGCTTGTCCCGGGTCTTTTTCACCCGACCGACCCGGACGTGGCCAATGCTGGTGGCCGAGGGGGGCGTCGCCCGTGCGGCCATGTGGCTCCGCTGTCACCCGCCTAGCGAAGGCTGAGTGATTCTTTTGAAAAGTCGAGGGAGAAATGTGCAAAGCCAATCATGGCGCTCAGAGGAGACACGCAAAGAGTGAGCTCACCGCACGACACGTCCTGTGGCGCCAACACGCATTCATATACCAGCAGCATCCTTGCATGTTCACACGCTGCTCTTGTTCATTTTAATATTACACGTTGGGAATATGCATAATATAATCTAAAACAAGCGCTTCATCAAACTATAACATGCTTTTGAGTGCGCTCTTTCGATCGATACTTTCACAGTGTTTTATTGTTGTGGAAGAGGCGGGGACGTCACCAGAATTGAAAGCTACGTGGGGATTAGCCCCCAGGTGTGTCTTGGAATGAGATTCCACAACGTTTTCGTGGCACTTCATCAAGTAATTCATGATTACACGAGGCTCTCTCATACATTTCCATCATTTCAGACGTGTTTGTGTACTCTTGTTCTACGTAATTTGGAAGTGCCATATCATGAAGTCGTGAACGGTCGGTTATGAGACCTTTTATGAGATTTTTTGTGAGGCCTTTCTCACGTCACAACTTTAGGAAGTCCATGTATGCATCTCGAAGGGTGTCCAGCAGTAGTACCGTCGGTCACTTTTCTTGAAAATGGCAGCCGGAAATTGTTTTTTCGGATAAAATACAGTCAAACCTGTCTTAGCGGCCACCTGCCTATAGCGACCACTGAAAAATCCCCCACAGAAACTGTACGTGTTATAGACCCTGTGTATAGTGGTCACCTGTCTAATGCGGCCAAGCGGCCACCCATTTTGTATCCCTTGGTCAATATCTGACCGCATATAGCGGCCAAAATACCAACTCAAGCAGAAGGAAGCTTCATGCATGAAAAAGTTTTGTTTTTCAATCAATGAAGCCATCGTGTGTAGACTTTAATTACTGAGTCCTAGCTCAGTCACAATCATTCACAAGATCCACACAAACTGTCAGTTGTTCCACATAAAAAAGTGACACCGTTTATTTCCTGGTGTGAGACAATGTGCACTGGTCAATACTGTAATGCCGCTTGTTGTGGGGAAGGAGAGACTCACATCGCCGATGCACTTTAATCGCTTTATTAACAGCGGAGAACACTGCAGGACTTTACATCCACGCCAACATAAACACACTTCCCAACTCTCTCAACACTCACAGCTAGCACTGAGCCTAGCTCTCCTGCTCGGGACGCCCACCGTCACTTCCTGATGAACTAAAGCTGTAATGACACTCTGCCGTATATATAGTAGCACAGCTTTGTTCTGTGGGTGGTGTAGAATAACAAGCCTAGTTGTTCTTTACAACTTTTATCCGCAGTCCCACAGTGCCCTCTACTGGTCAACATGTAACAGTATAATTATATGTATCTGTAACACAACAAGCTTCTAATCACAGACATGTTAATATGTGCGTGCACAAATTCAAAATGGCCGCCAACCTGTCTATAACGGCCACCTGCCTATAGCGGCCACTTTTGCCGTTTCCCTTTAGTGGCCGCTATAGACAGGTTTGACTGTAATTAGAGTAAGGCAGCATTGGGAAGATTTTGTTTTGTGGGAGCTGAAGACCTACCTCACGGTCACTACTCCTCTGCTCTCGCCACTTCACGGACCCCTGTTTCGTGACAAGTGCAAAGTTCCACGCCCGATTCTTCAACATTCATCCAATTACTGTATAGCCAAAACCACCATGCTTTTGTTTTGAAGTTTACTTTGTACTGAACAGGAAGTCATTGCATGATTTATGGTGTGTCACGAGACAAGAGGGTATGTTGCATTGAATTTTTTACTGTATACCGTCTGTTTTATTGATAACCTACACACCAGTGATGGAAATTTTGGTTCTTTTTAGAGAGCCTGTTCTTATGGCTCGGCTCACTAAAGATAGTCGGCTCATTTGGCTCCCAAGTGGCTCCTCAGATTTTTTTGTTGTCTTAAATTAATTTATTACCAAATTATAAGCATTGTGTAAAATGAATTACTAATTTAAAATATACGTGATATCAATTTTTTTTTTAAACATTAATAAACAGCTACAACAATATAATATAATGTTATATTATAAAATACAAGAAGACAGATCTCAATAGACAAATTAGGTCCAAATAGGTCAAATCTCTTTATGCAAATTCCTCACGAACGAATCGGCTCGAGGAGCACCACAGCGTGTTTAACCCCGCCGCTCCCCCTGCTCAGTGTGCCACACATCTTGACCAATGACATTCGTCTTTAACAGGAAAAAAAGACAAGGAAAAAAAGAATAGTCTCCCAATGACGAGAACCAGCCCCTGCTGTTCATTTAAAAGAGCCGACTCTTCAAGCTGATTTGTTAGTGACCGACACATCACTACTAGACACAACACTGGAGCCCTAATGGCCACCTCTGGGATAGTATTTATGAACTATATTGCTTAGTCATTTATGGGAGTGCTCGAAAACCAGAAAAGTCATAAACGGACGACCTCCAGTACGTGCAGATTGTGTACATACTCCCACATTTATTAGGAGACAGTTTTCTTTTTGGTTTGTCGGTTTTGTGCGTTTATCATCTTATTTGTATGAAATAATTTGCATTGAAAGTGTTATTTTAGCTCCCCGTAATGGATTTTCAATTACAAAACATCCTCACAAGGATGTTTTTACAGTGGTGCTCCCGTTTCAAATATATAGAATACAGTGTTGTTGAAAAGCTAAATAGTTACTTTTATTAAAGAAGCTATGAAGTGTTTGTGTCTTTGTATGCCGCAGCACAGGGGCAAGTATTCATTACCAGAATTTGCCCTTCCTCTTCCTTCTCAGCTCAGCCAATGAAGATGGAGTCAGTGGCTGAGGCTCAGCAGGGAGCGGAGTCTACAGAGACGGAACACCAGCAGATCACCCCGGCGCAGATTGCCACCTTGGCGCAGGTGATGTAAACACCTACCCATCACAACTCAGCATCACCTTCAAGAAGGTTGACAACGTTGAAGGCCTTGTGAATTTCAGGTATCCATGACAGCTGGCCACACCTCGGCAACCGGCCCCACCGTTACACTGGTGCAGCTTCCGAACGGACAAACGGTGCAAGTGCACGGTGTCATCCAGGCAGCTCAGTCGTCTGTCATCCAGTCCCCACAAGTCCAAGCTGTGCAGGTCACACAAACATACATTTTTTAAGTTATTGAATAATGTGGTCAATGTTACTGAGGACGGGTGCAATGGTACGCCATAGTCACTACTTGGGAATGAATCTCACTTTCCAGATCAGGATCATTTTATGCAAAACATAACTTGGAGTAAATAGCTTTAATGCATAACTTGTCAAATGAAAACTGTAATAAATATTTCTCCAACAAACACAATTGTAATTAAAAAAAATACATATATTGCATACAGAAAAAATACAAGGATGGGGGGTGAGTCACTTTGATACATGTACAGTCACGGCCAAAAGTTTTGAGAATGACGCAAATATTTTCACAAAGGCTGCTGCCTCAGTTTTTATGATGGCAATTTGCACATACAGTCGTCTCTCGCAATATTGTGGTTTGATTATCACTCCCTCGCTGTTTTGTGGTAGACTCTGGTCGATTATTAGCCAAAACATAGTGAAATACAAGCTTTCCCATGAGGGAAAATAGCATCCTGGACCAAGTCTACAGCAACATGAAAGGTGCTTTGAAGGCTGTTCCAAGACCCCACTTTGGAAAGTCCGACCACATCTCCATATTCCTTTATCCAACATACAGACAACTCCTCAAGCAAGCTCCCCCTGTAAGTACAGCAGTTAAAGTGTGGAATGAAGAAACTGATCAAGTACTTCAGGACTGCTTTGGCTGCACAAACTGGGATGTGTTTAAAACTGCAGCGGGGAGGGAAGATTGTACTGTTGATTTGGATGAATATGCTTCTGCTGTTACTGGCTACATTAGCACATGTATAGAGACTGTTACCACCACCAAGTATTACAGAAAATACCCTAACCAAAAACAGTGGATGAACTGTGATGTAAGGGCTAAGCTACGCGCTCGTTCGACAGCATTTGTCATGGACACCGCTGAGGACTACAAAAAGGCCAGATATGACCTGAGGAGGTCCATACGGGAGGCCAAAAGACAGTACAGACAGAAGCTGGAGGGCTACTATTCCACCTCAGACCCTCGGCGCATGTGGGCGGGGCTCCAGCACATCACAGACTATCGACAGCGGAGTAGCGTAGCCACGTCCAGCCAAACCACACTTCCTGATGAGCTGAATGAGTTCTATGCCCGCTTTGACACCCAAACCCCTGATGAGCAGAGAGGGTGGCTGGACTTGGGGAGCACACAGGACTCACCTCTGGCGATCTGTTTTAAGTCCACCACCATAGTGCCCGTACCCAAGAAGAGCAATGTGACCTGCTTAAATGACTATCGCCCTATAGCACCCACTCTTATTGCAATGAAGTGCTTTGAAAGAATAGTCATGACCCACATCAAAAAGAGCATCCCGGCCACTGTGGACCCTCTACAGTTTGCATATCGCCAGAACCGGTCCACTGATGATGCAGTCAAAATCCACACAGCCCTTTCTCACCTACAGGGCCAGGACACAGGCCCCAGTCAGTCAGAGTCCACAATTGCACATCCAGCTCAAGAATTGTGGGCACTGGGACCCCACAGGGGTGTGTGCTGAGTCCGCTCCTCTCATGCTCTTCACCTACGATTGCGTGGCCTCCCAGAACACCAGCATCATTAAATTTGCGGATGACACTACAGTCACCGGCCTGATCACTGGTGGTGTTGAAACATCATACAGAAGAGAGGTGGCGGACCTCATAGCTTGGTGTCGTAATAACAATCTCCTTGTCAATACAGATAAGACTAAAGAGATGATCATCGACCCAAGAACAAGGGAAAAGGAGCCGCATAGACCCCTGTTTATTGATGAGACTGAGGTGGAGAGGGTGAAAACCTTCAAGTTCCTTGGCACACACATCAGCGAGGACCTCACCTGGTCTCACAACACCCAACAAATTCTGAAGAAGTCCCAAAGGAGACTGTACTTCCTGAGAAGACTGAGGAAATTTGGCATGTCCACCACAATCCCGAGTTGCTTCTACAGATGCACTATGGAAAGTGTCCTTACCGCCTCCATCACTGTTTGGTACGGTAACTGTACAACACGTGATAGGAAGGCACTCCAGCGGGTGATCAAGACCTCACAGAACATTGTTGGGGCAGCCCTCCCCTCACTGCAAGACATTTATAAAACTAGAGTCCTACGAAGAACACACAACCTCATCAAGGACAGCACACATCCACAACACTCATTATTCACACTCCTACCGTCAGGCAGACGCTACAGGAGTTTGAAGTCCAGGACCACAAGGCTGGCAAACAGCTTTTACCCACAGGCCATCAGGCTTCTCAACAAAGCACTCACACACGCCGCACGCAACACACGCACACACTCATAGCACTTTATTATTATTTTTTTTTTTTTTGTATTAATGTCTCTTCTGTTGTTGTTGCTTAATTTATTGGTATTTATGTTTCTTTGTTCTTATTCATTTTCTTGTGTTTTTCTTTCTTTTCTTGGGAGAATGAACAGAATAAGAATTTCATTGCATAGTAGAACTGCTGTTTTACTATGCACATGACAATAAAACTCTTGAATCTTCTGGCCACTAGGCGGCAGTAATGTTACATTGATGAGACAGCCATCCTTATTATCTTCCCATCACGCTGCATGTAGAACTACTGCCAAGCCAGCCGAGCCTAGCTGAAATGCTATGGCTGAGACTGATATACCATGGCTGAGATCGGGTGGGGAAAAAAAGGTTCTCTCATTCCTTGTTCCAACACAACATTCCAACACAACTGAACACAAAATGCAGTTTTTACAAAATCCTATGCTACCTTGTGTGAAAAAGTGATGGCTCCCAAAACCGAATAAGTGGTTGGCCCCCCTTAGCAGCAACAACTGCAATCAACCTGCAATGAGTCTCTTCCAGCGCTGGGGAGGAATTTAACAGAATTGTTGTCATTCAGCCACATTGGAGGCTTTTCCTTTTTAAGGTCATGCCACAACATCTCAATAGGATTCAGGTCAGGACTTGGACTAGACCACTCCAAAGTCTTCCGCCATTCAGAGGTGGACTTGCTGGTGTGTTTTGGATCATTGTCCTGCTGCAGAACCCAAGTTGCTTTCAGCTTGAGGTCACCAACATTCTCCTTCAGCAGAATTCATGCTTCCATTTATCACAGCAAGTCTTCCAGGTCCTGAAGACCATCACACTACCACCACCATATTTTACTGTTGCTATGATGTTCTTTTTCTGAAATGCCAGATGTAATGGACACACACCTTCCAAAAAGTTCAACTTTTGTCTTGTCAGACTACGGAGTATTTTCCCAAAGGTCTTTGGGATCACCAAGATGTTTTCTGGCAAAAATCAGATGAGTTGTTTTTGTTCAGCAGTGTTTTTGGTCTTGGAACTCTGCCATGCAGGCCGTTTTTGCCCAGCGTCTTTCTTATGGTGGAGTCATGAACACTGACCTTAACTGAGGCAAGTGAGGCCTGCACTTCTTTGATTGTTGTTGTGGGGTCTTTTGTGACCTCCTGGATGTGTCATCGCTGTGCTCTTGGGGTCATTTTGGTTGGCCGACCACTCCTGGGAAGGTTCACCACTGTTGCATGTGTTCGCCATTTGTGGTTGGCTGGAGTCCCAAAGCTTTAGAAATGGCTTTATAACATTTCCACATTGATAGCTCAATTACTCTCAGTAATGTTTTAACAGGGAGAGACAATCAGTTATTCACACAGGGTGTCGGTTTGGATTTTTTTCTCCCTTAATAATAAAGGGTTTCATTTAAAAACTGCATTTTGTGTTTAGTTGTGTTGTCATTGACTAATATTTACATTTGTTTGATCTGAAACATTGACTGTAAGTGTGACAAATATGCAAAAAAAATAAGAATTCAGGAGGGGGGGGGCAAACACTTTTTCACACCACTGTAGTAACATCTGACAAAAAGATCTAAACACTGAAGCAGCAAACTTTGTGAAAATACTTGTTTCATTGTCAAAACTTTTGACCATGACTACGTGTGCTAAAAGCAGTTCAGTGTAGGTCAATATATACTAAGCTAGAAGCCTGTACTGACTTCCCAATGACCGAGCTGAAGGTTCCGTACCAAAAAATCCAGTTAGGAATACACGTATCGTTAAACCCTATCGGTGAGGTTAGCAAGCTTGAACAACAAATGATCTTTCATTGTGACCGTGTCTTGCAGATCTCCACCATAGCAGAAAGTGAAGATTCGCAGGAGTCGGTTGACAGCGTGACCGATTCTCAAAAACGCCGGGAGATCCTCTCACGCCGACCCTCATATAGGTACCATTCTGCAACACTCATTTTTCTTTTCTTATTTCCCCCATGCACGAAGAAGGCAGGGTTATGTTTTGTTTGCCGTTAGTCAATCATTTTTCCAAGACTATGCAAAAACCAACTATTGTGTTTCCTAAAAACTTGTAAGCTATGCAAGGCCAAGTCATTAAAATGTTAAAGTTGCATTCATGATCATTTTTGGCTGGGGGGAACTCAGCTTTCTTTTTCTTATCTTTTGTCTCAACAGGAAAATCCTCAACGATCTGTCCTCTGATGCTCCGGCTGTCCCTCGCATCGAGGAGGAAAAGGCAGAGGAGGACTCATCTGCGGCGGCCGCCACGCCCGCCATCACCACCGTCACAGTGCCCACCCCCATCTACCAGACCAGCAGCGGCCAGTACAGTAAGCGACACTCTCGTGTGACATCACAGCTCGCTAGCACCGCTCCTCTTACCGTGCCGCTCGTGTCACACAGTCGCCATCACACAGGGCGGTGCCATTCAACTGGCTAATAACGGGACAGACGGCGTGCAGGGCCTCCAGGCTTTAACTATGACCAATGCAGCCGCAGCCCAGCCAGGAGCCACCATCCTCCAGTACGCACAGACCAGCGACGGCCAGCAGATACTAGTTCCCAGCAACCAGGTGGTAGTGCAAGGTGAGTGTGCCCTACTGCAAAAAATGTGAATGACCATTTTCTTCCTTAGAATTGAGATTGTGATTCTCTGGGATGATTTGACTACCGTATTTTCACGACCATAATGCACACCGTATTAAAAGGCGCAGTCTCAGTTACAGGTGCTATTTTTGTATTTAACACATACACAAGGCGCACCGTATTATTGGGCGCAGGTATGCACGGTATCGTGTCACTCAGAAGTCAGTGAGGAAGTGACAATGCTTTATTTCTTTAGACCAGGGGTCACCAACGTGGTGCCCACGGGCACCAGGTAGCCCCCACGACCACATGAGGTGCCCGCAAGCCTGCTTTTCATTCAGGTGTTCAGTTAATAATGAAAGAACAGTAGAAGGAAATGCATTCTGAAATACAACATGTGAGTTGTGGACACCAGCATTTTGTTCATGTTCTGGTAAAACAAGCATATTCGCTTTGTTTGGGTTTAAAATAAGCTCTGAAAAGAAATGTTACAAAAATGAGTAGCTCTTGGCCATTTTCATTTTGTAAAAGTAGCTCTCACAAGGACAAACCTTGGTGACCCCTGCTTTAGATAAATTAAGAACAGGACTCTCATTCAGTTTATCAGAGCCACTTGAAATCAGGATGGTCATCACTCAACACAACAGTCTCAGTCATGGTGCACAACTAAAAACATCACACAGCAACGCAAAAACAGACAAGACACTACCGCTACTTTTGCAGAACAATAAGTAACTATATAGCTCAAAAATGTAACTAAGAGCATTTGCACCAAAACACTACCGCAAAGCACGCTGGGGAACAGGAAGTGCTCCCAGCGACGCTACAATATGCTAGCAGGCATGCTATTGTATGTTTTTAAAAAGCCAGCTAGAGCAAAACTGAGTTGGATTGTACTTTATTGAAGTATTTAACAATGTACTCACGTTATTTTTCATTAATCCTCATCCACAAATCCATCAAAGTCCTCATCTTTTATATCCCAAATGAAGAGCGGGGCAAGTTCTCCATCAAACACGCCAGGTTTCCCATCGTCATTGTCAGTCAGTGTCGTTGCCGTGCGGCGCCTCAGAAATGATGCTGGCTTTTGTGAAAGCTCCAACAACAGTGCATCAGACACGTTAGCCCAAGCATCCACAATCCATTAGCGAAGCGGTGTTCGCTAGCTGTCATCCATCACTCGCACGCCGCTCACAACTTCACTTTCAACGCCGTGTTTACACCGATGTCCAACAGTTGGAGTTCCTTCGTCAAGCCTCCCGGAATGATGTTAAGCTCCAAGTTCATTTGCTGCACTTGTGACGCGTGTGAAAAAAACATCCGGTCTCTTTCCGTCACTCAGCCACTCAGCCACTCGTTCTTCCAGCCCCTTTGATTGGTCCGGATGGAAACATTTCTTTCTCTTAAAAACTACCACAGGTAGCAGTTTCTGTCCATTATCATGGCAACCAAGCACGACAGTAAAAGCTGACTTCTCGTGCCCCGTTGTGTGTGATGTGGAAAGTGAGCGGCACGTCGTCCATGTTGGTGATGTAGTTGGGTAGTAGTTCTCTGCAGTGTTTTTACTGCAGTCGGAGCGGAAGATGGCCAGCTTTCTTTGTAATCCGCTGGATGTCGCTGCGCCACGGTAGTCCTTGCCCGATGGATAGATGGCGCCATTTCATAAAATATACTTATATAAGTACTGGGGCGTGCCTTTAGCGTCCTCAGTAACGTCCACCTTTCCTTTCCTCTATACAAGCAGCGTGTCGGCAGGAGACACTCCCAGTCAGTCGAGCAGAGCGCTCATAAAAGTCACACAGCAACACTTACAGATTTTGGAACTCGGTACACACATACGGCGCTCCGCATTATAAGGCGCCCCGCATTATAAGGCGCCCCGTCCATTTTGGACAAAATTTAAGACTTATGGTCATGAAAATATGGTATATGATTTTTACACACGCCATGTTGTTCCTGGGAGGGTGTTAACAGTGGACCTTTTTTAACAGAAATTAATAGAAAGACAAAATAATCCATCAAGTCAAAAAACATGGCACACTTGGCCACACCACTATGTTCACGCTCGAGATAAAGACAAGTCAAAAGAAAAGTCACAGCCTCGTCAGAACAGGGCAGCAGAGCCAACTCGCTCTGGCCAGCGAGGCGCGCTTGGGGACGGGCCAAGTAAGGAGGAAGTGTTGGGCGTCTTGCTAACGACTGTGCTGCGTGAGTTCTTGTGTAAAACGTCAGCGTTTGTTAGTGAAGCGGCTCTTCACATCATTTTTGAAGTTAGATCACATGGTTGTCTACAGAGTGTTTTTGTGCAGCCCTAGACTGACAATTCATTGAACAGATAACATCAAAGTTTTACTTGACATTACTTCCTTGACAGATCAAAGTTTTAATTGAATCTATCCCCCTCACCACCAAGCCGCCTCAGGGGATGTCCAGGCCTATCAGATCCGAGCGGCACCTGCCAACACCATCGGCCCTGGGGTGGTCATGGCCTCGTCACCCGCCTTGCCCACCCAGGGCGCCACAGAGGAGGTCACCCGCAAGAGGGAGGTCCGCCTAATGAAGAACAGGTATGAATGTTGACGTATAAAGAGTCGCTCAGTTTTCCGTGACATGTAGGCATAGGAAAGATTTATATGGCGTGGTCCATGGTGTAACTCAGCAAACTGTCCCTGCAGAGAGGCGGCCCGCGAGTGTCGCAGGAAGAAGAAGGAGTATGTCAAGTGTCTGGAGAACCGAGTGGCCGTCCTGGAGAACCAAAACAAGACGCTCATCGAAGAGCTCAAAGCCCTCAAGGACCTTTATTGTCATAAATCCGACTAAGCCCATCCTTCCGGAACGGTCAGATCAGGCCGAGTAGCCTTTCAGTTTGTTCAAAATCTCTTGACTGTTCGGCTCTGCCTGCCGACTTGGTCTGACGTTGCCGCCCTTAACTCGCATCCCCTTCGGTCAGTTGAGTCGATCCAGAGTTTGTCTTTTAACTTTTCTATTGGTCCCAAGACAGAGGGTACTCTTTATTCATCACCATTAGAAAATGTGAACGTTAGCGCTCGCAGGAATCAGAGCAGCGTCGTCTATGAGCAATATTTAGCTGCTTTTAAACCTGAACCTAAGGGCCAGGTAATGAGTCCCACAGAGCAATCCGTAATCCAGTATCTGAGCTAAACAACATTAGCATAACTTATTGGTGTACAAACTACTAACCAGAATACAGCATCTTATTGCAGACGGCACTCTTGGGCAAGCTGAGTCCCCGAATTTGAATACATTTGGAAGGACTGCTCGCTTCACATCCCGGGGGGAACCAGAGGATCGTTGAACCAGTCGGACTCACACAAGTCCACTCTTCATTTTTCCCAGCAAGCTCCCAACCACCGACTGCGGCTGGAAGTCCTCGGATTGCCACGTCACGGTATCCTAATGTGACGCTTTTACGTCCGTTGGACTACAGTTCTTCATTAGGGGACTTTGCAACACCACTTTTACAAAGGAAACTCACATCTCCATCTAGTAAGTAGACCCGATTTGCATGAGGAGCACTAAGAACCCGCTCAAACAAGTCTTCATAGATGTGTTTATTTTTTTATACCATGTGTACATACACGCTACAATATGTGTCAACTTCATGTATCTCTGTTTATGGCAAACATATTTGTAAAATATACTGTACATTGCCTGTGTGTGTGTGTGTGAGTGTGCGTGCGTGCGTGTCATCCAGCAGGCCTAGCGGTCATGGCAGCTACATGCACGAGAAAAGAAAATATAGGCCTTTGCTTGTTGGAAATGTATGAGGTTGCGGTGCCATGTTTTGTTCAATTTTTATGTTCTTAATGGTATTTTATCACATAGCAAACGAAAGCACAAACGTTCTTTCGAAAGGTGTCAAATACTTTTTATAGGGATGGGCATTTGACAAGATTTCCTGGTTCAACTACGGGGAAGATTAATATATTCCTAATTTTTTAAAGTACTATTTTTAACGTGCACACAACAGCACCTGTACTGTGTTGAACCCAAGTAGTGCACCCACTTTTGCCTCACTTGCTTCAAAATGTGATTAATCAGCAATCAATTCCACACGTCTTGACAGGATTTTAACGATTGTAGGGCCCATCCCTATTTTTGCCCGAAAGTATTGTAGTGTTTTCCCAGTTGGCAGCTGATGATGTTTGGAGGTTAACACACGCAACAGCTGCTCTTAAACACAGCCTTCTCATTGGCTCCCTGGTGCTCGGTGGACTTTGTTGCCTTGATGGCGTGTTGAACAAAGAAAGTGTTTAAAGCTAAAACACCAGTTGTATTTTTCTAGCTGATAGACTTTGCTATTGCACAGTATACAAATGTGTTTGTAGTGTAAAGAAAATGGCCTCCGTGCTATGGTTGTTGCATCAATAAGTGACCGGAGGAGTACTGACAAGTAAACGGGGTGGATGCAGGAGGAACTAACGCATACTCAATGTGAATGTGTGCATTAGTTGGTGCCATGATGAGAGTTAAAATGTGTTTCTTTGGTTTGTTTTTGTTTTTTTGGTGCTGACTGAACAAAGAAAGTAATAACCTGTAAATGTCTGTTTTTAAATAGCAATGATGTTGACACCAACAACATTCCCGTGAGTTGGTGCTTGAACATCCCCGAGTGTACAGGCACATTTGTAGTTTTCTATCTTGTCATGTGATGACTTTGTGTACGGGCCTCCAAAAAGCCATGTATTGTCATCTGGTAGAGGTCGGTGTATGAGTTGTTACACTCTGTGCTTCAACCTTGTCTCCATATGAAACAATAGCCGCTGGTTATTATTCTTTTGTAAGCACTTGTACTGTCGCAATAAATTGCACGTGCAGACTGTTACATGGCAATCAGTCAAATATGGTATCCAAAAACACAACCATACACTACACATATGTACTTACAGTGCTGTAGTTCTTTCAGCTATAATTTGACTGAACTTGATGTTGTTCCGATTACCTCATTTAGGCAAAATATTACCAAATGATAGCGACGATCACCATTTTACGTCTCAAACGTCGATCCCCGCCAAAAACAATCGACTGCTGTTAAATGTATCAAGTGCTTGCAGACGTTCAAAAAGTTAACATCAAATTAAGACAATATCTTATTGTTGATTATAAACTTAAGATACTACATAACGGTATTAAATAAGGTGCCAGCATAATCAACCAAATATGAGGCGTTCGTTGACAGCAGGAAAGGGGGCAAAAATACTTAAAAAAAAAAAAAAAGTGTGACGTTCCTAAAATAGCATCGATGTAAATACTGTGTGAACCTCCCCTGATGGTCAGCTCTCTGTGCCAATACGCGGCCTTTGAAACAACTGTTGTGATTTCTCCACCAATAAGATCGAATGGAATCCTGCGTAGGCGAGGTTACGTCATCTGCGCTGTATGAGTTCTAGCTAGGCTAACAGATGGCGGTTGTGCGAGCTGCTCGTCCAATACAAGAGTGACGGAATACAAACAGAATAGTGGACTTTACTAAAGTTGATCGTTTGATGGCTATCGAAGAGAAACCGCAGCTGATTTAACTAAATCAAGCAACACGGCGTTGGAGTTCTGTCTTTTCGTGTGTGTGTGGCGGTTTTTACACGGAAGGCCTCAGAAGCCTCGGGCTGAATTTTAGCTAACTCAAGAGGCCATCTGGAACTATTTGGAAAGTCACGTAAAAACTCTTAACTGAACCGTGTGGCATTTGAGCATTGCTTTGTTTCATCCATATAAGACAAATTGATGCCTTACATCTTAGAAAGTTGTCGAACTAGTTAGCTCGGTAGCTCCAATGCTAGGTAGCTGACTCGGAGCAGAATGAATGAATGAGGGCAACAAGCTGAATTTATAACGCACTCTTCCACAAAATCATCGCCTTTATCCGAGGAGGAAACATTCCAAGTAGGCTGAGCCTTCTCGGCTGAATATTCTTGGGAGTGCCCCGCCGCTGCTTCCCCGCAAATGGCCAAGGAATGCCATCGCCGGGAGTTGGCGGACGGAGGCTGTTTAGCATAACGAGCTAATGCTATGCTAATACTGAGTGTAGCCTGGAGTGAACAGCCAGCTAGCTAGCGAGCTAACTAGCTAGCTACAACTATTTGCACCACTTGGACACTGAGCACACAGGCGGCCCGGGATGGGAAACACCGTGTCATGTTGTGTCTCCCCGGAATCGAGTCCCAAACTGCCGTCGCGGCAGCCGGCGGAGCGGCTAGAGGAGTTTCTGACCAGCACGGAAGTGAGCGACGACAACAGCGCCCCCTACCTGCAACACATCAGCGACAGAGAAGTCCCTGACGGTTTGTACAGTTAGTACTTCTTGCTGATTGTGTTCCATTGTTTATTCTTCTTGACAACGCTCATAATCCTGTGGGGTGTTTGCCTCTTAACTGCAGTGTACATAACAGCCAGAAATAAACCTCAACATTGAATTACTTGTGCATGTTGTAAAGGGAACATTATTTATATTTAATGTTACGTGGCTGTGATTACCACATGCTGCAACGTTATCCATATGCTGCCTGCCAGAAAGCTGGGAAGTTGGACTTTGTACTTTAAAAAACTGTCATAAACTTTGACATGTAGTAGTAACTTCATGCAGGGGTACGCCATCATCACGGTTCGATGCGTTCCTTGGTATTTACTGTAAGGTCATGGCGGTTCATTTGGGGTACGGTAAGGGTACAAAATGCAAAACACAAAAGTGCTCAGCTTTAACGGTTTTTAAAATGACACACAGTGCAAGCTGCTGGCAGTCAGTCTCAAAATGTATATCCAGTATGCGGACTGACACTCATGGCCCTTAGTGCGTGTTTTGTGTGGAAAGCAGCTGATAGAGGGGGTGATGTTCACTTCAACAGTCTCTGAGCATTCAGTTCTACCTGCTGCACTCCACATGTTTGCATAGCTTGAATGCATATACAGTCTAATGTTTTGAATGGCTGCATAGCACCACTGGTGTGGCTGCTGCAGCCCAGTAAGGCAAGGCCAGTAAAGTAAGAATAGTGTCTGAAAGGGATGGTGGTAAATGATGGATTATAATTAATCAGGCCAATTATGACATATCACGCATAAATCAACATCAGTGAATATGTAACCGAATATACAAGTATTAACTTTTTTTGCTGCACGGAGATTCTGTTGCTGCGTTCCTGCGTGTCTCTGCGCTGTACCTGGCGCCTCCCTCTCACACACAAATACAGACCAGCGAAGTGCAGCTCTGGCTGTCGCACTCACTTGGCTGCAGCAGAGCACGACGAGAGAAACGGTGAAGAAACTGCATTGTTTACACCATGGTAAGCCGTGACTTTGTAAAACAATGTAATACTACACTTTAGTGCCCCGAGAGAAGAACGTCCTTGTAGAAGCACGCTGTCAGGGCCCGTCAAGGAGAACATTCTAGTTGTTCGTCATTCAAGTTTTCGAGCGCGTATTATAGCATTTCAGCGTCGTGTAAGTTGCATCTCTGAGTTAAACAAAGATAGATGCTGTTGAACTGTTAATCCACATGCCCGCCGTTATCGAAGACTGTTCTACAGTGACAAAACATAAATAACTCCCATGTCCATCATTAATATAAGACTACTACACAGCCTGCCACTTCACTTCATACTTCCATGCAGGATTTACCGTGGCTCATACATTCACAAGTTAATGTCTTCTTCTGCATGAATTGTCTTTCATTAATAGCGTATGCATGATTATTATTTTTCACAGAGCTGGCTTTGGAGTCCAACCCATCGGACCACGCCCGAGCAAGCACCATCTTCCTGAGCAAGTCCCAGACAGACGGTGAGCATCATAACTGTGGTGTTACCTACTCCCTCTGCACTTAGAACTAGCGCCGCAACTAATGATGATTTTCTTAATTGATTAATCTGATGGTGACTTTTTGGAGTATTTGGTTAGGCCCTAGACAGACCATGTCACCATTAACCAAACGCAAACATTGGTGGTTTGGTCCGCAGCGTATCAGAAAAGACTGTTTTCTGAAGTCAGTGTTGATGTGTGAATGTCTTGTTTTGCCTAAAACACAAAGATAACAACTCTGCTTTGTGCTAAGCAAATTTGAAAATATCATTTGAGAGGCTGAAATCAGAGGCTAGTTACATTTTTAAATAATAAAAAAAAAATCGAATACCAAAATAGTTGTTGATTAATTGTATAATTGATTAGTTGGTCAATTGTTGCAGCCCTACTTACAGGTACACAACATTCCACATCTGTGTATGACATAGACAAATAAAAAGAGCAAATATGTATTAGAAAACTCATTGGGATTAATATGTGCGTAATAATAATAATAAGCTGTATATGTATCTATATAGCATATACAGTGGCATGTTTGTCACACTTAAATGTTTGAGATCATCAAACTAATTTAAATATTAGTCAATGACAACAATACAGTCAATACACAAAATCTGTTTTTAAATGATTTTTTTATTATTATTAAGGGAAAAAAATCCAAACCTACATGGCCCTGTGTGGAAAAGGTCATTGCCCCCACCTGTTAAAACATAACTTAACTGAGATTAATTGAGATCCGTCAGTGTAGAAAAGGTTATAAAGCCATTTCTAAAGCTTTGGGACTCTAGCAAACCACAGTGAGAGCCATTATCCACAAATGGCCAAAACATGGAACAGTGGTGAACTTTCCCAGGAGTGGCTGGCCAACCCAAATTAACCCAAGAGCACAGCAATGACTCATCCAAGAGGTCACAAAAGACCCCACAACAACATCCAAAGAAGTGCAGGCCTCACTTGCCTCAGTTAAGGTCAGTGTTCATGACTCCACCATAAGAAAGACGCTGGGCAAAAACGGCCTGCATGGCAGAGTTCCAAGACCAAAACCACTGCTGAACAAAAACAACATTAAGGCTGGTCTCAATTTTACCAGAAAACATTTTGATGATCCCAAAGACCCTTGGGAAAATACTCTGTGGTCTGACGAGACAAAAGTTGAACTTTTTGGAAGGTGTGTGTCCCATTACATCTGGCATTTCAGAAAAAGAACATCATAGCAACAGTAAAACATGGTGGTGGTAGTGTGATGGTGTGATGGAATGTTGGTGACCTCGAGCTGAAAGCAACTTGGGTTCTGCAGCAGGACAATGATCCAAAACACACCAGCAAGTCCACCTCTGAATGGATGAAGACTTTGGAGTGGTCTAGTCCAAGTCCTGACCTGAATCCTATTGAGATGCTGTGGCATGACCTTCAAAAGGAAAAGCCTCCAATGTGGCTGAATGACAACAATTCTGCTAAATTCCTCCCCAGCGCTGGAAGAGACTCATTGCAGGTTGATTGCAGTTGTTGCTGCTAAGGGGGGCCAACCACTTATTCGGTTTTGGGAGATATCACTTTTTCACACAGGACCATGTAGCTTTGGATGTTTTTCTCCCTTAATATAAAGTTTCATTTAAAAACTGCATTTTGTGTTGTTGTGTTGTCATTGACTAATATTTACATTTGTTTGATGATCTCAAACATTTACATTTTGTGACAAACATGCAAAAAACTAAATGTGACAAACATGCAAAAAAAAAAGAAATCAGGAAGGGGGCAAACAGCTTTTCTCCCCACTGTATTCTGCTAAGAAAGCCAAAAGCTGATTTATACTTTCTTAAATGTTCAGCTTTGAGCTTTATGAATATTTTAGCTTCACACTGAACACTGTAGTTGTTCAATAACAACATTCATCCTTGACGAGTCATTTGTCACTGATATTGTCTGTCTTCCAGTGCGTGACAGGAGGAAAAGCAACCACATAAACCACATCAGCCACGTGTCTCCCGGTCCGCTGTCAAAGAAGTACAGCTCGTGTTCCACCATCTTCATCGACGACAGCACCGTCAGCCAACCCAACCTCAAAAGCACAATCAAATGGTGCGACATTGCCGTTTTTGGTGTCTACATTCAGGACGGGGGCGCCATAATCCTGCTGTGCCAGAAAGCAAGAGATAAACTTGTACAGTATATTCACACAGATCCTCTCAACGCACCGTTTAAGGCAGTGTGTGTGGATTTATGTGTCAGATTAAATCCATGTGTGCCAGCCAACATTAAACACACACACTCCTCCCATGTAGCTAAACATTCTCTCCCGTGTGTTTGTGTACTCCTCCAGTGTCACTTTAGCCATCTACTACCACATAAAGAACAGGTAGGTGCATGTCAGTATGTGTGGAGCGGAATGAAACACCGCTGACAGTTGTGTCTTCTGCAGGGACTCAGACAGGTCATTGGACATCTTTGATGAGAAGATGCACCCTTTATCAGTGAGTCTGTTGCACCCAGCTAACACACAACTCAATCAGCATCTACAGTGACAGGATCAAACAAGTGTGTGTGTGTGTGTGTGTGTGTGTGTGTGTGTGTGTGTTACACAGAGAGAACCAGTGCCAGATGACTACTTGCACATCGACCCGGAGCACAAAGTCATCTACCGTTTTGTCAGAACACTCTTTAGTGCTGCGCAACTCACGGCTGAATGTGCCATTGTTACTCTTGTAAGTCTCCTCTTCCTTTTTTTGTTCTTTTTATTTTGGTAGACAGTCGGCGACAACATTACAGTCTTCCTTCCTGTATCGTGGTTAATTGGTTCCAGACCCCACCGTGATAAGTGAATTTCCCTGAATTAGGATTCAATATTACTAAAGTGAATATTTTTGTAGTTATGGTATGGAAACCTCTTTACGATCTTCTAAATATGTGTTTTAAGTTTATTAAAAACATCCAGACATGTAATAGCACCCAGATGATCACCTTTACATGTGTATTACCCAAAGAGTAGATATAAACAGGGAAAATAAGACATATTAGACATAAATAAGATGAACTCGCACATTAGTAGTTCCTTGTTTTATTTCTGGACAGCGTATTTCCTGCAGTGGCTATACACTCGCTTTACCCAAGAAAGTAGACATAATAAGAGTGAATAAGCAGTTTAATATGTGAATAAAACTCCTGCTCGTGTTCCCCTGGGGGACTTTAGTGCCAGGCGGACAGGAAGCGCCACCGGAGGTTCCGACGTTGTTGTGGGTTACGGCCCCAACAGTAGCCCTTGTTGTTCTTACTATTATTATTGTGGTATGTTATTATTGTGTGAGATAATTAGAACCCACAATAACTACCTGTTCCTGGATCACGTCTCATGTAGCGACACCTACTGGCCAATGTAGAATACTACATTCTCAAGTAGAATGTTTCTGCTGCCTTGTATTTGTATTTTAGTTAGTTCATTTAGCCATTTTTATGCTAGAAAATACTTAATTTGGGCCAAAAATACATCCAGTTTGCTAAATATGTAATTTTTAAAAAGTAATAATAGGCCGTATTCAACCACGAAACAGCGATCTTTTATTATTTTTGTAAAGCCACGATATAATGAGGGAGCGATATCTGAACCAGGTTATAGCAAGGGATGACTTTTCAGTGCATCTGGGAGTGAAACTTTTGCAGCAACAATGTTGGGCAAACTACAACACTTGCAAAATGTGGACACCAGAGGGCAGTACAATCTTGCAGACTGATGTGTCTGGCACCAACCTCAGAGCTAATATGTTTTAAAAGGGATTGTGCTGATAAACTAACTTTGTAACTTTGACCCCCCCCCCCCCGTGCAGGTCTACCTGGAGCGGCTGCTGACCTACGCTGAGCTGGACATCTGCCCCGCTAACTGGAAGCGCATCGTGCTGGGAGCCATCCTACTGGCCTCCAAAGTGTGGGACGACCAGGCCGTGTGGAATGTCGACTACTGCCAGATCCTGAAGGACATCACCGTGGAGGACATGTGAGTGGACAGGACAACCACGTGTCTGTCAGCCTGTTGTTCTTGTCAGAGGTCGTAGTTTGTTACGTGCATCATGTGCCTCAAGAATGCACCCAGGAACAAACAAAGTCTGTGTGTGCGTGTGTGACCTCAACTCTCAGCTCTGTTTTCATTGCTGCCATCTAAGTGTCTTTGTGAGCCGGGTCAGATGAAGAGGGTGGGTGGGGGTTTGAGGTTTAGAGAGAAATGGAGGGAGGGTCTCAAGGGCTCTCACTGCTTCTACATAATGGCCCTGCCTCTCGCCCACTCCATTAGTTGCCCCGGGAGACCAGACATCTCTCTCCGTGTCACACACAAACAGCAGCTTGGCGCTACCTTTGCCGGCCAACAAAGCAACCTGGATGCGGTCTCTATGGCGACCACCGCCCTTAGCCTCTCTCTGAAGAGGGAGGATGTTGGAGGTTGTAGTCAAGTCCACATGCGTGCTTGTTTGTCTCGGTCTGATGTGTATTTTAGGGGGGGTTGTCATGAACATTGGGGAGCAAAGATACATGATATGTTTTTATTTCTAGTTGTATACTGTATATTTATTCAGGTTGAAAGGCAGGAAGTTCTCCAGAACAAATCGTAAAGACACGCTGACAATTCTTAATGTCATTCTTCAAAATAAAATAGTTGATAAAATCCTGATTTTACTGGGAAATGCGATGGTGGTTGGTGATTTCTACTCAAAAGGTTCATATCTAGCCATGATGTCATGGTGTCTAGTAGGACATCATGATGAGGAGATGATTAGATGTTCATTAGGAGAGTTTGTTTGCCAGTGTTGTTCTACTCTTCATTAGATGTGCCCCCATCTGAGTTTATGGGATCATCATCATAATCTTTCCTGGCTCTATTAACATTTTAGTGTCCGTGCTCTCCATGTTGGACATCTGCCTCCTGACTCGCATGTTGGTGTCGACCCCTAGAGTCTGGGCCTCAGCTGTCTCCATCTGTCTGTGCAGGAACGAGATGGAGCGGCACTTCCTGGAACTCCTCCAGTTCAACATCAACGTCCCCGCCAGCGTCTACGCCAAGTACTACTTTGACCTACGCCAGCTGGCCGATGACAACAACCTCAGCTTCCCCCTGGAGCCGCTCAACAACCAGCGGGCCCAGAAACTGGAGGTTAGCTTCTGTCGCAGCTTTGCACATGCTGTGGACCCTCACAACCTGAAGTGATGGGCAAACGGCTCTCAATTTGACCTAGAAGCCAAAAGAAACATGTTCCAAAACATAGTGTTGTGTGTGTGCAGGCTATCTCCAGACTGTGTGAAGACAAGTACAAGGACCTGAGCCGAGCAGCCATGAGACGCTCGCTCAGCGCCGACAACCTGATCGGCATACGACGCTCCAACGCCGTGCTCTCTTAGGCCCCGACACGCGACTGCTCTCCAAAGCGAAGCTGAGAGTCACACGACCACACGACGCTGTGTCCGTGTTGTTTCTGCAAGTCTCAAATCAGAAGTGAGGCGTGAACTCTAATGCAACTCGCAACGATTGTTTTATACGTTTATTTATACGCAACTCACCCTCATTACATGACTCCAAGCAACAGGTTTTCTAATTTTATTTTAGTTGAAAAAGAATGCCTCATAGTAATTAAAAGACAGTAAGTGGAAGGTGTTTTCTTGAACCACATCATTAATAATTAAGAGGATGCAACAGAACATTCTGGGTCTTTATGTTCACAGTGTTGCTATTATTTCTGTTGCCATCTTAGTTAAGACTTGATGTGTTACATCAGATAACCTAGTTTGTTCAAATAACACTTCTGATGTTTGATCATGTGTGAGTCAAGCCTGTGGATGCTGCACCTAAGAACAGTTCAGAAGAAAAGCTCCGCCCATCACCACTGCTAATGTGAGGGCTCGCTTTTTGACGTCTCGTCCGCATTATGGACCAGGATGGATCTTACTACTGAAAGAATGACAATGAAAGAAGCTTAAGTCCACTCTCAGTATTGTAACCCCCTCTCCCTCCTGCTTTCATTTACTTTCATCACTGAACAAATTACATACTTGTAGAATCCTACTGAGGGGACTAAACGCAACAAAAACGATGGTTGGTCTTGCTTACTGTGTAGGCTACTAGCTGTGAAATGTGTCGTTTTTAAATGGAAACCCATTTGCAAATGGAGTATTTTAAATAAACACTAATCATGTATGACGGCCTTTGTTGTGGCGCATGTTGATGATGTCACATCCCAACCGTGCTTGTGGTAAGTGAATATTTGTAGCGAAACAGTGCCGCTAAAACGAACGTCTCTGGAGTAGTCTACGTAAGTAAGTGGCGTTATCAAGGTTATTGACTACATTTTTGATGATTTAACAAAAACTACGTAACGCAGTGTATCCCGGTACAGCTAACATACGGAAGTCCCGTCAGGTTTCCCCATCTCCGCCAAAACAAACCTGGCGGTCATTTCTGACTGATTTCGTCGATGTTTTTACTGGGATTCGTAGCCTACTTAAAAACAACTGCCTTTGTAAGAAGAATGACGTCTTAGAAGACAACAGAGGACAAAGGCCGGCCAATTTGTTGCCATTTTGCCCTGTAAAACCCTCATTTCCTCAAGAGGCGCTCATGAGTAACAGACTTGCCTGCTATGTTAGCTACCAGAGGTGAGTGTTGCCATGGAAACATAGCTTTACGTCATTAATGTTAAGCGTTAATGGACAGTGCGTGCAAAAGTATACGCAATTTAAAAGGTTAATGTAAGTATCAAGTACTATACGACCTTAAATTAGAATTTTCATCTATTATACATGCTAAAAATGACATCAGTTTCAAATTTGCTTAATTGTTTATTAATGTCTGACCAAGTCTACAAATAATAATAAAAAAAATTAATGTATTCACTTCAACTGCCTGCAGATAAAGAACATTTAAGGGAAAATTAACAAAAAGCATTTGCAAATGACATCAGAAAAGTCCATCGGACCACACACCCCTCATGTTTGAATCCCTTGTGAGATTACATGAAAGAAAAACAATAGGTAAAAAAAAGTGCATGAATCAGTAGAAGTATGACAGAAATCTGCCTTGAGATGTCATCAAAGTGCTCCAAAGTGCCCATTCAAATTGAGCAACTGCAGAATTTGAAGTGGCAAACAATCAGAACACGATCCAGGAAGTCGTCCACAACAGCACGGTCAAAATAGGAATTGACCTCAAACAAAAGTCACATGACTGCTTTTCCGCCTCTGAGGGTCTGCGGTCCAGCATGGACCTGTCAGAGCTGAGCAACTCCACTCATAACCAGCAGATGGCGCTGGAGGCCAACACCAGTCAGTTACTGACTGCAGCTTTAGTAACCCACATCAAAACAAGCCACAGGTGTCACACATACGTTTACTGGCCGACCAGAACACAAAGCTTTACAACACGTTTATGTACAAGATGATTGACTTGAAGCAGGACGTCTTCATACCACATTCAATTGACATAAATAAATGTTTTCTCTGCCAGTGCGTCACAGGAAGTGATTCCATGATGGATCTTGGGGTCCATGTGGTAAAGTCATGTTTGTCAGGTGTTGGGATCTTGGCTTTCCAAACATGGACGCGTGTCATATATGAGACGAAGCTTTATGATACATTCCTGGGGCAGGTCCAGTTAAAGCAGCAGTGGCCTGGGTGTACAAGGGGGACGGAGCTGCCACTTTGTGCTGCCAGCAGGGGCAGCAGTGCACCAAGAACCTCCTCCAGGTCTCCACAGTCTTTCCCGACCAGATCCAGGCCCCGGAGGTGATGCCCACCACCAAGCACATGAAGTACTTGAGCATGAAGATGGCGTACTCCGGCCCGATGCCTAAACGCTGGCGCTCAGAGGCGCAGGTGCAGGCCAGCGCTCGCTCCCATTCGGGTCTCTGGTGCTGCTCGTAGACCAGGCAGGCTACCACGATGGTGGCGGGCACCGTGTAGAACACCGTGAATACACCGATGCGGATCATGAGCCGCTCCAGTTTGTCTGTCTTGGTGCCACCTTGCTTGATGATGCTCCGGATGCGGAAGAGTGAAACGAAGCCGGCGAGCAAGAAGAGCGAGCCCGTGAAGAGATAGACCACCAGAGGCGCCAGTACAAACCCCCGTAGGTTCCCCAGGCTCTGGTTGCCCACAAAGCAGATACCGGCCACCGGGTCGCCGTCGACGGCGCTGAGAGCCAGGACGATGATGGTCTTGACGCTGGGGATGAGCCAGGCGGCGAGGTGGAAGTACTGGCAGTAGCTGGCGATGGCCTCGCTGCCCCACTTCATCCCGGCTGCCAGGAACCAGCTGAAGGACAGGACCACCCACCAGATGGAGCTGGCCATGCTGAAGAAGTAGACCAAAAGGAAGACCAGCGTGCACAGAGCGGGCCCAGTGGTGTCATAAAGGACACGAAGCTGATCGCCACCCCCGCCGCTGGGGGCGCACGCCACCCGCTCGTGACCAGCCACCAGGCGGATGATGTAACCCAGCGACACGAAGAGGTAGCAGGCGGCTAGGAAGATGATGGGTCTCTCTGGGTACTTGAAGCGCTCCATGTCCATCAGGAAGGTGGCCACTGTGGTCAGTGTGGACACGAAGCACAGGAATGACCACAGGCCCACCCAGAAGGCCGTGAAGGTGCGCTCGTCTGCCGAGAAGTAGGCCTGGTGGCATGGCTGGGCGCAGTTGGGAAGGGGCCCCGTGTGGACCCGCCCGTACAGGGAGTGGGACTCCCTCTTGATTGGAACCAGAGGGTCCCTGCAGCGGCACTCACCCTGAGGCGGTCCTGCAGGTCTAGCTCGACCCTTATGGGTGGGCTTGGGGAAAGGGGGTGTCACGGTGGTGGTCTCGCTGCTGTTCTGGTCCATGCAGAGGGTCTCATCGCCCAGGCGGGGCAGGCGTTCACAACTCATCCTCTCAGGCCAGTCGAAGCCGTACTGGCTCATAAGCGGCGAGCAACCCCGCTTGGCCCGCTCGCATACGGAGCGGCACGGGGGGAGGGGCTTGCGGTAGTCCGGTAGGCAGATGGGCGTGTACATGCTGCACAGGAAGAACAGCAGGTCCGGAGAGCAGTGGATACGCACCAAGGGCCAGAACTGGTGCACCTCCAGGCCCACCTCCTCCTGGGTGTCGTGGTTGAACTGGTTGGGCATGTAGGTCAGGTTGTAGCCGATCCCGCGACACATGGGCACCGTGATGGGCTCGCACACGAGCTCTTTGGACGCTCCCTGGAGTGCACCTGGACTCTGGACCAGCAGGGCCAGGACCAGCAGCCGCACGGTGGACCCCATTTAGCTCAAATCCAAGAAGTAGCAAAGACTTGAAAAAGTAGCCGCACCTGCTCTGCTTGAGTCCCGTTCCAAGCCTCTTATTTATTATTAATCCAGCAGCACACGTCAATCATTCACCCGGAGAAAGTTCATCTCCGGCGGTCACGTGACGTCCGCTGCATTTAACGTGCCAAGAGCATTCTTACAAGTTGTTAGAAGCACAAAAACACCTCCTGGTGAAAGTCATTGAGTCCGATAAAGGACGCGAAGAAAAACAAGTAAACTAGTTCAAGTCTTACGTCGACGTCCACTTCACGTGCACTTTAATCCTCCGATAAAGCCTCCGACAAATGAAAATTCCCTCAAAACGGAAACTCGTTTGTATTTCTTTCACGTCCAACTTGTGTCCTGCGTGGAAAAGACACGCCGAGAACCGCGGCGACGTCCCTCAGCATCCCTCCGCTCTCTCAGGTGAGAAGAACTGAAGCTTTTCATGATCAAGCCTGCTGGGCTGAGCCTCACGCTGCATTCACGGACCGTCGGACTTCTCAGAGACTACGCAACGACGACGGCTCACTCAGGACGACCAGCTGGTCTTATTTTTGTACGAGCACATTCTTGACAGTAAACTGCACACTTGTGTACAATATTCACTTTTTAAATCTTTTAACTGTCCATTAAACGACCTAATTACAAATTCGGAGTATTTAAAGGGCCACACATTGGGCACATGGGGGCCCCACAAACATACTAAATATCCCCACATTGAATTCAATTTAAGGCTCGTTTTGTTTGTGGCAATAATACACAGGGAAATATATTTGTCGTAATTTGAAACACAACCTTCAGCGTTTCATCGTCGCGTACTGAATGCGCCTGAACGCACCAGCTGCTTGTGTTTTGTGACCGTCCGCATTAGGAAGTTGGCGTTTACGAGCAGAACGCGAAGCCGTCAGTTAATGAATGACTGCCATTGCTGTGAAAATACTACAATAAAATGCCATCATTTGAGAATAAGATGAGCTCAAAGCCCTTGGAAGTCATTCAACATCATAGAAGGGAGGCGACACACGGGGTGACCTTTTGACTTTGTGCAGTGTTTCAGTGCTGGCTAGAGGTGGCGCGAGGGTGTACAAAGGTGGTAGTGTGGGTGTGTCTGTTTGTGTGGCCGTTTACCTTCTCTCAGGTTACTTTGAGAAAGCGAGGCAAACACGAGCATCCATCAGGATGACGCGCGGCGCCGCCAGCAAACACCTTACGTAACGGACGTTGCGTGGCGCCCACCTAATTGTGTCAAACGGACAGTTCCAAAAGCGATGCTGCAACTTTGATGGCTCACGTTCAAAGCAGCGCAGCTATGAATACCGCTTTGCTTCTTTTTACACCTGTGTGACACTTAAGGGTGCAGGTAAAATGTGACTTCAAACCTGGGACGGCACACTTCATAAAGCAGTTTCACTCTGGAACAGGCGATGTAGCAGTGGTCATCGTCCTGGTACGGATTGTGTTTGAACTCAGAGGTTGTAGTAGTTTTTTTTGTGTCACTTTTAACAGTGACCCATTTCGCTGAAAAGATCCAAACGGTCCTAAGAAGAAGCAGGTCAGCAGGAGCGCTGCTGGGGCCCTGCAGTGTGTGTGTGGTGTGTGTGTGTGTGTGTGTGTGTGTGTGTGTGTGTGTGAGAGAGACCGTTGCCTCACCCCCCTCCTTAAAGTGTCTTTTGTTTTCATTTAGCTTGGCATTTGGCTCCCCGCGGCCCCCCAGCCCCTAAATGAGTGCCGAGTGGTCGGCGGGCCAGTGGACGCGCACAAAGACTCGTCCTCTGCTCGCTGCACTCCGTCCATTGTGGAGCAGCCACAGTGCACTAATTGGCCTTGACAATTAAGCGAGGTCCACACTCAGCTTCAATTTGCTGAGGCTCCATCGCAGGCAAATGAGCGAGAGGCCACGCCCCCACACCCCCGTGCCGCCCACCCCCGCTTGGAACCCAATGATGCTGGCCTGTGCTGGTGTGTAGAAGATGTCACCTGTGTCGTCACTTTGGTGGAGACATTTACGTACGAGTCAGGTAGAACACGGGGGTCTTCCGTCAGTGTTGGAGCTACCAAAGCAAGGTCGACACAGCTGGAACTAACCGCACAGCTGGAACGGCTTTGGACAAAGGTGAAGCCTGGAACACCTGAGAGCAATGGCTTGGACAAAGTTTGATCTCCTCAAGGGACCACACTACGACGCGGTGTTAGGGCCACATAGGGAAAAAAATTCAGAATATTGCAAGAATAAAGTCATAAATTTACAAAAATAAAGTTGTAAATTTACAAGAATAAAGTTTTTCATTTACATGAAAAAATGTCATAATTTTGTGAGAATAACATTGTAAATTTACAAGTAAAAACTTAGAATAAAGTTGTACATTTACAACAATTAAGTTGTATACAGTATTTACAAGAATAAAGTCAATTTACGAGAAAAAAATCGTACTATTACGAGAATAAAGTTGTGAACTTATGACATTTTTTCTCGTAAATTAACAACTTCATAATTGTGTTTGAGTGGAGCTGTGCTTTGTAAATAAAGTACAGTGTAAATGTTGGCAGTCTCATACAGTAAAACACAAATAGCTCACCTTTACTCACAGTGACGCACAAATGAGGTCGTTAGCCAACCCACACTAACTCCTGAAGAGGAAGAAAGTAAAAGAGTTAGTCTGGAGCTCCGCATTTGAATTCTTTTTTTTTCTTCAATATTTTGACTTTATTTTTGTAAAATGGGGGGGGGGGGGGGGGGGGGGGGAAATTCTACTGTGGTTGTAACCTAATTTTCCAAAAATTTCAAAGAAAATGACATAATTTTTCCTCATAATATTGTGAGTTCATTCTGGTAAAATTACAACTCTTTCAATTTTCTTCTTGTAAATTGTCTCAATTATGACTTTATTCCCATAATATTTTGACTTTATTGTCGAAACACTGACTTTTCCAGCAGTGAACATGACTGTCATTATTCATTGTTTTATTTCTTTCTCATAATATTATGACTTTTAAAATATATATTTATTTAATATTTCAACTTTATTGTTAAAAAATTACCTTATTGTGTTATTCTCATAAAATTGCGACTTGTGACATCAGACTACAACTTTTTTCTCTTAAAATTGAACTTTTTTTCTTGTAAGGTTACTGCTGATTTTTCTATTTTGCTATTGTTAGTTTTCTTGTTAAATCATATTTTTAGAATGTGCCACGGCCTGATAAAAAAAAAAAAAAACAGCCTCAGGCCGCAATTAGCCCCCAGGCTGCACTTTGGACACCATAGGTGGAAGCCAGAGCTGAAACACAGCTTGAAGACTGGTGGAACACAAGGACACAAGGGGAAGATGAGTGCAGCAGTTAGAATACACCTGGAACACGGCGGAACCGAAGGGGGGCACTTTTGTAAGGCAAAGCACAGCTGGAAGTCAAGTTTTTGGACAAAGCCAGAGCCTGGAACACAATTAGAAGGTGGAACAGTTGGAGCATGTCGAGCACATAGAGAGACAGGTGGACACCAAATCTGAAGACTGGTGACACGCTGGACCGCTTTTAGTACGCTGACGAAGCAGAACTAGAACACAAGTGAATCAGCTGGACTGGAATGCGTCCAGGTGTGGGACAGCTTTGCAGAAACACAAGTTGATGGCAGCTGCCAGCAGACGAGGTGGCCGAGTGGTTAAGGCGATGGACTGCTAATCCATTGTGCTCTGCACGCGTGGGTTCGAATCCCATCCTCGTCGTCACATGTTTTGGTCGCAAAGCCAGCATTTCCTCTCAGGATCGCAAACCACCCATAGCGGCCCGCCACAAATAAATGAATGCATGGGAACCCTGAATGAAACGTCTACACAACAATTCACCAAACACCTAGAATACGCAAAAAGGCTTAAGAAGAAAACAACGCGATATTCTTACTTAGAAGTTTTTATTGGCAATGAACACAACCTAAATACACTAAACCAAAAAAATGAGCGTCGCGCTGTTGCATCAAGTTCCATGAAACCACAAACAACAGCTTGAAAAGTGCAAATGTGGAGACTGAGTGCTTCGGTAAATACTGTGGAACACAAACTTCATGGCCAAATACACCACCTATTCAAATGAAAAGTAAATTAAAGTACATCTGTGGGCCAAAGAACAATATTTAGTCCCTGAATTAATTCCAATTCAAGCGCGGGGCAGCGGCGTCTTGACGCTGCTTTTATGGCTCAAATTCGGCTGAATGCTACAAATCCAAACTCGTCTCACCGCCAGTCCCTCACGATCCCAAAAACAAAAGGCTGTCGACGTCACAGAACAGACCTTGGGGATGGAGACGCTAACAGCTAACAAAGCTATCATGATAAGAAGCACGCTAACGTTAAATGAAGGACTCCCAATGGCCTTTTTTTGAGAATCGTTTCGTGATTATGTCAGAGATACATACTCAAATGTAACTTTTAAATGTTTGAATTCCACTTCTAGCTTTGGTTTTCTTTTTTATTAATCTTTAAAAAGTTGAAATTGTTCATTGGCTTGACAATGCTTACATTTCATTGAACAATTGGCGATGTTGTAATACCCCTTGTGAGCACACGTAGATTGTAGCCAATTACAGTACAGTAATCCCTACCTATATCGCGGTTTTTCAAATCATTATTAATAAATGATGGCTGTTTCGTGGTTGACTATGACCTGTTATTGGTCAAATATATTGCAAGGCAAGTTGTATGTAGTATTGTGGTCACTAGTTATCAGTATTGTTATGAGACATGAGATTAGTTTACATTACCTTTCACACTGCATGGAGACCGGCTGTTGAGCTAGCAGAGCTGAGTCGACATGCCATGGCCTGAGATCGGCTGAAAAAAGGTTCTCCTCTCATTCCGTCTGTAAGTGGTAATTTTTTGTCTTCTTTGTCATCCTTCCCCAATTCGTTTGAAACACTTTGATACGTTTAGAATAAGTAAATTAGAGAGGCTTACTCGTTAGTTCGCTAGCTTGCTATGCTAGCGCCGGCCGTCTGTTATGTCCCTGCTGTGATTCCGTAGCCTGCTCAATGTGACGTAAACACAGAGTGTAAAAGTGACTATAGGTGTTATTTCATGGCTACAGGGCTCTATTAATGTTAACACTCGTATTTAGAACGTTACAAACAGGTTGTCTATGCTTGAAATACGAAAGTATTCAATTTATTAACATTGACTCCTATATTGCAGAAGTCCATTTAACACTATTAGGTCTGGAACAATTAACCGCGATGAACGGGATTATGGTGTAGCATTTGTGTTTTTTTTGTTTTTTTTAAGTCAGAAACACAAAAATATTAGCAAGGTGCTACTTTTTTGGGAGCTGTGACTTTTATGTTTTCTTGTAGGGGCTGCTGTTGCAGATCAAACTTTGGTGAAATGCAACATTTTTAGGGAGAGTAGTAACAGGATGATTTTTATTTTCACAGCAAATGTCTTTAATCATTTCATCTGTTAATCATGAGGAGGCGGAGCCACAAGACCTTCTGGAATAAAGGAATTACACTGTCAATTGTTTTTCTCCAGTCGATCAGTGTTTCAAAGTGACAGGGAAGAGAACGCCGCCATCTTGTACGCTCCTGATGGGGCCGTATGTGACGACAATGTGCAACGTTTGCGCTCCGAAGCGTCTCAGCTGAGCTCCACCCCCTGGTTACCAACGCACAGACCAGACGAGTCGGCGTGTCTCAGGCTCTCAGGTGTCCTGATAGGGCAGGTGGAAGCAGCCGGGACTGTCGTCGTCCGGCGACCAGAAGGATGACGGCCGCTTGTGGTGGAGTTCTCTGCGGACGCAGCGAGGACACGGCTGAGCTTTCTGTCGGCACTCGGCGTGGAAGACAGCGCCGCAGCCGTCGCACCTGGAGACACAACAACACATCAGCATTCTTTCCGCCGCCTCCATGCGGAGCTGGTAGCTACCAGTGAGGTTATCAGTCACCTCTTGGTGGTGCTCTCCTGGAAAGGGTAGATGACCTGCTCGTTGTGGCAGAGTTCACAGATGAAGCCTTTCTCCCGACAAAGACTGCAGCTGAACACGTGCAAGCTGGCGAACTTTATCACCTTGGACAAGAACGGCGCCAGCTGACCGTCGATCACCTGCAGGGGGAGCAAGACAGGAAGTGACGTGAAGTAAGCAGACTCTCACACATTTTGCTGCTTTGCTTCTTTTTCCACTTGTGTTAACATTTAAGAACTTGTGAAGGCCACAGTTTGACACTGGAACACATGATTTCCTGCGGGAAACATGGCAGCGCTCCATCTTAGAAGTTGTGCGTGTTCTTGGAAGTGAAAGGGAAAAGTTAGCATGTGAAGGAAACGGCTGGCAAGTTGTTCTTCATGATGAGCGGTTCGGAGGAGAGTGTGTGTGCGTGTGCGTGTGCGTTTAGTCTAGTAGGAAATAGGAGTGGACGACCGGTAGTGAAAAGAAAACCAGCAGTGAAGATCAACACGGCGTTGAAGAGAGGCTGCATTCACATAAAAGTGCCTCCACCTGCCAATTAGAACCTCCTTCATGCAAGTGGACCACATGCACACACACACACACACACACACACGCAAGGTTGTTGTTCCCACTAAATGACGGAGTGTTTAGCGTCTAGACACAGTCGCCATGCAAAGTGTTCCTAATTTAACGGACAGGATGATGAATGTTTCAGGTGCTGACGGCAACACCGTCACCCGATGCGGTGGGGCTGGACCAGCACCGCCTTCCCTCCTACCCCTCCCTCCATCCCAGTGACGAATGCCTGGCCTGATGCGTGCTGACATGCTCACTAATTAAGAACTCTCCTCTAATTGGAGCAGACAATCCAACGACAGGCAGCACATTGGTGGAGGTGGGTCACACTCTTTGTGGGGGGTTGGGCTAAATGCACACACACACACACACACACACACACACACACACACAAAATATTCCAGCAGCTGCCCCATGTCCCAAATATTTAGTCAGAACTTTCCACACTTGAACTACTGGACTCCATTTGTTCATCAATAAGTCGTGTGATGCCTTCAGGGACTGATCACTCGTACATACACAAAGTATGTTACCATCACTTCTCTCATTTTCAGTAGTTATGTCTCATTCTTTACGTGTCAGTGTGAGCCAGATGGCCACACGCTGCCCGCCTACAACAACCTGCACAAGTCATCAACACGCGTCAATGTTCTAACCTGCGCACACACACACACACACACACACACACACACAGACTCCTCCCACTGCAGTCCCAGCTCCTCCTCCATGCTTCATGCAGAGTCTTTGTGCTCCTCAACCTTCTAATCGGCTAAAAGTGCGCTTTGGCAGCACACAAACACACCATAATATACGTACTGTACATATACGCATAGACAGTGGTGTGAAAAAGTGTTGGCCCCCTTCCTGATTTCTTTTGTTTTTTGCATGTTTGTCACACTTCAATGTTTCAGATCATCAAACAAATGTAAATATTAGACAATGACAACACAACATGCACTTTTTAAATGAAGCTTTCTATTATTAAGGGGCAAAAATCCAAAGCTACATGGCCCTGTGTGGAAAAAGTGATTGGCCCCCGGTTAAAACATAACTGGTTTATCATACCTGACTTCAATTTCTCTAGCCACACCTGTTCTCAATCAAGAAATCACTTAAATAGGACCTGGCTGCCAAAGTGAAGTAGATGAAAAGATCCTCATAAGCCAGACATCATGCTGACATCTAAAGAAATTCATCAACAAATCAGCAAGAAAGTAAGTGAGATAAGTGAGAAAAGGTTATAAAGTCATTTCTAAAGCTTTGGGACTCCAGCCAACCACAGTGAGAGTCATTATCCACAAATGGCCAAAACAATGAACAGTGGTGAACCTTCCCAGGAGTGGCCGGCCAACCAAAATGACCCAAGAGTGCAGCGATGACTCATCCAAAAGGTCACAAAAGACCCCACAACAACAATCAAAGAAGTGCAGGCCTCACTTGCCTCAGTAAGGTCAGAGTTCATGACTCCACCATAAGAAAGACGCTGGGCAAAAACGGCCTGCATGGCAGAGTTCCAAGACCAAAACCACTGCTGAACAAAAACAACTCATCTGATTTTTGCCAGAAAACATCTTGATGATCCCAAAGACCTTTGGGAGACAAAAGTTGAACTTTTTGGAAGGTGTGTGTCCATTACATCTGGCATTTCAGAAAAAGAACATCATAGCAACAGGAAAACATGGTGGTGGTAGTGTGATGGTCTTCAGGACCTGGAAGACTTGCTGTGATGAATGGAAGCATGAATTGTGCTGAAGGAGAATGTTGGTGACCTCAAGCTGAAAGCAACTTGGGTTCTGCAGCAGGACAATGATCCAAAACACACCAGCAAGTCCACCTCTGAATGGATGAAGACTTTGGAGTGGTCTAGTCCAAGTCCTGACCTGAATCCTATTGAGATGCTGTGGCATGACCTTCAAAAGGAAAAGCCTCCAATGTGGCTGAATGACAACAATTCTGCTAAATTCCTCCCCAGCGCTGGAAGAGACTCATTGCAGGTTGATTGCAGCCAACCAGTTATTAGCTTTAGGGGGCAATCACACAGGGACATGTAGCTTTGGATGTTTTTTCTGCCTTAATATAAAGTTTCATTTAAAAACTGTATTTTGTGTTGTTGTGTAGTCATTGACAAATATTTACATTTGTTTGATGATCTGAAACATTGAAGTGTGACAAACATGCAAAAAAACGTACGGAGCAAAGAGAGGAAAAAACAACTTAGGAATTATTACACACAGACGTAGGAAGTGCATTGGCTTTTCTTGCAACCTGAAAAAACTGCAAGCGCCTGTAAAGTTTGGTTGACATGACAAAGAACCTGAGTGGCCAGTCTACAGCTCGAAAATCAGCACGTCACATGCGCGCCCTGCGCGTTTCTTGCGTTGTTTTGCACGTAGACCAGCAGTAGGAGCCCGTACAACCGCTTGTGACCTGGGCTGAAGTCACATTTTGAAAATAAGTGTCATGCAAGTGTACAAAGAAGTAAAGCAGAGTTGTGTTAACTTTGTGAGGACTGTAACGCCGGAGTGCACTTATTTCACGTAACTTCCTTCCCCGTAACATTGTTCATTACAATGGATGATTAGCGCTTTAAGCCAGGCATGATGCAAACTCTTTTTCTACCACTTCAGTGCTTGTTAGCCCACACAGAGCTTTAAAAAAAGGGCCAAAGCGTGGTTGGACAAACAAATATGCTCCCTCCATATGGTCCGGACGCTAGCGGGGCTTGGGCTGACCTCTGAGCGGGAAGAAGAAAAGCCACGCTGATGACAAGCATGTCTTCTTTGAGAAGCAGCATGAAAAGCAGGAGCAGCTCTTGTTCATGTGCAGCGCCAATTAAGACACAAGTGCTTGTGGAGCTCCGAGAGGGGAGGAACAAGAAGCAGCGGCGACCCGGAGTCGTGATGATTACAAAAATGGTACAAAATAATCAGTGTTAGCCACATGCTAACATGCTACCAAGTATGTGTGTGAGGCGGATTGCATGTCCACAACAATGGAGGGATGTCACGCTTTGTTTTCCCGCCTGTTGAGTCTCAATGTGACCAATTAGCCAAGCCATGTGGGGGTGCAGGAGGAGGAGGGGATGGATTCGTTAGAGAGGGAAGGTGGTGGTGGTGGGGGGAGAGATTTGCCCTGTCTTTCACCGTGAGAGTCTCTGTCAGGCCGAGCCAGCGAGGAAGCCTGCCATAAAAGAAGAAAAAAAGTGGGGCAGGGTGCAACATAATGACCAACAAAAGAACTTTTCACTCATTTGTGGACGCTTTCTCCGATGACCCCCTCCCTTCCAATCCACCACCATGCTGGCCCCATTGGAACACCACACACACACTTGTAAAAACTATTAGCATGTAGTCAGTGTGACTTGTTATCTGCCTGGTAACACAATTAGACCTAACTTACTAGGGCTGCACGACAAAATGATTTAAAACTTGCTATCTGGATTCAGACTAACGCGTCCTCCTCATCGCTCCCCCCGGCCAGGGCGAGTTGGCGCCACTCATCTGGTTCACTGCTGAGCCTTGCTGGCTAGCATTCATCAGCTTGGAAGAGGAGCAATTGCATTGAGTTTTCTATTGACTTGTCATTATTATGTACATGAATGTACAGTCATCCCTCTGCACTTCGCAGAATTTCACAGCTTCGCTCAAAAATATATCCATCCATCCCTCCATCCATCTAGTATCCCACTTGTCCTCACTAGGGTTAGGGGGTATGCTGGAGCCTATCCTCAAAAATATGTGAATGAATTATGCTGTTTCATGGTTGAATACAAGCCTTTATTAGGGCTGTCAATCGATTAAAATATTTAATCACAATTAATCACATTTTGTCCATCATTAACTCATAATTAATCACAAATAGAATATATAAGTTTTGATCTATAATAAGTAGGGATGTAAATCTCTTTGTGGTAAACGATTTGATACGCAACTACGATGACTACATCACATTTTATGTAAAGGGATCAATTTTGGAAATATGGGCAATTGTTTTATTTTATTTTTTTAAATATACAGTCTTCCCTCATTTATCGCGGGGCATAGGTTCCCAAAAGAGCCCACCATAAGCAAAATCCGCCAAGTAGCCAACTATATTGTTGTCAATGATTGTATATGTTTTAAGGCTGTAAAAGCCACTTTTCTCAAACAGGCAATAACATTTGATCACGTTTATGCACTGTCCAAGTTCAAATCTCCTTTGAATTTTAATGATCAACTTACTGATTGGACACAAGAAATGAAGTGACTCATGCGTATTTCACTCCTCTGATCGTGGCTTGTCCTGGCGCTGTTAGGCTGTAGCGTTTTTGTATCCTTGTTCAAACATATTCCTCCTCCTCGTCCTCCATCAACCAAAGATTCATTTACAGTATTCCAGGCGCCCTACAGCCGCATAACTTCTGCCTTCATTCAGCGTGTATGATCGCTAGCAGCTAGCGATCATACAACAGGAAACAGGCAGTCCTGCACCAAGGAGATTGATTGACAATAGTCTACAGCCAATCAGAATGCAGAACACAATGGGCGGGTTCTCCTTTAGCCAATCAGGACTATTGTGGCTCCCTACATACTAAGATGAAGTGGACACGTCTGGACACGTCTTCAAGTCTCACATGAGCATACAACACCCTCTACTGGCAGCGGTAGTAAATACAATAACAGACACGTACAACAGAGCAGCGATAGATCACTCCAATACACCACAAAGATGGAGAGCACAATGCACGTTCTTACGCAGTTAAAAAAAAAAGTTTAAAAAAGCAAAATTGTACTTTAAAAAATATGCCTAAATTCTAATCCGCAAAAGGTGAACCACGATGTAGCGAGGGAACACTGTATATATTTTGAAATCCCCCAGTTTTTGCATGTTTAATGTGAGTGGCGCTTTGTCCCACTTTTGATGGTCCCTGAACGCACCATGTAACCTTGACCACGCTGTGCAGATAAGACTGCTATACTGTATTTTTACCCTTTTTCTTTCACCTCATATTTGGTCCCAAATGTTGATACTACGTGGGAATGCATCAAGGTAAGATTTGATGACCTTGTTGAGTGCTAATGTGCATATTTGTGAAAACACTAACGTTAAAAGTCCAGGCTCGTACTGGTGGATGGTGGGTCTGTATTCATATTGTGCTTTTAATTACGTATGTTTTACTGATGATCTTTCCCGGTCACTAGCTAGTGCACTGCTAACACTTGTTAGTTGGGACACTTGCATGCCAAGATACCACGGCATAAATGACAATAAAAAAATACCAGCAGTGCTTCAGTAACTTCTCACAGCTCGCTTCTCACAAAGACAGTAGATACAAATAACTTTTGTCTTGTTGTGAGAGACATCTGCCACGGCTTTGAAGCTAAATTTACCAATTAAAATATTCTTTTCTTTGTCCATTTCTTCTCAATATTTCTTCCCGCTTGTGGCTCCATAGTCACCGCTACTTCCTCAAACTACAGTGTGGGCTGAGGGTCACACAGGACGTGCGCATAGTTGTGCCGATAAAGGAACCTTTGACAGCCCTAATAGAGTATATTATAATAATACAGTTGCTCTTTCTGGTGTTTTTCTAAATGGGTGGGAAAACCTAGGCCACTGGTGCCAAACTCTGGCCCGGTATATTTGTGTTACCAAACCCTTTTGAAATCAACGTACTTGAGTATCTACTTGTCACTATTTTTCCTTTATGCATTTTTTTTTCCTAAATTACACATTTTCAAGCACAAAGATGGCAAAATTAACTAAAAACACAGATAAGGCATTCAGAAGACTCATTCAAAGACGTTGATGACATGTAGTGTTCTAAAGTTGTCACTGGGTGTCAGTAATGTTACTGTAATGTTCCGTGAGACACACAAGCACCAGACTTGATTGCCGGAGCAACAGGCTTTTATTGCAGGTTTGAATGATCTCACAACAGGCACAATAATTCCTAATAAAAACACGGCCGTAACCCACGGCAAGCTAAAACTCAACTCTGAACCCCTCGACATCACTTCCTGTCCATCACTCACTCTACTCCCTTATGTCTTATTATGTCTACTATATTGGGTAATAGGAGTATAAAGGTGACTATAGGGGTGTTAGTTCATGTCTAAAGGGCTCTAATAATGTTAAAAACTGGGTTTAGAAGGTCGTATACAGGGTTTCTATGCTCTAACTATGAAAATATTCCATTTATAATTAAGGAATCTTACTTTGCAGAATTTCACTTATCACCATTGGGTCTGGAACCAATTAACCTCGATAAACAAGGGATGACTGGACTGCCATGTTTTGTTTCTAAAAGTCAACTGTCAGCAGAAAGACCATGGCAGTTTCTTTACAGCAGATAATGAGGAGTCTAATAATAACGATAGTAATAAAAAATGTTGCAGAGTCGTGCAGCCCTAGCGTCCACACAGTGTTTCCCACACATTTCATTATTTACTGGTGGCGATTTGGCGCTACCCATTTAGCCTTGCTCATAAATACATTATAACGCACCTGGTCTGCCAGAGCATGAGACGAAGTAGCAGGAGGGATCTGTGTTGCCCTCTAGGTGCACTTTTTAAACAAAGTGACTGACAAATCTAGTGAAGAGACTTTTGGCGACTCTGACATGAAAGGACGTAGCTACAGGTGCTGCTGTGGGCCCCTCCCCCCATCAAAGAGCACTCACAGGCGGCTCCGTCTTGTTTGTGACATTAAAAGAAGTGACAAAACAAAGTGCATTTGCAGTTGTAAACATAGGAATTTGCTTTTCATGTTTTACTCACGTTTTGCTAATGGGTCATGTCCAGTTTTGCAAATTATTTAGACGATTATGTCATCATCCCCACATAACTTGAGGTCACTTAAGGTTCTAGTTCTCCCACAGCAAACTCCTCCAGGCACACTTTCATAGAGCTAACAAAGTTGGGTACAACTGCTAAGATGACGAATGAAGATTCAGAGACCGCTAAGGACTCCAGTCCATCCTCTCATTCATTCATTCATTCATTCATTCATTCATTCATTCAAGAGGTCAGTCCCAATACTTACAGTATGTCCACATAAAGCAAGTCTGTGGTAAAGCACCTTGTACGTGTGTGTGTGTGTGTGTGTGTGTGTGTGTGTGTGTGTGTGCGTGTGCGTGTACCTGCTGCAGGTCAGCCATGGAGTAGAG
This sequence comes from Dunckerocampus dactyliophorus, assembly GCF_027744805.1. NCBI lineage: Eukaryota > Metazoa > Chordata > Actinopteri > Syngnathiformes > Syngnathidae > Dunckerocampus > Dunckerocampus dactyliophorus. The sequence goes on from NC_072827.1 coordinate 1,294,789, forward strand.
GTGAATGTGCTGAAGCAAATACTCCCGAGGGAAGATTCTGTGGTGGAGAAGAAGTGAAGAGGTGAGTCACCCATCTTGGTGACAAAGTTGAAACATGTCATCAAAACAATGATACACACTAAGCAATTAGGACTTTTTTGACACTAATACTGTATTACTAATTATCTTCTATCTGGAGGTATGCCTAATGCTTCCAAGTGTGACGTGTGCTACGTTTTCCAGGTTGTGTGGGAAAGTACCCTCATGAATCCTCTTGTGTTTGAAAGTGGCTGACGTAAACAGCAGACACCATCGACACCTCTCCCACGACGAGCATCGTTAGCTTTTATATTGGCTCTCACAATCTGGTGTACCTAATGATGTGGCCCATGTAGTCGTGTTGTGGAGTCGCAGAAGAGGACATGTTTGTGTGTTGAGGATGGATGAGGGACAGGGCAGCTGGCATCCATCAGCAACCCCCCCCTTCCCCCCTTCACATAAACAGACCACACATTTCATGTATGAGCAGCATTTGTTCACATGACGCTGCACACGTGTGCAAACAGACAGCGTGTGTCAGCGTGAGTGTGATGCTGAGTGTCACGAGTATCATCAACAAGAGTCATGGTCGCCAATAGAGTCGGCACGTTACACTTCACTACTGGATGGATGCAGCTTAGGTGTTTGTAGAGGGTTTTAGAGCGTTTTTTTTACATTACAGGAAAATGCAGAGAAAAGGTGAGGACAGTACTCTGTCCACCTGAAGGAGGCGTAGGTCTAAATGTGACTTCAAATCTTTTCAAATTTATGATGACTATGACTATTATTATTCTGGAAACCAAATCAGCTTTTTCAGTGCTTTAACGTACTGGAAAACCTGCATGTTTATCATGGCAAAAATAGTTTGTATTCATCATGACAGGGTGCATGAAAATCGCCAAAGACCATGCTCTGTGCAACACACCGGGAGTCGGCCAGTTTGGTTTGCAGGTGCCATTTTCAGTGTGCCGAGTGTCAATAGAAATAAATACTTTTTTTTTTGGAACACCTGAACCTCAGTTAGCCCCGGTTTGTGTGTTTTTTGATTAACTTGAAAAATTGACACCACGATCTTGCCTGGGTCTGTGTGCATTCTCCGGTTAGCGTACAACAGGAATATTGGGGTTTATTGTCATCAGCGTGGCTGGCCAACAGCAGTCCTGCATGACAATAGTTGGTTTGCCTGTCTGGTTAGTGGCCACTCTTCCTGTGGAATGAGACAATCTTTGGGGGAGAGATGTCTGCACATTGTTGTAAGCAGACGATAGGTGATGGCATAACCATTCTCTGTTTAGAAAGACCTTTTGAGAATGACAATGATCTGGATGACTGAGATGCGACACGCATACAGATTATATAGCTCTATGCTACCTTAAATTGCCTTTTCACCCTCAAAAGAAATAGCTAATGGTTGTCAGACAAGCCAGCGGTGTCAAAAGCATTACAATGTAAAAGAAGCAGCACCAATAAATGTGTGCTTCGCCTGCTTGCCCATTTTAGCAGCTAGCAAAGTTACCTCCGTCGTAGATCCTCGGCGATGGTGGCACGGCAGCTGAACAGGTATGCTCGCAGCGACTGGAGTCGTTGGCGGAGGTGCAGTACCACGCTGAGAGCCTCGCAGTGCTCATACAGACCAGGGTTGAGCTGCTGGACATCCAGCAGTGGCTCCTCGTACACGAACTCCAGGAACTCCTTAGCCTGTTTCGACACCTACAGCAGTGCACAGTCAAATAAATTATTACATTTAAATATAATCTTTTGTGTTTATATTTGGTTTGTTGTTTGACCTTGTGCTTGCTGGTGTCCCAGTTGTGCAGCAGGCGTGCTGGGATGAGGACGGTGTTGTCCCGGTGGCAGCTCTGACAGTAATACCAACCACTGTAATGGCACACCTTGGCCTTTCCTCTAGAGAGACCCACTGGACGCTGACAGCCTGATGACACGGGGAGGATGTCATGACAACAGGCAGGCCACAACAGGTCACTCCTGCCACGCTGGACCAGCCTACAACCTGTTTGTTTGCCGCATAGCTTCTATTCTAATTTCCCTGATTTTGTGGATTATTTCCAGTCTTTTGTCATGTCATTCTGATTATTTCTACTGCGCAAGGTGGCTGCCGTCATTCATTACTTGTGAGAGGAGCGATCACACAAATGAAATGACATCTTGATTATACGCACAAATGTACTGTGGTGTCGCGTGCTCCATCCATCCATCTTCTATGTCGCTTATCCTCTTTAGGGTCACAGGGGTATGCTGGAGCCTATCCCAGCTGACTTCGGGCGAGAGGCGGGGTAAACCCTGGACTGGTGGCCAGCCAATGGCAGGGCACATATAGACATTTATTAAAAAAAAAAAAAAAAGAACAACCATTCACTCACGCCCACATTCACACCTATGGACATTTTAGAGTGGCCAATTAACCTAACGTCCATGTTTCTGGAATGTGGGAGGAAACCGGAGTACCGGGCGAAAATGCACACATGCATGGGGAGAACAAGCTAACTCCACACACAAATGCCGAAGCAGAGATTCGAAACCGGGTCTTCCAATGTCCTGACTGTGTGGCCAACATGCTAACCACGGCCGACTTTTGGATCACTGAGTAATTTCAGTAATGATTACAAACCTATGGAGGAGCAATTGCATTCCTGTCATTGTATGACTTGTCCACGTTATGACTCGGTTAACGAGACAGCCTGCCATTAAAAGGTGTCACTTTACACTCCCCCAATAAATTCCTCCCAAATCTAAAATCGCAAAGATACTAAACCATATCAGTGTTTTAAAAAGACCTTTGACCCTCATAAGATGTTAGCATGTTTGTTTCAAGCTAACATCAATAGCACGTGTGACACGTTCAAGTGACACAATGCAGCTGTCAAAGTCTTGTGAAGTCTCGTGCCTCCAGATGTAGTCACAACACAGACGTGAGGAACAAATAGACCCTGCCTTCTATTCATTTTCATATCTTTGTCTGGAGGGGCCCTTTTAGGCTCAGCCCTCACCCAAACACCCGGACCTGCTCACGCCATCTCTCTCTCTCACACACACACACACACACACACTAATGACAGGTGGGCCTTATCAAACCAAACATCTCAGACAGCGTGAGGCCGCCACGACCTCAGAGGAGGAAGACGCAGAGAAGAAAAGACATGCGAGATTATAATCTGAGTTTGGGAAGAAAAAAAAAACATCTTGGAGAGGAACAAGAAAAAACATCACAGGAAGCGTGTGTCAGCGTGTGTCAACCTGAAGACGAGCACGCTTCAAACCTGAGAGGAAGGAAGTAGATCACATAACGAATCTCGTCATTTGTCAGCAAACGCTGACCCCAAAGGGGTAATTTCTATGAAAAACGGCGCGTGTATGTTGACATGTGATTATTATCAGCATCAAGTAGGGCCCTATCATTTCCGCGGAACGGAATCTCAGAATTGGCCAATAAAAACGTGGACTCTCACAGAAATGGACTTATTGCGAATGAAATGCTGTAATCGTGAGAATGAATGTTTTTGTGGGGAAATATTTCCCCAGCGGACCGCTCATCCACAGTGGCATGGCCTCAAACACTACCCAGCCCTCTCCTCAACTAAACATGCTGAGGCGGCAAACACTCTACTCGTCACCGAGCGTGAGCTGACGTACAGCAGTGGCTGGCCTAAACTGGCTGGCTTATCTTAGTTTAGTGGCGCATGCTAGTGCGGCTGTATGAGTGGCGTTTTAGGATGCCCGCTGACTTTGTGCGTGAAATAAGGACAACAGCCACGGCTGCAAGAGGCACCCAGCTAGCTATCTCACCTAGCAACAGTAAGAAATACATTTTCAACACACACCACACAAAATAAGAGCGGCACACATCCTGTCTCCTTCTTCTTTTCCTTTGGCTCTTCCCTTCAGGGGTCGCCACAGCCAATCGGTTGCCTCCATCTAACCCTGTCTTCTGCATCCTCTTCTCTCCCACCAACTACCTTCATGTCCTCTTTCACTACATCCATAAACCTCCTCTTTGGTCTTCCTCTAGGCCTCCTGCCTGGCAGTTCCAAACTCAGCATCCTTCTACCTATATATTCCCTATCTCTCCTCTGGACATGTCCAAACCATCTCAGTCTGGCCTCTCTGACTTTATCTCCAAAACCTCTAACATGTGCTGTCCCTCTGATGTACTCATTCCTGATCCTATCCTTCCTGGTCACTCCCAGAGAGAACCTCAGCATCTTCATCTCTGCTACCTCCAGCTCTGTCTCCTGTCTTTTCCTCATGGACACTGTCTCGAGACCAAACACCACCACAGTTTTCTACACCTTTCCTTTCATTTTAGCTGAAACTCTTCTATCACACATCACACCTGACACGTTTCTCCACCCGTACCATCCTGCCTGTACACGCTTCTTCACCTCTTTTCCACACTCTCCATCGCTCTGGACTGTTGACCCTAAGTACTTCAAATCCTTCACATTCTGGATCTCTTCTCCCTGTAAGCTCAGTCTTCCACTTGGGTGCCTCTCACTCACACACATGTACTCATATGTACTCATATCATCAGGACCAACAGCCTTTCCACTCTTCATCCTCTTCAATGCCCTCCTCACTTCATCCTGACTAATCTTTGCTACTTCCTGCTCCACAAAAGTCACCTCTTCTAGTCTTTGTTCTCTCTCATTCTCCACGTTCATCAGCTCTTCAAAGTATTCTTTCCATCTTCCCATCACACTACTGGCACTTGTCAATAGACTTCCATCCCTGTCCTTAATCACCCTCACCTGCTGCACGTCCTTCCCATGACTGTGTCTCTGTCTTGCCAACCTGTATAGATCAGTCTCTCCCTCCTTACTATCCAACCTAGCATACAAGTCATCATAAGCGCCTTGTTTGGCCTTTGCTACCTCTACTTTCACCTTACGCTGCATCTCCCTGTACTCCTGTCTACTCCTCAGTCCTCTCAGTGTCCCACTTCTTCTTAGCTAACCTCTTCTCTGTATACACTCCTGTACCTCCTCATTCCACCACTAAGTCTCCTTGTCTACTTTCCTTCCAGATGCCACACCAAGTACTCTCCTGCCTGTCTCCCTGATCACATTAGCTGTAGTTGTCCAGTCATCTGGAAGCACCTCCTGACCACTCAGAGCCTGTCTTAACGCCTTCCTAAAAGTCATGCAACACTCTCCTTTTTCAGCTTCCACCATTTGGTCCTCTGCTCTGTCTTTGTCCTCTTCATCTTCCTCCCCACCAGAGTCATCCTCCCCACCACCATCCTGTGCTGTTTGGCTACACTATGGCCTACCACTACTTTACAGTCACTGATCTCCTTCAGATGACAGCATCTACACAAGATGTAGTCTAGCTGTGTGCTCCTACCTCCACTCTTATAGGTCACCCTATGTTCCTGCCTCTTCTGGAAGCAAGTATTCACTATAGCCATTTCCATCCTTTTTGCAAAGTCAACCACCATCTGTCCTTCTGCATTCCTCTCCTGGATACCAAACCTGCCCATCGCCTCCTCATCCCCTCTGTTTCCTGCACCAACATGTCCATTGAAGTCTGCACCAATGACAGCTCTCTCTCTTCTAGGTTTGCTCTGCATCACTTCATCCAAGTCTAAAAGTGGTAATAAAATAAAGTTGTCTTAAAAATAGCTTGCATTAATAAAACGATTGCAATTGCATCTGCAACTATGTAATAATAATCATTGAAAGCCATTTGGCCATTTTCAATGGTAACTGAGTTGCATTAGGGTAAAAGGTCAAATGTTCATGTTGCTGGGATGTATGTCACTGTATTGCTGTAGGGATGCACCGAGCCTCCAGTCTAATACCTGCCTTTGAATATCTGCTGATACCAGTACATATCTGATACCAGAGCTCTGTTTGCTGTAATATGTCAAACAATGGCAAAAGAATAGAAACAAATGTAGCTAGAAGAACAACAGCAAACATAGCCGTCTCCACACATGCAGCGCTGTAACACACACACACACACACACACACACACGCTCATCCTGACATGTTCACGGCTTCACAGGCAGTCTTAACATCGTTCATAACTTCTGGAGGATTTTGTATGAGACTGTAATGAAGTCCACTCTACAGGCAAGTATGACATTGGAGCAACCAAGATGTTTTGTGTGATGTCTGACTGTTTTGTGTGGCTGTGAACGTGTCACTTGTGTGTGGAGGACGACTGCATGCGTGGAGACACTCTTTTTGCTGCATTTTCTGATATTCTTCTAGCTACACAACAAAAGCACAGACATGGGTCATGGATGGAAAATCTCCACAGATGGTATCAGCAATTTCTGATACATGAATTACACTGGCATCGGAACCAGATAACATTAGTGGATTGGACGGGCCCAATCCCTGTATCTGTCCTGTGATGTCCTCCTCCTTACTTTGGTCCATGCTGCGACTACTGCTTCTATTCTGCTGCTAATTGTTGCTCACTCAAGCTTCTGTCAGTTTCCACCATACCTCTCTGATCTTTTATTGGAGCAACGAGCAGATGAATGAGAATTTAAACGCAGCTCAAAAGGTCCACACCGATTGTACCTCCGCTCTGTGTGTGGCGGGGGGAACAGTGCCGGGTGGGAGGTGTGGTGGTGTTCACTTTGACCTGAGAGGGTGAGTGCACGGTGGAGGGGGACAGCATTGAAGGCCAAAGCGGGCTTTCATCTGCCCGCCGCGGGTCCAAACTAGCACACCTCCGAGTGTGTGTGTGTGTGTGTGTGGCTTTGATGTGTTTTCTTTCACACTGACAAAAACACTCCAACATGCACGACTGGGTACCGAGAGTGTGTGTGTGTGTGTGTGTGTGTGTGTGTGTGTGTGTGTGTGTGTGTGTGTGTGTGTGTGTGTGTGTGTGTGTGTGTGTCATGAATGTAGAGATGTTCCGACCCGAAGTTCTGTTCTGAATGTCGCAGGGTCACCAAATCTGAGGAAACTGTGCACACTGCGGGGGTGTGTGTGTGTGTGTGTGTGTGTGCATGCGAGTGTCAAGGGGTGACAAGTACGCGGCTGTTCAAATAAACACACAGTTTCCTTCAAAAGAGATCAATTCCCAGGTGTAATTAGCAGAGTACATTTTGAAGTTAAACAGGCGCATGTCGTGTGTGCGTGCATGCATGTATGTACGTACGTGCATGTATGTATGTATGTATGTATGTACATAACGTGCATATGCAAAGTGCACACATGAAACAAGTTCAAAGAGTGAAAATGGAGCGGCATCGACACCTCGCACACGCTCCATACATTAGAACAATCACACATGTACGAGTCAAGTTTATGAAGTGGGCGGAGCTATGATGCTTCACTATGTTGCTGTAAGAAAGGTTTAAGGCGATTTAGATTTAGGAGTAAATGGATGCAAGATGAACCATAAGGACATAACGTGAAAGGAAGAAGAGGAAGGTAATAAATAAGAACAGCAAAAGGAGGGACAAGTATGGGACATGTCCAGGATGATGTCTGGTGGTGTGTCGTGTGATTGACAGGTGCACGTTTCCACCATCTCACCTGCACACCTGAAACTCTGAGCAGTCAGTCCTTTCTCCACGGCCACACAGGTGAGAAGACTGAGGAAGCTGGTGGTAACTGACTGACGCTTGGCTCTCTGGGCGTCTCTGTGCCTTCTCTCTCGGGACCTCAACAGCACCCCCTGCAGGGCTGGCGCGTCCCCCTCCTCACGTGCAGGCTGCTGCGCACCCACCGCGTCTCTCAGGGCCTCCATCCATTCCTGAGCCCTGACTTTGGTGTCCGCTCGGAGTCGGAGCATGTCGTTGGGGAACACTGCCCGGAAGCGGTCACCTCGGTCTGTCCACGGCTCCTCCTGCTCCGGGTCTGGATGCACACCCAGGCAGGAGGCCAGTGGGTACTGGCGGACGGGATGCGACACAGACCCGCGGCCTTCTGTGGGGAAAGCCTGCAGGGCGGTTCTGGTCAGGACGAAGGTGAGGGTCCTCCAGTTGTTCTGGTCCAGAAGCTGGTGCAGCAGTCCTGCTTTAAAGACATCCTGGCATCGCTGGCTGAACAGCGGCAGCGTGGTCGGTCTGCTTAGGGGGCCGCCATCAGACCGGAGTGAGACCTCAGCCGAGGTGTCACTGTCGCCGTCAGACCTGGAGGGTGACGAGGAGGGCGACATGGGGGCGGGGAATGTGGCGACCTTTTCCACCACCGCCTTCCTCTGACGGTTCCCCTGCCTCTCAGGCCTCACCGCCTGCACCTTCTCCCACATGAGCTGCCTCCACTCCATGGCCTCCCACTGGCTGCCCGCCCTCAGCTGGACACGCGTGCTGTTGAAGAACACTGTCTGGAGCGTGCGCGGGTCAGCGGGCTGGCCCACCTGGCCACACGGCGCCGGCGACATTACACTCTGGCAGTGCGACAGTGAGTAGGCGGTGCCCAGCTGGCGGTTGGCACTGCTGTCAAGCGTGTAGAGGCGGAGCTCACAGGGCGTCAGCTCCACGTGACACATGGTCCAGCGACCTCGCTGGCCTTCACGATGCTCCATCTCAGCCTGCTTCAGAACACTGCTGCTGCTGCTCTTTTCACCTGGATGACACACAAGAACATTCCCACTCCTTCAGAACCTCCATGTGAATGCTGAGATGATGTCACTAAAAACGTACTGAAGCATTATCATGTCATATCGTAACAATCACCAGGTGCCATGCCCCCCAGTGGCTGTGACCAACATATAAACAACATCAGAGCAATCCTGCTGTACAGGAAGTGCCATGGTCTTCTGGCAATGCCGTCACTGCTTTTTAGTTGCCCTTGAACCTTGCATCGCAAGGTTGCTTCAAAAGTTGAGTTCCACGTGCTTCTACATAAAAACATTGTTCTGACTGATAAAAAGACACTTAAGTCAGCGTCGCCATACGTGGTCAAGCGTTCGAGCTCCAAAAGGGGTCATTTCCACGAACAATGTTGTAGTATTGTCCATCATTAGCGCTGAACCCACAGCAACAGAACTACCGTCTATTTCCAAAGCGTTAAAACGTGCACACAGCGACTTCCTGTTCAGTGGAAATTAAGCTTCAAAATAAAAGCATGGCAGTATTAACCTTGGATCTATCACAGCAACTAACAAAATGCACCTTTTTTTTTTAATATATAAAATCGCTAGCCGCCCGAAGAAAGGTTTGCACATGTATGAAAGCTTGATTGCAATTTTAGTTTTATTACCACAGCAGCTCTGTTAGATAAGAGTAGAAAATATCATGAAAACACAAGAATCAAAATAAAAATATACACAAATTGAGAAAAAGCATGTCAACAAATTCTTTATTATCACCCATCCTCCTTATGTCTATGGACAAAACCACAAGTAGATGCAATGTTTAATTTCGGTTTGAGTTACGTCGACAACCACTTACATGGGACAACTGCCAGCCAGTCTGAGGGCCTTTGAGATAAGCGGGTTCCACTGTATTTGCACCAGGGGTGCACAATTATCAGGTTGGTATTGGGGAATTATGTTATGACGTCATACTGATAAATCCGCTAACATTAAAGAAAACTGCGATAACCACTTAAAAAAAAAAAAAAAAAAAAAGCTCCAATGAGGTGAGATTACCTGTGCAGACGGCCATTTTGCCAAATGCTCTGCAAACATTCTGCAATGAGGGGGAAAAAACCATGGACCTTCAACACATCAAACCTTATCAGCCTTGTGAAACGCCAGCATCTCTACAACGCCCGGTGCCCAGGGTTTGTTCCTATTGCTGCAGAATTGGAAAAGTTTACCAGAGACAACTCTAAAGCGGTCTGTGATTTCATCATGGAAATAATGGTGCTGGATGACCAGGCGTTTACCACTGTTGAAGAAATCCAATCATATTTCATTTCATCCTGTAGACAGTAGGGGCAAATTAGGGGCACGTTCTTGGAGTTTCCACCTCAAAACCTATAAAAGCTACAAAAGAAAAAAGTAAACATGAGAACACATTTCACTTTCACACACTCACAAGACCACGTGTAAACCATGTTGAGCAATTATCACCACAAAAACAAATAATTTACTTTATACAGGAGCTGTACTGTGCCATTTTATTCATATGTTATTATTATTCATCATCTGAAAACGTACTTTATCTTTAAATGTTATGAATGTTATTGAGATGCTTTGCAAGTAGCCTTAATAAAAGGTGCTTTCAGGGAACCTTGAAAGATGCCTGATACTGTGTACTATTTTAGTCGACTACAACTAAATCAGATGACAAATATGACTAAAATCCATTTTTGTAAAAACAACAACAAAAAAAAATTTAATTCAAAACTGCTGTCAAAATGAACTGCGAGGATGGCATGAAGGGTAGATAAAAGTCAGTCTGGGTGGCTTCACGTCACACTGCACGTGCGACATGTGGATTGTCGTGCTTCAATATCGCTCAGAAATAAGCATCGTTATGCTTCAGTTTTTATGAGATTTGTATGCATTTTACACTATAGTACTAAGAGCAGTAAAAGACAAGCAGAAGAACAATATTTGATGCAAAGCCATTAGTGTGATGGTGGCCTGCTCTCATCACCTTGGCTTTAATGATGCAGGGTGTCATGTCGTAACAATCACCAGGTGCCATGCCCCCCAGTGGCTGTGACCAACATATAAACAACATCAGAGCAATCCTGCTGTACAGGAAGTGCCATGGTCTTCTGGCAATGCCATCACTGCTTTTTAGTTGCCCTTGAACCTTGCATCGCAAGGTTGCTTCAAAAGTTGAGTTCCACGTGCTTCTACATAAAAACATTGTTCTGACTGATAAAAAGACACTTAAGTCAGCGTCGCCATACGTGGTCAAGCGTTCGAGCTCCAAAAGGGGTCATTTCCACGAACAGTGTTGTAGTATTGTCCATCATTAGCGCTGAACCCACAGCAACAGAACTACGTCTATTTACAAAGGGTGTCATGTGACCCAGCAATCAGTGTTGCAGCTGCGTTACAGTTTAAACGCTCACACATCATTTCATTTGGAGCCCTGGGTGTGCTGAGCGCTCCAAGTGACGGATGTCAGTCGTTTGATTTCCAGGCGGCAGAATCGATCAGAGCAGAGAGAAGAAAAACCACATTTGTCACTTGTACGTTAGGCCAGGCGAGCCGCTCATCGATCTTATCAAAACGACGATGTCAGCGGGTTGCTGCATGAATATGCAAATGAGACCAAGCGGAGTCGAGCTGGTTGGCCGTCGTCACGCTTGGGAGGCCTGAGAGGGAAACTGCCCCCCTCAATTAGGCTGGACATCACTTAGAGTAACTAGCAAGTCCACCAGAAATAAATAATTCTATTAGGAGTGTTTGCTCTCAGAAGCATTGTTATGTTAATGGATTTCAAGCTATTCTTGTTTAACATGAAAATATCAAGCCGTGACCCTAATCAGGACTAAGCAACATAGAAAATGAATGAACGAAAATATCAAGGAACCAAAACCGGTTACTTAAACACCATGCTCATAACGATAAGAGAGTTAAACCACATGACTTCTAGCCAATCAGCAAGGAAAGGTAATGATAACATATGAAAACATTTCAGTGAGTACCAGTAACATACTGGAAGACTACCCAGCACGGGTGTGGACTCCACAAGTTTGACGACTTTGGACTGGACTTCACAATATCATCAAAGACTTGCAGCTCGAGTTGGACTTTGACGTCAGTCAGTCAAGATACAGTACATTCACATTTCCAGCAGCTCTGCAAAAATGTCTTAATGAACTTAATCGTTTAAATCACAAAATAAAATAAAACCACCAAGGCAAGTGCAATAATACATAATGAATAATAATAATAATAATAATAATAATAATAATAATAACATAACATAAGAGTAATACATCATAATTTAATACTGTAAATCCAGTCCTGTGTGTGTTTTTACCGCTCCCCCTGTGTTGTGTTGAAAAGCCGCATGGTGTGGGGGAGGAATGATCTGCTTAGTCTTTCGGTGGAGCAGGGCAGTGATAGTAATCTGCCACTGAAACTGGGACTTGACTCGGGCCTTAAGTCGGTTGACTTGAAAATACTTTTCAGTGAGTGTGTTGAGTAAAATGTGTCCCCATTCTAAGTATTCCACTAACATGACCGCAAGACACCACATTTCAGAAGCTTCCTCATTGAATGCGTCTGTCAGGTTTAAGAGCAAACAATGAGGATGTAGTGTACATTTCTGTGAGAGTGGCAGTGATTAACACTGGGATGTGTCAACATTTGACATTCAAGATTGAAGAGTTTTATTGTCATATGCACAGTAAAACAGGTAGTTCTGCTATGCAATGAAATTCTTATTCTGTTCATTCTCCCAAAAAAAGAAAGAAAAACACAAGAAAATGAATAAAAACAAAGAAACATATATACCAATAAATTAAGCAACAACAACAGAAGAGACATTAATACCAAAAAATAAATAATAAAGTGCTATGAGTGTGTGCGTGTGTTGCGTGCGGCGTGTGTGAGTGCTTCGTTGAGAAGCCTGATGGCCTGTGGGTAAAAGCTGTTTGCCAGCCTTGTGGTCCTGGACTTCAAACTCCTGTAGCGTCTGCCTGACGGTAGGAGTGTGAATAATGAGTGTTGTGGATGTGTGCTGTCCTTGATGAGGTTGTGTGTTCTTCGTAGGACTCTAGTTTTATAAATGTCTTGCAGTGAGGGGAGGGCTGCCCCAACAATGTTCTGTGAGGTCTTGATCACCCGCTGGAGTGCCTTCCTATCACGTGTTGTACAGTTACCGTACCAAACAGTGATGGAGGCGGTAAGGATTGTAAGGACTTGGATATTTCAAGCCTATGATTTCGGATCTGACTCGGCCTGCCTAGTCTTGACTTGGACATGCATGTCTTTACTTGACACTGGGGATTAAAGACCTGAGACTCACTTTGCAAAACACTGACTTTCTCTCACCTCTGCCCAGTAGGAATGTAATCGTACAAATGTTTGTAATCGGATTTTTCAGTACGGAACCATACTGGCGTGGGAGGAACAAATCCAGCGCAATCCAGCCGAGTCATGGCTAGCGATAGCGACAAGGAGAAGCCAGAGCTTGAAAACCCTCTTCTGTCATTGAAGTCTCCAGTTTGGGAACACTTAGGCCTTCCCGGTGAAATACATAAACGGATAAAAACAAGTGGGTAAGACAGAAGCAATATGCCGCCATTGTTTGGTACAGATGGGGAATGGGGCTTCACGCTGGAACTATTAATACCATTACTCAGAGCAGATATCAGCACAAATCATATATACTTTTATTACTTCTTTTCTGTGGGGTGTTAAAAAAAAGGCTTAATCAAGTGATATTACTCATCAAACAGGCAATAATAGTCAGCTACAGTAGCAATGAGAGAAACTCACTTTCTCACGCTATGCAGATGTTTTGGTGGTGAGGGTGTAGGATCCTCGTGCTGTTTTTTTGCGGTGCTGCTTCGGATGCGCGATGTGGTTGGTTGTGTTGAACTTCCCTGGTCCTGTGCCACCACGGGGGACTTGTGTATGGCGAAAATTTAATGTATACAATATCTACATTTTTTTTATTCAATAATTTAATTTATTGAAAAATTACCTGTCGGCAGTTTGCAGTTTTTTGTTTCGTTTTAAAACCCAATAAATCTGTTTGAACAAAAGCTAATCAGTTTGTTTTTTCCAATTTGTTCCCTTACTGCAACCAAAATGAACCCAACCCTGACCGTAAAAGCAAGGTAATACTGAACATACCGCTACACCCCTACTATTAACCCTCATTCAAAAACACCAGCGTAATATAGCAGGAAGGTAGACAGGAAGTTGGCCACAGGTAAGTCAAATGAAAGCACAAGTTCCTTGGCAGAGGTAACAAGACAAAAGCAGCCATTTACTAATCGTGAATGACAAGAACTCATCTGAATGAATGACAGCCTGATGTTCTTATTGTGTTCTTGCTAACAATCAGCATTTACCATTGGAAACATCTCCAACTGTTGCCTAATGGAAAAGCAGGGGTCGGGGGCCTCTCTCTACGTTGTCTTTCAGGCCGGCTAAATAGTCTGCTAGCTTTTCACACATATGCTAATGCTACGTAATCCTGCCAGTGTCAGGAGGCGCCTAATTAGCTTCCTCCTCTCTCGCCTCATTTGAGTCCATTTGCCGACAGGATTACAAGCTATTATCCCTCAACATCCCTCTGGATCTCCTTCACACGACCAAAATATACAAATACTGGTTACGTGCGTGTGTGTGTGTGTGTGTGTGTGCGTGTGCGAGAGAGAGAGCGAGCAAGAGCATAGTGAGTGTCATAGCACAGCTGTGTCATTTTAAGTTATCATCATTTTCTGTCATTACCGCCTCCTCTGAGGATGTTTGCAAAGGACAGAAGGACATTCATGCAGTCTTGTGTGTTGAGGACATATCGCACAAGAACAGAAGAAGAAGAAGACATGGTGGGACATAATCAACGTGCTTCTTCAGATCACTCGATGAGGACTACAGTTGATGATTGTAATAATAATATAAAGTGTTTCTTTTGCAAAGTGACATCACTAACAGGTGGCCTGGCAGCGGGTGTGTGTGTGTGTGTGTGTGTGTGTGTGTGTGTGTGTGTGTGTGGGTGGGTGGGTGGGGGGTGGGGGGGGGGGGGGGTGGGGGGCTCACCTTGGTGCTGGTGCTGCAGGTTGCTGTTCTTCACAGTGTCCACAGTGAGGAGTCCGTTGTCCGTGTAGGCGGACGGCCGGTAGTTGACATCCGACCTGGAGCGGTTGTGTCCCTTCTTGAAGGTGCTGTTGGATGAGGTGCCGTTACCCTCCTTGCCGTGGGCCGCCAGGTCGTTGGTGGAGCGCGCTCGGCTCCTCTTGCCGTTCCTTAGCCCCACGCCAAGGCCCAGCACGCTCAGGTTGTCAGCCCACGCCAGTCCTAGTGGTCCCACCTCTGGCTGCTCCCCCGCCAGCAGGCTCCATACACCACTGGAGCTCAGCTTAGCCAGCGCTGCACCCGAGACCTCCTGGAGCTTCCTGGGTTGCATGGAGGCTTGGAGGACCCCTGTCTGACCCTGGCTCAGACCTTGGCCATGAATGCCGTCCATGCAGTGGATGAAGTCCTCAGTGGCCTCCACAGCCGGGCTGATGTCACCCACCATGTCCAGCTGCCTCAGACCCTCCATGGCTGGGCCTTCTCCTGGCTTTAAATCTCACACAAGTAGACCTCCAGCCTTAATGGAGCCCAGCACGCTCATGTCCAACAAACAAGCTCGCTGTCAGCTGGACAAATGTCTTGTAGGCATATGGACCAGCTGAGACAGGACCAGGTTCCAGAGGACCTTCGGGTGTTCTTCTCTACTTCTCTGCCTTTTGTTGAAAAGTGCTGTTTGACACTAACATTCAAAATTCCTGCCTGAAGGGCTTCAGAACTGCAAGGAGGTCCAGTCAGCTTTAGGCATCCACGCTCAGCTTGTCTTGTAGTTATGAAGACATCAACTATATGATGTCTATAACTGGAAGAAGAAACAGCAATGAGGAAACATGCGTGGAAACATAGCTGCAGGGGAAGAACGATTCATGGCTTTGTCAACATTAGTGTTTGTTTCTAAAATAAAGACATGTTCCTCATAGCTCGGACCCATCTTCGTCAAAGCCAGACCACAATTTCTTCCTGCCGCTGGAGACAAAGCAGGCCAAGGGTGGAGCTACTGTCCATCCATCCATCCTCTTATCTCCTCTAGTTCCCTGTCTCACATGTCTCTCTAATTTGCTCTCATTGATTTTCCCCAGCTCTGCCTCTCTCACTCATCTGAATTATTCACACAGCCATTACCTCATTGAAGGGTCACGCCACATGTCTACTAGTAAAGACCCTTTTTCACCACTTCTCCCTGTCATGGAACATTTTCATTTCCTAAAAGAAAACTGTTGAGAGTATTCTAGTTCCTTTTTGTAGAACGCACACAACACATAATGGCAGTAGTGGAAAAACATTCATTCTACAGGTAATACATTAAAACTGATTAAAACTACACGGGTGGCAGCAAAGGCATACTGCGCATGTGCGATTATCATAACGCAAAGTCAGCATCTCGTTCTGCAAATATGACAGAGGTGACGTCACGGTCAGCGTCTCGGGGATGCTAGCGACACTTACTAACGTATGCTACCTCTAAAAACGCCCCTTTAAATCACCACACCTACATTTATACGTAGAAATGTGCACGTTTGCTCGGCTTATTGACTTACTAAGTATGTTTTGGGGGGGGGATCTCAAATGTGCCGCCAGTCGGGTACTGGTTAGCTCGAAGCTAACGGGTAGCTTCTCTTCATAACCGGAAAATGTCGACCCAGCGAGAGGTAAAATCAATATTTACATCAAGTGACAACCACTACACATCCACTAACATTTATTGGTATCATGGCGTGACTGTAACATCGCACAAGAGAAGTTAAAGAGGCTGAATTTGGACTCACCTTACTGTGTTTACCATGAAGTCATTTTGACAGCCTCCTCGCGGTAAAGTTGTCCGAGTGTAAACTGAGGCTGCAGCGGGAAGGTTCCGTCTTTGTATTTATAATGTTCACGCAATAATGTGAGACATATAGTGTAGTTAATTTGATTTCCATACTTGTAAATGCGTAAATATACCGTGTTTTGTTTGTTTATTTATCCGTCGTGTGGCTTCATGGGATCATATTGTACGTAGGTCACTTCCACTCAATTCTCAGTCAGGAAAATCCTTAGATGGAAGCATCAATGCACAAACAAAGGTCACGGCACTCTATAAACCACTGTGATCCACATGAGAAGATGGCTGCGGGGTGGATGAAAAGACATAAGGTAACAACAGTTTTACCCCTAATGTGCTGTGTATTTGTTTTTCCTGAAAAGCACAATACAAATCACTATATAAATCCCATTTATTATTATTGTGCAAATATATGGAGAGGAAAATGCTTTTTATGAGTGTATTTTTTCTGATGTCATATAACCACAGAAGTGTACTAAGAAAAGAAAGTGTGATGAATGCTATAGATACCGTTTTGATTCTTTGCAGGAAATTACTTTGCTACAGCAACCACATTTACTGACAGTATAAACAAACAACAATAAAATACAACATTTAACATAAAAAAGAAATATAATTACAATAAAAAAAATATATAAATGTTGTGCAATCGGCATAGACGTAAATGTGCAGGGTTGTGTAATTGTTAAAGAGATGCAGTCGATATCAATGTATTTATTGTAATTGATACTGTAAATGATAACCACAGAACAGAAAATTGCATTTATTTTAATATAAGAACTGGCTACTCAGTACAATATGGAAGAAAACAAGACATGGGTTTAATATTCCTGCAAAGAGACTCGCCTCCCAGGTACACACAGTAATCTTACGTCTGCATGTTTTTTTTCATACTGCATCATCGCTAAAGTTAAGTGAATGTGTGCAGTGTGTGTATGTTATTGCCCAGTCAGATTTCAGCTTTCATGTCTTGCCGTGTCCGTCTAATCTGCCCAGGGCCTTCAGAATCAGCACCATGTCCCTTAAACACAAGTTACTAATGCTCAAAGTTATTAGCAGAAAAGAATATCAGTATTCCAAGATAAAGGGGAATATCAGTATTCCAAGATAAAGGGTTAAGTGGGTGTTTTGGTTTATCAGTAACCTGGCAGTTATGTATACTGGCACAGTGGGTAACAATGCCAATGCAAAAAAAATGCAAAAATTGATTTACAGGAATAAAGTAAAATGTATTAAGAGAAAAAGTTGTAATCTAACAAGAAAACGTAATTCATGTGAATAATGTAATATGAGGAAAAATGTCTGAGTGTAGTTGAAATGTTAAAGAAAGATGTGTTTTTAAGTCATAATTTTATGAGAAACAATAGTTTTATTTTTGGAAAAACAGATTGTATTATAGGAATAAAGTCATATGATAACAAGAACATTTACAAGAAATTGAAATTGTTGGGGGGAAAAAAGCAATAGCAGAAATGGCAAAAACAGCTGTAATTTTAAGAGAAAATTGCATCTTTTTATTTGTGATTTGTATTAAAATGACCAAATATGAGAATAAACTCAGTATTATGAAGACAAATAATGGCATTTTAGTAGCATATTTGAATCACTTGGTACAGGACAGTTTCATGGGTTTTGTCACTGCCGTCAGAGAATGATTTTATTCGGTCTTCCTTGCCAGTCTCGTATTGTGAAACTTGTGTGGTGTTTGATTTGTGCAAGCTTCACAGTTTCTTTCTTTCAGGCTTTGTCATCTTGGTTTTGGAGAACAAAGGTTTCCTTAGCTTTCCGAGCTTTGGCCTGACCAAGCCCAAAGGTTTAAGGAAAAAGGAAAAAGTACCCCGCCTTTAGAATCTTTTTAATCCCTTGAATGGTTTTGTCAAGGTCCTCTTGACTGTTGGCAGAGTCAAGCTATCAGATACTGAAGAACCTTGTGTTCTTGAATTACTTCGTGAGAGATTGTAAGAATGGTTTTGTCAAGTCTTTGCGAGACGTCAAGATACCAGATACTTCAAGAACCTTAAACTATTTCAACATGGTTGTGTCACGCTGGTGCGTGAAGTCAGACGTAGGATCCCCGGATGCAGTGGCGAGACAACTCCAGGTAAGAAAACTTCTTTTTTACTTGGAACTTAATAGCAAGAACAAAAAAACGATGGTGCAAACAGTCCAACGCACACTGCAGAAATCGAAGGGGTGAACAAAGTCTAAACAGGGAACAAAAAACAACCTTAGATACAGACGGACTGCAGGATGAGCCGGCAGGAATGAAAAAAGGACACTAAACAAGAAGCCATAACTTTGTCTAGGGAGACAAGGAAAAAACAACGGCATCTTAGACATCATTTTCAGGCTCCTAATTTAGCCACAGCAAGCCTTTTGTCGTGCAGTCCTAGCCTTGGGAACTTCCCACAGAGAAAGATCCTGTTGTGATGTCCAAGCATGTGCTTCCATTGCCCCTCATTGAGGTCCATGTTTTCATAAATGCTTGCATTCTTTCAAGCGTCGTCAGGTGTCTTTGAGCAATGTGTGTTATATCGTTCAATTTCCTCAACGCTCCTTTCCTGTCTTTTCAGAAATGACAGCAATTTGCTGAACCGGTTGGATTGTCTGCAAACGTTGGTCCTGGAGGAAAAAGGATAGTTTACTTTCCACTGACAGTACAATGAGTCAACCTTCCACCGTGCCCTAATCCTCTAAATCTGATAGAGCCTTTTCTATCTTTTTGCTGAGTTCAGTGACTTGCCTTGGGTTGTTCCCCTTGATGGGAGGTACAGTAGATGCTGGAACGCCCTCAGGATCTCAGCGACGAGGGATGGTTTGTTTCCATACTTGTTCTCAAGGACTCTGAATATTTCTTCACCAGTACTGTTAATCACTTCAACGTTAATCAAAGGTCTTTTATAATCCTCCAATCTGTTAAGTGAGCTTTCTAGATGCTTGCTTGTTTTTGTAGTGAAGTTCAGTTTTTCTTCCATCTGTAGTAGTCTCTGTTGGAACTACTGAACATGGGTAGATGAGTTGCTTTCACGTTTGTAGACAAGGCTGGGACTGGCGGTGGTTGCACTAAACTGTCTTTATCAGTCTGTGGGACGCAGAATGGGGATTTCTTATGCTTCAGGTCACTTTTAGTCTCTAGGATAGTTTCGACCCTTGCTCTTAGTTCCTTCATCCCATTCTGTGGTACCCACATTTTCCACACAGCTTCACACACCTGTTTTTCCAGGTCGTCCAGGTATGATTTGTAGTGATCACGACTTATGTCTGCTGGAGATAGCGGTTTAATTACGTAAGTCACATTCCCTTGCAGCCCTTCTAATGACAGATATCGGGCTATTCTTTATATATCTCGTCAAAAGACTGGTACGAAGGAGTTCCTCAGTTTCCTCTGGCTTTACTTTTAATTTTCCTACGTCCAAGTGCTCTGTAAGCGCTGTGTTCTTTTTCCAATCATCATCTTCGATTTCAAGGAGTCCAATTTTGTAGTCTTCACTTGCGTCACAAAAGTGTCTGGAGAGTGTAGCAAATTCCTGTCGGAGCTCTTTCTCCGTCATCTTGTCCGTCATTGCGTGAATGACATCAATTTCTTTGTGAAGGAACCATTAGAAACAGCTTGTTTCCTTCTAATAATCGCAAGTTCTGTTACTTGATCCTCCCGGTAGTTCTCAGCTTGGTCTTCAACGTTTGTTGGGAACATTTAAGGAATTTCTTTTCTGTCCAACAACTGCACCATGGTTATCAACTGTCAAGTTCTTTTGGACATAAGCCAGCCCACACTTGCAAAGGCTGAGAAGATTGCAGAGGACGCTTTAGTCGCTCAACTCCAGTAGGTTTTCTTGAGTTATATTTCACACCTCAACTATTTACAGGATTGGTTGGTAGGTCGATGACCTTTGAATCAAAAAGGAATAGCATCACATTTCCACTCAGACCAAACACAGTTCTATCTTAGAAGCAACAATTGTTGTTAGATACTAGCGGTCTCTCCGGTCTCCTCCCGTTACAGTCTCTTCTTCAGTCCACTAAATCTACCAATTATTTACTCCGTACAACCACCTAGCATCATATAACGCATGTCATATGTATGTGTGTCACATAGGTATCATCCATCCATCCATTTTCTATACCGCTTCTCCTCATTAGGGTCGCGGGGGCATGCTGGAGTCTATCCCAGCTGACTTTGGGCGAACATAGGTATCAAACAAGTAAATTTTGCATCATATTTGTAACAGAGACGTGCATTTGTAGCATCAAACTCAGCATAAGAATCGTCATACTCTCTGATGAATACGCGCACAGTCATGTGATGCTGTGATGAGGCGCTCAAATGAACTGGTAATGTGCTGACGTTACTGAGATTATGAGGTGACTCTAAAATCTGATTGGTTGAGGAAACAGCCCATTGCTAATAGTGTGTATGTGACATGGGCCAGCACTCCTGATTCTGAAGGCCCTGAGCAGATTAGACTGACATGGCAACACGTAGAAGCTGAAATCTGATTGGACAAAAAAAACCCATCTCACATACACATTATACATAGATAATAGATTACTGGGAATCATTTATTACAATTTCATGAACAAATACTAGAATTTAAGTTGTAAATGTAGTTTAGTGCTTCTGATAGTCCTGAGGCCAGCAGAGGAGGCTTTGCTGGCCCTGACGGCACACCACAGCGTTCTAATATGAACATTTTTGAGCTTCTTTATACACATGCATTACAGTTGGGAATGTTAAACCCAGCAAAAGGACTAGAAGACAATAACACGGAGGTGTTTTTTCTTCTTGGATGTCAGGCTCCTTGTGAGAAATCAGAGCATGTTTGCCCACACCTCCCATCTAGAATACATTATTCACAGCACTCACACACGCACACTACTACTTTATTTCTCTCCAGCATCTCACCGTGATGACTAAATTATGATTACATGTAAGATGTGCAGCGCTTTCATCTGCCTTGTGTGTTGTCTCACTCTGACCCCCTCTTACCCCTCTCCAACCGGCGCGCTGACCCCCGAACGCACGCCACACAATGGCCCGTCTACCTCGACTGGGCCGCCCGCTATTGAAGTGCCGAGTGGTTGCTTCCATTTCCATGGAAACGCTGCGCTCGGATGTCGGGTGTACGCTTGTCCCCCCTTGCCCTGTCTCTGATGGAGCTGCAGACAAAAAACACACGCTTATTTTCTTAATATGCAAATAATCCCGCATTGTCATTTGTTGAAATAAGAAGGTTAATGCTGCTAACACGTTGAAAAGAGCAAAGAGAATGCTGCAGCTGTTCAACAGGAAGTAGACTGAGCCTAAAACAGAACTGTAATAGAAGAAGGATGAAGGCAAACAAGAGGTTATTTTGGGAGATTACATCCACTAATGGAGTTGTTCTTGTTGTCACCATTGTTGCTCTGGGTTCCAGGGTCTCACTGTCAGGTTACACTGACAACAGATGAGGTGGCCGAGTGGTTAAGGCGATGGACTGCTAATCCATTGTGCTCTGCACACGTGGGTTCGAATCCCATCCTCGTCGCAAGTGTTTTGTAGGCAGTAGCGTGCATGAGTGCTGCTGGCAAGCGGAGAGTGGCCGATTATGTTTCCTCCGTGAAGCACCTGCAGAGTGTCCTCAATCGGAAGGAAAGAAGATGAAGGCTCCACCAGTGATGCCATCTGTGCAACTCTGCTCAGTGCCATGCTGAAGGAAATGCTGGACAACAATGATCAGGCGGACACACATAGCACGGACTGTATGTACACACTATTATTGAATCCTCAGTGACGGTATCGCTCTTGCACGCTGGCCCCACCTTGCTTGACTGCAGGCAAGACACACTTATCGTGCTACACACTTGTGTTGAACCGCAGTTCCCCGGCGCCGGCAGGACTCGTGCATGCTGCCACCATCATGCTTTACACAATTATCTTGCTACTTACTTGTGTTGCCAACTATTTAGACAATAACAAATGTGATGACCCATTTTCCGTGAATACTACATCTATACAAGCTGTACACTGACTACTCTTGCTTGTATAGTATGGTTCCTTGGCAAGCTATACTAAAAAGGTTTGCTGAAATGTGAGGGGTGGACTCACTTTTGTGAGCTACTGGATATAAGCTTGACTTGTCATTGTGATGGAGACACAGACATTTGTGTTGTGTGTTTCCTGTGTGTCATTCAGCGCTCATACTTGCTGCCATCTCTCTCTGCTCCCCAACCAAATCCAATTACCAGCTACAAAAGAAAACAGTTCCAGGCCTGATACTCCATCAGCTCCTGGTGCTTCTGCGTCCCAGACTCCTGCTGGAGCCCTCATCATGTTGAGGGTCTCTGAGGCGGACACACACACACATACATACATACAGAGTGAGTACAAAGACATATGGCTCCCAGGTCCACACAACACTTGGGGTCAAGGTAATGCATGAATGAAATAGACAAGAAACAGGATTAAGAACACACGCTCACTGGCCTGTTTATTAGGTACTAATGTAATTGGATCCGGTACAAGCGTTGAATCAAAAAAAAAATGCGCTATCCATATTTATAAATCACTTAGTTTGTCGTATATTATAACAGCTACGGAGCAGCATGCAACTGTGCTACAGGACTGACACTTGTATTTTTAAATGAATACATGCACGCTTAAAAACACACACACACACACACAAACCTCACATAATATTAGTAATATTATTACTGTGTTTCAACTTGCACCGGGCTTAAGTGTACAGTAGTTGAAACACAACCATACATTAGATGTCTAATAGCACCATCTATTGGTAAAAGTATTAAACTAGCAGCTCCTTTCAAAGACGACTACGGCGACACCATTAGTTTCCAATTATATTTACATTAACAGTTTTATTCACGCATATTTGGTGCAATATCGGCACGGTATCGGCAAATGACTTTTTGAAACCGTTTGAGACTTTACTTCCGCTAAGACTTTTATTTGCACGAATGTAACCGGAAGACGGACTGACAATCTGACAAACATGGCGACCTCCGGCGGAGATATGATGACATACGCGGAGTATGCTCCGAAAAACACTTCGCGAAGTGACGCAGAAATTGACAGACAGCTGGTGAGTGTTTGGTGTCACACTTGAGTGTTTTGTCGACTTTGTTGCGTCTGATAAGGCGTTTGTTTCCCCGCTTAACTAGCGTGTTTGCTAATCGCGGTGACCGCCAGCTTGCTAGCTGCCGCCGCGTCCTGTCGTCATTCAATTTATTTGTCCTTCATGGTCGTGGTTTCATTTGACTCATTTATCATATTCACATACGTGATGTCAAATATACCATATCCATGTTCTCTATCTCCCACAGGGACGCACGTTGATTGTGGTCGGTCTCGGCGTGGCTGCTGCAGGTTTTGCTGGTAAGAATTAAACAAAATTCACGGTTCAATACGTTTGTGTTACGGTTCGATACTTTTTTGATAATTACATTACCTTTTTTAATTTGAATTATATTGAAATTGCCAACATTGTATGAATGTGGGAGGCAGAGCTCAGTGGCGCTGTGCAGAGTCGTCGATCACAGATGCACAGAGCGCCGTCAGAAGTTCCATTCCATTCCATTTTCCCCCGCTTATCCGGGTCCGGGTCGCGAGGGCAGCAGTCTCAGTAGGGAAGCCCAGAGTTCCCGGTGCCCGGCCACCTCCTCCAGCTCCACCAGAGGACACCAAGGCGTTCCCAGGCCAGCTGTGAGACATAATCCCTCCAGCGTGTCCTTCTCCCAGCTGGGCATGCCCGGAACACATCACCAGGGAGGCATCCGGACTAGATGCCCGAGCCACCTCAACTGGCTCCTCTCAATGTGAAGGAGCAGTGGCTCTCCTCTGAGCCCCTCCCGGATGACCGAGCTCCTCACCCTATCTCTTAGGGTGAGTCCAGCCACCCTCCGGAGGAAACTCATTTCATCCGCTTGTATCCACCATCTCGTTCTTTCAGTCACGACCCAAAGCTCATGACCATAGGTGAGGGTGGGAACATAGATCGATTGGTAAATTGAGAGTGTTGCCTTCTGGCTCAGCTGTCTCTTCACCACGACGGTCCGGTACAGCAACCGCATTACTGCAGACGCTGCACCGATCCGCCTGTCGACCTCACGCTCCAACCTTCCCTCACTCGTGAACAAGACCCCGAGATACTTGAACTCCTCCACCTGGGGCAGGACCTCATTCCCAACCCGGAGGGAGCAACCCACCCTTTTCCCACTGAGAACCATGGCCTCACATTTGGAGGTGCTGAGTCTCATCCCAGAAGCTTCACACTCAGATGCAAACCGTCCCAGTAAACGCTGCAGGTCACAGCCCGATGAGGCCATCAGGACCACATCGTCTGCAAATAGCAGAGATGAGATCCTAAGGTGTTCCGCGACCAGGACCAAAACCACATTGCACCTCCTGTAGCCGAGGTTCGATTAACGGCCGTACCCTTCTCTCCAGCACCCTGGAATAGCCTTTCCCAGGGAGGCTGAGGAGTGTGATCCCCCTGTAGTTGGAACACACCCTCCGGTCACCCTTCTTGAAAAGGGGGACCACCACGCCAGTCTGCCAATGCAGAGGTACTGTTCCCGACTTCCACGCAATGTTGAAGAGACGTGTCAGCCAAGACAGTCCCTCAACATCCAGAGCCTTGAGGAATTCAGGACGAAACTCGTCCATTCCCGGCGCTTTGCCACTGGGGAGCGTTTTGACTACCAGATACCTCAGCCAGGGTGATGGAACTGTCCACGTTTGTGTCTTCAGCAGTTTGATCAAATAAATATAAAACTGCGTATTGTTCGATACAGGGCTCACGGTTCGGTACGCATGTGTATTGAACGGTTCGATGCAGATACACGTATTGTTGTAAGAATGTGTCGGGTTCACACAGATGCGTGGTTTTAACTCCTTAAATGTGTTTCCCAGGTCGCTATGCATTCCGGCTATGGAAACCTCTTGGACAGATGTTCACCGAAACTGTCAAGAAGATGCCAACATCTGTACGTTCTCATGGATCCTAACGTGCTCTCAGTGGACACTTCATTAGGCACACCATCTAATGAGAACAATACGAGCTACGAATGTTCTCATAGATGGTGAAACTAATGTTAATGCCCATAAGTTGGGACATTCTACTTTTAACTGACATTATTAAGTAGCCAATAAAGAATTCAGGTTGCCTTCTTCTTTGCATCCCCTCAGACGTTTTCGTCGTATTACAAAGGGGGCTTTGAGCAACAGATGTCCAAACGAGAGGCCAACCTCATCCTCGGCATCAGGTAATACAGGAGGAACATGTTCATATTGGGACAGCTGTTTGACAGACATGTGATGGAAGGATTCTTGTGGATGTGCGCTTTCAGCCCAGGCAGCGCTAAGTCCAAAGTAAGTGAGGCACATCGGAGGATCATGTTGCTCAACCATCCGGATAAAGGTAAGGTGACTATGACTTCTTCCATTTTTGCTTGATGCCAGCCTCAAGCAGGACACCAAAAAATGTTATTACACCTTGTCTGACACAGTGTGAAAAGGAGCACAACAAATCTTAACTTTAACGTGTTTTTTTGTGCGCGTGTGCAGGTGGGTCGCCGTATCTCGCCACTAAGATTAACCAGGCCAAAGACTTACTGGACAAGGACATGCGGCGGTGACCTTTCCCATCATCCCCGCGACGTCTGGACTGTGCAGCATGGAGATCCTGCTTGGAGACGCTCATACAGCTTGAATAATTTCCATGTTATTTTTCAGTGAATGATGACACATGGTGTGTGTGTGTGTGTGTACAGCTGTGACGACATGATTACATCATCTATTTAAGGAGCAATACTATACAGTCTGACATTTGTGTGGTGAAATGTTTTATTTAATAAATGCCAATGTGAAAATAGAATGCAGGGGATTTTATGCATGCATGCACCCGTTGCCACTTCATTAGGTACACAGTATGTTTGCATTTACAGTCAAGTAGCTTGTTTATTTAGCTACGTGTATCAAAATGGTAAATCACCAGCAGTGAGAAATAAACATTGTTACACAAATGCTAAGGCCAAGGCGTCGAGGGAGTCCAGTTCAGGGGCTTTAGGAGCTCTACTATTTGCAGACGATGTGGTCCTGATGGCCTCATCGGACTGTCACCTGCAGCGTTTACTGGGGAGGTTTGCATCTGAGTGTAAAGCTTCTGGGATGAGACTCAGCACCGCCAAATCTGAGGCCATGGTTCTCAGTGGGAAAAGGGTGGATTGCTCCCTCCGGGTTGGGAATGAGGTCCTGCCCCAGGTGGAGGAGTTTGTATCTCTGGGTCTTGTTCACGAGTGAGGGAAGGCTGGAGAGTCTGCAGTAATGCAGTCACTGTAACAGACCGTCATGGTGAAGAGAGAGCTGAGTCGGAAAGCAAAGCTCTCAATTTACCGATCGATGTATGTTCCCACCCTCACCTATGGTCATGAGCTGTGGGTCATGACTGAAAGAACGAGATGGTGGAAACAAGCGGCTGAAATGAGTTTCCTCCGTAGGGTGGCTGGACTCACCCTAAGAGGTGAGGACCTCGGTCATCCGGGAGGAGCTCAGAGTAGAGCCGCTGCTCCTTCACATTGAGAGGAGCCAGTTGAGGTGGCTCGGGCATCTACTCCGGGTGTGTTCCGGGCATGCCCAGTCGAGAGAAGGCCCCCGGGTCGACCTAGAACACGCTGGAGGGATTATGTCTCACAGCTGGCCTGGGAACACCTCGGTGTCCTCTGGTGGAGCTGGAGGAGGTGGCCGGGGACAGGGAAGTCTAGGTTTCCCTACTGACACTACTGCCCCCGCGACCCAGACCCGGATAAGCGGAGAAGGAAGAATGGATGGATGGATGGATGGATGGATGGACATAAATGCTAGTCAGACATTGTCAACTGAACTGAAATGTTATCAAACTGTGTCAGGTCAGCACGTGTTGTATGATTTCATTGATGCGTTTTCTTCACATTTCAATGGTACGTCTTTTGCATGAACACGTCAGACACAATTGCTGCGTCATTAAATGAGAATGATCCAAATTGTGAAAAGAAAGTGTCAGAAGTGGGATTCGAACCCACGCCTCCATTCGGAGACCAGAAGTCCCAGCTTCATGGGAAGGTTGACACCTTGAGTCTGGCGCCTTAGACCACTCGGCCATCCTGACAACTGTATAAATTTCGGCAAGCCAATATATTTATCTAATAACCAGTTAAACTATCGTCGATAGTCTGACTTTAGTGTTAACAAACTGAATAGAAAGAATTTAAGATTGAATTCAATCAAAACGCTAAAATTCAATTGGAAATGGCTATCTTCCCGAAAAGCTAACCGTACTTCCACTCCGCGCCACAAGTGGCGCTGTGAACTGCTCTCCAAAAAAAGCACTTCCGGGTCTCGCCCACTACTACATAATGTTATTTACGACGCATCACTGCACTCTATTATATATCTGGATAGCTCATTGGCTATGACTTGTGAAGGCAAACGGCCGCCATATTGCCACTCTCAAGAAACACTTCTCGACAAGCTTTTGCATTCGTGGTGAACTTCTTTTATTCATTCGGATTGGACACAAATTTCGCCTGAAGATGCCTGCATGTGCAGCTATTAACTGTACAAATCTCCAGTTCAAAGGCTGTGGACGAACATTTCACCTGTAAGTATGATTGAAATGTAGATTTATGATTGATCATTTAAGGGTTTTGCACTGTCCATCTCTCAGATATTTTCGATCGTGTAAAATTCGTCTGATTAAATGTATGTCCAGAATTGATACGTTTATATAGCTCTATAATAGCTAAGAGGAAATGTACGTACTTTTTTGTTCTATCATGATATATGTATTTCTTTAAGGGACGAAGGTTGCGTTACTTGAAGGAATGGGAGAATCTCAGTGCTTCCATGATGCTTACCAGGCATTGTATACAGTGCAGTTAGCAAGCCAGTTAGCATACAATTGACCCTTCATTTGGATAAACAACCTTTTTTTTTGCTGCTGAATGACTGACGTAAAAGGATTCATTCATATGATATGTTCTGGAAAATAATATTCCTGAACATGCATACCGGTATGTTTGAGATTGCAAACAACGTATTGTCTTACCCAAAGCATATGGTTTTGTTTCAGTGTTGTGGTTTTTTTCTGGTGTGTGTTTATGGTTATTACACATTATGGTTATCACATATTATTCCTGTGGTTTTTGTTCAAATATATTTCTATATCAGAAAAGAGCTTTTTTCTATTTCATAACACAAACAAAAAAATAATCAAAATGTGAAATGATTTTAAAACTTGTCTCTTTTATGATTCATATTTTGTACAGACGAGAGCATAGTGAATTGTATGAAAGTAAGAATAAAAAGTAAAGGATCATGACCATGGATTTTAGTGGAAAAAAGGGATGGGATATGCAGTTCAAATGAAAATCTCTTTCTAGAGGAGTAAAACTATCATTGCTATAGGGGAGTGCTGAGCCAGGGTGCACAGTAGAATTTTGTCCCAAAGGCAATGAGAATTGGAAGGGAAAAAGTACATTTAATATAGCCAAAAGATAGAGAATAACGTATCAAATGGTTTTTAAGGGACGAAGGTTGCGTTACTTGAAGGAATGGGAGAATCTCCCCGCTTTTTAATGTCAAATATAGATGTTCTGCTAGCCTCTTCATCTGCTTTGTACACTATGTGCGCTGTGCCAATGTAGTCGACATGTGAGTGGTAAGATGGCGTCTCTTTGGCTTCAGCGGCTTGCACGGGCGGGTGCGACGTATGAGCTATCCAGATATATAATACAGATCAGTGACGACGCATAAACAATAACTTGTATTGTCGCTGCCCTGTGCTGAGATGACCGCTCGAGCCGTCAATTTATAGATTAAACATGTCCATGTTCAGGAACGCGGTGTGGTTTGTCAAAGGCCTCCACGAATACACTAAGTAAGTTGTAAGAACACTCTTTATGCCTATGTTTAAATGCTCTTTTTGTATTTCAGTAACTAAAGTATTCATTTATATTTCTGCCGTATTGTCATGAATGTGTCGGTCAACCTGTATCCTTTGTGTTTTACCTTGTTTTTGTATTCTTTGTATGTTCGAAGCTGTTGCATAATTGTTTTCCTTGATGAAGCTACAGGAAATTTCCGTTTGCTTCGTTATGAAATGAGAAAATATCTTACTTGTAATGGCTACAGTAATCCTTTGCTTTGAGCTATTAGTTTGTAACATTTCAATGTCATCCTATAGCTGTTAAGCTGGATAGCCTTGTTGTTTGAAATTAAAACAATCATATCCGTTAAATATCTAACATAAAGTGGCTAAATGTAATTGTGTAAGACCGTTATTGTCAGCTAATGAAGTCAAATGTTTTTAAGTAGTTTGTTTCTTCAAATGTATTTTGAATTTTACTGGAGCACGCCCATGTAAGCAAACACTTCTGGGATGTCAGGGGAATTAGCCATGTTGTCTTCACCCGTTGCCCTTTAACCCCACAGGAGCGGCTATGAGGCGGCAGCCAAGAATTTTGTTGCGGCCGACCTGGAAGTGAACCTGAGTGGGCGCTCCTTCATGATCACGGGCGCCAACAGCGGCCTGGGAAAAGCCACGGCGCAGGAAATTGCCAACAGAGGTCAGATGAAGCTTGCTTGTCATGTTTGTGTGTTGTCGTGTGTGTGTGAGGTGACACACTGATTGTGTGTGTTCAGGGGGGACGGTGCACATGGTGTGTCGCAACAAGGGGCGGGCAGACGCCGCCAAGGAGGAAATTGTGGAGTGCAGTAAAAACCAGGTGAGGCGACATTATTCCTTTTGAGCCAATTCAAATGACAAATGTGTCAGGCACACGCCGCACGCAACACACACACACACTCATAGCACTTTATTTATTTATTTATTTATTTATTTATTTATTTATTTATTCATTCATTCATTCATTTGTATTATTTGTATTATTTATTTGTATTAATGTCTCTTCTGTTGTTGTTGCTTAATTTATTGGTATTTATGTTTCTTATGTTCTTATTCTTTCTTGTGTTTTCTTTCTTTTCTTGGGAGAATGAACAGAATAAGAATTTCATTGCATAGTAGAACTTTCTGTTTTACTGTGCATATGACAATAAAACTCTTGAATCTTGAATCTTTATTGTTTGTGGTGTGAATGAATGTTATTCTTTGCAGAATGTTCATGTCCATGTGGTGGACATGTCCTGCGCCAGACAAGTGTGGGAGTTTGCACAGAATTTTGTCCAGAGTAACGTCCTCAATGTGTTGGTAGGTACCTAACAAACTCTGTGTGTGTGTGTGTGTGTGTGTGTGTGTGTGTGTGTGTGTAAAACTAAATCTGTCATCGTATGACCAGATCAACAATGCAGGTTGTATGGTCAACCAGCGAGAGCTAACGGAGGAAGGTTTAGAGAAGAACTTTGCCACCAATACACTCGGTAAGCAACTTTTAACTCCTAACTTAACTTTCATCACGGCATATACTGTATGATAGCGCTATCCAGGTATCGTAGCAAGTATGGCTGTGAGCAGTACTGGCATGACATCAGCCCATTAGTGAGTGTTACTGTCAGTGGTAACGGTTTCATTTATTTCATCGTGCATATAAGTTACATTGGAAAACATCACATACATGTATATGTATGTGTGTGTATATATATATATATATGTGTATATGTTTGTCTGTATAGGTGTATGTGTATATATATGTGTGTGTGTGTGTGTGTATATATGTATATGTTTATACATATATATATATATATATATATATATATATATATATATATATATATATATATATATACACTGTATATGCTCAAAAAAATGAGAGGAACACTTGGAAAACACATCAGATCTAAACTGGGGGAAAAATGATGTTGAATATGTTTCCTGATAATAAGTGGGTGATGTATTAGTAACAAAATGATGCCACATCATTTGATAGAAATGAAAATGATCACCCTATAGAGGGGGGAAATCAAAGACACAAAAAATGATGCAGCACACTGGTCCATTTAGCTAAAATGTCATTGTAGCAACTCAAAATGATTCTCAGTAGTTTGCGTGGCCCCCACGTGCTTGTACGCATGCCTGACAACGTGGGGGCATGCTCCTAATGAGACTACGGACGGTGTCCTGGGGTGTCTTTGATTTCCCCCCTCTATAGGGTGATCATGTCACGTGGTGGCTTACAGCCGAAAGATTGGATTCCAAAATGCAGAGAACACACTGGTGGCAATTTAGTCATTTTATTACTTTTAGTCGTGGTAGAACTATCCAGTCCCAAAAGCATGACCCGGGCACAGCTGCGTAAAAAGTCTGAGAGGTCATGTTTCGGTAAATATTGTGTTTTGTTGGAAAGCTGCTTTGAATAAAGAAAAAACATATTTAAAACAGTTTAATCCAACATTTGAAAGTAAATCAGAATAGTAATTGCACACCAAACACGTCACACTGTCTGTTCTGTGCTTGTTGAGGAGTACTTGGTACACGCCGTTAAAACCGGTACTTGAGGAGCTGGTCGACACCAGCGGGTTCCACCATATAAAATATATATATATGTTGTTGATTCCAGGCACGTACATCTTGACCACAGCTCTTCTACCTGCGCTGCAGAAGGCTGAGGACCCCCGAGTGGTGGGTGGGCTGGACACAATATATTCATAAAGACGCGCAGGTTGTAAAACACCAAGTGTGTCCTCTCAGGTGACTGTTTCGTCAGGCGGCATGCTCACGCAGAAGCTCAACGTAGACGACCTCCAGTGTGAGAAGGGGACGTTTGACGGCACCATGGCCTACGCACAGAACAAAGTAAAGACGAACGACTGAGGATGTGGAGAAAGGAGCCTTTCGTCATGTGTTGTGTGTGTTGCACAGAGGCAGCAGGTGGTTCTGACCGAGAGGTGGGCGGCTCAGTACAAAGATGTCCACTTCTCCTCCATGCACCCGGGCTGGGCCGACACACCAGGTACACATGTGCCGTTCACTTCAAACGTTTGCTTTCACTGTTGACGTGAAACTTTCTTATTTATCAGTCTGAGTGTGATTTAAAATGCCACCTGGTGGACATTCTTAACCGTCAACTACTGATAACTGGTGACTGGCTGCAAGGTTTGTCATCCTCGTAGCCGTGCAGTCTTCCATGCCGTCCTTTCACGCCAAGATGCAGAGCAAACTTCGCACTGAGGCCATGGGCGCTGACACCATAGTGTGGCTCGCCGTGGCCGCCGCCGCCGCCAGGCAGCCCAGCGGACTCTTCTTTCAAGGTCAGGCTTCCTTTTTTTATTTATTTATTTTTTTTTAAATAGGATCAAGTTATTCTATGGATTTCAGTGTTTCACACAGGACTGCAATCTATTTGTGGTGTTTGGTTGCGGGGGTGGGGGTGGGCCATGTCATTTTTATGGATGCTGTGGAAGACAAAAAGTGCAAAAAAAAACAGGAAAAAGAAGAAATATAGAAACGACTTTGTTCTTTGAGGTCACAAACAAGACAGAGCCACCTGTGGGGGCGGGGGCCCACAGAAGAGCGATGTGTGCTTTCATGTTGGTCTCTGAAAGTCAGACATCCTAGAGGGGTCTGAATACCCATTTAATAGAGTGAGCCCTCCTGCTACGTATTCTTCTTCTCTGGCAGCAACGCCACTGATGGCAGTTTGGCTTGGAATGGAAGCCATGCGCTCATCCGGTGGAGGTGGCACCGGGGTTCCCTCTGCTCCTCCGGTGGCACCCACGTGCGTTTTAGTCTCTCTTTTTAATGTGGGATTCTTCTTCTTCTTTTAATCTCCTCCAGGGTTCTCGCCTCCGAAGTGGCCCCTGTTACTTTCTGCTGTTCTCTTCTGTTTGCTGTGTTTTGTTTTGTTTGTCAACCATCTGTCCAATCATTACCCCTGTGAAATTGCACTTCTTCTTTTTCAGTTTTTTTTGTTTTGTGTTTTTTTGCTTGCTTGCTGCAGCCATCTCGGCTCGAAATCAAAAACAAAATCCTGTCCCCTTTTTATATGCAAAAAATTGCGTGTGTGTGTTGTAAGCTAGCCATGGTGAATTATGGGCACGGGCAGAAGACAGGCTCACGTGCTGACGATTCAGGATGATTGATTCCCAGACGGTCCCGTTCGAATGTGTTGATGTGCGAGGGCCCACAGGAATGCACGGGAAGCGCTGTGTTCTAGAAGCAAAGCGTTGTCGCGGTCATGTGATACGTGTGCTGAACGTTTGGTTCCAGATCGGCGTGCGGTGGCGACGCACCTCCCGCTGGCCTTCTCCAGGACGTCGTCTCAGGAGGAAGAGAGACTGTTGGCGGCGCTCAGTGATTTGGCGCTCAAGTTCAAACCTTGAGGTTTGTCCCTTTGCCTCTCTTTTTATTTATTTTTTAACCACTTCATGCTGCATTTTTACATCTTAAACACATTTTCCAGCAAATGTCACACCTGAAATATTGTGAACGTATTGCATTTCATACACCATGTGCTGTGCAGCTTCATGATACACTCCTGATCCAAATCTTAAGACCAGTTGCTAGAATGATCATGTTGCACATTTGGATCTTAATGAGGTTCTAAGTAGAGCTACAATATGAAAAACAAGAAGGGGGGTGAGACAACAAGTATTTTGAAAAAGTCATTGATTAAAAACAACATATAAACTGAAATAGGCTGTTTATCAGCTGATCAAAAGTTTAAGACCATCGCTCAAAAAAGAACAAAAAACTCTCCAAACCAGAACAACAAATGTTGTCAGTAGGACTCAGTAATGAGGAGCTGCACCGTTCTTGTTCATCACGTCAAAAATGGCTTTGGGCATGCTTGATGCCAGTGTTTCCAGGAGGCTAGTGGGAACATTGCTCCAAGTGGTGAAGATGGCTTCACCAAGGGCATCAACTGTCTGGAACTGATGGCCATTTTTATAAACTTCCCTTGCCATCCATCCCAAATGTTCTCTATGGGATTTAACATGCAGGATGGTCCAAAAGAATGATGTTTTTCTCCCTGAAGAAGTCCTTGGTCAAGCCAGCATTGTGACCTGCAGCGTTGTCCTGTTGAAGAACCCAGCTGGTACCACACAGACGAGGGCCCTCGGTCATGAGGGATGCCCGCCCCAACATCTGCACGTAAGTCTCCGCCGTTTGACGACCCTGCACCACCTGAAGCTCCGGTGTTCCACTGAATGAAAAAGCACCCCAGACCATGATGGACCCCCCTCCACTGTGCGGGTAGAAAACATCTCAGGTGGGATCTCCTTGTCATGCCAGTAACGCTGGAAGCCATCTGGACCGTCAAGGTTCCATTTTATCTCATCAGAGAATAAAACTTTGTTCCACCTTTCAATGTCCCGTGTTTGAGGCAAAGTCTAAAAAGGAGATGAGGTCTTTGAATTTGTCTTTTGTTTTTTAAAGCCTTTTCCCACAGATGGCGTCTGATGGTTATTGCGTTCCAGTCGGCACCAGTGAGGACCTTCATGTGGGTGGAAGACCGCCCTGTGTCTTGATGGACAACCAATCGGATCCTCCGGCTCAGCGCAGGTGTGATGTTTTTGGGTCTACCACTTGACTTTTTTGTTCCATGAGCTCAGGATCCTTCAAAAATGTAGAATGACTGATTTCCTGCTCCCAACCTCAGCAGCCATGGCACGCTGCGAGAGGCCTTGCTTATGCAGCTCCACAATCCCACCACGTTGGAAAAGAGAAAGCTTCTTAGCTTCAGCATCAGGAGGGCATGACAGTGGGGACATTTGGAGCACATTTGGCCTTTTATAGCCTGTGGTCTTAAACTTTTGATCAGCTGATAAACAGCCTATTTCAGTTGAATTGTTGTTTTCAATAAATGACTTTTTCAAAGTGCTTGTTGTCTCACCCCCCCTTCTTGTTTTTGCATATTGTAGCTCTACTTCAAACCTCATTAAGATCCAAATGAGCAAAATGATCATTCTAGCCATTTTTCACTGATCTTAAGATTTTGATCAGGAGAGTACAAACAATCTTTAATCCCTGAAGACCAGATTAACATTAGTGCAAGTGGGAGTGTCCAAAATGTATCAGCACATGCAGATAATGGAAGGATGTGGGGGCCACTTTGCTACATTTTCTACATTAAAGATGCTAAAGCAGTCCAAAGTAGGTCAAATTTAAAGCTCAGGATTTCCAAAGTGTGGTCATTTTTGGAAAAACTGCAAGACATTTTGCAAAGCTGGATCCTAAAGTGATAGTTTGGATTTTTTGACATGAAGTTGCATGACACCCCCATCAGCACTGCAGTCCAATAACAGCCACTTATTCCCACTTGGTCTCCTAAGTCCACTTCTGGTCTGATTTCTGTGATGAAGAACGTAGTTCCACTTAGTTGCTGGGGACAAGTAAGTACAGAGTTTGGCTTCTCAAAACAAGATGCCTTCAAAAGATTAATACATTTAATCATAAAAATGCCTTCTCAAAAAAACTGGGCTTAGGAGACCAAGTGGAGGGTAAGTCACTGTTAATGGACTACACTGCTGAAAATGGAAAAAGAAGAAATGAGAGTGAGACCAAAAAATGTTGGAGTAATGGTCCTGATGGCTGCACGGCACAGCGGAGGCAGCGCCATCATGATCTTATCAATGGAGCTACAGGTCATGCAGGGGTGTCAAACGGCAGCTGCCGATTTGGAGATGTTGCAGGGGGCATCCCCCATGTTGCAGGGGGCATCCCCCATGTTGCAGGGGGCATGCCTCATGACCGAAGGCCCTCGTCTGTGTGGTGATGACTGGCTTTTTTTCAACAGGACAAGGCTGCAGTTCACAATGCCTGATTGACAAAAGACTTCTTCCAGAGGAATAACATCACTCTTTTGGACCATCCTGCGTGTTCCCCTCATCTAAATCCAATTGGCAACATTTGGGGTTGGATGGCAAGGGAAGTTTACAAAAATGGACATCAGTTCCGTGAAGGGCAACATTCCCACTGGCCTCCTGGAAACACTGGCATCAAGCACGTCCTAGCCAATTTTTCAGATGAACAAAAACGGTCCAAATACTAATTACCTAGTCGCTTTTTGACTTTATTTCTATGTTGGGGGGGGGTTCAGTCTTGACGTTTGATCAACTGATGAGCGGCCTATTTGCTTGCCTGTTTGCAATAAACTGTTTTGTCCAATCCCATTTCTTCGTTTTGCATTTTGAAGCTCTACTTAGAACCTCCTCAAGACTCCAAAATGTACATTCTTGCAATTTTTCCAACTGGTCTTAACATTTTGATCCAGTGTTTGTTAGAATATACCAAGGGCCAATTTAAAAACCCAAACAAGCTTGACACCCTGAGCTTACAGACTGAGTGTGACATCACTGTTACTCGTGTCCATCATCAGAGGTTTGTAACACTCCAATAAAGTCTCAAAGGAATTATTCATAAGAAAAGACCCAACATTTTTGTACTTGAAGATTCTTTAATGCATCCATGACATCACTTGGTGACTTGCTCTATCACACACAATGCAACAAAAACCACTGGCCTGAAATGCATGTTGTGTTTTTACAGTATATACCGCAACAATTACTTAGGAGGTTAAGACTTTTAAGACGCTTCCTGTCTCACAATGCAATTACAGAGGAACCCGCTTACGTCGATGCCCCTCGGACTGGCTCGCTCGTGTCGAGATAACCGTGAAAAGCGAAACTAGCCATTGCTTCCACACTTGTGATTTTGTCCAGAGACTTCGGGAGAATAGATGAACGATTTTGTTGACACGGTATGTTTTACTTCGATTCTCCCTATCAAGTACTAGAATGACACACAAAGACGTAGCAGTGAAGTGATAGCAGCACGCTGATTTGTCATCTACAATAAGATGAGAAAGAATGCAAGAGGAATTATAAATTACAGTAAAAATACTTGAAGGGACAACTGGGATGTAACAAAACATGAACTTGTGATCGTTCGCTGTCCACCAATCAGCACACTGCACAATGTCTAGCTCCGCCTCTTTAGGCACCCCGACTGGGGAGGAATGAGCTATTTTTGGAGGAAAGGAGCTTATACTGAGTGCAGATGAAGGGGACGCCTTCAACGTCTTTGGAGAGGAGACCAGTGCACTGCCACACACGTTCACGTTATTTAACACAACGGAGCTCGCATGATTACGATGAAGAAGATGGTTCATGTGTCTTCTACAATTTTACATTTATTAATAAATTAGCTCACAAAACCCACTGGGTCCTTTGCAGCAGGACCTTAATGAGGTCCTCACTCGGTGCTGGCATCCTAACTAGGAGCCACATGGCAGCAAAAAGTGGTCCACCCTGGGCACGCACGCACACACGCACGCACGCACGCACACACACACACATCACATCACATCACATCACAGTCGGTCAACAGACCACTTGTGGCCCCGTCCCCCTGTACAGCTGGACTTCCTCCATCTTGCTCCAGGGCGCCTGCTGCCAGCTCAGGGCGGCGTAAGGAGCTTCCCGGCGGGTCGGAAGAGTGCTGAACTCAGGACACCACGGGGGTCATGTCCCAAAGCTAAGGAACCGGCAGACGACAGTGAGCCATAGTTGTAAATCACATTTGTGGAAATATGGAATAAGGCGTTTGGAGATAAAGCTCTGTGAAAGGTGGCACATGTGGTCATTTAAAGACATGAAGCACACGTCGGTGACCTTGATGATCCTGTCGGCGCCGGATGTGAGCAGGCACCCGGTGGTGGGCTCATAGTGCATGTACACGATGCCGTGCTTGCTGTCGTGGAAGGTGGCGGTGGGCGCGCGACTGCAAGACAGGAAACATGGAAGCCAAGTGTAAGGTTTCCGTGCCGTGTCGTCACACTCAAAAGAGGGCCGACTCACTCTTCGTCGGTGATGGAGGCGTGGCAGCCGTCGCACACGCGCACCTCAAACTCAAAGCCCATGAGCGGGATGGTGGAACGTTTGGAGGAACACTTGCCGCACAGCGCCTGGCCACACTTCCTGCAGTGGTGCTGACGCCGATGAGAGGGTGGAGATTTTGGTAAAACTCCAGTGTGACTGCACACTTCTTACTGGACGGGGGTGTAACGGTACCTGAACTCACCATGCCTTTTTCCTACCGCACAGAGTAGGCATGTTGGCCAATATCGCTTCATATCAGTATCGGTAATTCTGCCAAGTATGAGTGATACCATGCTCCTCATAGCAACAAGCTTGCTCGCTCAGTACGTCTGCGGTCTGGAATGACTTTTTCTTGGCCCTCGGTATATTGTAACAATAGAATGACTCGCCACGTTACACTTCCACTTTCACTGCTTCATCCTTTTAAAAGAAATGAATCATTGCTGCTTCGTGGTTGACTATTAGTAAAGAGAATGCAGTTTTATGTTTTGCATTTTGTTCCCGTAAATGTGACCTTAAAAGCTAGGCACGCACCGAACCGTGATGATGTCATACCGTTACACCCCTGCTGTTATTATTGCTTCTCTTCTTTTTACACTTGCATGCCACTTCACGGAAAACTGCACTTTTTTTTCCCCATCATCCAAAATCCTTACGTGAGACATTAACACACATCTTTCTCTTTTCTGTGCCTTCCAAAGATGTAAAAACAGATACAAAGAGAGCTCATTACTGCACATAATGGGACACACCTATGCCGCCCTAAAAAGCCCGCCTCCTACAAGGTTGGATGGTTTTCCATCCATGCTGTCACCGTGTAGTAACAGGTACATTCATGATAACATGGAATACTTGCAGTATTTTGGTCCTTTTAAGCATTAGCGGAACTTCCTTCATGGGCTCATTGATTTCACTTAGCAACATGGAAAGGAATGCCCACACCTGGCGTTAACTCTTCCAAACTCCACAATAAAAACAAAGCAGCAGTAGCAACAGCTCCAGTGCGTAGCTTTGAGGCACTGCGGGTGTGTGGTGAAGCTCGTTGCTAGCCGGCTAATAGCTAGCTGGGATGGTGTGGCAAGGTGTCAATACGGCAGTAACGTAGTTCGATCGGCGTAACAATGTTAATAATAAA
Organism: Dunckerocampus dactyliophorus; assembly: GCF_027744805.1. Lineage (NCBI taxonomy): Eukaryota > Metazoa > Chordata > Actinopteri > Syngnathiformes > Syngnathidae > Dunckerocampus > Dunckerocampus dactyliophorus. The sequence continues at coordinate 1,334,218 of NC_072827.1, forward strand.
AATCATGTTAATGTCGCTGTAGCTTGCTAATATGCACGTCACATTGCATGGAAACGGAGCAGAGTTGCAGAGTTTTTTCCAGAAGTTCTCAGCTAAACCTTTCAGCCGTGTTTATATCTTGAGAGTGCATGGAATACAGTAGAGCAGGGCCAGGGAACCTCTGGCTCGGGAGCCACATGTGGCTCTTTTGATGACTGCATCTGGCTCTCAGACATTTCTTAACATCATCAAATGTGTTTATTTTCATTTGTTTTCCTGACATTTTAAAGTAAAACAGTACAGAAATCACAGTGTTAAAAATAACATTCTAAATTTATTTTCATTTTAATCCATCCATTTGATTCTCTAGCGCAATGCCAGCTGTCCTTCCCAAGTTTCCCGTGTCAGACACCAAAACTTTATTATTGGGGGCGTCCCTCCTTTAATCAAATAGTCAGCTAGCTAATTGTGCAGAGACGACCCTTTTGACGAAAAAGGAAAAGAAAGAAAGATACGGAGCAGGGCGCAAAAGCATGCAGCACCAGAAGTGGCATTAATGGTAAAAAGTCATTTATTTATTGTTGGTTAGCTTCCATATAACAGCACTATTAAAAAGAATACATTCAGAGACTTATTGCAGTCTAAAATTGTTAAATATACACACATTTGGTTGTATTCGGTGTTAAACGATATGACATGGCTCTCATGGAAATACATTTTTACATACTGTATGTGGCTTTCGTGGCTCTCTTTGCCCAAAAGGTTCCCGACCCCTGGAATAGAGAGACGTGTGTGTTCATGTCTCCCATAAGGATTGTGGATGATGGGCAAAATCCCCCCCAAAAAGTGCAGTTTTCCTGACAGATTCGAACTGTGGTGGGCGGCGTGTACCTGACGTAAGCCTATTTTCTTGCTGTCCCACATCTGCTTGAAGTTCCAAAAGAACGGCTGCTCACACTTCTGACAGGAGTCACTGTCCTGCCACTCTGGAGTCTACACACACATGCACGCACACGTGCACACAGAGTGGTGGTTCTCCCACTGGAAACACAACCAGAAGCCCAAAAACATCCATTGCGTCATCACCTCCTGTCTGGTGACATCCATGTTCCAGATGACGATGCCGCCGTCCGCACTGCACGAGATGAGCTGGCGTGTGTGTGAGGCGTAACACAATCCCTGGACCTTGTCGCTGTCAGCAGACACGTGGCGTGAACACTTGTAAATGAAACACAAACATCTGTGGAATGTGCCTCACTTGTGTCCTTGCAGCTCGATGGCGGTGCCTTTGCGTCCTCCAATGTCCCACATGATGACAGAGTGGTCTGAGCTTCCTGAGAACAGGACCCTCTGGGACGGGTCCCAGCAGAGCGCAGTCACGTGACCTGACGGGGAAATGACAGGTAAACCTTTTATTTTGTTGCTGTTTGAAACCATTTGACTTGCAATGCAAAACTGACCCCTGCAGGACCACATGAGGCACCGCAGCACCACAACGCCCACGGTTGTACAAATGTGCTGACACGGTGCTCATGTTGTCTTCCACGCATGTCAAAGGTTAGAGTGCACACTCACACGGTGCACATAAAGGACAAATGTGAGCACCTTGTGAGGGGGGGTGTCTGGAGGATCTAAGACGACGCCCATTTTCTGGGTGCAGAACCGCATACGGTTTGTGTCACGCACGTACCGGTGTGACCCTTAAAGGTGGTCACCAGGCTGCAGCTGTCCTGCTCCAGCTTCAGGATGGTCACCTGACCCGACTGGTCGCCGACAAAAGCGTGCCTCGTCTCCACGTCAAATCTGTGGGAAGGTTAAGGCCACGTCCACACGAAGGCGGATATTTAAATCATCATTTCTGTTCACATAGAACAACATTCACCAGCCGTCTCTCAGTCTGGCCAATCAGAAGCTTGAGAAAGCAACCACAGCTGACTAGACGGCATTGCAAGGCCTCTGTTTATCAATGTAGTGATACACAATCCCTCATTTAGCGCGCTTAATTGGTTCCAGACCCGGCTTCCAGTAGGACTCGTTATTTAGAAATGGAATATTTTCACAGTTCGTTAGACCTCTTAAATACGGTTTTTAACATTATTAGAGCCCTCTACATCTGAAGGGTCATCTTTACACCCGTATTACCCAACAATATAGTAGAGACAAGAACAGAAAATAAGACATAAATAAAACTCGTGTTCATGTGCGTTGCTCGGGGCGATGACAGGAGGTCAGGGGTTCAGTTCTTACTTCACTGCGTCTGAGTTACGGCCGCAACAGTAGCGCATGTTATTATCAGGATGATTATGTTAGTATTATTGTAAAGGCTGCTCCTTGTGTGTGCCACCAAACATTACAGTAACGTCACTGCCACCTAGTGGCCAGTGTACAATACTACATACCACAACTTGAACATGTCTCTTGAATGCCTTATATTTGGATTTCAGTTCAATTACCAATTTTCATGCTTAAAAATGCACAATCACGTGTAAATTATCTTTAACATCAACGCTTACAAGATGACTTTTATTTTTATGTCTTTACTGTGTGATAGATGCCACCAGCGGTGTCAAGTCCCGTGTCTATCATTCATCAGTTGGCCAGAGGAGCGATCACATGAAACGCTGATAAGGATACTGTAGTCCAGAGACCCAGGCTGCAGTGTGGTAGGTGCCCATCTGCTGGCCGCTCTCGGAGCAGTGCCAGGTGAACTTCTTGTCCTGACCTGTGCTGAGGAGCCACTCCATCTCCAGCACGAACAGAACCACCGTCACTTTGCCCTGGTGGGCTGCAGAGCACCACATTCATCACATAACACTTCTGATTAAGACGTTTTAGTTCAAGTCACAAGTCACAAAAACGGCTTTACAATGCATGTATGTAAATAAACAGCAAGATCAAGAAAAGCGTGAAGTGGATATTCTTATCACTAACTTTGTAACTCTTAATTCACATGTACAATTTGCTACGTTCAAGTATGCTGGAAAATACACTGACAACAAGTACATTGACCTTCAAAGACGTGATGTCTTTGAACGCAACCCCTCATTGCTCACAATAACACGTTTAAAGTGCGGTTCAAATGTGCTGCTATTAAAGAGACTCGTGTTAGACAAATAGATTTTTAGGCTGGTGTGCTGTCTTTTGGCTTGATTGACATATTCAGTTCATTCGGAGCTGTTAATACACACAAATATATATCATCCTGTCCTGTCTTTTAGCTTTCTGTTCATTAACACAGTAAGTAACAACTGGCATGTTTCACATGTGGCTGCTAATGGTGATTAATTCATTTAAAAACGATGATTAATCTGATAAAATACAGCAAAAATGGGCATATTTCCCACTTTTATTTTATAGATACACTTCCGCATTTGCCACTTTGTGGGAGTTCTGCCCATTTTTGCTGTATTTTATGAAGAGAAAGATGAACGACAGGACACAATTATATACAGTCATGGAAAAATGATTAGCAGTGTCTTGTTCATGTGAATGCCTGATACAACTACAGGTACCTGTGTTTGGACAAATATAACAATAGAACAAAAATAGCTGATAAGAGTTCCATTGTTTGGCAGTACAATGCTTTAGCTATTCATGTAAGAACTTAAGCGATTTTGGTTATCATCATGGAAGTTGCTACATATCAGCTCTTAAATTCAACTCTTATGAACTATATTTGTTATCGGCATTATATTTATGTATGTGTGTGTACATATATATATATATATATATATACACACACACTGTGAGGATTCTGTACGCTGCTCTGTCTCCTCTCTGCTCTCTGTTGCAGCACGCCTCCCACACCACGGTCCAAATTTGGCACACCTGCAGCTAATTGAGGGAAGCCCTTCTTAAGCAGCAAGGCCCCACCGCAAGGTGCCAGATTGTTGCGTTCCTGCACCTCGTCACAGGCACCTTCCTGCTGCATGCCCTCTTTGCTTCCAGCAGACGTTCCAGCCTTCTTGCGGCTCCACCTGGTTGGCCCCTCACGTTACGCGTGCAGTGTGTGTTTTTTTGTTGCTGCCTGCCTGGTGCCTTTTTTCTGCAGTACTCCTTTGTTCTCTTAGACCAGTTATAGTGTTGCCGTTCTACCTCCATCCCTTTTCTCGGTAGCTCCCTGTGTTATGGTAGGATTTTTTCCCTGTGACTTCCTCCGGTGATTTTCTGTTACTCTATCCTTGGTTGTACTTTTTGCTCCTTCGTTTTTGCATCTTCAGCAATAAAGAATTGTTTACCTGCCCTCGGCTCTCGCATATTGGGGCCCGAGCTTTGGCCCTGGGCCAACACTCGACAGAACACCTGACATACACTGCTCAAAATAATTAAAGGAACACTTGGAAAACACATCAGATCTAAACTGGGGGAAAAATGATGTTGAATATGTTTCCTGATAATAAGTGGGTGATGTATTAGTAACAAAATGATGCCACATCATTTGATAGAAATGAAAATGATCACCCTATAGAGGGGGGAAATCAAAGACACCCCAAAAATGAAAGTGAAAAAATGATGCAGCACACTGGTCCATTTTGCTAAAATGTCATTGTAGCAACTCAAAATGATTCTCAGTAGTTTGTGTGGCCCCCACGTGCTTGTACGCATGCCTGACAACGTGGGGGCATGCTCCTAATGAGACTACGGATGGTGTCCTGGGGGATCTCCTCCCAGATCTGGACCAGGGCATCAATGAGCTCCTGGACAGTCTGAGGAGCAACCTGGCGGCGCCGGATGGACCTAAACATAACGTCCCAGAGGTGTTCTATTGGGTTTAGGTCAGGTGAACGTGGGGGCCAGTCAATGGTATCAATTCCTTCATCCTCCAGGAACTACCTGCATACACTAGCCACATGAGGTCGGGCATTGTCGTGGACCAGGAGGAACCCAGGTCCCACTGCACCAGCGTAGGTTCTGCCAATGGGTCCAAGGATTTCATCCCGGTACCTAATAGCAGTCAGGGTGCCGTTATCTAACCTGTAGAGGTCTGTGCGTCCTTCCAGGGATATGCCTCCCCAGACCATCACTGACCCACCACCAAACCGGTCATGCTGAATGATGTTGCAGGCAGCATAACGTTCTCCACGGCATCTCCAGACCCTTTCACGTCTGTCGCATGTGCTCAGGTTGAACTTGCTCTCATCAGGGAAGAGCACAGGGCACCAGTGGTGTAGTTGCCAATTCTGGTGGTCTATGGCAAATGCCAATGGAGCTCTACGGTGCTGGTCAGGGAGCACAGGGCCCACTACAGGACGTCGGGCCCTCAGGCCACCCTCATGGAGCCTGTTTCTGATTGTTTGGTCAGAAACATTCACACCAGTGGCCTGCTGGAGGTCATTTTGTGGGGCTCTGGCAGTGCTCATCCTGTTCCTCCTTGCACCTTCTACGGCCCTGTCCAGCTCTCCTGGAGTAACTACCTGTCTCCTGGAATCTCCTCCATGCGTGCAGTGATGCCCTGGTCCAGATCTGGGAGGAGATCCCCCAGGACACCATCCGTAGTCTCATTAGGAGCATGCCCCCACGTTGTCAGGCATGCGTACAAGCACGTGGGGGCCACACAAACTACTGAGAATCATTTTGAGTTGCTACAATGACATTTTAGCAAAATGGACCAGTGTGCTGCATCATTTTTTCACTTTCATTTTTGGGGTGTCTTTGATTTCCCCCCTCTATAGGGTGATCATTTTCATTTCTATCAAATGATGTGGCATCATTTTGTTACTAATACATCACCCACTTATTATCAGGAAACATATTCAAGATCATTTTTCCCCCAGTTTAGATCTGATGTGTTTTCCAAGTGTTCCTCTCATTTTTTTGAGCAGTGTATACACACACATACAGACACTTTCCAAAAAATTTCAATGTCATGGAAAAGTTGTTTAATTTCCATAATTCCATTCAAAAAGTTAAACTTTCATAGATTATAGATTCAGGGCCCACAATTTAAACGATGTCAAGTATTTATTTGTTTATTTTTACATAATTTGGGCTTCCAGCCAAAGGAATATAAAAAATTTGAATACTGTGAAGAAATCAGCCCAAATTTTGCAGGGCATGAATGTTTTAAAGTGAGTGTCACACACTAATCATCTACTAAACTCAAATCACCTGCACAGGCTTCCCCAGGTGTCATTAAATTGCTTCAGTTGGGTTCAATATGGGGAAGACTGCAGACATGACAACTGGCCAGAAGACCATCATTGATACCCTCCATAGGATGGGTAAGCCACAAAAGTTCATAGCTAAGGAGGCTGGTTGTTCACAGAGTGCTGTGTCCAAGCATATCAATGGAAAGTCTAGAGGAAGGGCAAAATGTGGCAGGAGAAGATGCACCAGCAAAAGAGATGACCGTGGGCTTCAGCGGATTATCAAACAGGGAAGATTCAAGAATCTGGCAGAGATCCAGAAAGAGTGGAATGAGGCGGGAGTAGACACTTAGGTTTTTTTTTTTTTTTTTTTGGGGGGGGGGGGGGGGGGGGGGGGGGGGGGGCTGGTCAGGTGAGGGGCCCTCCGAGCGGCAGCTGTCCCCCGATTTTAATTGCATCATTAGCTATCATCCACATACACCCCATATACATGCACACAGATACACCCCTCAGGGACACAGAGACCAGCTTTTCGTAGCTGTCCTCTTTTATTTTATTTTATTTATTTATTATTTTTTTAATTGCATTATAGACACAATCACACCTTATCACATACACGGGTGGGGCGGGCTGGATTGGGGTGCCTCGTGCACCTCGGCACCTGCCCGCCAGGGTCGGCGGTGTGGCCGGGGGCCGGGCCGTCGCGGTGGCTCGCCCGGGGCGGCCTGGCCTGTGGGGTGCCCTTGTCTGGTTCGCCTGCCCTTCCCTGGGGTGGCCCTCTGGGGCCTGTTGATGTCGGGGCTTGCGCCGGGGGGGGGCGGCTTGCGGTGCTTCCCCTGGACTGACACGTGGTGCGGGCGCCTCAGCACTCTTGGGGCGGGTTCGGCGGTCTCCGGGGGACGGTGCCGGTGCTGCGGGTGGCCCGTGTGCCGCCGCGGCGGCTGGTGGTTGCTGCGCTGTGGCGGCTGCTGGGGCGCCGGGCCAGCTGGTGGGTTGGGGCTTGGTCATGCTTGCGGGTACTGTGGGCCTGGGTGGCGGAGTGGGGGTGGGGGGGCGTGTGCCCTGGGGCCGGGCCCGCTGGGGGGGGTTGTGCTCTGCCGGGCGCTTGCGCATTTGTCGCCGTTGCGCTTTGTGCTCTGCCAGGCCACTGTCTGTGTCCTCGCCTCCCCCGGTCTGTCTGTGTGCTTGTCGGGGGTGGGGCTCCGGTGCGCGGGTGGTGCGCTGTCGGCTCTGGTGGCATGTGGCTGGTCTGGCTTCTGGTGGTTTGTGGGGGCCGTCGGCTGGTCTGCTGCTGGTCTCGCCTTCTCGGCTCTGGTGCTTAGCCTCCCTGCGGCTTGGGGTGTGGTGCTCCCGCTCCCTCTTCGGGGTTTGCTGGCCCGCGGGTGTCAGTTGGTGCTGTGTGGTGGTTCGCCTGGCTGCTCGCCCGTTTTCCCGCCTGCCTGCTCAGTTTCCCGCTTTCCTCCTCACTGGCTCCCCTGTCTGCCTTGCTGGCGGCGTCCTACCGTTGGGAGGGTGTGGCCTGGTGTCTTCCTGCTCCCCGGTGGTCCGCGCCGGGGTTCTGGATCGTATGTCTGGGACACCCGGGGTCCCCGGCTCCGCTGCTCCTAGGGTTACCAACGGGGGATAGGGTGGGGCTTCCGGGTGTCGGGCAGTCGACCACTGTGTGTGCGTGCGTGCGTGCGTGTGCGTGCGTGCGTGCGCGTGTGTGTGCGCGCTTGAGTGCGTAGGAGTGTGTATGTGCGTGCGCGTAGGGGTGTGTATGTGCGTAGTAGTGTGTATGTGCGTGCGTGTGTGTACTCTCTGGGCTGGCTCTTGGGGCACTGATCTTTGTGCTGCCTGCCCCTGTGGGCCTGGTGGCCTTCTGGCGGCCGGGGCCCGGCCTGGCTATTTGGGGCGGGGCTCTCTGGGAGGTGGAAGGCGGCGCCTTTCCTTTCATGCATTCTCAGTGACAATTACACGCCCACACATTCTTGCACCTTTATATATATGAAGTCTTCCCCACATACAGAGATACCTGTACATATGCACACTCACAGTACATACGTACTTCCCCACATTACTCACTGAGTTAACCAGGGTGTTATGTTGTTGCTTTTATTACAGCGACGGTGATATCAGCAGTATGACTATAGTTTTTTTTTGTTTTGTTTTTTTTCTTTTTATAATGATGTGCATTACAGTAATTTTCATTCTGTTCACTATCATGGATAATCATTTCATTACTACAATTATGTGTAACCGTTTCAATGTAGTATTATCATTGTGATCACTATCATAGTTCATCATTTCATTACTACTATTATGTGTGACTGTTTCAATGCAGTATTGTCATTGTGATCACTATCATAGTTCATCATTTCATGACTGCTATTATGTGTGATTGTCATTGACAGCTTCGTCATTGTGGTTGTTGATGTTGTTTTGTCCTTATGTCCTTGTTCGTCTTTATAGTTGTCACAAACATTTATTTGCTGATGTTGTCCTGCATGTTTCTGTTGTTCTATCACAATTGTTGTTGTTGCTGCTGTTGTCCTTGTCTCTCTTTTTTTTTTGTTGTTGTTTTTGTTGTCCCCCCCCCCGTTTCCCCCCTCCTGCTCCGGTCCGGTCGCTCCAAATTTGCTTTATAACAAGCATCAAAGTCAAATAAATTTTGTATGACAGGGGACGTGTATATCACACTTCTCCCTTCTCCCTCATTTGGGAATCACGGTCCAAGGGTTTGGAGGAAGACGGGTGAGGAACAGAACCCAAGCTGCCTGAGGTCCAGTGTGAAATATCCACAGTCCGTCATGATTTGGGGTGCAATGTCCGGTGCAGGTGTTGGTAAACTCTGCTTTCTTAAATCCAAGGTCACCGCAACAGTCTACCAGAATGTTTTAGAGGACTTCATGATTCCTTCTGCTGAGAATCTGTATGGAGATGCAGATTTCATCTTCCAGCAGGACCTGGCCCCTGCCCATACCGCCAGAAGCACCAAAACCTGGTTTGATGCCCATGCCATCACAGTGCTTGACTGGCCAGCCAACTCACCGGACCTAAACCCCATTGAGAATCTATGGGGTTTTCTCAAGAGGAAAATGAGGGGCACCAGACCCAACAACAAAGAAGAGCTGACAGCAAGCATCAAGGATCAAGCATCAAATCTGGGCTTCCATAACTCCCAGGCAATGCCACAGGCTGATTGCTTCAATGCCACGTGGCATCGAGGCAGTGATTAAGGCAAAGGGATTCCCAACCAAGTATTGAAGATTGACATATCGTTTTGAAAGTACCATATTTTGATTGATTTGATGTGATCCTAATTTCTTTCTTTTTTTTCCTGCAAAAACTGAGAAGTAAATGGTGATTTCTTCACAGTATTCTAATTTTTTGAATCTATAATCTATGAAAGTTTAACTTTTTGAATGGAATTATGGAAATTAAAAAACTTTTCCATGAGATTCAATTTTTTTGGAAAGGGTCTGTACATACATACATACATACATATATGTATACACACACACACATACAGTACATACACATATATACATACATGTATATATACACACATGTGTATATATATATATATATATATATATACATACACACACATGTGTATATATATATATATATATATATATATATATACATACACACACGTGTATATATATATATATATATATATATACACATACACACACACGTGTATATATATATATATATATACACACACACACACATGTGTATATATATATATATATATATATATATATATATATATACATACACATGTGTGTGTGTGTATATATATATATATATTCACATGTATATATATATATATATATATATATATATATACACACAGTATGTCACAAAAGTGAGTACACCCTTCACATTTCTGCAAATATTTTATTATATCTTTTCATGGGACAACACTGAAGAAATGAAACTTTGCTACAATGTAAAGTAGTCAGTGTACAGCTTGTATAACAGTGTAAATTTACTGTTTCCTTCAAAATAACTCAATACACAGACCTTAATGTCTAAACTGCAGGCAACAAAAGTGAATACACCCCAAGTGAAAATGTCCAAATTGGGCCAAAAGTGTCAATATTTTGTGTGGCCACCATTATTTTCCAGCACTGCCTTAACCCTCTTGGGCATGGAGTTTACCAGAGCTTCACAGGTTGCCACTGGAATCCTCTTCCACTCCTCCATGACGACATCACGGAGCTGGTGGATGTTAGAGACCTTGTGCTCCTTCACCTTCAGTTTGAGGATGCCCCACAGATGCTCAATAGGATTTAGGTCCGGAGACATGCTCGGCCAGTCCATCACATTCACCCTTAACTTCTTTAGCAAAGCAGTGGTTGTCTTGGAGGTGTGTTTGGGGTCGTTGTCATGTTGGAATACTGCCCTGCGGCCCAGTTTCCGAAGGGAGGGGATCATGCTCTGCTTCAGGATGTCACAGTACATGTTGGCATTCATGGTTCCCTCAATGAACTGTAGCTCCCCAGTGCCGGCAGCACTCATGCAGCCCCAGACCATGACACTCCCACCACCATGTTTGACTGTAGGTAAAACACACTCGTCTTTGTACTCCTCACCTGGTTTCCGCCACACACGCTTGACACCATCTGAACCAAATAAGTTTATCTTGGTCTCATCAGACCACAGGACATGGTTCCAGTAATCCATGTCTTTAGTCTGCTTATCTTCAGCAAACTGTTTGCGGGCTTTCTTATGCATCATCTTTAGAAGAGGCTTCTTTCTGGGATGACAGCCATGCAGACCAATTTGATGCAGAGTGCGACGTATGGTCTGAGCACTGACAGGTTGACCACCCATCCCTTCAACCTCTGCAGCAATGCTGGCAGCACTCAGGCGTCTATTTTCCAAAGACAACCTCTGGATATGACGCTGGGCACGTGCACTCAACTTCTTTGGTCGACCATGGCGAGGCCTGTTCTGAGTGGAACCTGTGATGTTAAACCGCTGTATGGTCTTGGCCACCGTGCTGCTGCTCAGTTTCAGAGTGTTGGCAATCTTCTTATAGCCTAAGCCATCTTCGTGTAGCGCAACAATTCTTTTTTTCAGATCCTCAGAGAGTTCTTTGCCATGAGGTGCCATGTTAAACTTCCAGTGACCAGTATGAGAGAGTGTGAGAGTGATAAAACCAAATTTAACACACCTGCTCCCCATTCACACCTGAGACCTTGTAATACTAATGGGTCACATGACACTGGGGAAAGAAAATGGCTAATTGGGCCCAATTTGGACATTTTCACTTAGGGGTGTATTCACTTTTGTTGCCTGCAGTTTAGACATTAAGGTCTGTGTATTGAGTTATTTTGAAGGGAACAGTAAATTTACACTGTTATACAAGCTGTACACTGACTACTTTACATTGTAGCAAAGTTTCATTTCTTCAGTGGTGTCCCATGAAAAGATATAATAAAATATTTGCAGAAATGTGAGGGGTGTACTCATATATATATATATATATATATATATATATATATATATATGTCATTTTTATTAGGGATTTTCATTTGGGATTACTGTGCCTGTTGTGAGATTGTTCAATAAAAGCCTGTTGTTCCGCCAATCAGGTCTGGTGCTTGTGTGTCTCACACACAATGTTCGACACTCACTGTGTCATTCATTCCAGTAACATTACTGACACCTAGGGACCAATGTACAAATTTGGATGCGTCTTTTAGCCATTTTTTTGCTTGAAAGTGCTTAATTTAGGCAAAAGTAATTAACATTTGCTTAAATGTGTGTATGTTTTGACTAATAATAGGCCGTACTCAACCACAAAACAGCACGATTTATTCATGAATATATTTTTCATGGCAGTCAAGCCATTTCCATTGTGCAGCAATAATGTCTAAGTCCGAGTCTAATCAGCAAATGAACCACACATAACTTTTGCACCATATTCTATTTTACTGAGCTGTACCTGTGTGTGTGTGTGTCAAGAAATAAATGATAAAAAAAGGAATGCCCTCCAAACACTCACCCTGGTAGGAATGTGCTGGTGTCATCTTGTTGTAATCCTCCGCCAAGATGAATTCCTGGGAGCAAAGTAAGACAATGCGGTGTCACTCATCAAACATTACTTAGCTTCTTTTTACACTTGTGTGACCTGTAAGAATGTTACTATGTGACTTAAAACATTGCCTGTTCGGCTACGTTTTTATGGTAGCCGCAGCTTGAGACTGAAACAGACTATTTTTATTGACATGATGGGGTGAACACCCACATACACCCTGCAGCAAGCCTGAAGGAAGGCGGGGGTGACGAGTGTACTTACACAGATGCTCCCGGTGTCCACCCCCACCAATAGCCTCCTGGTCTCGGGGTTAAAGGTCATGCAGGAACACAAGGCTGGAGGCACAACATAGAAATTAATGGTATTTAATGAACAATACAGTTACAGTTTGAACCTAATTAAGCTCACCAGTGTGCTTCTTCAGCTACAGGCGAGGGTCAAAACATTAGCAACACTTGGACAAGCACACTAAGAAAAAAAATAGTTAAATGAATCACTCAAAATTGAGCATTATTGTCTTTGTATGGACAGAAGTGTACAAGAGAGAGGGCATGTCCAAGACGCCAAAAACGGCCTGATGTCGCAACTTCCTGAGAGCATTTGCTAAAAAAATAAAAAATAAAAAAAAATTTAAAAAGCAAAAATTCCCCTCAATGAAGATTCCATCAGAAGTTTTCCTCGTGGACTCCAATGTGTGCTATTGTACTGGCTGTTTAAGCAACAACAATCTTTACGCTGCACAACAGCTCTGGAATGAAATGAAGCCCGTCTGTCAGTCAGACGTCGCCGCCATTGTGTGTGTTTGCTTTTTAGATTCTTGAACAGCTCGTAAAAGTTCACTCTAGTGCAAACATTCAGAGCATTCACACCCAGAGTGGCTAAAACGGAAGAAGCTGAGACATTTACGGCCAAATCGCCAAGACGAGCGGTGACAGTCAAACCAAAAAATATTCAAGTTTGCTATGCAGAATTATACAGCAGTGGCATTTATGTTTAATTTAGTTTTGCTGCACAGGAAATACTTGTACTTTGTCCACAAGGAGAGGACACTCACATGGCATCGTGTGGTAGACACTGGGCCAGTATTGACCGCTGTCCCTCTTCAGCCAAACACGAATTGTTCTGTGAGAGTGCAAAAAACATTTTAGTCTGGATGTAAAGGTAAAACAAACATTTGTGAGCACCGAGGCCCAATGTGGTCAACAAGATAAACAAAACGTGTTAGTTACACTACTGAATAATGAAGGACTTGCTCAGGTAAATGGTGACAATAACAAAGTGTATAGAAATGCACGCATGCTAGCTATTAGCAAACTACCTAGTAATTAGTACATTACTGACCGCACTAATTAGCATGTCGCTAACTAGCATGTTCGCTACCAGATCAGCTTAACTCACATAAATACACAAGATAAGGTGCTTGTTTTGGAAAATGGTGGCATTGGTGTGAGTAAAAGCATTCATATTCATACAAGTATTCATACTCCTTTGCACCTGGAGCAGGAAATGTACATTGTACTGGATAGAGTAATAATTGGATAATCAAGCTAAATTAAAGTCACCTCCGTTAACTAAGTAATAATGAGTACTGCACTAATAGGTGTGTTGCTAGCTAGAATGTTGGCTACTAAGTCTGCTGACATCTTTGTGGTCACATGAATAAACATCCACACCGCGGGGTGAGTCATGGGGCACGTCAAGGGTTGTTACACAGCGGGCTCAGTAAGGTTCACGGTGGGGGGTGGCGTCTTACCTGTCCTCGGACACGCTGATGACGCCGTCTTCCTTGGGAATGATGACCGCCGCGCTCACCACATCTTGGAAAGCCTCGATCTTGCTAAGCAAACATGGTTTCCGAACCTGCGGTCGCGGCTCGATTTCGGCCGCCATGCTGGTGCCGGCTCCGTGCTCCGCTTCTAAACCCGGGTAAAGAGCTCGGAGGCGTCTCCGGTGGTGGTCGCCGTGTGTCGGCCACACGGACAGGTGTCACTCGGTGTTCCCACAATGGTCAGCTGACGCCTTGCTAGAACGTCGACAAGAACTTCCGGTCACCAAAATAAAACTTCGTGTCTAGCTAAATAAAGTATTATTACAGTGATTGTAACATGTTTGTACACGGCAGTATTTGAACCATTCAACGTTGTAAGCAGGTTTTTAGACTTTATTGAATTTTCCTTCATGTAATTGCAGTTTTTGTAGCAGTTTGTATTGTATTAGGCAAGCTAGCTCTTGTTAGTGGCCATTTAAGTTTTTGTTTACTACTACCCCCATTCACAATGGACTTCAGTTAACGTCAAGCTAATTTTTCAAAGAAACATAAACTTCCGGTGCAGATTTTACGATGAAAATTAATACTGACGATCACTTTTTTGTTTCAATCGATGTCTCATATAACACACAAACGATGTATTTTAATTTAAATCGACTTAAAATGACCCACTGACATCAAACTAGAAAAGGCTATGGCACGGTGTGTGGACTAGCAAACAGCATATCCGGTTGTGCTTTTCTCTTAATTTCAGAAAAAAAGCGCAAAAAATGTGGGCGAAAAATATGAATCATGCGTTTTATTATTATTGCTTCGTATAAAAATAGTACAAATGCATTAACAATGAATTTCAGTTTTGTTTAATCCATACACATTATAATCAATTATAAGTAACTATTAAGGGGAAAGTGTGAAGAGGTGGAATATTTGTGTAATTTCAAACTCATGATTGTGCGTGTACGTGTGATAAAGCTCTATCCACCATGGTTTTGTATACTACATAAAGCATGCGAACTTTAGTCAATAACAACTTCAGCTGGTTCATTATCAGGACGGTTTCCGCTTTTTTGCGGAAGTGCTGGTGTTTTCCAAGGAGCCATATTACTGTATGTCAGTTGTATTGCACAACCTCAGTTGAAATGAAACTGAACTATAATACTAGATGGAACTTGTGGCAAGCAACGTGTAAGCACATAACGCCATAAAAGTGTACGTCACAACTTCCTAAATAACACGAAGGGAGGTAAGACAAAATAAAAGTGTTGTCCTCTGAGCTTCAGGGTGTGTGAGGGCACGTCAGTCTCTCAGCGGCTATTCAGCGAAACCAGTTTCACAATATTATCCTGCTTTAAGCCATCATGTCAAATGTGAGCTGCTTGTGACGTGTTTTCGAGTGCTACATGTCGTTTTATGGGTTAATGTTACAATATTTTCCTGCATTGTCTTGAGTTGTTTTCAACAGCATCCCATGCCTCCTTGTAGGATTGATAATTCTAAATAACTCCATATGAGGCAATGGCGCTATTAAAGCGCACGATTGTGTCACACAAAAACAGATAGACGTAAACAGTAAGTTTCTTTGCAAAGCCACAGTGAGCATGCGCAGGACGCCGCTCGGCTTTGGCCTTATTTGGATATGGTAATAAGTTGCACCCGATGAGCCAGTGGCGACACGGCACCGTATACACGTGACGTTGAAAGAGCGCTGAGGAGGCGTGGCCAGGCGCTGGGCTGCCAGTAAAACTATCGGCGACTGCTGAGCTCAGTCAGTGTAGGGAGAAGCAGGCACTCACTGTGAGGAGGAACTTTGTTGCTATGAAACTTAGGACTATTTACTCAATATTGTAACCATTACCTAAAAACCCTCGTCAATTCATGAGCTGCCCTTAGGCTGTGAGCTCTTTAGTGTAGTTGGCCGGCAGGGGCCTCGCCACTCACTATTCTTACACTTTTTTTTTTAAAGAATGTGCGAGACAGACAGTTAGCCGGCTAGCTGGCTAGCTAGCTGGCTAACTAGCTAGCCGAGGTGACACAGGCGGGAGGAGAACAAAAGATTTTTTTTGACCGTTTCCACTGACACCAAGTCCATGCAGAACGTCTTGTTAGCACCACAATGCCCGTTTTACTTTTTCTGGTAGACACGTCCGCGTCCATGAACCAGCGCAGCCATCTGGGCACTACCTATCTGGACATAGCAAAAGGCGCTGTTGAGACTTTTATGAAGGTACTGTAACCCGCGGACGGGACACTGTCGTGGTGGATCCCGCTCGGCCTGGATGGTCTTTTTTTAAAATTCCTTTTCTGTCCTCATTACTATCTGAAGCTGTCAAAAACACAACAACCTCCCCCCTCTGTCTCTAAACCATTCTGTACTATCTCCACAGCTCCGAGGGAGAGATCCGGCCAGCCGAGGGGACCGGTACATGTTGGTCAATTTGGAAGACATTCCGTTCGGGATCAAGGTAGAGTTTGCTTTCGGCTCATGTCCAAGTTTTGTCACTGTCCCTCCACGTTGTGGTGAGCAAGCACAGCCGTGGTGTAAGAGTCCTCAGGAGGAGCTCTCGTACCCCCTTTAAAACATGGCCGACATTTTGTTGGAGTGCGAGCAGCGAGGAACTCTGGGAGTTATTTATACTGACACATCCTCGGGGGGGGGGGGGGTGAAGAGAAATGACACTACTAGCCCACTTTGATCCGGCTTCACTCCGGTTTACTTCTTTACACTGGAGTAATACAAGCTAATTTTCATGGTGTATGTGTACATTTGTTAGACAGTAGGGGTGGGCGATACAGCAAGCTATACTGATAAATATCCACCTCATTATATGCTAGTATTAAGCCAATACTGATGACACCTTTTGGTATTGATAATTATCAATAGTTAGAATAGATCCGCCCACCCCCTAGTGTACATTTGGGAGCCAACATTTTAACACACATTTTGAACAAAATCATCTTCACCAAGGCCAAATTGAGCCACATTTGACCGTGCACATGTCTGAATGTCATCATTAGTCATGTGTTATTCATTCATAATTATAATATCGATACAAGTGAACAGTTGAGGATTTGCACCTTTTAATGTTATTCGGCCATTAAAGCTAAACAAGTGAGTGTATAGTGTATATTAATATCATATGAAAATATAGGGCAGAAAACTGAATTTAACTGAAGTGAATTTTCCCACAAGGATTAAATTAGTATACAAAAAAATTTGTTTATCTAGCCCAAAACTAAAAAAATACAAGCAGCGACCACCCATGTAGATGTTTATCAGCGCACATGCAGTATAAAGAAAGTTGACTTGTGTGCTAGCACTTATCTCCTAAAACAGTGTTGCGTGGTGTTAACCTGAAAGTGGTGTTTGTGTGTGTGTGTGTGTGCGCACACGCTTGCTTCTTGAAGGCGGGATGGAAGGAGAGCCACGCCACGTTCATGACGGAGCTGAGGAACCTGCAGGCCACCGGACTCACCACCATCGGCCAGTCACTGAGGACCGCTTTTGATTTGCTCAATCTCAATAGATTAGTGACCGGCATAGACAACTATGGACAGGTAGGTGGTGCTCAAGAGCCAGATCGGCAGGTCAGACTGACCAGGTGGCCCAAAAATACCCCCCACCACCTCTCCACCCCTCTCCCAACAGTCCTCCAAGCATCAAGCATCATACTGTGACACCACTCTCCCAAGCACACTCATGCTATACAGTTTTAACTTTAAATTACATGTAACCCACAGTGATACATCAGTTAACCCAGGGGTGTCCAAACTTTTTCTACCAAGGCCGCATACTGAAAAAATGAAGTGTGCGGGGGCCATTTTATTTGTCATTTAGAGGCCTTTGTTTACTTAATTAAATGCTAAAACCAATGCAATGTAGGTCAACATATAATATGTACACTGGAACCCACTCATGTAAACAGCCTGTCTGTCGATCAAGTCCCGGTCCACAGTGGTGCATGTACCCACTTAAGTCCATGCTGACATCAAATGTGAGCTCCAAAGGGGTCATCTGTATATAAAAAAAAAGGCTTTATGTTGATGTGTTGTAGTATTCATCCTTTTTTGCTGAGCGGTGTGAATTACTACGTGTAGTTATACAGCATTAAAGCAGGAGCATCGGCAGACTGTTCCACTGTAGGTAACTATATTTAACTCTCATTATAGGACACAAAGAAAATAGTTTGCAATTGTTGTGGTGTGAGGCCATTTTTAAGATGTATATTTTACATTATATTATGGGAAAAATGATTAGGCAATCTTGTTTCTTCAGTTTCTTGTTCATTTGAATATACCTGCTACAACTAAAGGTGCATTTGTTTGGACAAATATAACGATGACCAGAAAAGTAGCTCAGATGAGTTTATTTGCCAGTACAATGCCATTGCTTATTGAAGCAAAAGCTTAAGTGGTTTTGGTTATTATCAAGAAAACCACGGACATGGCTAGCTCTTACATGAAACTCTTAGGAGCTGTTTTTGTTGTCGTTATTGTATTTGTCCAAACAGATGTACCTTTAGTTGAATAAGTGAAGAAACAGGGGTGCTCTAGTCATTTTTTCCATGACTGCCTATGTAACCCAACTGCTTTGACATGAATAGGTCGTATTTTAGAAGAAAAAAAAATCACTAAAAGTCTGGTCTGTTGCCACCCTGATGTCTTATCTGGGTGCGTTGGAGGAGGAGGAGGATGCTGATAATGTTTTGCTAACGTTTCCTGCCGACCAGCTGAGAGAGCGTCTATAACAAGATGTATTATGCATCTCACCTCACGTGGCTTAATTGTACGTCCGACTCCTACATACATGTTGTCGCTGTCACTGCTTGAATGGGGATGTTTTTACGTAGGGTGCACAACCGCCTCAATAACATTCCAGGTTGTTTATGCACTGCACACATGGGTAATAATATTATTAGCCTTTGATTAATAAGTACTTGTGGGATTATCAGACAAATGTTAGCATATTGCTCCTACTTGCTGACAAAGTGAAAGAAGGATATAAATAACCTGAAGATTAATATTAGAGGTTATTAAATTGAAGTGTGGCCTGCTGTCTACATTTTTTTATTTTGAGATTTTTAAAAGCCACCCTCAACTCTGGCAAAGAATAATCCATGTTGCCAGGCATGGGTAAGGACTCTTCCCCTGAGAGAGGAGGCTTTGGAGGATGGGGGGGAATTAATCCCCACTCTTCATTAAGTCATTCCCATCATTAGTAAGCAGTATTTGTTGTATTAGCCACCTTAAGGACATTAGCAAGAGCGAAAAGCAGGTTTGAATATCACCAGTGTAACACAATACTCTGATTGTAAAAGAGGGATTTGGGCTCAAGGAAGTGATGGTTGTCATGGATACGTGGAGTCTTTGTTTGCATTATCATATTGCAGGCAGAGGCCACACTGTTCATGTTGGACCAGGCCCGTCTTGATGGGACTTTTTTGGAACCAAATCTTAGCACACAAGTGTCTTTTTTTTTTTTTTTTTTTTTTTTTAATTGTTGTTGGTTTTTTGACACATCATCATTGCAGTGTTTCCCATACATGCATTTGTAGCGGCCAGCCACATACACATATAAAAATGAGATTGTCTGTGAAAGTTGCTTGCTGTTACAATGCCATACAGTAGATGGCATCGTAACTTCTCTTCTTAACACACCTCATACGCACCTGGTCTGCCAGAGAATAAGACGACATGGCAAGAGGGATCAGTGTTGCCAACTTGGTCTTATAGGATTTGTCTTGTTGGTGACCTAAACAAAAACCCAGGAAAAATCAGCAACAGAAGGAAGTACATTTGTATTTTCCTACAGCATCCTTTACAATTACATGCACCTATATCATGGCCAGTTATGCAAATTAGACTATGACGGTGTCCTAGTTCCACTCACCTCCCCCTACCACCACAAATAGATTGCGGTCCTGTGGGAAACACTGCATTGTGTTGCCTCAAACGAGTTCCTTTCTCTTTCGTAGGGAAGGAACCCCTTCTTTCTCGAGCCCGCCATCATCATCGCCATCACTGACGGCAACAAGTTGACCAGCAGCGGGGGGGTCCAGGACGAGGTCAGCCACCGTGTCGACTATTTGTATTGTATTGTATTGTACTTTATTTATCCCACAGCAGGGAAATTCACTTGTTACAGCAGCAAGCAAAATACGCAAGTAAAGAATACATAGTGACACATGGTTCAGGTGGTGCAGGTTTTATTTATTTTATTTTTATTTAGAAGACACGTGCACAAACATCTATTACGTCATGGAACACTTCACAATGGAGGCTTGAATTAAATAGATTTTATGAACACATTTATGAATAACCCTGATTGTTGTCATCTTACGATACCAGGAAGTGGTTTCAGGCTCTGCAGTTTCCTTGGCACTATCGCTTGCCATGACTCCCTCAAACCAAAAGCTGGGCTGCACAGTTTGTTTCCTGAGTAGACTTGTAACACGATAAGCACTTCCTGTCCTGGGAAATACACCTATGTACCCAACTGAAAAATCAGACTTCAAATACATGTGTCGTTACACCCCTATCGGCAGTGTATCATTTATTCATTCATTCATATTTATCCCTCTTTCCTCCAGCTCCATCTGCCTCTGACCACCCCCCTGCCAGGCAGCGAGCTGACCAAGGAGCCATTCCGCTGGGATCAGCGTCTGTTCGCACTCGTGCTGCGGATCCCCGGACACGCATCAGTAGAGCCTGATCCCGTCGGCGGCGTCCCATCCGACGACTCGGCCATCACGCCCATGTGTGAGGTCACTGGAGGTAGGTCAACTGCTGACGTTTATTGAGGATTAACAAACTTTAGTGGTGGTTGCAGGAAGTCCACCATTCACTCGAGTCATGTGACTTGACGGCGCCTCCTGTGTTTCCAGTTAGGGATGCTCCGATCGATTGGCCACCGATCAGTATCAGCGGATTTCTGTGGAAAAAGCACGTGATCGGCACATGCCGATAAATGCCTTTCAAAGCCGATCACCTCTAACTCGTACTATTGCAGCGTGCAGCCTGTAGAAAGTGTCCCCCACCCACTTTTCTTCACACTGCGTAGGTGTGCCAAACTCAAAACACATGTCTGTCGTGTGGAACTTACCTGCCGTTTGTGAGAGTGATATCAATTTTGCACCTTGCAAAACATGTCATGAAAAATATCTCACCAGGATAGCACGTTAAACAGCTTTAACATGAAGAACAAACACCTGACGGAGTATGGTGAGTTCTTGATCGTCAGTCAAACGGCAGCTAATGTAGCTGACCCTGAGCAAATAACCGGAAAAATAATTGAATTCATCAGACTACCAGGTAGATGACCAGCCTCTCAGTGGTGGAAGACACCGGGTGTGCCAACTGCTCTGTCACTTGGAGCACCACTTCACGGTACCTTGAAGTGGGGCTAGAATGCTAACAAACTGTGTACTCTCACAGTCTCTTGAAAAAGTAAGTCAAATATGTTTTTGTCTAAATGAAGGTGATTTTATGGTTCCTTTTATTCAAATAATGTGGCCAATAGCAGGGGTGCAGCCTGGAATTCTGGGCTCCATGGGGGAGAAGGAAAAAAATCACCCTTTTGTGATAATAATAATCACCTATTTTTCTGGACCCCTTGCAGTCAGATGACCTTGGAATTGTCCGAACTTGTCCCCCTTATACGGCACCACGGCCCAATAGCACTCATAAATTATTTTTTTAAATTTCCACATGGATGATCGGAATCAACAGCATAAAACCCTGATCGTAGCGTCCCTATTTCCAGTAGACGCGCCGAAATTGAAGTTGGTGATGGTATAATCCAAGCTCTAGTTACTTTCATGCTTAAATTGAGTCATGGAATCATGGACAGAAAAGCAATGATCTCATGACAGTACTGCTCACGGCCACTGGAGAGCATATTTATGACACACAATGATATACACTAAGTCCCCAACTAACGAACACAATTGGTTCCAGACGACCGTTCTTAAGTCTAATTGTTCTTAAGTAGGGGAAAAGGTAATATTCGCAATGATATAGGTACTACATGTACGTGTATACATATACAGTATATGTGTATGTATGTAAATATGAGTTTGGATGCAGTAGTAATATTAAACCAGGATAATTAATGAAAAAAACAATAAAAGTGATTATAATAATACGTAATGATAAATGTTATTTACCTTTGAAGAGGAGTGGTCGAGCATACATTGTTGTGGAGGAGTTGGAGGAGGAGATATTGAAAAAAAAGGACAAGCCGTCGTCGTCGTCGTTAGACTCTTCTAAAAGAGGTAGTGTTCTGTGGGTGGTGTAGAATTAAGCAGGCCTATTAACTCTTCATAAACTTTAATCACACTCTCTGTCCGTGTTGTATAATTTAGCTTTCCATTTAGCTTTACACTGTACCTCCCTAGTGTCTACCTCTTCCTCTGTGGGTCTCATTAGCTCTAAGGCTGCATTGGCAGTGTCACAGTGCCCTCTACTGGTCAAGCATGTACAGTAGCAGTATAAATACTGATTGAGCGACTGACTACAAGGCAAAATAAAATAAAATAAAATATAGACCAGTCGGCTTGTGTTCGTATCCGTGAGTGTTCGCTCGTCGGGTGTTCGTAAGCTGGGTACCTAGTGTACAGTCATCCCCTCAACACTGAACAGTTCGAACTTAGCGGCTTCATTCTGTTGCATTAAAAAACATATATTATAAATCATGCTGTATCGTGGTTGAATACGGCCAAATATAAAATTGTACATAATTTTTGCCTAAATTATGCTTTTTCAAGCATAACAATTGCTAATTTAAGTAAAATACAAATGTAAGGCATTCCGAAGACTCATTTAAAGATGCTGTGATTGATGTGTAGCATTCTACACTGGTCACTAGGTGTCAGTAATGTTACCTTAATGTTCGCTGAGATGCACCAAAGCCAGACTTGATTGCCGGAACCGGCTTTTATTGCAGGTTTGAATTATTGCACAATAATTCCTAATAAAAATACAGGCTACTGTTGCTGCAGTGACCCACACCACGCTAAAACTCAACTCTGAACCCTGAATGTCACTTCCACTCAGCCCCATAGGGAACACACATATACTGTAGCAACACACACAAGCAAGAGTCTTATTCATGTCTTAAATGGCTTACTTACGCTTATGTCTACTATATCGGGTAATACGAGTGTGAAAGGTTTATCGCGGTTAATTGATTCCAGACTCCACCTCAGTAAGTGAATTTCCGCAAAGTAGGATTCAATATTAATAAATGGAATATTTTTGTACATGGAGCCTAGAAAACCTGTTTGACTGTGTAAATTTGTTTTTGACCATTATTAGAGCCACGTAGACATGAAATAATGCCACCTTTACACTCCTTGTATTCTTTTAGCCACATTGCTAATAATAATGTGACAAGTCATGGATTGAAGTCACTTTCTGAGACTGCTTGTAAAGAAAGCACTGAGCTGACTTGGTATCAATCGAGAAAGACGCTGATGGAGGAACGACGCCTCTACGCCTCCAGCTGCATATGCTGCCTGTCTAAATCACTACTGACGGCTGATGTTGTGATGTTACGTCCGCACCTATCAGAGCCACTGATGGAGTGGCTGTGTGACACTGTCGCCAGCCTTTATCGCGGCAAGGCTCATATTTTACATTTTTAAAAATCCGACAGCACACCTCCAAACAAAAATTTTGTATGGAAAGGCAACAGGTGGATGCACAGGATAATTATGGGATTATTGGCCCAGTGGCATCCTGTTCCTTCATCAGATGACCTCAGATGATCAGTGCTGTCGCTCCTCTGCTGCCCCCAAGTGGTCCTGCAGTTAGTACAGCTCTCCGTGTGGGGGTTTGTGTTTTTGCAGGACGTTCATACAGCGTGTTCTCTCAGCGTATGTTGAATCAGTGTCTGGAGTCTCTAGTTCAGAAGATCCAGAGCGGTGTGGTCATCAACTTTGAGAAGACGGGGCCGGACCCTCCCCCACTGGAAGGTGAGTCCCACTGGAGTCTTTTTACACTGTTGCAGGTCATAAAAAAAAAACCTTCTCATGTTTCGTGGTGTCATTCAGATGCTCCAGCTGAGTCGCTCAAGTCCGGCCCTCAGCCTTGGCACTGCTGCCACAAGCTCATCTACGTTCGACCCAATCCCAAAACTGGCGTTCCTATCGGCCACTGGCCCATCCCCGAGGCCTTCTGGCCTGACCAGAACTCCCCCACCCTGGTGAGAAATGCTTCTGAGTGTATTTCCTGGTGGTCAGTGACAATATTTGTATTTATTTGCTGACGTATATTCACTTCGTCGTTTTGTCTTAAGCCGCCCCGCTCTGCCCACCCCCATGTGCGCTTCTCTTGCCTGGACGCCGAGCCTATGGTGATTGACAAGGTGCCCTTCGACAAGTACGAGCTGGAGCCCTCGCCGCTCACGCAGTACATTCTGGAGAGGAAGTCTCCACACACCTGCTGGCAGGTAAAACACGGAACATGTGCGGGATTGTTGGTTGTATAAATGTCAGAGAAAGAACATTAACTTTTCTCTGTGAGATGTCCAAAGATCATTGGCACAATTTCAGCATAGCCAGAGTTTGACCTGCTGGTCACTAACGCATGTCCCCCCCCAGGTGTTTGTGTGTAACAGTGCCAAGTACAGTGACCTGGGCCAACCCTTTGGCTACCTGAAGGCCAGCACGGCTCTCAACTGTGTCAACCTGTTTGTCATGCCCTACAACTACCCCGTGCTCCTGCCTCTCCTAGGTACGATTGTTCTACACCTTGTCAGGTCACCTCATTCCAGAAATGTTTCACACCATCGATGCTCTTCAGAGCTTGAAAATAAAAGGCATCTATTTGATAATTGCTTAAAAACATGATTGAACTGAAGAAGAATTACAGGATCGATCCTAAGTTGGGAGACACTTTTGCATTCTGTTGAATGAATCTGTGTCTCCAAAGGTTTGGCTGATCCTGTAATTCATCCATCTTCTTCAAAAGTTTGGAGACGCTTTTGTATTTTATTGAATGGCAGAGTGTCTCCAAACGTTTGACTGGTCCGTAGTGAGTGTTTTGATTTTGTACTGTTTTTCTCTACAAACACATACTTCACATATACAAATGTCTGTCCAGTTTAACGGAGAACCTATTAAATGGAGGAATAACATCAGAAAACTGATAAATGGTAACTATCCCATGCGTAAAGCATAGGTAGCCTATATATACAGTATATGTTTTTAAATTTAATGCCATTATGTAAGATACTCTTTTTTTATTATTGGGTAAATGGACACTAAAACTAAAAACTAAACTAAAACTGTTTCCTCCAGACGATCTCATCAAAGTGCACAAGTTCAAGCCCACCATCAAGTGGCGGCAGTCCTTTGAGAACTACCTGAAGACCATGCCTCCATACTACATTGGGGTCAGTGCTCACAGTGTCATACTTAAAAATTAGTGGAGTCTGCAGGTCTTATGTTCAGCGTTCCTCTTCTCCACAGTCTCTGAGGAAGGCACTACGGATCATGGGAGCTCCCAACCTGCTGGCAGACAATATGGAGTACGGCCTGAGCTACAGCGTGGTCTCCTACCTGAAGAAGCTCAGCCAGCAGGTCAGACGCTGCGCCCTGTGCCTCGTGTCTTTTCACGCAGACTCATAACTCTTGCACCGCTTTGTTTGCTCACAGACCAAAATGGAGTACGACCGCCTGATCGCCTCCATCGGAAAGAAGCCGCCGCCTGAAGCCGGCATCAAGGTTTGCTGGCGGGGTGGAGGCATCTCTCTGGCGCAGCGCAGAGACTTCATCCAGCAGCTGCAGAGTCTTTCTGGTGACGCCCATGTGCTTCCTCTCGAGCTCAACCCCAAGGAGTTCCAAGGATTTCACCTGGCGCTTCTCAACAAGGTTGATCTTCACAACGGCATCACTAGCTGTAACGTTAGTCATGCAGCTTCACGGCTTTACTCATGTTTGGCTTCCTCCTACAGGACTTGAAGCCTCAGAGCTTCAGGAACCCCTACGACATCCCGCGCAGTCACCTGCTGGACCAGCTGAGCCGCATGAGGAGAAACCTTCTCAACACCAACGTCTGCAGTCTCCGTGGCCATGACTCCGGTAGGACGCCACGTTGCCTCTGTGTGATGATAGTCAGCTTCCAAACGGGGAATGGGACGATCCAATACTCTGTATGGGTGTCAGTCCGTTACTGGCCAAATGTACTACATTTGATATTGGAGGCGCGTAAAAAAGTAACCCCTCCAATCTGATCCAAACGCCTATAGTGTCACGTAAACGCTCCATTTAAAGTAGTGCGACGTGCTGTAAACATAGACGCAGTGGCTGAAACGCATTGTAGCAAAGTAGCTAGCTAGCACTGTTGCTAGAGTGAGACAGTTAGCCTCGCCGACTGCAATTTGTGTGCCTCAAGCTTCTTAAGATGACGCTATCATCTAATTTGCATAACTGGCCATGACACAAAACTCCAGCCATAGGGGAGATTTTCAGAAACTCAGACTCTGTGTTTGTCTGAGGATGGGTAAAACCTAAGGAAGGAATGTGCAACATTGTCATATTTTCAAACCTTATTTAACAACAGAACACGATCTATGATCTATGCGTGATTAAAAGAAACATTCATGATGTTTACTTGGCTCCAGCTAAGTGTGTGCTGATTTTTAAGACAATGTACACGTCATTGTACACCTAATTTATCACTATATTGTTGAGCACATGCGCTATAATGCAAGACCAAGTCAGTTGTGGTTTGTGGGTATAAGGTGTGTCAAGAAGTAGAGTTACAATGCCATCTACTGCACGGAGTTGGAACAACAAGCTACACATCTATCATCTGAGGGCAAACGGGTAATGCCAAATCTGCCTGTGGCGGTCGAAATTTGTTCGTGGCAGGCTGCCACCCATAAATGCATGTACTGGAAACCCTGCTGTGTGCATTTGAAGTGTTGCATAACTTGGATCATGTTGTGGGTAATTTTGTTTTTACATGTTTGCAAATGTATTACTATAAGTAGAAAGTAGGATAAAAGGTTTGGTTTGGTATGCCCCGCCCCCCACCCCCACGCTCAACAGATCAGCTCCACAGCGTCCCCATCGCCCAGATGGGGAACTACCAGGACTTCCTCAAAGCTGCTCCTCAGCCTCTGCGAGACGCCGACCCCGAGCAGCCCAAACGCCTGCACACTTTCGGCAACCCCTTCAAGCTGGACAAGAAGGTGTCCCGTCTCTGTCAGTCTGAAATCTAACCTCATTTATGAAGATTCTAACACATCTTCTATCCCCACTCAGGGCATGATGATCGACGAGGCAGATGAGTTTGTGACAAGCCCCCAGAACAAAGGCAAGAGGCCATCGGACAACAACATGACGGGCGGGGGCCCCAAGAGGAGGCGCTGCATGTCGCCACTGCTGCGCCTCGGCCGCAGCTACACGCCCCCCGTAAACCCCCCTCCCAGCCCTCGACTCACATCAGGTGAGATCACTGATGAAATTCAAGTAGGGGAACCCTCTTTTGTCCTGACTAGACTTAAACACACCACTAAAATCTTTGACTTTTTCCAGACATGGATGTGAGCGACGGAGAAGCGGAACCAGACCTGATCATCAACCACCTCCATCAGAACCACTGCAGCCCAGAAAGGAGTTCAGACTACCAGTCGGAACACTCAGGACCCGCTGACCCTCAGGACAACCACTCATTGGTGGACCACCAGGATGGGGACGAGGAGGAAAACGGTCAGGGGCGAGAGGGTGAGGAGGAGCATGAGGAGGGAGCCGAGGTGATTCTGGTGGACGATCAACCACCCCGGTACTTGTCGCCCGCTGCCCTGAAGAAGCACATCCATAATGAGACCACCAAGGTTAACAACGAGCTGAGGACCCTCATCACCAGGGAGATCAGGAAACCTGGCAGACGTGAGTAACAGACGGCATGATGTACATATGAAGCATAACACGATTTCTACCTCGTCACTTCCAAATGTCTCATTGCAAGCTATGCTTCTGCCCTCTAGTGGTTCTTCTTCTCATTTTCTTTGCTTTTTAGACTACGAGAAGATCTTCTACTTCCTGAAGCAGATCCAAGGTACTCTGGACACTCGGCTCATCTTCCTCCAAAACATCATCAAGGAGGCGGCCAGGTACGTTTTTGTCAGTCCGCTTTCTGCTGGAGGTCTTATTAACCCATAAAAAGCCGTGATGCTTTTGAATGTCGTAAAATATGTCAGATGCAGCTTGAACCCGTGTGGCATATAGCCTTCAAATCCATATTGAAAGCCTGGTGTGTCATGTTTGTTGGATAGCAAAAATGCTAATGAAACACTCCTATTATTCCTGGGCGATAAACCGAAAATGTGTCGTTACCGAAATTTACTACAATAACCGACATCATTTTGCCCATTTCGATAAATTTGGTGTTTTAATAAAAAAAGAAAAGTCTTTTTTTTCTGTTTAGATTGCATGTGCTGGTATGCTATGTTCATTCCCCTTTAAGACGAGGTACCACATGTGTCGTCACGTGACTCCACCCATCCAGCCTGAATAAGAAGGGAAACAGACGATGGGAGAACGGGTGATGGTTCAAATGAAGAAGCGGCTGTACGGTGCCAACATTTCACTCGCTTATGCGCCTAGAAATAGACGTTTTTCAACCCTTTCATTGGCATTTTGCTCCTGAAATACTGTAAGTCCATACAAAGTCAATCAAAGTAGAGTAACACTTTGGAGCCTCTGTATATAAATCTACAAGTCTCTTACAACTTTTCTTGGCTCACATCGGCAACTCGCATTGATGCGTGATGACATCTCAGCCGTATAAGCTAGTCGCTGACGTAGCTAACTAGCTATGTTATCAGTTGGATACTAGAGCACTGCGGGGAAGATGACTGCTCTCTATGACAGCTTTCCCACTCATGCGCTAGGCTACATCATGGCCAATTATGCAAAATTGGCAATTCACAAATAAAAGAACAAGAAAATAAAAACATAAAAGTGTCTCTGTAGGAAACCATGATTAGTTTGCTGTTAGTAGCAGTTTTTAAGGATTCCATGCTTTGTTTGACCACATGAATAGATAGTCACGTGACTACAAGAACATGTGGAATTCTCTTTCCGTTGTGTAAATGATCATTTTGATAATGGTTATCTATCCAGCTTCTAAAGCCAACATGGCATACACATATAGACAAATAACATGACAATGGAATGTCTGGAATTAAATAGAATTGTTAGAAAAATGAGTCACTATATTTATTATTATTATTATTATTATTATTGTTATTATTGTTATTATTATTATTATTGGAATATATTAGCTGACATGGTTGTGGTAGGTTGGGTTGATATCAACGGCAGTGTGATATGTGGCCATTAGTAATGTAACTGCATGACACGTGATGCCAGTCATGTTGTATGGCTGTATGTGTAGCTTAGTACATGTGTGTAGAGGATGTGCGCATGCCAGGGTGTGTACCGTACATTCATATTTGTGGACCGCAGTCCCAGGGAGATTTATTTTGGCTTCCACAAAGATGATGTTAAGCAAAAGAACATGAAATGCAAAGTGAGTATGAAAACTGTCGTAACCAGCCAAAGCACATTATGTAAATGGGCGCTGTTGGTGCTTTTCAGAGGTTTTTTCAGAAGGCTTTGTAGGCAGAATAGGTGTGTCCCATTACGTGCATTATATTTCATTGAAAGTAATGTGTGCCAGTTGGTCAATAAATCAACGAAAAGCAATTGATTTGCATTTCCTGCAATTATTTTCAGATTGTAAAGATATGTCTGTGTAGGCTCTCAGTCGTACAGGAGTTGTCCATCGAGGAAAAGGCTTCTTGAGACGTCATCTGTACTTCTGTGAAGAAGGTGTCGGACGTTTCGCTCCTCATCCGAAGAGCTTCGTCAGCGAACTAATAAGTGCTGGTAGCTTAGGCCTAAAATACAGTAAGAGTGGGCGGAATTGGTGTGTCAACACCCTCCCCCTATTGGTTCGTTACACTAAGCCTGGGCGGAGTAGTGGTATAATCCTATCCTGTTATTAACACCTCCGATAAAAGGGGAAGTGTCGCTCCCTGAATAGGGTATGAACGACTCTGATCCTGGCTAGTTAGCATCTATTGTTCTGGCTCGGCCCTGGCTTCACCTCATTTGCAAGACTAAGAGCTGTGGGTTTTGGTCTCAGTAACCTGCTGAACACAGGGTCCAAATTAAACCTCAAACCACCATTCCGATTCAATGATGGGTTCTGTTGTTTGACAAAAATGGCTTCCTTTACTCCTCTTTCAAACCATCTGTTTTCTTTGGCCAAAATCTTTACCTCGCTGTCCTGAAAAGAGTGATTGGTAGCTTTCAGGTGTAGATGTACTGCTGATTGAGGACCACTAGAATTGTCCCTGCGATGTTGATAAAGCCTTTTTTGGAGCATTTGCTTAGTTTCCCCAATGTAGTGCTCGTTGCATTCCTCATCTTTACAGTGGATGGAATAGACCACATTGCTCTGTTTCTGGTTTGGAGCCTTGTCTTTAGGATGCACTAATTTTTGTCTCAAGGTATTTACTGGTTTGAAATAGGTAGGAATTTTGTGTTGCCATAAGATCCTCTGGAGTTTTTCGGAGACCCCCGCTACATAAGGGACTACCACTCCTCTCCTTTTTACTTCTGTGGGCTTTTGGGTTTCTTTCCCTACTCTCTTCTTTTGACATTTGTTAAAAGCCCACTGTGGGTACCCACAGGTTGAGAGCGCTCTCTGGACATGTTGTGTCTCCTTTTTCTTTCCCTCAGCACTAGTTGGTATTTGTTCCGCTCTATGTTGGAGGGTCCTAATAACTCCCAGTTTATGTTGTAGTAGATGGTTTGATTCAAAAAGCAGGTATTGGTCAGTGTGTGTGGCCTTTCTAAAGACCTCTGTAAGTAGCTGTCTGTCCTCTCCTATAATTACCTTGCAGTCTAAGAAGGCTAGTTGGTTTTCTTTAGTGTCCTCCCGAGTAAATTTGATATTGGTGTCCACCGCATTGATGTGATCTGTGAAAGACTGAATTTCTTGTTTTTTGATTATTCAGTCTTTCACAGATCTGTGAAAGACTGAATTTCTTGTTTTTTGATTATTCAGTCTTTCACAGATCACATCAATGCGGTGGACACCAATATCAAATTTACTCGGGAGGACACTAAAGAAAAGACTGAATTTCTTGTTTTTTGATTATTCAGTCTTTCACAGATCACATCAATGCGGTGGACACCAATATCAAATTTACTCGGGAGGACACTAAAGACAGCCAACTAGCCTTCTTAGACTGCAAGGTAATTATAGGAGAGGACAGACAGCTACTTACAGAGGTCTTTAGAAAGGCCACACACACTGACCAATACCTGCTTTTTGAATCAAACCATCCACTACAACATAAACTGGGGGTTATTAGGACCCTCCAACATAGAGCGGAACAAATACCAACTAGTGCTGAGGGAAAGAAAAAGGAGACACAACATGTCCAGAGAGCGCTCTCAACCTGTGGGTACCCACAGTGGGCTTTTAACAAATGTCAAAAGAAGAGAGTAGGGAAAGAAACCCAAAAGCCCACAGAAGTAAAAAGGAGAGGAGTGGTAGTCCCTTATGTAGCGGGGGTCTCCGAAAAACTCCAGAGGATCTTATGGCAACACAAAATTCCTACCTATTTCAAACCAGTAAATACCTTGAGACAAAAATTAGTGCATCCTAAAGACAAGGCTCCAAACCAGAAACAAAGCAATGTGGTCTATTCCATCCACTGTAAAGATGAGGAATGCAACGAGCACTACATTGGGGAAACTAAGCAAATGCTCCAAAAAAGGCTTTATCAACATCGCAGGGACAATGCTAGTGGTCCTCAATCAGCAGTACATCTACACCTGAAAGCTACCAATCACTCTTTTCAGGACAGCGAGGTAAAGATTTTGGCCAAAGAAAACAGATGGTTTGAAAGAGGAGTAAAGGAAGCCATTTTTGTCAAACAACAGAACCCATCATTGAATCGGAATGGTGGTTTGAGGTTTAATTTGGACCCTGTGTTCAGCAGGTTACTGAGACCAAAACCCACAGCTCTTAGTCTTGCAAATAAGGTGAAGGCAGGGCCGAGCCAGAACAATAGATGCTAACGAGCCAGTATCAGAGTCGTTCATACCCTATTCAGGGAGCGACACTTCCCCTTTTATCGGAGGTGTTAATAGGATAGGATTATACCACTACTCCGCCCAGGCTTAGTGTAACGAACCAATAGGGGGAGGGTATTGACACACCAATTCCGCCCACTCTTACTGTATTTTAGGCCTAAGCTACCAGCACTTATTAGTTCGCTGACGAAGCTCTTCGGATGAGGAGCGAAACGTCCGACACCTTCTTCACAGAAGTACAGATGACGTCTCAAGAAGCCTTTTCCTCAATTGTAGGATATATAGAGGCCGGGGATTTATCGTTGTCGAAGTAAAACTGCCCAATTTATGGCGATATTGATCACCCAGCCCTAACTTCTGTGTAACTGTTTCAGTGTTTTTTATATGAATATGTTCTTTCCTTCAATTCGAATTACAGTGGAACCTGCTCAAGTTGGTCTTGCTTATGTCGGGCAACATACTGTTGAGAGCCAAAGGGGCCATTTCTGTGAAAAACTGGTTCGTTTATGTTGACACTTGCTGTAGTACGTTATTACCTTTATCATTCTCAGTAAGCAGCATGAAACCACAACATAACTACTGTGGAGTTACGCACACAGTGACTAAGTAAGCTTCAAAATAAACACATGATTGTATCTACCTGGATTCTACCACTGTTTTTAAGTTTGTTAGCCATCAGAGGAAAAATTTGTGCATGTATGGATGCTTTATTGTTGGGGGTGTAGCCATAAAAGGAATTATGTCATACCAATAAATCCAATAACCAATCATTTAAAAAAAAAAATGCTCCAAGGGGGCACGATTACCCATACTGAGAGGGTGAACAATCAAGTGCTCCTTTTCCCCTGCATGTGACGTGCTGTAAACAAACATGCAGTCAGTCACGTGGGACCTCGCCACTGCCTCAGACACCTCACGCGCTAGCTCCACCAAACGCTCCGCAAACACTTCCTAGCGGGGGGGGGGGGGGACCCCTCAATACACCAAGCCCCACCGGCCACCTGAAACATCAGCATTGCCACAATGGCGCCCCGAAAGCCCAACAAAGACGTCTGCACCACCGAAGAAGCTGCACCAAAGCCAGCTGCAAAGAAAGGCCTGGGGCCCACTCCCATCAGCACTGCATCCTCAATCATCGCCAAAGACACCAGCTCCCGTCAGCCAGCAAACCACTCTGAGCCACGGTTTGCGCTTCTGAGTCACCGCTATTTTTAAAATGTTTTGTTAATAGTCGTGATGTCCTGTTTGGTTTGCTTGGACAGTTTGTCAAATCCAACTTTGAGTTGTTCTTACCTCCAGTTGTGCACAAGCTACAGTTAAATCTAAATGTAACAAAATAATAAATAAAATACGTTTTTGGTTATCAGTATCATATCGGCTTGGAAAAATATCATGCATCCCTACTTATTGTCATTGCAGTCAAGACATACAACCAAAGGGTTGGACAAATCCTTTATCATCACCCATTCTCCTCATGCTTCTGGATAAAGGCTACCTTTGGGTTGTCGACATAAACAGGTTCCACTGTAGTAGTAGTAGTAGTATTGTAGGAAAACGCCAACAGAATGTGTCATGTGTGTTGGTCTGTGGTATGCCCCCCATCATATTCCTTGTAGCACAACTAGCTCTGGCTTCTTACGGGTTCAATTAATGCAAAAGTAATTTTTTCCCAAGCCAAGTTGTCTACTTTTTCATACCTGGCAGTTTCAGGGTTCAAATAATGCAGCGTATTTTTGTATTCCTCTGTTTGAAAAGGTTCAAGAAGCGTGTTCTCATCGAGCAGCTGGAAAACTTCCTGGAAGAGATCCACAACAGATCGAACAATATGAACCATGTGGACCCACTCTGACCTCATTCCTCAAATGAACTTAACTCGCTAACTCTGCCTCCATCTTGCAGAGACAAGATGGTCTAGCGCCTCAGAGGATTCTTTTTTTTTTGTATAACTCCCAACACAGAGGATGGGTTTGTTGGTTTTGACCCTGATGATGACGTTGAGTACTTGCTGCAGACTTTCACACCTTTTTAGAACAAATGTTCCGGTGGTTGCGGTTTCTGTGAAACCATCCTCAGTCACCTGAGATCCACCCCCCTTCCTCCATCAGAACTAAGCAGATGTCGTCAGAATGGGCGCCCGGTTCTGTGTGTTCATGAAGCGCTCTTTGTTGCTCATACTTTGTCATTTGCCTTTTCCGTCATTGTTTGGTTGCACTTTGAGCTTGTTTTTTTTTTTTTTGCTCTGCAAACAAAAGTACTCTTCATTACTGGTCCAAGTCAGTGACCGACTGGCGATCAAGAAGTCGGCGACTAAAAAATACTTTAGTGAATGACCGAGTTGGGACTGACTGGCTATCCGATCGGTAATGGTTGACTGAGGAGCAAATGGGGAAGCGGTGACTGCTCTGCCGTCTAACTGGCGATAAACTGTCAGCTAATGGGCGTGTCACTGACTGGTGATCAACCATGGAGAAAGTAGTAGGCAGCCAAACTGCAACAGAGCAACTTGCGACTTACGGTTGACCAGTGTGCTGCTGACGGGCAGCTAAAGACTGATTGATTGATTAGTGAGGGACTGACCAAATAAGCAAGTCGCTTACCTACATGCGTCTGACTAAAGACGCAAATGACAGAGTTGCAATTGATTGAACGATGACCAATTGGCATCTGACAAGGGACTTATGGTCAATCAAAAAGCTTCTGAGCAGCAACTAAAGAGTATAGTCATGGGTAACCAGTGAGTGACTGACTGCTGACCGCTGGGTGGTCAACAGGCAACCAAAGACCAAGGGAGCAATGGTCAACCATTCAAGTTATCTGCATTTTATCTTCATCTTTACCTGAGAACATGTGTCGCTCGCTGGTTGCCAAAGTGATAGGCCCCGCCGCCGCCATCCAAGTCACTTAACCACCAATGCACTTGTGTACATTTATTGAAGACTACCTTGCTGCAGATCTTACTTTTCTGAGGCAGGAGATTTGGGGGGGGTCAAGCACACATAAGAGTTGTTTTTGGATCTGGAACAGGGACCAAACATCAGCCATAGGTGTGTGTTGGTGAGCAGGCCGCTACCAAAAGAGTATTTTGAATATACTGTAAAGTTACTGTAAATAGTCCTAGAGTAATATTTAAAGACGGTGGACAAATGTGTGGCCTTTTTGTAAATATTTCCACGAATAAAAGCTCTATTTTCCACTGTAAAGGCCCATTATGATGAATAAAGTGTTGCTATGTCACCTGATGTCCTGCTGTGTCACTTGGAAAAAATAAATACTTCATAAAATGACAAAATATGATATTTTAATTATGAAATAATGTTTTAATAATTATGTATTATATCTACATTTATTTATATAGGCTTATCAAATATAGATTTATAAATGTTTTTTTCTCAAAAAAAGAAAACATAGCAAGTGTTAAAAATGTATTAAAATTTTATTTACAGATTTATACAAAAATATTGTCCCTCTTCCGGAAGTGCCCGAGGACCTGGCTGTTGGCCCACAAATAAATACTGGTAGTGACTCTGTGTGTGTGTGTGTGTGTGTGTGTGTGTGTGTTAAATATCTGTGTGTGACTGGTCTACTGGGTTCGTCACTCTGCCCATGAACAAGATGGATCCTGAAATCATACGCAAAATAACCATTATTATTTCAATCAAATCCACTTAATAAAACAGAAATAAACCACAATCTTATTTTAATATTATACAGTATAACATTTAATATATATTATAATGTAATGATAATACAAATGTATTAATACTCTGTATATTTAAAAATTAATATCTTAAATTTAAAAATTAATATCTTTTACTTCTTCTTTTAACCTTTTTTGGTGACATTTGCCACAAGCATGAGAAGCAACCATAACACATTTGGAGATGCAAACAAACATGCCAAAGTCTTAATAACGGGAAGAAAGCGCTTCGGTACCCGTTTGAACTGAATATTTACCTGTTTGAATGTGTCTCAGGAGGAATAAGAAGGGCCGGTCTGCCTTAAAAACGGGAGCACGGGAACGTTTGAGTAGCACCATGGCTGCAAGATGACACCAAAGTTACTTCCTTTTGCGTCATTGTTGTAAAATAGACAGAAAAGTGGTACCCACTTATGTCGACGCCGCTCCCGACTGGCTGACTGACATCGACATAAGCGGTTGTGACATAACTGAAAGTAGCCATTAGCAGAGCTGGTCAAGTACTAAGACTGTCGTTGATGAATCTCCCCCCAAAAAATGCTTGAAGACGGTCCAACACTAAAATAAATGGAATAAAGGACTATACTGTAATGTTTAATACATTGGGGAAAAAAATTTGAGATTTCGAGAATAAAGTCGTAAATGTACGACTTTTTTCTCAAAATCTCGGGGGAAAAAAAAGTCGTAAGTTTATGAGCAAAAGTTTCAAATTTACGAGAATAAAGTCGTAATATTACCTTTGCCCAAGGCCAAAGGTCACATAAGTTCCTCATTTTCATAGCTGTCTCAGGCAATGCCTGTTACAGACTATTAAAGTCTGAGATTTTGAGAAAAAACTCATGTTATGAGAATAAAGTCGTAAATTGACAAGAAAAACCTTGTAACCTTATACAACCCCTGGCAAAAACTATGGAATCACCAGTCTCGGAGGATGTTCATTCAGTTGTTTAAATTTGTAGAAAAAAAGCAGATCACAGACATGACACAAAACTAAAGTCATTTCAAATGGCAACTTTCTGGCTTTAAGAAACACTAAAAGAAATCAAGAACAAAAGATGTGGTAGTCAGTAACAGTTACTTTTTTAGACCAATCAGAGGGAAAAAATTATGGAATCACTCAATTCTGAGGAAAAAATGATGGAATCACCCTGTAAATTTCCATTCCCAAAACTAATATCTGCATCAGATTAGATCTGCTGGTTAGTCTGCAGTTAAACAGGAGTGATCACACCTTGGAGAGCTGTTGCACCAAGTAGACTGGCATGAATCATGGCTCCAACACAAGAGATGTCAATTGAAACAAAGGAGAGGATCATCAAACTTCTTAAAGAAGGTAAATCATCACGCAATGTTGCAAAAGATGTTGGTTGTTCACAGTCAGCTGTGTCTAAGATCTGGACCAAGTACAAACAACATGGGAAGGTTGTTAAAGGCAAGCATACTGGTAGATCAAGGAAGACATCAAAGCACCAAGACAGAAAACTTAAAGCAATATGTCCTGAAAACAGAAAATGCACAGCAAAACAAATGAGGAACAAATGGGAGGAAACTGGAGTCAACGTCTGTGACCGAACTGTAAGAAACCGCCTAAAGGAAATGGGATTTACATCCAGGAAAGCTAAACGAAAGCCATCATTAACACCTAAACAGAAAAAAACAAGGTTACAATA
Organism: Dunckerocampus dactyliophorus; assembly: GCF_027744805.1. Lineage (NCBI taxonomy): Eukaryota > Metazoa > Chordata > Actinopteri > Syngnathiformes > Syngnathidae > Dunckerocampus > Dunckerocampus dactyliophorus. Next base: position 1,371,577 of record NC_072827.1, read on the forward strand.
GGCTAAGGAAAAGCAATCGTGGACTGTGGATGACTGGATGAAAGTCATATTCAGTGATGAATCGCGAATCTGCATTGGGCAAGGTGATGATGCTGGAACTTTTGTTTGGTGCCGTTCCAATGAGATTTATGAAGACGACTGCCTGAAGAAAACATGCAAATTTCCACAGTCATTGATGATATGGGGCTGCATGTCAGGTAAAGGCACTGGGGAGATGGCTGTCATTACATCTTCAATAAATGCACAAGTTTACGTTGACATTTTGGACACTTTTCTTATCCCATCAACTGAAAGGGCGTTTGGGGATGATGAAATCATTTTTCAGGATGCAAAAACTGTGAAAACATTCCTTGAAGAAAGACACACAAGGTCAATGTCATGGCCTGCAAACAGTCCGGATCTCAATCCAATTGAAAATCTGTGGTGGAAGTTGAAGAAAATGGTCCAACCTGCAAAGCTGATCTGGCAAAAGCAATCAGAGAAAGTTGGAGCCAGATTGATGAAGAGTACTGTTTGTCACTCATTAAGTCCATGCCTCTGAGACTGCCAGCTGTTGTAAAAGCCAGAGGTGGTGCAACAAAGTACTAGTGGTGTGTTGAAGTATTCTTTTGTTGTTGTTTTTTTCATGATTCCATAATTTTTTCCTCAGAATTGAGTGATTCCATAATTTTTTCCCTCTGATTGGTCTAAAAAAGTAACTGTTACTGACTACCACATCTTTTGTTCTTGATTTCTTTTAGTGTTTCTTAAAGCCAGAAAGTTGCCATTTGAAATGACTTTAGTTTTGTGTCATGTCTGTGATCAGCTTTTTTTCTACAAGTTTAAACAACTGAATGAACATCCTCCGAGACTGGTGATTCCATCGTTTTTGCCAGGGGTTGTATTAGAGGCATTGTCTGAGATGACTTTGAAAAGGGGGGACTTTGAAAGGGGCGGGGTAAGGAAGGCACAAGTGAGAAGGGCTAGCCAGACATGCTCATCCGTTTTTGCTGCCACATTATGAATAAAAGCTTGTCTGAAGCAAGAGGAAAGTTTCCTTCCTTCCTGAAGAGCTATTCTCTATTTTCCTTCCGACACGTATGACACGTGATATTACGACTTTTTTTCTGAAATTTACGACTCGCAATATTACGACCTTTTTTTCTCGTAAATTTATGACTTTATTCTTGAAATCTCAGGGTTTGTTTGTTTTTCAATGTGTCCTGTACTTTGTCATACATACAAACACCAGCTGCTGTGTAAGAATGCCCCCTAGTGGACCATGACATCATTGCTTTTGGGTTCCTTGTTGAAAGGTGAAATATTTTGGACTAAGTTGTCCTCACCTGTGGCGGCAGCTGCCTTGGTCCCCTCCTCTGTGACCTCGATGGTGACATCGTGGAAGGCGTCCGACACGTAGAGACTCTCCTCCGCTGCACAGACACGAGGACAATATAAGTCCGAGCCCCTGCTGGACCTGCGGCAGTGTGCTGCCGCACTGACCTGATATCCCGGAGAAGTCCGCGGCTGTCGGGCTGAAGACGTCGCTGATGCCCATGACAGGAAGTGTCGACCTCAAGTTGAACTTATTATGCACCTTGAACCTGGACATGCAAACATCACGATGGTCTGAAATTCTAAAATCATCTCTGAGAAGGACAAGCATGATGGGAACCTGGGCAGGAAGACGTCCATCTTGGTCCTGCGCAGGCCGACGTCCCAGGAGGCCATGTGGCGAACGCTCAGTTGCGCCTCCAGCGAGGACAGCGGCGTTTTTCTCTCGGACGGCAGGACCACCTGAAGGCTCAGAGAACGACCCAGGTAGGGCAGCTCCAAGACGGTGTACCTCTGCTCTGATGTGGTCCTGAACTGCCCTGATGGGGACATTCGGGCTGCTTCACTTCTTTTTACACTTGTATGACACTAAAAACATCACCTGTGCTCTTAATAAAACTTATGGTGGCCACAGTTTGACCCTGGAACAGACTTCTTGTGTAATACCTCGTGGTCTCGGTTTGTCTTACCAAAGCTGACCTCGGTAGTCTGGTACATCATGGGCACTTTGACGGGGGTCCCATCCGAGAGGATGAAGGGCAGGTTCTGAGTGTTGCTGAAGTGGAACTGCTTCTGCCACACGCCCCTGAAGGCCACCGTGTTGACCAGCGCCATCTGCAGGCCATGACCCCACCATGCCACCGCCTCCGCCCCCTGCTGGGCCTCACCTGAGCCCGACATCTCCCCGCTGCTGCTTCCCGATTGGAGGGGCCATGCCTCGACTGGATGGGGGTGGGGTAAGTAAGGTGGAGGAAAGTCAGGCAGCATCGTTGGTGACCATGACGACATTTTAAACAGCATCGAATGAAATCCAATCGGAAAATGTATAGTTGTCCAGCAGAGGGCGCTCTTGATGACCTGTCTTTTTAACTTACTGGGAAAACTTAAACTTGATTAAAATAGGACTATTTTATTCTGATATGATATTGGTTCTGTCATGTCAGCCATACTAGTTACACATTTGATGAAATATTCATTTAAAAGCCTTCACATTGGTCACCATTACCTGTCTAAAATGATCACAGGACTTTAATTAAACGGTGCAAAAGGTGTCGTTTGGGCAGATGCTGACCGCTCATGATGCTTTAAATGCAGTTATGACATCGGGAAGGTTGCGCACGCAGAGCTAGATGAACTTGCAGGAGGCTGACCATTCATGATGCTTCAAATACAGCTACTCCCATCTGTGGGACCATGTGGTAGTTCCTGAACGAGTATATTGCACAACACAGCTGTTGCAACAGAACCAATGTTGTAATAGCGGTAAGGGCCAGCATTAATAGAGAGTGTGGTACGCACGACTTTCACACTGACAGCCTCGTAAGCAACAACAGAGTGAAGCAAAGCTGCCGGATCGCTGAGATGGCTTACCATGACCGTGTCCGCGACCGGGCTGACTGAAGTTCCCTCGTACCACGCTGGCGTCGGCCCAGGCGGCGGCGTTCTGCGTGAAGCCGTCCACAAGTTTGACGCCGCTCTGCACCAGCAAGACGCACGTCTTCCGCAGCCACGCCGCCGCCCGACTGCTGTTGTTGCTCGTCTCGGCCTGCGACTGCAGCAGCAGCTCTCGAACCTGCGCATCTGCGGGCCACACACAGTTACAGTAGCAGGATTAGACACCCCTACACAATCATGGTGTATACAGTTTGGTGCAAATCTGGACAGAAATGTGGACGGAGGCATTATTTTCCTTTTTTGCTGCTTAGCAGTCCCCCCTGCATCATCCTGATTGTTATTCCTAACCTGCTGACACAAACACAAAGCAACTCATCTGCTCCTCTGGCAGTTTTTCACTTTGGGTGTATTTTTGCAGATGAAATTACAATGGAATCTCCCAGGAATAAAAAATGGTACATTCCTGTCATCTTGTCATGCTCCTGAACCAGAAAGTAGGCTGCTAACTAACTTAGTAATTCAATGAGGCCCAAACCATTTTTTTACACTTTTTGCGTATGTTTGCATTTTCATTGTAATTTCTATTGAGCTAAGACCAAACCATTCCTCCCACCCTGAAGTCCAAAAATGGTACAGTCCTGTCATCTCACATCCTCCAGCAACCAGGAAGTATCCTGCGACCTAAAGCGTTGACGATCCAGGATTTTTATTTTTTTTTCAATTCACTTGATCTTTTTGCCAATTCAGCGACGAAACAACCATTTCCTCCATCCTTGAATCAAAAATGGTACGGTCCTGCCATCTCACGTCATCCTCCAGGAACCAGGAAGTAGCCTGCTAGCTGAATAAAAGTAATTAAAATGCAGCGTCCTGTCATTTTTCCACTTTTTAAAGAATTTTTGCTGATTGAGCTGTGATGGAACAGTTCACCCCACCCCCGAATCAAAAATGGAACAGTCCTGTTAGCTTACGCCCTCCATTTTTTTTTAGAGAAATGTTTTTTCTCTTTCTGCCAAATGAGATACAAAAGAACCATTCCCTCCATCTCTGAATCTAAGTTGGTATGGTCCTGCTATCTACGTCATCCATGAACAAGGAAGTAGGCTGCTAGCTAATTAAATGCAGCCTTCTGTCATTTTTCCACTTTTTTTTGCTGATTGAGCTACGATGGAATAGCTCACCCCACCCCTGGATCAAAAATGAAATGGTCCTGTTATGTTATGTTCTCCTCTGTGAACCAGGAAGTGACTTGCTTACTAAAACAGCGTGCTCTGTGATTTTTGCACTTTTCTTAGAGAAATGTGTTTTCTCTTTCCGCCAGTTGAGCTTCAATAAAATAGTTCCAGTGACCCCTGAACCAGGAAGTGACCAGTTAGCATGAAGAAACAACACAGCCCTTGTAGCTGCGATGCTCTTCATGAAAACCTGGAAAAACTGGTGTTCAAGAACGTCATGAGCAACCCACATGTCCATCCCGGCCATATGTCATGTGACATCACATCCACCAATTGGCTGCCCTCGTCTGTTTGTAATTAAACGTGGCGACCCCTCGACCCGGCGGCCTCCAAGCAAGCAGTGTGTAATGAGATTAGCGCTGCAGCGCATGGAGGCAGGTATTACGGCTCCAGACACCCAGCGGCCACAACAGCGCCGCTCCACGCCACCTGGTACCAACGGCACCGCCTCTGCGCTCCGTACCGTTCACGTTGTAGCCCAGGCTGCCCTCCAGTTGGGCCAGCGTGGCTCCCTTGGCGCCCAGCTGCAGCAGGCCCAGCGAGGCGGCCACGCCGGCCGGGGACACAACCAGGTTGCCGTCAGGCCGGCCGTCAATGAGTGCGCCGTACAAGCTGATGGCGAAGCTGCCGTGGAGGTGCCTCATAGCAGCCTGCGGGCTGCTGGTGGGGCAGCTTGGAGACGCCAGGCTGAGCAACAACAAGATGGAGGACGCTGGGAGGCGACACATGTCCTCAGGAGGGGTCAGAGACTGATGGTCCAATGGTCAACCTTGTGGAAAAAGACAGGAAATGCAGACGGCTAGATGCTTTCTTTTTGAAAACAGTGCAAAAGTATTAGTCCAACACTATTTTACACTTTTGTTTACACATTTAGGTTGGCGCTTCCTGCAGGTTTACATTGTTGTGTTTGTGTTTCCATTGTTAGCGTACAAATAATAAACGTTAACTTTGCCATGCACACCCGAGGAACGGGTTCAAGGTACATACAGGTAGGTTGCGTCACACTGAATATTCAAACCAGTTTTGTAGTAATTATATCATACAAAATAATACAATAATAATTGTTTTGAATGCTTTCTTCTGTAGATTTGATTTAAAGTGTGCATACGTCTTAATAGCGTCACTAAAACACCAAATCTAATCATCCAAATATATATTATCACAATATATATGATCTATATGTATTATCTACTAATATTTAGCCTGTCTCTGTTATAAGTACAGCTAAAACAAATACTTGCTAGGCATTTGTACAAATCTTTAAAAATATATGTGTGAAGCCTAAAAGATATTACGAATTAATAAAATAAAAAAATTTATTAATCATTTCAATTAAAATATTAATTTCATAAATAATAATCATTAATGGTAAATATAATTAATAACTATTAATAAACAATAAGAAATGCATAATATTTTTTTTTAATCTTTTCTATCATATATGAATACAGTATATATTATACCTTACATTATTATCATCATGGTTGCTGTATTTACAGTATATGATATGATTTAGATGATAATAGAACCGGTTCTCCGTAGGATGAGGAGCCTTTTTTAATAATACCAATAATACTGCTAGCACTTCTGCTAATTACATGAATCATGCAACACAGCCAAGCATTTTGCAATCCATTAAGACGACATTGCGGGAAAACACATCAAAGAACATCAAAGCGCAGGAGATGAAGGCATCATGCATCACGGTCGGGGAGTGATGATGAGAGTACCTGATGATGTCACTTGTCTCATCCGGTCATCGGCGCCCTGCCGTCTGCTGGTCCAAGGAGCTCGTCCTCCACTGAGGAGGCCCTGCGGTCATGAGACGCGTTTAAAGGGGAACACCGCAGGAACACGTTGGCGGTCTCTGGCGGCGACGTCCGTGCCACCCGCCCGGGACCAGGAGCCAGGCGGGGGGCGGGAAGGCATGCTGCACGACCCCCTCCCCCCATCCTGCAAATCCCAAACATAGCAAGTAGAAATTAATGGTGTATTTTTGGTAATGTTAGTTATTGGTGATGCATACATACAGTATATGTATATACAGTACGTACTGTATATACAGTAGACACTGTATATATACTGTATGCTGGCTGCACAATCAGTCCAGGGTTACCCCGCTTCTTGTTCGAAGTCAGCTGGGATAAACTCCAGCATACCCCTGTGACCCCAGTGAGGACAAGCGGCATAGAAGATGGATGGACGGATGTTGGCTGCACTGCTCCTAGTAAGTGTATGTGTATGTTGGATTGTTATTGTCCAATCAGATTTCAGCTTCTATGTGTCAATCTAATCTTCCCAGGGCCTTCAGAATCCTGAGTGCTGGCCCATGCCTCGTAAATATGATTAGCAATGGGGCTGTTTTTTGTTTTTTTAACCAGATTTCAGATTCACCTCACGAGGCCAGCTAGCAGGCGTACGGTGACATCAGCATTTGTCCATTGTCTGGTGTAATAAACACATCTGCATCATATTAAAAGTCAAACTGTCACACTGATATTTGATGCTGGTGTACCAATACCAACTATACGAGATAATGATACAGTACATCACAATATCAATATTGTGTACCACCCCTAATAGATGGGAATTGTATAGAAAATCACTATGATATTATTGTGATATTTTTTTTATATCAATAGTATCACAATACAATGATTGCATAACAATACAGTACATCACAGTATCCACCCCTAAGAAATAGACAGTGCAACAAAAACAGCAAGCAACAGGAGGCGGAGCCAAAAATATTTACCAGGAAGTGAAAGGGGAACTTCCTGTTAAGACAACTTGTAGATTTTGTCAAGCATTCCGCGTGAATTAAAGTTGATCTAAACTTTGATCTGAAGTTGTTTGTGATGTCCTATTTACTTCCTGTTTGAACCCAAGCCCCCCTCCACCCACTCACTCCTGGGGCCTTCAGGCAAGGATTAGAGGTGACTCCTAGTGTGTGTGTGCGTGTGTAGGGCGGGAGCGTCAGCGCTGTGAGCCGGTGTCGCCAGAGCGATCTGCCAGGTACGCCTGTGGGGATTAGAACCACTGGAGCTGCTCCACGCGGCCACCGCCGCCTCGTAGCGCAGATGCGAGTGAGGCGGGAAAGGAGCATGGGAACAAGGACGGGAGCCACAAATCCCAAACATGGCCGCAATTTGGGGGAAATGTTGCTTGTAACTACTGCAAATACTTAAACGTCCCGTTTCCACAGCGCAGTATTTACTCGTCTTAGAATGGTTTTACTTTCCTGTTAGAGATGTGGTAGTCATGAACGAGATGTTCAGAATTAGTGAGTTATTCACCCCTGCTGCTGCTAGCCACCCCCGCTAACTGTTCGGGGATATAAATCGAGAGGGATGTGCACGTGCACCGAGACGAGTCACTCGAGTGGAAGGAGTGGCCGATTCACATGAGTTTTTGCGCATTCGCTCTGTGTGAAACAAATACCCGACACGCCTCAGTGAGTAAACCATGAGAATTCGAGTCAGTTGAAGGAATCGAGTTTCCCATCTCTATTTTCTACTGACAAAAGCAGGTACTTTTGTAGTAGCCTTGCATTTATTTGATGTATTTGATAATTACCGTAACATAAAGGCTGGATTAACTTTTTTTTGAAGAAAGAAATTAGATAAGTACAGAAAAAATGTTGGGTTTAAAATAATAACAATAATAATTTAGACAAAAAAAGGATTAAAAATAATGTGTTTTATTTCATAAAGTCACTGATATTCTATCAGAAATAGTGAATAAACCCAAACAAAGAGCGAGCCGAGTGGATACCACATTGATGACGCAAACAACTGTTTTGCTGTCTTCGTACGTCATCAGTACGCGACAAAACAATTATTGACACCAGAAGCGAACAATAATCTGCTCTTTTTCTTTCGTGGTTTCTTTTAAATCCCACCAGCATGGCCCCACATAAGACCATCCCCTGGTCCGTGAGCGAGGTAACACAGTTCCTCATGTTGGTGTCGGACGAGAAGATCCAACTGGAGCTGGACGGAACCAGGAACGAGAAAGTCTACCGAGAACTTGCCCAGCAAATGGCTTCTTATGGCTACGAGAGAACTTTCCGGCAGTGCAGAGAGAAGTTGAAGAAGATGAAGAGCGACTACAGAGCCATCAAGGAGAACATCTCCAACAGGAAGGGCTGGAGATGGTTCCCTCACATGGACGCCATCTACGGCCACAGGGACGCCAGAAGAGCCAGGGACGATGGAGGTTTCCTGGAAGTCGTCATTGAGGACGGTGAACTGGAACTGTTGTCAATTTGCTTTTTAAAAACAGTCTTGAATCACTTATTTATTATTTTACTCTTTTTAGCCTCCCTTCGCTGCTTTATACGAGATCAGTATCATTATAAACTACTTCATATACTCTACATTTACAGATAATAGGATCTTTGACTAGCGTTTTTGGCAGTAGGTTCTTAAAAACAGCACGGTGGTCCTGTCATATGTAGAGGATCTTTGACTAGCGTATTTGGCAGTAGGTCCTGCCACATATACTGCTCAAATTAGAGGAACACTTCAAAAACACATCAGATCTAAACTGGGGAAAAATGATGTTGAATATGTTTCCTGATAATAAGTGGGTGATGTATTAGTAACAAAATGATGCCACATCATTTGATAGAAATGAAAATGATCACCCTATAGAGGGGGGAAATCAAAGACACTCCAAAAATAAAAGTGAAAAAATGATGCAGCACACTGGTCCATTTAGCTAAAATGTCATTGTAGCAACTCAAAATGATTCTCAGTAGTTTGCGTGGCCCCCACGTGCTTGTACGCATGCCTGACAACGTGGGGGCATGCTCCTAATGAGACTACGGATGGTGTCCTGGGGGATCTCCTCCCAGATCTGGACCAGGGCATCAATGAGCTCCTGGACAGTCTGAGGAGCAACCTGGAGGCGCCGGATGGACCTAAACATAATGTCCCAGAGGTGTTCTATTGGGTTTAGGTCAGGTGAACGTGGGGGCCAGTCCATGGTATCAATTCCTTCATCCTCCAGGAACTACCTGCATACACTAGCCACATGAGGTCGGGCATTGTCGTGGACCAGGAGGAACCCAGGTCCCACTGCACCAGCGTAGGTTCTGCCAACGGGTCCAAGGATTTCATCCCGGTACCTAATAGCAGTCAGGGTGCCGTTATCTAACCTGTAGAGGTCTGTGCGTCCTTCCAGGGATATGCCTCCCCAGACCATCACTGACCCACCACCAAAGCGGTCATGCTGAATGATGTTGCGGGCAGCATAACGTTCTCCACGGCATCTCCAGACCCTTTCACGTCTGTCGCGTGTGCTCAGGTTGAACTGGCTCTCATCAGGGAAGAGCACAGGGCACCAGTGGTGTAGTTGCCAATTCTGGTGGTCTATGGCAAATGCCAATGGAGCTCTACAGTGCTGGGCAGTGAGCACAGGGCCCACTACAGGACGTCGGGCCCTCGGGCCACCCTCATGGAGCCTGTTTCTGATTGTTTGGTCAGAAACATTCACACCAGTGGCCTGCTGGAGGTCATTTTGTGGGGCTCTGGCAGTGCTCATCCTGTTCCTCCTTGCACCTTCTACGGCCCTGTCCAGCTCTCCTGGAGTAACTACCTGTCTCCTGGAATCTCCTCCATGTGTCCAGGTACCGCAGTGATGCCCTGGTCCAGATCTGGGAGGAGATCCCCCAGGACACCATCCGTAGTCTCATTAGGAGCATGCCCCCACGTTGTCAGGCATGCGTACAAGCACGTGGGGGCCACACAAACTACTGAGAATCATTTTGAGTTGCTACAATGACATTTTAGCAAAATGGACCAGTGTGCTGCATCATTTTTTCACTTTCATTTTTGGGGTGTCTTTGATTTCCCCCCTCTATAGGGTGATCATTTTCATTTCTATCAAATGATGTGGCATCATTTTGTTACTAATACATCACCCACTTATTATCAGGAAACATATTCAAGATCATTTTCCCCCCAGTTTAGATCTGATGTGTTTTCCAAGTGTTCCTTTAATTTTTTTGAGCAGTGTATAAAAGATCTTGGACGAGCGTTTTTGGCAGTAGGTTCTTGAAAACAGGAGATTTCTCCGTTGATTTAGAGCAGGGGTCACCAACGTGGTGCCCGCGGGTACCAGGTAGCCCCCCACGACCACATGAGGCGTCCGCAGGCCTGCTTTTCATTCAGTTTTTCAGTTAATAATGTGAGAACACTAGAAAGAAAAGTGTTCTGAAACATAAAATGTGAGTTGTTGAGTTGAGTTATTAAGATTTAGGACTGAGCAAAGAGTTCAGTGTCATTGTTTGATACTGAAGTTGATTGTCCACACAGCGTAAACACTCTTGTCCTTCATGTCTTCAAGACTTGAGTCCGACGTTGGTGGAGGCGCCTAGCCCCAAAAGCGTCTCCGCCCCGCCGCCAGAAGCCACGCCCACACCATCGCAGCCGTCCGAGGTGGAGTCTGAGGAGGAAGATAACGTCAGCATGGTGGCGCAGTCCACGCCCAAACGCAGTACGTTTTACAATTACACTAAGTCCCCAACTTACGAACACAATTGGTTCCAGACGACCGTTCTAAAGTGGAATTGTTCTTAAGTAGGGGAAAAGGTAATATTAGCAATGATATAGGTACTACATGTACGTGTATACATATACAGTACATGTGTATGTATGTAAATATGAGTTTGGATGCAGTAGTAATATTAAACCAGGATCATTAATGAAAAAAACAATAATAAAAGTGATATAATAATACGTAATGATAAATGTTATTTACCTTTTGAGGAGTGGTCGAGCATACGTCGTTGTGGAGGAGGAGGAGTTATTGAAAAAAAGGACAAATGGTGGTGGTTAGACTCTTCTAAAAGAGGTAGTGTTCTGTGGGTGGTGTAGAATTAAGCAGGCCTATTAACTCTTCATAAGCTGTGCCGGGTTGCATGTACAGCTCACTGATCTAAAAAAAAGACTGGATCGAGCTTCTATTGTTTTATTTTTGAAGCCAATGGCGGCCATCTTGGTGAGACCACTTTGCTGTGAGACAACAGTATGGCAACGCACTGGTAAAACTTTTCAAAGTAAGAACTTTTCAAAGCAAAGCCGTTCAAGTAGTGGCACATATATCAGGTCAAAAAAAGGTGCCAAGTAAAAGTACTTACGAGTGGAAGGTTCTTGGGAAGTGCTTTTTAAGTTGTGTTTCTTCATCCTCGCTTCCTTCACTGGCACTCCTGATGTTTTTGATGATTTTTCACTAATTCTGCGTTCGTATACCAGCACAATCACAAAGCTGTGGCGCGTAAGGTGGTCTCGCCAAGATGGCGGCGATCGAAAAAATCTGGCTTCAAATTTTGGCGCGTGAAAACAATAGGTTGCTCGATCCAGTCTTTTTTTTAGATCAGTGGTACAGCTAAAATTTTGCTTTTCTTCATGTCTCCTCCCACTGGTCTTCATCGCCTGTTGGTCCCATTAGCAGTGTCACAGTGCCCTCTACTGGTCAACCATGTGAAATATGGACTTAAATATAAATAATTATGGGTTATAAGGCAAAACACATGAAAAAATAGACCAGTCAGCTTGTGTTCGTATCTACGAGTGTTCGCATGTCGGATGTTCGTTAGTAGGGGACTTAGTGTACAGCCTTTTGTCTCCCATTTATTTGCATTGTTGTCGGTTAAAAAAACAAGTTCTCTGATTTAATAGGACGGAAAGGCACACGCGAGTCTGAGCTAGTGGCCGTCCTCCGCCAGATCCACTCTGCCGACCTGAGGCACCATCAGGTGGAGGAGGCGCAGCAGGAGCGCGTCATCCGCCTGCAGGAGCTGCAGTTCCAGCAGCGGTCTGAACACTTCCAGCTTGCCTTGGAGGAGATGCGCCTGGCCAGAGAGATGGAGGAGTCTCTGAGGAGGGAGCAACTGGCGGCCACCAATGCATTCAATCAGGCTTTTTTAGGCATGGTCGGCAAGCTGGTGGAACGTTCCAGTCAGCAGTGATGTGCTACGGACACACTTTTTTGGGGTCTTTTTATCTGCACAGTGACACAGACACTTAATTTTTTATTTATAAGAAGATGCTAGGTGGAAGAACACTCCTTGATTGACAGCTGATCAGGTCCTGAAAGGAGAAGATGGATGAAAGGATGGTTGAGGGAATGCAATTCAGAAAACAAACACAAGAGGGCAGCATCGGACTGTACAGACAATACTGTTTTGGCTGACTGGGGTGTCCTGGGGTGTTGGCCTGATTGGTTCTGAAAAGTAGAGCAAAAAGTTACAATTTAAAGAGAAAAAGCTGAAATGATGAGACTAATAACTAATAATAGCAAAGCTTTGTCTTTATTTTACATCCCCCCCCCAAAGTGCACCGTACCTATACCCCATATGCTCTGGGAAAAGTTTGGACACCCCTGCGCTGTGAAGGCAACGCTGATTTTCATTCATTACTTGAGTTAACCTTTATTGGTCCTTCGCTGGCCTTTTATTCATGTTTTTTTCATTCCGTATGCAATCCCATGAGAGCCAATACAATACAAAAATTCTGCCTTGACAAAGATGATAATGTTAACAGAAAGTTATTAATCCAACCATATGTTTATTATTGTGCTTGTTTCCAATGTTTTGTCACACACGTAGCAAGATAAGGTCCCGTCAATCAAAAGTAAAAAAGCAAACATTATCTTTGTCATGGCAGCATTTTTACTATTGGCTGGGATTAGATTGTGTACCTAATGAAATGACCAGTGAGTGTTCAGTGAATGTGTGTTATTTCACCACATCTTTATGTTTATCCCTTAGGCCAAAGTTGTTGTTTTTTAAAGTAAACGAATGGAAAGAAATCAAACTTTTAAACATGTAAAGCAGTTCGTATACAAGTGAGTTTACGCTTGGAAAAAAAGCAACATGCACAAATACGCTAGATATGATGTGTCCACCAGGGGGCGGCACAGAGCAAAGTGAAGGTGAGTCCACCAGAGGGCAGCAGAGAACAAAGGCGCGCATCAAATGTAGAATTCCTGGTCGTCCTCATCATCATCCTGTGTACATTTCTCTGCAGGTGTTTGGTGGTCCTCATCGTTGTTCGTGGAGTCGTCACTGAGGGGCTGACACACTGTCGGAGAGTCCTTCGTCCCGGCAGAGACATGTGTCCGTCCAAATGTGGCCACCTTCAGGTTATTCTCAGCAATGTGTTCCGGTGGCGCCGGTGGAGGCCGTGAAGCCTCGAGGGCAGTTTGGACGTACGCAGACACCACAGTGAGGTCCACGCCGCCCGCTTGGACTTTATTCCCCGTGTCCACGTCCGTCTCCTCGGCACCGAAGAGAGCGTCCACGTTGAGCCGGAAGGGCGGGATGAGGGAGGAGCACCTCTGCTGACGGGGGCTAGCTGGAGAGGGGCCCGGCGAGGAGCAGGTGGAGCTGGACGAGCCCAGGTTGGGCAGAGAGAAGAGGGAGTTGGAGCGCTGGCCCCTCCCCCTGGACGGGTGGCACCAGTCGCGCCAGAACCACTCCCCGCCCCCCTCGTCTTCCTCACAGCAGAGCGGGAGAGAGCACACCGACACCTGGTGATGGTGGACTCTGGGACGGGATGTGCTCCTATGATGATGACGATGTCGGTGGCTCCTGTAGGAGGCGGAGCTCCAGGTAAAAGCGGGCTGAGCCAAGGAAGAGTCAGCAATGTGGGTGGGATCATGTCTGAGTTTGAAGTGGACGCCTTGGACCTGGCAAAGAAAGATTAGCAAGTTACTGGAGCAGAGACCCACAGCAAGGCCACACAATTCCAATCTGGATCAGCACCACATTGGACGGGTGTGTGAACGCTTTAAAGAAACTCAGACCACTTTCACTTAAAGGTGCTATTCCTCCTTGGCTCCAAATGACACTCTTTCCACCCCAAAATATAAAGCATCACCACTGGCGATCACAGGGGTGGCCAAAGTGCGGCCTGGGGGCCAGTTGTGGCCTGCAGCTGTTTTTTTACTGGCCCCCCTGCACATTTCAAACTAAAGAAAAGAACCACAAAAATCAAAAAAGAGAAACAAATTTGAATTCTAACAAGACAAAGTCTTAGAATAACGTATTATCTGGAAAAACAACATCATTTTAGTCGTATAAAGTTAAAGCAATATTCAAGAAAAAAGCAAAACAGCAAGTAAAGTCATTTTTGTAAAGGAAAAAATTACATTATGAGAACAAAGTCAAAATAGTAAGAAAAAAATATTTTAACAATAAAAAAGTTGCAGTTTTACAAGAATACATTTGTAATATTTAGAGGAAAACGTAAAAACACTTTAGTGGCTCCTAAGCCGCTTATCCTCATTCGGGTTGTGAGGGTATGCTGGAGCCTACGCCAGCTGCCTTTGGGCGACAGGCAGGGTACACCTGGACCATGCTAACCACTTGGCCACCGTGCGGCCCCCAACTCGTAACATTACGAGGAAAAATAATGTCATTTTAGTAGCACAGAGTTGAAATATTAAAGACAAAATACGTTATTTTGTCGGAATATCATGAGGAAAAAACAAAATGAAGTTGTCATTTTTGGAAAATTAGGTTGGGGAAAAAGTTTGAATATTATGGGAATAAGTCATAATATTACAAGAAGAAAGTTGAAAAAAAAACAGTAAAAATGGTGGGAAAAGAGCACTGAAGTTCATACCAATAATTTGCTGTTTCCACGTATTTCACAAAGCTGCATTCTCCATTGTGCCAATAGGCACCAGCCCGTCGTGTGCATGTACATAACCCACATAACCCCGCTGTCTCAATCTTCCTGATTTCTTCTTGTTTTTCGTCACACTGAAATGTTTGAGATCATCAAACAAATGTAAATATTAGTCAATGACAACACAACAACACAACATGCACTTTTGACATGGTTTTTTATTAAGTACCTACATGGCACTGTGTGGAAAAGGTCATTGCCCCCACCTGTTAAAACATAACTTAACTGAGATGAATGGAGATCTATCAGTGTGGGAAAGGTTATAAAGCCATTTCTAAAGCTCTGGGACTCCAGCAAACCACAGTGAGAGCCATTACCCACAAATGGCCAAAACATAGAACAGTAGTAAACCTTCCCAGGAGTGGCCGGCCAACCAAAATGACCCCAAGAGCGCAGCAGCGACTCATCCGAGAGGTCACAAAAGACCCCTCGGTTAAGGTCAGTGTTCATGACTCCACCCGATGCAGATTGATTGCAGTTGTTGCTGCTAAGGATGACCCAAGCAGTTGTCTCTCCCTAAATAATAAAGAGTTTCATGTAAAAAGTGCTTGTTGTGTAGTCATTGACTAATATTTACATTTGATGATCTCAAACATTGAAGTGGGACAAACATGCACAAAAATGAGAAATCACTTTTTCACACCACTGTAGACATGTTCAAGAAAATGCACGGGTGGCTCATTGCTCCTTTCCCAAACAATTAAAGAGATGGGGTGTCCAAAGTGCGGCGCGGACGACATTTATGGGCAGCGGCTGTTTTTTGAAAAAATGGTTTTATTGGCCCTGTGCACTTTCTAAAAATGAAAGTAAACCGCAAAAAAAAAAACCCAACAGCAGTAGTTTTACACGAATAAAGATGAAATGTTAAGAGGATGAAGTCATAATATTAAAAGAAAAAATAGCATAAAACTGAAAACTTGAAGGAAAAAAAAGGCATCATATGAGACGCAAACAAAACAATGAAGAACGCTGCATTTTTTTTTGCAAAATTAGGTTGGGAACAGTTACTACTTTATAATGAAGTCCAACTACTATACAGTAACAATACAGTAAAGTCAGAATATTAGGAGAAGAAATGTACAAGTTGAAATATTTGTAAAAATACAAGAAAACAAGTGTCATGTAAGGACAAAAAGTTGAAACTAGTCATACGTGCTCTGTCACCGAAAACACACGGCTGAGATAAAGGCTGTTTCTTTCTTGACTGTAAATCTAAAGTAATGTACACGTTATCATCACGGTGAGATGAAACATACTTGGAAAGATAATACACGAGGTCCCCAACTTACGAACACAATTGGTTCCAGACGACCGTTCTTAAGTGGAATCGTTCTTAAGTAGGGAAAAGGTAATATTACCAATGATATATGTAGGTACTACATGTACGTGTATACATATACAGTATATGTGTATGTATGGAAATATGAGTTTGGATGCAGTAGTAATATTAAACCAGGATAATTGATGGAAAAAACAATATTAAAAGTGATATAATAATACGTAATGATAAATGTTATTTACCTTTGAAGAGGAGTGGTCGAGCATACGTCGTTGTGGAGGAGGAGGAGTTATTGAAAAAGAACAAATGGTGGTGGTTAGACTCTTCTAAAAGAGGTAGTGTTCTGTGGGTGGTGTAGAATTAATCAGGCCTATTAACTCTTCATAAACTTTAATCACACGCTCTGTCCGGGTTGTATCATAAAGCTACAAAGGAGCTAATAGCTAACAGTGTCACAGTGCCCTCTACTGGTCAAGCATGTACAGTAGCAGTATAAATACTAATTGAGCGACTACAAAATAATAATAATAATAGTAAAATAAAATAAAGTAAAATAAAATATAGACCAGTCGGCTTGTGTTCGTATCCGCGAGTGTTCGCTAGTTGGGGACGAGTGTATTTTCGAGTGTATTTATGTGGGTGCATTATAGTGGGTACAGGAACACCACCTCCACTGAGCACACACACACACACACACACACACACACACATTGTTTAGGAGTCCCAGCAACATCTGGAGAAGTCATCATGGGTGGATCACACGTCCAAGTAGAGAAGTCTCGACTACACGTGGTGGTCTCCAACACTTGTTCTGCACATGAAAGGCGGCCACAAGTCAGGTTGCAGTGTTCCCTGCAGGACCACAATCTACCTGTGGCACCGGGTTGTGCACTTGATGATGTAAAACTCCACCAAGAATCTGGATTTTCAAAAACTACAAGTCAGTGTTTGCGGGTGTAAACGGGTAAAATGGAGCTTCTTCTGGTTTGTGTCCTAAAAATGTGTGATATTTGACTTTGTTGAGTGGCAGACGCGCATGTTAAAAACAACATTCCTGATGTTTCCTGGGTTCTACGTGAGCCTGCTTTTGACGTTGCGTCCAACGAGATCAATGCGCTGAGTGGTTCAAAGCGTGGACACCAAAGAGCAGCTTGTCACGGAACATTAGCACCTTGTTTCCCTCCAATCCCACTAATGGACGGCTGATTAATCCCAATTGGACTTTCCAAACTAATCTGCTGCCACCTGGACCCAGATCCCATCTGAAATCGCATGGGACAAGGGACTTTTCAGGATAAATACGCCGCTTAAGTCCAAAGTTGAACAATATGTGGCACTTTTTCTGAAGACTTTTTGCAGCAGTCCTTGGATGAGCGTCAACAAAGGGTGCCGAGAGAAGAAGAAGACCACAGGCAGGGTGACACGTAGAGTAAGCAGACTTGCATTCAAAGCCGTAAGACTCCGGCGTCACCGTACGCTAACTCTCTTGACAGCTTAGTTACATATTTATACAGTGTTTCACTTCTTTTTACACTTGTAAGACATTTCGAAATGTTAAAATGCGGCTTAAGTTACTGCCTATACACCTAAATAAGCTTTTATGATGGCCACAGTTTGACCCTGGAACAGATTATTTCTACTTCCCTCTTGTTTTGTTTTTAGGTTTCACTATTATGCACTGCTGCACTTCTTTTTACACTTGTAAGACACTTAAGAATGTTCAAATGTGACCTAAAACAATAAGGGCCACAGTGTGACCCTGGAACAGATGATTTCTATTTCCCTTTTGTGCGTTTTTCCATTAAACTGTGCTTCACTTCTTTTTACACTTGTAAGACACTTAAGAATGTTCAAATGTGACTGACAACATTTCATTCAAGACCTTCTCACCTGAAGGAGGATTTTATTACCATCGTAGTCTTCCGTCTGCCAGCGAACGTCACTGATTGGACTGCACGGGTTGGGGAGGAGGGGCACCAGCGCCCCCACGTCTCGCACCCTGACCTCCATTACAGCCGAGTCCAGAGCCGCCGGCCTTTGACCTCTGGGGAGCCTCTTGAAGGACAGCTGGATTTCCATGTCCGGGTTGGAGTAGACCACCAGGAAGCAGAAGTCCTGCTTCTTCTGGGCCAGCCGGCGCTGAAGCAGCAGCTTGTAGAGCCGCACTGTGTCGGCGTAGTTGTCATGGCAACAGTACAGGGTGAAGCGCACAATCTCCTTGCCGTAGTGCACCTGCCGCACTGCCCACAGCGGCGTGCCGGGCGCTAAGGTGAAGAAGTCCTGAGTGCTCGGCGCCAGCGGGAGCATCCTCCGCCCGCCGCTCACCTCCTCGCTGTGATGGTGGCGCCAGGGGGGCCGCCTGAGAGAGCGGTGCGGCTCCTCGCCGCCGCAGCCCTCCTGTAGGAACAAAATGACCGCCAGGGCCGGCTGGGGGGCGCCCGCCTGGACGCCGCTGTGATGCCGTTTGGGTCGGGGGTGCCGGGAGAAGCCGGCCCGCTCTGAGACCTTGAAGAGCTGCAGCTCAGGGTGGACCCATGCCAGGATGCCATCTGCTGCCCGCTGCAGGAAGAGACCCTCGCCGGGATCGGCAATCAGGTGGACGCTGACCAGGAAGGGGTCCTGGAGCTCGCCCATGGACACGTCACCTCCACGGACAAGAGACAAGACAGTTAAACATTTCCTTGTTCTCTGGCTCTCTTATGAGTCATCATTAGCGCCGTGGGGACGTCACGTCTGACACCACTAACACACTTTTTATGCAACACTTGCTCTTTTTTCCAACACACTCTGCCTTTGTGCGCTCACTGGCCGCACACACTGCTGGTGACACAGTAGAAAAGAACACACGTGTGAGTGATTAGCAACACTGGAGACTGTGTGTGTGTGTGTGTGAGTGTGTGTGTGTGTGTGTGTGTGAGTGTGACATGATGGGGGAGGAGCTGGCCATAAGAAGGAAAATGTTCCAGTTTGCAAAGTGAATTAAAACCAAAACTAAAATTAAAAGTGTGAAGGTGTACCTAATATTTTGATAAGTGGGTGACCCGACGACGACATTTACAAAGTTTTTTTCTGGCATCTCAATCAAGATATACAGTAATCCCTCGCCACTTTGGGCTTCAAATTTTTCCCAAATATATTGATGAATAAATAATCCCAATGTAGTGGTTGAATGCGGCCTATCATTTGTCAAACATATACATATTTAAGAACACTTTTAAACCTAAAGTAAGCATTCTCAAGCATAAAAATGGCTAAACGAAAACAAAGACGTTGTGATGATATGTAGTATTGTACGCTGGTCACTAGGTGTCAGCAATGCTACACTGATGAGACAATAGCCACCAGGAAGTAAAAAGAGTCTGTATTACATTTGATTGTCTCTTATGTTTACTACTTCTTGGAGTGTAAAGGTGGCTATTGGAGTGCACGTCTAGAGGGCTCCAATCATGTTCAAGTCCGTATTTAGAAGGTCGTAAGGAGGTCATATATGTCAGACTCCCAAACCAACGTGGACTCGCCAGTGTTTGTCTGCCTCGTGACTGCTTTTTTTAAAAAAACCCTCATTAAATCCCAGTCATTTTTCAAAATTCAACCCCTTCAGTACCGGACATTTAAGATCATTTTGACTGATTTTTCAAGGCACACAGATTATGTTCAATGGTAACCTATCAAAGGAAAGATTGGACTCGTTTGTTCTTGTAATCAGCAGTAGAACATACTGTGGGTACATTTCAGGAAAATATCACTTCCCAACAAAAAAAGGGAGGAAAAGGATACATTTCAAGCATAACTTTCACTTTGACACTTTTTTTTTTTTTTTTGCTTTTGTGACACCTCAAATATCTAAACAACGATACCACAACACAAAAAAGGGTCGTCTTACATCAAAGTCATTTATTTACAAATATAGCATCATGAACGATTTACAATTTTCACATTTGGAACTGAACTGTGCGTGTGCACGTGCACTCCTCCACGCTGCCTCACTTCCTCCTTGCTGTGGAGTGTGTTTTTGCATGCAAAAGGTCTATCAAATGCACTGCTGCCACCTTGTGGCTGTTTTTATGGCTTAAAACTGCAGTGCACTGCTCTTTTTGCCTCTTGTGCAAAATAAAAGTAAAAAGCATATCAATACGTCTGTAGGAGCCATCTATGTTGCTTTTGGGTTTAGTTCACCTGGTTTGTGTTAGGGTAATTGTGGCGTGCTATAATTGGTTGACCACTGGTGGCGGTATGGAGGTGTTGCATATATACAGGTAGGTGCGGATGTGATGGTGCATGAAATCAGGGTGACGGGAGGTCACCACTTTGCACCACTTTGACACAATCCATACATTCAAGCAGCCATAACATTTGCCATCTTGGACATATAATTCATCGTTTTCCCTTTGTATACAATAAATACGATATTAATTCCAACGTAAGCATCCGTCTGGACATTGCATTATTGGAGCGAGTTATTTCCTGAATTCCCCGCACCCAGAAGCGACCAGGACGAGACGTAACTGTCGCTACAACGTCTTTGGTATTGAATGAGTTAAGGTAAAACATTACAAATGAAAAAGGCCCATCCTCGCTGTTGTAATGGTAAATATTTGATACTTTAATATTCATGTTAGTGTTAGCATCCGTGTGACTTTTGATCGGAGCAACCAGACTCAGTCAAGAAGACCAACGATACTTGTGCGTCACACGTGAGCGTGCGTCTGCTGGCACCAAACAAGCAAGTGTTCACGTGGTCATGTGACTCTCAGGCTTCTGTTGTGATGCTCTTGTTTAAAAAAGAAAATTCATATTTTTCCTTCCTAATTTCTTTCAGATCAGGAAATGCTTGGACTCAGAACAGCCGTGGCCATGTTGACGACGCACACGCCCACAGACATCTGCACTCATGCATTACAGCATGTGTCTCTACTCTGGTGGCGTCTTGTTGTTCTTAGCGTCTGGCCCACACTGACAGGCACGCCCTCCATTCAGGCGCACACACCCGCAGAAACAACACGGGTCTTGGTCACCCGCTCCTTGTAACCATGGTAACTATCAACCAAGCGATGCTCTGCAGCTACTGGTACAGATGCTGACACGTTACTGCTTTGTTGCTGCAGGAAATGCGATCCGGGGAGGCTGAGGTCAAAGTTCACGGGTTAAGCCCACCTGCATAAACATGAGCGAGCTCTCCAGGCAAGCTTAAATAAACTCGTGTGGCGGCAGGAGACCGACGTGCGCCACATGGCGCATCACCACCGTTGCAAGTCATAATAAACACGGTGTGTCACGCACGCAGTGTTGGACTTCCGCTTCCCGAGGAGCAGATTAACAAGCCGCTAGTGGGTCTAATCCTCATCATGACCCAGAAACCATACCTTCTCAGAACTGGACCTGCTCAAGCATTCACTCCACTAGTAAAACATTTACAGTACGTCACAAAAGTGTGCCCAGGCGCCATTTGCGGCCCTTGCCTGTTTTTATTTACGCCGCACCCTGAAGAAGGAGCAAGCCCGCATGCGTTGGTGTATTTGAATGTTTTGTAGCCCATCAAATTAGCGGCCTTTTACTGTATATTTTGCAAACCTCGTTGAGTTCTTGGACCTGGATTTTTTTATGCCCGTTTCTTCATAAGTCTTCCTCTGCTTTTATTTTTTTATTGGCCCGCCGCACATAATTTAACAAAAAAAAACAACAAGTGGAAAAATCACAAGTAATTTTACAAGAAAAAAGTCAAAATATTAAGAGAAAAAGAGAGAGAGGAAAAAGTCAGAATTTTATGAGAACAACATTGTAATATTATGAGGGAAAATAAAGTCATTTTCACAGCATAATGTTGAAATGTTAAATGCATTTTTTTAAAAGTCATAATACGAAAAAACAAAACAAAACAACAAATAAAGTTGCAATTTTTGGAAAATTGCGTTGTGAAAAAAGTTAAAATATTAGGAGAATGAAGTCAACATATTATGGGAATAATAATTTTCTTATTTCTCTTCATTTTACTAGCATTAAGTTGACATATTTTTTTAAAGTTGTAATATTATGAGAAGCAAACAAAATAAAGTACTTTTTTGGAAAATTAGGTTGGGAATTAAACTATAATATTAAGGAAATAAAGTCCAAATACTGTGGGAATAAAGTCGTAATGTTACAAAGAAAAAAATGACAAAGGTTATTTGAGAAGAAATATTTGGAAAATAAAACAAAAAAGCAACGGCAAAAATGGGGAACAAAGAGCAAAGTTGACACTAATAAAAGGCTTTTTCACCGATCTCTTGAAATATATACCATATATAACTTGTTAGCATATCTACACGTGCTGCTTTACATCACAGTGGCCAATGTAGCCTTTCATGTTTGTGTACGTGTGTGAGTGTGTGTGTGTGTGTGTGTGTGTGTGTGTAGTACTCACTGCTTGTAGACGACAGGGGACTGTAGTCGGACCTGCAGAAGACAACAGAAGGTGAGACGCTTTCATTGACACTCCAGTCCAGTCCACAAAACAAGTACACATGGCCTCACAGTAGAAAAAAAATCACCATCTGGATTCACACTAATATGCTGTCCAATTTGGAAAAGACCAAAAAGATCCCCCAGCGAGCCTCGCCAACCAGGACGGGTTAGCTATCATTCATTCATCAGCCCACGGGAGGAGCGATGTCATTCATGAATTGACTCTTAGAGTCTTGTGTTTTTATGTCAAATTTATCGCCACAATAAGAAGTTAATGGAAATTCCCTTTGGCGCCACTACTTTTTTTGACTATCTTGTTTGACCCTCGGCCCACACCGTAGTTTGAGAAAATGCAGCATTGTTGCAGTTGATGTTGAGCCACAAGCGGCAACAAATATGAAGAGAAATGGACACAAGGGTATTTTCAATGGCGAGTGTAGTGTCAGTGCCCTTGCAGATGGCAGCTGGCTGTGAGTTGAGTGCTTTTTATTGTCATTTGTACACCACTACTGCTCCTTTGGCACACCAGTGTGCCACCTTGTGCGTTTTTTTTTTTTTTGCTAGATGTGGGCCGTCCCTCGGCTCTGAGCTGCGAGCTAAAATTTGTGTTAGGAGTTGCTGGTGACCGGCAGGCATAGCCGAAGACAGCTATTTGGAGGGCTTGTAGTCCTAGTTCTGTGAACTACTGACTGTTCTTAAGTACTTTATTTTTTGAAAGTTGTCAATATTTCTTTTTCTAAAACCCTGTTTTCGTTTCCCTTAGTTGACGGGTGTTTTTTCAAACCTTTATTTGTAATGTTAGTCCAATAATTTGCTTGAATAGAATGTTATTTGAGTGGTGGACAGTTTACCTGAAGCCGAGGTCACAACCGGGCGTGCAATTTTGGGCATTCACCAAATCTCTGCGTTTTTTTGTTTGAATAGAACGCTGTTGTGTTGACCATGAAGGAGTAAGATTTTGACACGCATACGAAATATCCGAACGTCTGTTGAAACCTGACACTAGCAAACGTACGAAAGTCACACGTTGGCCTTACGGACAACACACAAAGACGAACAAAGTGAAAAAAAAACATAAGCCTAAAAAAACCTCTGCGGTCGGTCTACGGCTCAAAAATCTCATGTGTTGGCTGCGTTTTTTTTGTTGCGGCCCGTAGGAGCCCGTATGACTGGTTGTGACCTCGGCTTTATCGAGATCTACTTGTTGTACGTTGTCTTTTTCCATATGCATATTTTTATACAGTGAGGTCCATTTTGTGTTGAGCTGTTTAAAAAAACTGCACATAACTTTAAAATGATCTTTCAAAGGCGCAGTTATTATAGATAAAAACGTATTTCTATCTGTGATTAATTACAAGTTAACTATGGACGAAGTGCGATTAATTGCGATTCAATATTTCAATCGATTGACAGCCCTAGTTTTTATGATATTTGATACTCTTCTCTAACAGATCTGCTGAGCTAAGTTGGTTGGTCCTGACCAAAGACACTAGATCAGGGGTGCCCATTACGTCGATCGCGAGCTGATCTAGCGCCTTTGATCAGGACCAACCAAATTAGATCTTTGAGACTTGGTCATTTTAAAAGTACCTCGCAGGCTGAAGAAGTGTGAGCACCCCCGCACTAGACAGAAAAACAGATTCTGTAGTAGGCCGTGCGCAGGTTTGGCCGCCATGACGGTAAGCAGAATCCAGATGCGGTGCACTGAGAAGATGTACTCGGCACACTCCATGGTGATTGTTTTCCTTACCTTCTTGTCTGCATGTGGTCTATTGTCTCTGTGTGAAATTTTATGTCCAAAATTTTAGTCGGAGTAGGACAAACCGTAAGGTTGGTGGTTCAATGCCCGCTTCCTCCATCCCAGTCACTGTTGTTGCGTCCTTGGGCAAGGCACTTCCACTTAAGCTGTCACGTTTTAGTAAGAAGAACACGGTGGATTTGGGAGTTAGTCCACATAGACGGGCTGTCGACTTAAGCAGGTCCCATTGTAGTCGTACACAAGCTGTGCACTGACTACTCTAAAGTATGTGCAGGTTTGTTTTGATAGTATTTCAGTAGAATACTTCAACCTAGAAAGAGGACACACAAGCACCGTTTGTGTGCACATGACTTGTCTGGTGGACTGACGAGGTTGTCGGGAAGGATGGTAAGTTTGTGTTTCCTGTCACGGGACGTCACTAACGAGAAAATGAGGCAGGAAACACTGGAGCGCCGTAAAGACGTCATGGCGACTGAAAACAATTTGGAGCTCTGACCCAACAGGACCAATTCAGACACACGCCCAGCGCTGCCGTCCAACAACAACAGAGGACGCTGGCAGCACGCTTGGCTGGCTGGGCTGCAGTGTGGCCTGACGGCCTTTGGACCGGCACCAAGCTGCTGGTTTGGCTTTTGGAAGCCACTCTGGCTTTTTTTTAAAATTTGATTTAGGAAGCGAGGCAGGAAGGAAAGAGAAGACATCCGGTATGACATCAGGTAGGACCCTTGGTTACCTCTGCCAAGGTAACGCTCTGAACACAAATTGAACGAATGGAAAATCCCTAAAGTACCTAAGAAAGTTCTACAGATGCAGCGGACCAGGTCCAGATCCTGTGTGGTCCCGTCCCCCTAACAGTCCTGGCAATAACAAGCTCCAAACCGGCACTCAAAAACATCCCCAAAATGCAAATAAAAGCACATTTAACCAAGGAGCGCGTTCAGGAATTCTGTCTGATCCGGTTCCTGCCTTGAGACGGGTTTTGTCCAACTTTGGACGATGGGATCAGAATCAAAGCGAGCCTTGTGGGTCGCCCTGCACGAGCACGCCAAACATGTCGCTGCATAAACAGACAGGGAGACGCCATGACCGCGGTGATGGAGATAGAGAGGAAGAGGAGGCCTGAGAGGAAGATGTGTCTCTGGTTTGACTCGCACACACACACACGCACACACACACGCACACACACACACACACACACACTGCTGTTGTCTGGTTCTAGTCCAAACAACGTTAACTGTGACAGCAGCGAGGCGGGTGGTGTAGAAAGAGTGCTTCTAGGCCTGGAAATGTTCATACATCACAGCATATCAGAGCAATCACCAGATACAGTCGCATGAAAATAAGCCCCCCTGTTTACATCTAGCAGTACAGTTCAGTACGGTTTGGCGTGATATGTCATCTTTGACATTTCGACAGTGAAGGGCCCCGTACTGTCCCACTTTTCAGCACACTTTCATGGTGGCACCACTGGTCTGGCAAACTGAACTGTGCTGTGCAGCTTAATGGAAGCGTGTCTTTAGTTCATCTGCGGCTTTATTTTTTATTTAGAAGAAAATAAAATCCAATACCTAGTGGAACAATTTCCAGGCCCGTTCCCTGGCTGGGGCTTGAACCCGCGCTCACAAATGAAATGAAAGTTGAGCAGCGCTAGTGTAAAGGCTGTGCACAAGCATGTTGATGAACCTCGCTTCCCGACACCATAAGAACTGCGCCGGACAACGAGTCGACAGCTCGGGCTTTTAGCTTGTTTGCTAGTCAACGCTCATTGTGAACCTGCGTTACAGTAGGCAACGAGCTAAAAGCCCGAGCTGTCAACTCGTTGTCCGGCGCAGCTCTGAAGGCGTCAGGGAGTGAGGTTTACCGAAGTATTGTAGACGACTGGAGTACCACATTGCGGTTCAAATTTTGCGTCTTCACTCGATTACATTTTTTCAAAAATATATAAATTATTAAATCATGCTGCTTCATGGTTGAATGCGACCTATTATTAGTCAAAATGTACGCATATTCAAGCAAATGATGCATATTTTTTGCCTACACCTTCAAGTACAACAATGGTTAAATGAATTAAAATACAAACAAGAAATTTAAAGACGTTGTAGTGTTCTACACTGGTCACTAGGTGTCGGTAATGTTACTGTAATGTTTGGTGAGACACACAAGCACCAGACTTGATCACCGGAACAACAGGCTTTTATTGCAGGTTTGAATTACCTCACAACAGGCACAATAACCCCTAATAAAACTTCCTAATAAAAACTAGTGTTGCGGCTGCAACCCACGCAAGCTGAAACGCAACTCTCCCCTAGGGAACACATTTATAACAAAGCACACAAGCACAAGTCTTATTTATGTCTCAAATGGCCCATTTTCTCTTACTATGTCTACTATATTGGGTTATAAGAGTGTAAAGGTGACTATAGGGGTGTTATTTCATGTCTAGAGGGCTCTGATCGTGTTAAACCCGTATTTAGAAGGTCGTAAACAAGGTTTTCTGTGCTCTAATTACGAAGATATATATCATTTAGGAATCCACGGAAATTCACTTATCACAGTAGGGCCTGGAACCAATTAACCGCAATAAACGAGGGGCTACTGTATCGTTACTGTACCTATTACGTTAGGAACCAATAAATATTTGGAGTGCTGCTCTTCCGTCCAGCAGCGAGTCACACTTTTTTTCTACTTTGATTGCATGTGAATATTTACAGCAATAACGCCTTTTGACATTCACTACCACTGCAGTGTGACTTTTCAGTCGTTACACAGCATTACACAATTACACAACGTTAGATTTGTGTCTGTTTCATGCTAATCCTGTCCTTGCCACCGCGCTGTATTTAAAGTCCAAATGTGAAGCGGTTCCATCCAGCCACGCTGCCATTAATCCCATTTGTGGATCCTTAATTCACATCAATGGGATGTGGGAAAAAGATTAGGGCCAACTGCACCGCACACAGGACACATGAAAAAAAAGGACGTATACGCAAACAGACAAGTCAACATCTTAATCCATTCCTCGCCACAGGAGTACTTACTGCACACTTCCTATCTACAGTAGTCTAACACAATATTAGCTACACTTGCACAATCCAGTCTGCTGAGAGCTGTGGCTAAAGGGGACCTGGGCAAACTTTGGCGCGCGAGCCATACACGGACCGCTAAGCAAATTACATTGAAGCTGTAGCCAACAATAGGATTTGCAATGGTACTTTTAAATTCCTGAACGATCTAAATCATTCCAGTGGTTTCTGGAGTGATAAACGGGTCATTACGGTAATTACAAAGACTGCAGCACAGCAGCTTCAGGAAGGCTTTCATGCGAAGCAGAACGGGGATTTGTTTCAGATGCGAGCTTTCTGGGACAAAGGTCTGCAGAAAAGTAGTACTTTATGGGACATTTTGGTGTTTTTTGTCAGCGTTTTTTGGAAAACATGTGGAGGAGGTGGTCCGAAGGGACATTCACACACTTGATGTTCAGTCTTTTTTGGTACATAGTTCACAATGTAAATCCCAAATCCTTTATTGGTGTACATTCTAGGTGTCTTATTCAGAAAAAAATGAGAAGTCCAGTTCAGTTTTTTTGAGTCGGGCTGTCATCATGCTCTGGCTTAACACTTTCCGCATGCGGTAATGCAAAACAAAGGATGCCAGATGCTTAAATGACTGTCCATTGTGTGGCCAATTTAGACCAGTGGGGTCTGCGAGTCAAAAAGTTTGCCCAGACCTGATCTAAAATGTCGGCCACCTTATTTGAGAGGGTCAAATGGTCCGAAACGTTATTGACACGTGTCTTGTATTGACTCTCATAGACATAGAGCATCTTAATCCGAGTTTAAGTGTCCTGTGTGTGGGTGACGTGGTCATTAACGTGTCACGGGGTCACTAAACAGCACACAAACAAGATGAAGAAGAACATACCACTCGTGAGGTCCATCTCTGACTAAAGTCTGCAAGCAAAGTGAACACAAACACATTCATCGAAATAAAACTTCGCTGAGAAAGAATAGTGTTCAGGCAGCATCTCCAACCAGAGCAATTGAACTCACATTCTTCAAAACACGTACTATGTTGAGCTACATTAGGTTGTGTGTATTGCTTGTGAGCCGAGCATCTGGTAGTCATTTCTCTCCTTTTCTGCACAACTCACCCTGCAGTTTCTGCACCAGAATCCACGCACTCATCTTCTACAGAGGTTTTTTCCATCTCAGAATGTCTCAAAAAAATGTAGCGAGGGGCATTGTTTGCAAAATCCACAGAGAGAAGTCTCGAAAACAAGCAGATTACATCCACGGCGGGAATGTAAGAGCCGAGCCGAGCCGAGCCGGGTGTCTGCAGCCCATTGACTGACTGACTGGCCCTGAATGCAACGTCACAAGCAACAGGCGACAGTAGTCAGAATGTGGCGCCTTAAGGTACTGTGGGAAATCGTAAAGTCGCTGTTGCCCGGGGTGGTGAGGCGGAGCAGCAACGTTTACTTACACAGTGCGGGTTCACACAGAATTCCTCCAAAATACTTAAAGGAGAGCTAACACAAATATGGATTTTATTGGGTTCCAAAAAAATCCCTCCAGATTTGAGTATTTTCCAGTCTTTGGAGGCAGCATGCGAATTTGTGTTGCTTTCACGCCCTCAACTGGTTTGTTGCGGAAATGAAACATTATCCCTTTTAATTTTCCAATATGCGTATAGTATTTACGATATAACCAAAAAAATATAAAGTAACAATTTATGCCCATATGAAACTATAAACAATAGTATTTCACATTTTCACATTTAAGACGCACAAGGGGCGACGACGACATTATGACGCCTTCTCTACGCGCGTTCAGAGGGACAGATCCTAGGTAGCGCATGCGCAGTGACGTATCGCGGGCACGTTCGAGTGGTTTGACGGCGCTTCTCCTGAGAAAAATAACATTTTTCACGTTTGTGTGTTGTGTGGTGTACAACAGAAGTCGGCCATGTCGGTAAGCGACATGTTTTCCTACATTCAAGGCTTCCTGAGCGCAGACCAGGACGTCCGAGAGGTAAGAACGACTCTCGCCACATCTAGCTGCTAGCTGCTACTAGCTAATATTCGACATATATCTGTCACTTGTGTTCCTTTCAGTTTAACAGGTGAGTTTACGGCGTCGTCTCTGTGTGATTCGACAAGCACATTTTTGTTGTTTTTTGTGCTATTGTAGGAAATCCGTAAAGTGGTACAAGTCTTGGAGCAGACAGCCAGAGAGATACTGACTGTAGTCCAAAGTGTGCACCAGCCGTCTGGATTCAAGGAGAGTGAGTGCTCTACTCCGTCCAACTGTCTCTGTACTGCTTAGGTTTTCATTCACTATTGTAATGTTTTAATATTTTGTCTTCCATCAGTTCCTGACAAGTGTACAAAAGCCAGGGAGTTGTTTTGGACGGTCCGCACACACATTGCTGACTTGAAGACCAAGTTTCCAGTGGACCAGTACTACAGGTACACTACGCTTGAGCACTGATTCCCAACCACTGCGCCCTGAGAGGCTGAACAATTACATGCTCTTCCACTAGATGGCAGAATTTACCTGTGGAGCCATTCATACAATAGAATAAGACACTTGGATATTTTTAATTGGTGGTGTCCCCTGAGAGGTTTCTAATGCAAAATATGCCCAATAAAGGTTGGGAAACACTATACTAGATTCTAAGTGTCTGCACACTTAATCACTAAACTGTCCACATAATACAGGACTAGAGTTCTGAGTGGCCCTGAACCTTTAATTCTTCATCTTAGCAAGGCATTTCGGACCATTGTGTGCTTACAACATTGAAGGAACATTTTGGGGAATGCCCATAAGGTCCATGAAGGCATGCTAGGAGGAGTTTGTTGTGGAAGAACGTCATCAAACACCATTGAGATGATCTATCCTCTCATGTCCAGAATCGGCGACATCTGACCTCACAAATTGACCAAAAAAAATCCCAATCTCCAAATGTTCTTAACTTTTCACTTCCTGTATGTGTCCCAATGCATTTATCCTTGCGGTTCACTTAATATTCTGTTCCTCCAGGTTTCATGAACACTGGCGCTTCGTCCTGCAGCGTTTGGCTTTCCTGGCGGCCTTCGTCGTCTACCTGGAGAGCGAAACCCTCGTGACTCGAGAGGAAGTGGCTGAGATTCTGGACAGTAGGTAGACAATTGTGTGGTCGTGTATGTGTGTGGGTATTGTTGTCGTCATACAACAGTCACTGAGTGTGTTGTGTGTGTGTGTGTGTGTGTGTGTGTGCGCCACAGTTGAGGTGGTGCGAGACAAAGGCTTTCACCTGGACGTGGAGGACTACCTGGCGGGGGTGCTGATCATGGCTAGTGAACTGGTGAGTTCCTTCATTAAAAAAACTAACAGCATTTTGCCTCATTTGCATAGTCACACTGAAAATAAGTTTTAGTAAGTAGTAGGGGTGTCATTAGACACTCGGTTGATGTGACGATTCACGAGGTTGGGTCTACAAGGACGGGATTTTTACGTTACTTTTAGGAAAAGTAGAATGAAAAAGTACATGACAATGTATTGCAATCTACTCATGTAATTTCTACTACGTTACCGTGCATTGCTCCTCACGAGGCTACACTCACCTTGTGTGTATGCTCCCAGCCCCGCCTCCACCCACTGAGAGAAAGAGACTGCGAGCCAAATGTCAAAAATAGACATTTTTACGGCCGCATCAACATAACCCCAACGAAAAACGGGGATCTACTGTCTGTAAGAATCCACTACATTCCCCGGAGCAGCACATGAAAATGTCATGTTTTATTTAGCGTAATGTAAAACCAGTAATAGTGTAATATGCTACAGTTTTGCACATTTTGAGAGTTGTAATAGTGATAATATAACAAAAAAAATGCTTTTAATGACACAAGGTTACAAAGCAATAACTAGTGCAAATAATCAACTCGGTACAGAAAACTTTATTAAAAACTGTATTTCTGAGAAATGTCGGCCAAGCCAAAATGTAGCTGAGCGCTGTAATGGTGGTCGATTCATCTGAAAAGGACGTAGCATTCAGTAGATTTCATGCAAGCACCCCTCCCTATTGGCTGGTGGTAGAACTTGTATGGCACGTAACTAGAAACTGCAGTACCTTTAAATAATTGAAGGATGCATTGTGATCATCTTTTAATGCAAACATCTCATTTGGTAATGGTTCCCCCCAAAGTTTTCTTCCTAACACGCAATGGGACCTTCAGCACCTTTAATCTTGCACCCCTCCCTCGCAGTCGCGTTTGGCCGTCAACAGTGTGACAGCGGGCGACTACAACCGCCCGCTCCGCATCTCTAACTTCATCAACGAGCTGGACTCGGGCTTCCGTCTCCTCAACTTGAAGAACGACCCACTTCGCAAACGCTACGATGGCCTCAAGTACGACGTGAAGAAGATCGAGGAGGTGGTCTACGACCTGTCCATCCGAGGCTTGGCCAAGGAGCCTGAGCACGGGGGAGGCAAATAAGAGATTGCCCTGAGGGGGATTTGGATCAAAGGACACTACCGCACCTGGAAGTCCAAAACCAGGTTCTGACTGAGGGCCCAGCGGTCAAAGACAGATTGTGCGTGCGTGCGTGTGTTAATCAGTGCTCCAGTTCAGGGGTGTCCATACTTTTTCCAACAAGGGTCGGATACAGAAAAACTGAAGATTTGGGAAGGGGCCACTTTATTTGAATCCTTCACTTTTGTTTAATGACAGCAAAAGCAATCCAATGTAGGACTGTACTAATATATGAATCAGGTCAGTATATTTAACACAGAACACCCTACAGCTCAGCTTTCTGTTTTTAAATTGGGGGAAAAAGTCATATGCCACAAATGCCTCCTGGGGCGGTCTTTGGGCAGCCTTGTTCTTGTGGGTGTGCAAGGCCTGCTGTGGATTGGCGCCCTCTGCAGGTTTTGTTCTTAAAATTCTTGCTCTGCTGTCGACACGAGATTCATGATTGTTTCATTGGAAAAGATGTCTTTTTTTTCTTTTTTTCCCCCCCTGTGACTTTATTTGCAACAAAAAAGAAACCAGTAAATATCTGACACAATAACACTGTTTGTTCCCGCAGTTTTTGTTTCCTTA
This sequence comes from Dunckerocampus dactyliophorus, assembly GCF_027744805.1. Classification (NCBI taxonomy): domain Eukaryota; kingdom Metazoa; phylum Chordata; class Actinopteri; order Syngnathiformes; family Syngnathidae; genus Dunckerocampus; species Dunckerocampus dactyliophorus. Next base: position 1,404,002 of record NC_072827.1, read on the forward strand.
CCAAGTTGTATCAGGCTTTCATAAAGGAATAGCTTAAGAAATGTTAGAAAGCTGCTCCTTCAAAAGTGGACCTGATGTGGTGTTCTGCATGTGCCATCACCTTTGCGTGTGTTGTTGTGTTTTTACAGTGATCAGTTGTCACGTTTTTGATCCTGGAGTGTTCAGTGTGTGTACCTTCCTTAAAATGTAAATGTATTATGCGCGACACGGCACGGTTCATCTGTCTGTCTTCTGGCATTCACAACACAAATAGTCACCAAAAAAACAACACAATTTGAAAATGTTTTTAATATGACTCACAATATATTACATCAGGAAACAATACAGCAGGTCTGATTTGAAATGAGAATGGGGGGGGGGAGCACAGCAGTGTTGGTGTGGACACAGTGATTCGCTACCTTGGTCAGTCACCCTTCAAAAACACAAACGACATCAGATGTACTGATGGAACGAGTGTTGTGCAGAATGCAATCATGTAAACGCTTCTATCTGGAGCATTCAATAAAGTGCTATAAACAAAATAAAGCTTTCATGACTTGAAATAGTGAATATCGCCTGAAGACTGAAAGTGGACCAAAAGGGGGCAGTTTGTCAAAATGCTTCAGTGAGGCTTTGCAAATGTTGAAGTTTGAACGAGCCAAGGCACATCAGCTCATACGTTAGACACAGTCAAGGCGTTCTTTTGAGCAGAGTTTCTCAACCTGACCACAAACTCTTGAACACTTAGGCACAAAATAAACGATTAGCTAATGAGCTGGAACAAACGTAAGGCTTTTGTGGTAGCGTTGCAAACACACTGAACACCGTCTTTGGGTCCTGAAGATACAATGTAATCCTAACAGCAGCGCTGATGGCAGAACATAATGCTTTTATTTATTACTTCCCTCTTTTGATTGGAAAAACATATCGAGGGTTTACGTAGAGTCTCAAGCCAGAAATTGATCTGATTGTCACCTGACCTGTGGAAAGCTGCCAAACGCTCCTCGACACTGGATGACAAACGAGACTTGAAATCAATTGTCCAAATGAAATCCAGTCAAAAGTAGGCGGACTCCGAATCGGTTTGAAACTGTTTCAATTCACACAGTTTGGGCTCAATCCAGATTTGCTGATTTGACAGTTGCATAATTTATTCAGAGGATGGAACCATACCAAAACCATGTACTGGTTGATTTGGTCTGCACCCGAGTTGGATTACTGTGTTCACCAATAACCAAATGGACCAAACCAAGGAACACAAGCTAGTGCTTATTCGAAACAGATGGGAGATAGATAGATACGGTCTATGAGAAAGTGTGGCTGAGTTCTGGACAATCAAAAGTGAGTAGGCTGACGAGGAATCAATTTGAAACGGTCTCAATTTTCACACTGTATGCCTGGCTTTGGGCTCAATCCAGATTTTCTTATTTGACAGTTGGTTACTTTGACTGGAGGCTGGAACCATATCAAGACCGTGGACCGGTTGATGTGATCTGGACCTGATTCTGATTAGGATGTGACCCAATGAACCGATTATCAAAGGGGAAAACAAGGTAGTGTTCATTCAAAGTGGGTCGGAAGGCTTCACACTCGAGACTAGCTACAGTTCTGGGATACAGAAAGTATTGTTGGAGAGATTATTGAGGCTGCTCAGTGATGTGACTTTTTGTGCAGCCTCCCTAATGCCTTTTGACCTGATGGTACTTGTACAAGATGCATAAGAGCGTACATCGAATATGGGGGTAATAATTAAATCTAACAATGTGCAGATCATATAATGTTATGTCACAAACAGATAAATAAGGAACACGCACTGTCACGATCAACATCATCTAATTTGATGATGGCGGTCCATTAGACAGACAGCAGATGATACCAGCGAGCCGCTCTTAAAAAAAAAAAAAGACATTTCATACAGACTAAGGTTGAAAAACTCTGCTGAACAACAAAATGAAACATGACATGACTTGACTTGGATTGCACATAAGAGAACACAGACTGATTTTAGGAGTCCACCAACAATAAGCAGGAAAATGACAGCAAAGTGAGTCTTGGGGAATAAAGCGGCTACGCGTACTGGAACTGACAGATTATTGCTGTAAGGTGAGATCTTGCTTCAACAGTGTTTCCATCCAAGTCTCTCCCAGATACTATCAAATCTGTGGCAGTGAATGTTGCTCTGCCGCCAGAGTGCACTAGGTGGCGGCAAGTACACAGGAAGGGGGGGTCACCACAAACAGGAAACACACAAACCGCTAGCATGTCTGTAAACTCCAGTTATCTCCATCACAGTCTGGTATAAAAATGTTCAGTCATGCTTCCCAGCAGACACACTAGTACTGAAAATACAACTCTTCTTCATGAAGGACAAAACAGTCTTTACAATCATGGCCGACACACAGCCCCATTTTTTTTGGTTGTCCAAGTATCTGATCATTTTTTAAAAGTAGGTCTCCACATGTGATTTCATGACTGCGTGGATCAGCTACAGCTTTGTTTAAAAAAAAAAAAAAAAAAAAAATGTGCTATTGTCCTCTTTTTCACTGGACAGAGGCAGCAGCATGGCTCCAAAGTGCAGCTTTGCAGTTTGGGGTTCTTTATCGCAAAGGGAAGGAAGGCAGTCAGATGGTTGGTCTCAGGAGCGACTCTGGTTGGTGTTGATCATGATGTTGGGCAAAGCGTTGCGTCTTTTCCTCCACGTTCCCAAGTCTCGAGCATATGTCTTTATCTGATGGAACCAGTGCTGAGTGCGAGACTTATCTACGGCGCGGAAAACAAAGGACTCTCGTCGAATGTCGAGCACCTCAAAGGTGTCATCGCATTCTGGGTCCATGGACACCACGCAGTTCCCCAGGTGGATGGGCTCCCTCATCACAGCGAATTTCCCACTGCTCTTGTCCTTGATAAGAACCAGCACACCGTCTTGGATGCTTTCTCCACCACCTTCGCCCAGCTCGGCGCTCTGTCCCTGGCCTTCTACAGCCCGTTGGGTCCTCACCATCAGGAGACTCTGGACATTCTGGAACTTGAGAGCCTTGGCGCCCTTTTTCACCCACTGGCCATCTGCTGGTTGGGATAGCTGGATCGGCCCCTCCATGACAAAGCGGGTGTTTTCCCTTGCCCACCCTACCGTCTTCATCGACACTTCTCGCATCTCAATATTGATTACTTCCCGATTCTTCCGGCTGTCACGGCGGAAAGAGCGGAGCGACCACGAGACCCCGTTGCCTTCCTGCTTGGTCTTCATGTTGATGTGCTCCAGGTGGGATTCCACGCGACTCTTGGCCTCACGTAGACGTGCATATTCCGAGTGGTTTTCAGGAGTGACCTTGATGATTCGGCTCAGTAGAAGCGGGTATTTTGTGACACGTTGGAGGGGCGCCATGAGGAAGGAGCGCAGGTTCATTCGACGCAGTGCCGTGTTGTCGTTCTGGGAAACATCCAGGAAGATCCTGAAAGAGAGAAAACGCACACTGTAACTCCAAGAATGTGTTCTGGCAATACGTGGGACAACGTGACTCACGGATGAGTTTTGGCTCCGTCTAAAAATAGGAATCACTGCAGCTCAAAATAGAGGATCATCTGAATTAGTGATAACATCCTGTCTTTTCCATGAAGAATTACACAGAATAGATGTGGTGGAAACCTGAAAACCTCTGCAGTGACTCTTGTATCACACAGATTCTATCACAAAAGCAAAGAATAATCGGTGCACATTGCAAGTACCTGAGCAGCTCTTTCTCCTTCTCCAGCGCGTTGAGCATGTTGACTGAGGTGGACTGCTGCAGACAGTAGGTCTGGAAGGCTGGCAGCATGTTGACAAACTCCAGAAAGATCTCGCCGATGGACACCGTCAGCAGATCCTCGTCTCCCTGAGGTCAAATGTTAGCTGGGAGGTCAACAACCAGACTTGTGACTAAAGTACTTGTCTCAGCATTTTACATCAAAGTCCTCTTTGGGTTAGTGAAATCCTAGATGTGGTATCTGCAGTATCCGGTCTTAAGAGCATATATCAAAGATTTTATCAATGGGGAAGTTTGTTGTGTCAATTTTTATGGAAAACCAAAATGACTCATTCAAAGAAGAACAGAGCTGATGAAGAGATGTTGCACAAGGGCTCACCTGGTCGATGGCCTGGTCGATGCTGTCTTGAAGGTGCTCTGTGAAGCGGTCGTTGACGTCTATCAGCTCCTGGACGTTAGCAAAGACCACATTTAGCTGATCAGCTGTCAGCAGCCCGGCACTCTGCATGGGGCAGTAGAACTCCTCCTTGATGATGCGCAGGTCCTCGCCGTAGCTTGCCTCTGTGTTCAGAAACTCCAAAAGGGCCTCCTTGCGCTCAGTACGCAGCTTGCAGCATCGCTCACACATGCTCGCTCCACGCTCCCTGGAGGCCTCGTCCCTCCGGCTGCAGTCTAGACATGGTCTGTGCACGTCCCAGTTCCGGAGCGAGGTAGAGGGTCTTTTCCAGGTGCGAGACAAGCCTGGGCCAATGCCGCTGTCCACCCGCTCCACCTCAGCCCCGCGACTGCGGCGCGGACGCCGGGGCTCACTGTCTTCGTCCTCGCGCTCATCGCTGAGGCCCACAACGCCGCTGTCTGCGCTCAGGCTGCTGATGGTACTCCAACGATGTTGCCTGGTCCGGGTTACACTCAGACCTACCTGCCGCTCCTCACCTGGCGGCTCTGAGTGGCCACGAAGGGCTGCTGGAGCTGATAAAAGAGGATCTAATGACCTTCACTGTGCATCATGAAAGACATGTTTCCACCAAGCAGTAGCTACATTTTTAAGCGTACCAAAAACTGTATGGTACCAATGTCACCTGCAATGATACCAGATTAGGATTTTCGCTTCCAAACCACGTTATAAGATTCAAGAGTTTTATTGTCATATGCATAGTAAAACAGCAGTTATACTAAGCAATGAAATTGTTATTCTGTTCATTCTCCCAAGAAAAGAAAGAAAACACAAGAAAGAATAAGAACATCCATCCATCCATTTTCTATACCGCTTTTTCCTCATTAGGGTCGTGGGGGCATGCTGGAGTACACCCTGGACTGGTCGCCAGCCAATCGCAGGGCACATATAGACACATATAGACAAACATTCACATTCACACTCATATTCATACCTATGGACAATTTAGAGTCGCCAATTAACCTCACCTGCATGTTTTTTTGGAATGTGGGAGGAAGCCGGAGTACCCGGAGAAAACCCACGCGCACACGGGGAGAACATGCAAACTCCACACAGAAATGCTCAGGGGAGAATCGAACCCAGGTCTTCCCGATCTCCAAGCTGTTACTCTGTTGGCCACCGTGCGGCCAGAATAAGAACATAAGAAACATAAATACCAATAAATTAAGCAACAACAGTAGAGACAGTAATACCAATAAATAAATAAAGTGTTGTGAGTGTGTATAGCGTGTGGCGTGTGTGAGTGCTTCGTTGAGAAGCCTGATGGCCTGTGGGTAAAAGCTGTTTGCCAGCCTTGTGGTCCTGGACTTCAAACTCCTGTAGCGTCTGCCTGACATAATAATAAACTGGACTTGGTGGAAACATAACTTAATCTACATTGCACTGAAAAGTCTTTATCTGACCATGTTCAGACCCGACATGGCGGCGTACTCACCACTGTCTCGTTCCCGCCGATGAGTGTGGGCATGGGCGGCGGCAGCGATCTTCATCTCCAGTTGTTTGCGCTTGGAGGCGTCGGCTGGCATTGGGTCGCTGTAGTGCGGCCGGAGGCGACACTCTCGCTGTGCCCTCAGCGTCTGCGACAGCTCATAGGCAGCGTCCGAGCTGGAGCGCCTGCAGCCTAGCGCAGCGTTCTGATGGGAAGGACGTGTGTCAGTCGTGTTGTCATGGCAACAGACGGACCACCACTCAGGAGATGAGTCTTCCTGTGTGATGTCTTCACCACCGTGACATTATTGGGTAATCCCTCTTGACTACTTGGAGAGCTGCCGAGAATCCAAATTTCACAGCGAGACGGAGTGCGAAGGTCATGTGACAGGGCCAAACATCTGCTATCATCTGAACTTGACACGTTCCTCGAGCAAACGCTCATCTGAATCTCAAGCCAAGAATTCCTCAACACGCAGCGCAGTAATTCCAAGAGAGCCCTGTAAGAATTCCTTTGACGAGCTCTGAGGGTTAATCAGGCACGGACGGGAGTCACAAATCACATTTTACGCTTGGCTTTTGGAAGGCGGGGTTCTCTTAAAGCGACAGGCGCATGAGGAGCTTAGCAGAATTCTGGACATCTTACTTTTACTCCAGTGCTGCTGGACTAAGCAGATAAAAGTTGACCTGCAATGGAGAGTTCAAAGGTCACAGAGGCCATGAGGTAACTTTCTTTGGGCAGTTGAGGAGCTGTCCAACGCCTTACACAATGTACTACACTTAGCTTGTCAACAAATGTAGGTTTATTGCTGTAGTTTTGTTTTTTAACTGTTTAACTACAGGGACTTACAAATCAGTTGCAGGAGGATCCTTGGAGGTCGTGACACAGCAGTTAAAAATGTTGCTAAAAAAAGGCCGGCTAATATTTAGCACTATATTGACTTCGCCTGTTTAACATTGGCAGTCTGGCACTCGGCGAGGGTGCAGACATTCCAAAACTTCAGCTTCAGCGTATGTGTACTGCAGCTTGTCCCCACTGATGATGCAACAATAGGCGACGGCATTTCCACACGAGATAAGTATTATTTAATTTGTGCAATGTTCGAAAACCTGTTTATGACCTTATAAATACAGGTTTTTAACATTGTTAGAGCCCTCTATACAGGAAATAACTCCCCCCTTGTCACGTATAAACATGTAATACCCAATATAGTAAGCATAACGGGAGTAAATAAATAGGATTTGTGTTTGTGTGTTGATATAAATGTGTTCCCGAGGGGAGCTGAGTGAAGGGTGCACAGGAAGTGACGTCGGGGCCTCAGAGTTGAGTTTCATTTTGGCGTTACTGCCGCACCAGTAGCCCGTCTTTTTATTAGGGATTTTACTTGGGATTATTGTGCCTGTTGTGAGATAATTCAAACCTGCAATAAAAGCCTATTGTTCGGACAATCAAGTCTGGCACTTTTGTGTCTCGCCGAACACTACAGTAACATTACTGACACCTAGTGACCGGAGTAGAATGCTACATATCAATGTCTTTGAATGCGACTTTTGAATGCCATATACAGTCAAACTTGTCTATAGCGGCCACTAGAGGGAGTCTGCAAAAGTGGCCGCTATAGACAGGTGGCCTCTATAGACAGGTTGACGTCCAGTTTGAATGTTGACCAGTAGAGGGAAAAAAAGGGAAAAAAAATAATAATAATGTTGACCAGTAGAGGGCACTGCAGACTGCGGATAAAAGTTGTACAGCACTACTAGGCTTGTTATTATCATGGTTCATGGTTTTAATCCTGAACATGCATATGAGTCAAACAGTAGCACATCACATAGTACAATTCACAATTTTGCATGTCCAAAAAGGAGTAGGAAGAAGCAAAGCTTATTTAATCCTACCCCTCATCAGTTTCACATCAGTTGCAATACATTTATTCACCTCTTGTTCTTCCAAGTGTACTTTGTAGGTCTACATGACAATGTAGTGCAATCATAGCCAAGGTTTTTACTTACTAAAAGGAAGGTAGAGGCTTAATAATAACTGATAGAATATATCCACCACCCACAGAACAAAGCTGTGCTAGTAATGTCTTACGCTTGTTTTTAATATTTTACTTTTTATACGGCAGAGTGTCATTACAGCTTTAGTTCATCAGAAAGTGACAGGAAGTGACAGGAAGTGACGGGAAGTGACGGTGGGCGTCCCGAGCAGGAGAGCTAGGCTCAGTGCTAGCTGTGAGTTTGGAGAGAGTTGGGAAGTGTGTTTATGTTGGCGTGGATGTAAAGTCCTGCAGTGTTCTCCGCTGTTAATAAAGCCATTAAAGTGCATCGGCGACGTGAGTCTCTCCTTCCCCACAACAAGCGGCATTACAGTATTGACCAGTGCACACCAGGAAATAAACGGTGTCATTTCTTACAGGCATTGGCTGGACAGCTATGTAGTGGGGCTTGTTTAACCTTTGCCTTGTGGGCAAGCAGGAAGGAGAGACGATGCTGAGAGATGTGTGTGTGTTCTGAGCTGCTGTCTGGTGGCCGCGTTCAATAAATAAAGTTGGCAGAAGCAACAGGAGAAGTTTCCTTCTTTGCTTCGGAGCTGAATAACACTGACAAGTTAACAGACTAGTAGCGAACGGAAAAGAAGACGGCTTTGTTTGTGTCGAATACAGAAGATGAGGACTTTGATGGATTTGTGGATGAGGATTGATGAAAAATAATGTGAGTACATTCTAAAATACTTCAATTAAGTACAACCCAACTCAGTTTTGCTCCCGCTGCCGCATGCATGCTAGCGTATGTTTTTTTTTATTGTAGCGTCGCTGGGAGCACGTCCTGTTCCCAGCCTACTTTGCGGTAATGTTTTGGTGCAAATGCTCTTAAAGTTACATGTTTGACCAGGAAATAGCAAGCTCAAAAGAAGACGGCTTTTTTATGTGGAACAACTGACAGTTTGTGTGGATCTTGTGAATGATTGTGACTGAGCTAGGACTCAGTAATTAAAGTCTACACACGACGGCTTCATTGATTGGAAAACAAAACTTTTTCGTGCATGAAGCTTCTACTTGAATTGTTAATTTGGCCGCTATATGCGGTCAGATATTGACCAAGGGAGACAAAATGGGTGGCCGCCGGCTGCGTTAGACAGGTGACTGCTATACACAGGGTCTATAACATGTACATTTGCTGGGGGGGATTTTTCAGTGGCTGCTATAGACAGGTGGCCGTTCTATAAAGGTGGCCGCTAAGACAGGTTTGACTGTATTTTTATTTTCGTTCATTTAGCTATTTTTATGCTCAATGTTTATGCTCTTTGCTCACACTAGTCTAAATAAGAACGGCTAATGGCTAGCCTTATCAACATATTGCGTTCTGTGTTTGCAGTGAGTGGAACCAGGCACGGCGCTAGGAATTGTTGGGCCCCATGAAAAAAAAAAAATCCCAGCGGGGGGCCCCCTGAGCAGCTGTGGTCACCACATCTCAAGGCTCTAACTGACCCATTAAAATTGTTTAATTATTTAAAATTTTTATACTATTTGATTTTAACCTGAATTTAGTTAGTTGCATAGTTGGAAGCAATACAAATCCATCCATCTTCTATTCTGCTTATCTCATGAGGGTACAGATACAGGGGTATGCTGGAGCCTAACCCAGCTGACTTTGGGCGAGAGGCAGAGTACACCCTGGACTGGTCACCAGTCAGTCTCAGGGCACATGGAGACAAACACCCCCATATGGCGTCCATGAGTGGAAGTGAGAATTCTGCGCAATATCAACAAACGAGACAAAGCTCTTTCCTCAGATTTCCCTTCCGCTCACCTCGAGTGACATTGTTTCCCTGCGACGTCCCCCCGACAGCCCCCCTAAAATGATGCTGCGGCTGTTATTTTGGTCCAAGACTATTACATAATGCTGCTTTAACTTTGACTGTCAACAAGCTGCACTGTGAACAACACGTAAACTTCTTCCATCGCCACTTAACCAGACGACCTTTCGTAAAGATAACCTCGACTGCTTCTTTCGGATTACGAATGGTTGAGTGCATGGTTTTTGTGCACCGCTTGGCTCCAGGAATGCAGCGTTGAGCTGGAGAAGCTGCTGCAGGATGGGGGGGGGACGTGAGGGATGAAAGTAATTCTAATTATTCTTTTCTCAGCATTCCCAGACATGGAGATGTTTAGTGGAAGTGGACGCTCGTCCTTCCTGTCTCCGCGCATTGTTCTGTATCGGCATGTGCGAGAGACATGCACGTCTCTGTCGCAGTCCCCTTTGCGTGTCCCCACCATCCTTGAACGCCGAGAGATGATTGCATTGACACGCGGAGCAAGGACGCGGCAAATGCCTCCACACATGCAGACATGCCCAAAAAAAAAAAGAGTAATCCTTACGCATTCTCCTGCTTCCTCCTCTTCTCCTCCTGCGGCTCCCGCTGCTGCAGGCACCTCGTCGCCAACCCCAGCTCCTTCGCAGGCCGTGGTTGCCATGGAAACGGCGGAGGGCTGACGACCAGCGCTGGGGGCGGCGATGTCTCCGACCCGGTCAGCTGACAGCCTGACGGGGGCCTCGGAGGAGATCTCTGCACTGCAGCTGGTAGGCGAGAGGAGACGAGGGGTGGAGAAGGTAAGGGGAAGATGGGGTGAGGGAAGGAGAGGGTGAGGATGGGAGGAAGTCAAGGAAAGTCAAACGAGGGATTCCTTACATCATCCCTGATAATCATTCCGCATCCCACTGATGCTCACATGTTCCCTGTGGCTACGTCTTCATTTATCCCGCTTATCATCCGCTTTCCCTACCCCCCACCCCCAAAACACTTCATCTTACCCCCACCCCCAGGGGACAGTTATGAGCCACATTAGCCCCGGACTATAGGACTATAGGGACACTGTTTAAAGACAACAAACACTTCACACTTCCAACATTCCTTTGTCTGCAGCATAGGCGAGAAGCTAACGCCATATAACACAGCATCAGTCCTCCATTATTTCCTGCCCCTGCTTCAAACACCTCATTATCACCTTTGCATTGTATGACTGTAGTGGTCATTGCGGAAGCATATTTCTACTTATCAATGGCTGCTTTTCTCCACTTAAAAAACACTGCTTGTACACATTTGCTTGTACAAATTAGGACAAATTTTCAGGGGGAAAAAAATCTGTCATTAAATCCAAAACTGCTGTCTTGACCAACAACCCACACACCACTGGAGATGCCAGCGTTCCTCACTTGCAGTTCCCACACTTCACAGTCCCGTGAAGATTGAGACATTTGACCTGAAGCCATGTACAGGAATCCCTCGTTCATCGCAAATTAATTGTTCCGGACCCAACCGTGATATGTGAAGTAGGATTCCTTATTTATATATCAAATATTTTCATAGTTCACGACCGTCTAAATACTGTTTTGAACATGATTAGAGCCCCCTACACATGAAACACCCCTTTAAGTCACCTTTAGATTTGTATTGCCCAACATAATAAGAGAAAATAAGCCGTTTAAGACATAAATAAGACTCGTACTCGTACTGTAAATGTATTTCGGTGGCGCTTACAAGAAGTGACTTCAGGGGTTCAGAGTTGAGTTTTAGCTGGGAGTAGCCCGTGTTACGCACTATTGTGCCTGTTGTGAGATCATTCAACCTGCAATAAAAGCCTGTTTTTCTGGTGATCAAATCTGGTGCTTGTGTGTCTCATCAAACATTACAATAACATTACTGACACCTAGTGACGAGTGTAGAATACTCCATATCATCCCAGTCTCTTAAAATGCCTTAGTTTATTTAGCTATTTTTATGTTGCAAAACTATGTCAAATTAGCTTAAACCTGCATATTCCTTTCCTACTAATAGGCCGCATTCAACCACAAAACAGCACGATTTATGAATTCACATTTTTGAAAAACGTACGTGCGTACAGCAGGACACCTGCCAGACCAGCAACATCTGATGACTCATCCAGCTGTAGCACGTGAACGTCACTGCCTCGTATTTGCTGTTATTTTTTGAAAAACATCCTTCGCCCGTGTCATTGATGTGCTGAGAAACGTTGTTGTTTGATGAAGGCATGGTCTGTATACTTTTCCTGGCCTTAATCGTTACTCAGAAAATAATCCTGTGGTTTATTTTTCAACTGCACATATGCAAGTCAGTGCATCCAGCCAATAAACAAATGACATGCTCTTAACTCAGAAAATGCACAAATTCATCATAGCATCACGTAAGAAGAGCAGCTCTCATTTAGCGCACAATGACATCTTCAAGATGAAACAACATGATCCTCAAACTTATTTGCTCTTGTAACGCACACAGAACAATGAACAACTTAATGTCTGTCTCCTTTCAGCAGGTGCTGTCTCACATTCATTCTGTCTGAAGCTTTGTCTCAAAACCAGTTTGCCAATGGCTTTTTTTTTATCTCTCTGCATTAGCTGTCACACCTCCCATGATGCATGAAAAGTAATAACTTGCAGCTTGATGTATCGCGCTAGTTGATTACATCTTAACACGGCCATATTTAACGCTGAAATTAGCCCGTTTGTCACTTCCACTAATGCAAATGTCACTCTAATTCATTGACTGTATTTCCTCAGAGTGTGTGTGTGTGTGTGTGTGTGTGTGTGTGTGTGTGTGTGTGTGTGTGTGTGTGTGTGCGTGCCCCAAATAGGGACAAGTGATCACAACACACACTCCTCCACCGCCATTCTCATTTTCCACTGTTGCTGCTGCTATGCACAATTAACTTAGTTGCACTGCTTCAGTAGTTCCTTGTCCATAAAAAAACAAATCCTCTCAGGTGTAATAAGTAGAATGCATATTATTGTAATAAGACACAGCCTGGACTACTTTATGCTACTTATACTACTTTATATTTTATGCTCGTGTGCAATTTTTCTGCTCTGCAAAGCAGGTCTCAGACAAAGAGGCTTCACATTCATCTCTAAATGATCATTTGTGACCAAATGACTGCTACGCAACAGCAAAACAATGCTGATATGTGTTAACTATTATACTATGTCAGCAAGTCATCCGTGTTCATACCCATCAACAGCAGACACATTAGTTAGCTGGCTAATTGGGTATAGCATACTGCAGCGAACAACACCGAAACAACACGACAGTGCTCAAGTACTTGATCACAAATGAGTCAAAGGTTGCATTTGTTTATTTGGGCGACAGCGAGGGAAGTCTATTCTTCCTCCGCCCACACTAAAAACACTGGCAGCTCGCCACAAATGTGGGAAGTCGATAAGACAACATGCAACACATCTACTCAAAATAGATAACACACACACACACACACACACACACTGTGGTCAATGCAAGAAACACAGTAGCTAGCTAGAGAACAGATCTTCAGCAAGACTCAGAGTTCCTAAACATGTCAGATTCTAAACATTTTGCAGAAATTGGTTCTAAAATGTTTTCATAACCCTGCAAACTACCTGCTCAACCAACAAACGACACCCGACTAAGGTATTAGATGACCAGGGTGTTGTTGTTGAACTATGAAATGGTTGCTTTCCCCTCCCTGACTAACCTCTTCTTGATGAGGTCCAGCGCTGAGCCTATGAGGCCGTCCTTCATCTTGTAGATCTTAGCTCCGTAGCTGGATAGGTCCGTGCCCTCGAGAAGTAGCGCCGGGCAGCAGCTGGATGGTCGTTCCCCATTCCCCCTGCTGGGAGGGAAAGGAACTGACCCCACTGGTTCCAGACTGCACCTCCTGCGCCGTCCGTTACCATCCTCATATGGACCTGCCAGCAGAGATCTTCGCTGGGTTGTACTATCCTCAGGCTTTAGGGGTGAACGAGGAGACGGGCCTGTGCGGATTGGAGAGCTTGTGGCGGTGCCATTACATGTGACTCTGCTTATGCCTGTGCTCTTGTCTGCCTCTGAGTCCCCTCTCTGTAGAGGATCTGCGTCCTCAGAAGGAGGTAGACTGTCTTGTACCATAGAACCTGCTGTAGACTCCTGGTTCTGCTCCCTCCCTTTCTGCCTCATCCTCTTGAATTCCTCAAAGGTCGGGATGTAAAGACGGCCAACAGGCCCTTTTTGGAATTCTGATACAGAATGAGGGCCGTTCGTGTTGCCTGAAAGGTTGTCTGTCGTGTAGGATGCTTGAAGCACTTTGGGGCTGTGCGGGGTGCTATGGAGCGCCAGGTTTGGGCTGCTGTTCTGCCGGCGCAATTGAAGCCGCCTTAGGACTTCCTGCTTGATGTCTTCTGGGCAGGTTATGCGTATTCCGCACACTGGCCGTGTTGAATTCTGATGAGTCACGCCCTCCCCAGCATCTGTGGTCACTTGAGGCCGTAATGGTAGGGACTTTAGAGATTCTATCCCGGATCTTGCACTCTGGAGGCGCAGCTTTTCCCTCAGGCCTTTCCTTGCATCCAGTTCATCGACACCTCTAGGTAAAAGCAACTGGGGGAAGAGGGGTAGATCCTTCCTTTGAATTCCATGTCGAGGGTAGTAGGCCAGGCTTTCCGGGTTGGACACCATTGATCCCTCTGGAGGCCCATCATACCAGTGACTCTGAGAGGTACAGCGCAAAATAAACTCACTGTCCACACTCCTATATGCAGCAGCACTGGATGAGTTCAGACCTGAATCGGATACAGAGTTTGAGGTCAGGTTCTCCATGCTCCTGTACGGTCTGCTGCTTCCTGCTTGGAGGCAGCAGTCTGGAGACAGTCTTTGTTCGGGCACCATCCTTGGGGGTCCCTGCCTTCCAGGGCAATGTCTCAAACCCAAGTTATTGAGAAGTGTGCTGCTGTTACACCTGGCCACAAGTGGGAACGCAGGCCCTTGAAGACCGTGATAGTGGGGGACAACGGGCCTGTGTCGGGGGAAGGCAGGCAGGGGGTCAGGAGATGGGAGGAGGTTGGCGATGCAGGGTTCCATGTCTATGACCAGAGAGGGGACACAGCCCGTCGGTGAGCTGGCGGACGGAGCAGCGATGCAGGATGCGGTGGAGGGGTAGTCACATGGTGGTGGAGACCTTACATCTGGCATGGCTTTGGACAGGGTCCCTCACGGTCGCATTTTGCTGGTGTCCTCATCTGCAGCCTGCGGGGGTGAAGAAAAGATGAAGAAATCAGACCAGAAACATGAAATTTTCTGGTTTTGTGGTTGTTGTTTAGCCTTCTCACAATGTTGTCTTTATTTCTTCACAGTTAAGGGGGGTCAAGGTTCCTGTAGAAATCTAGAATTGCGCTCTCCCATGGAGAGTCGAAGGGTTGAACAGGGGTTTTGGCTTTGGGACATTGATTCATTGAAGATCTTCAGATAGTCCACACACATGCTGATACCGTGCAAACAAAGCTGTGAAGAGGCTGCCTCAGGAAGCGTGTTCATTAGAATAATGGCACACCCCCTCAGGTTTTTGCTTTCTTCTCTGTCTGCAGCAAGAATAACAATCAAAGCTTTTTATTGCCCTGCTTGTGCGATGTCGAGAGGAGATTGGTCGATATGAGAGAGGTCAGTAGAGCTGCTCAACGAGGCGGAGATGCGATGGCGAGAGAGAGGAAATGAGGGCAACGTTAAGAGAAACGGTGATATTGCGGGATGTAATGAAGATAATGCTTGGCTCGGCTCTTTCCTCTAATATGACAGCACTGTTAGCTTTAGCCACAAGACCACGCTGACACTAATGACCACAAATAAAACCAAAATGTCCATGGTTCGCATCTCAGACGACGTTTAGGCTGCGGTTATGAAACGCAGCTTCAGAGGGCTCATCCAAGATGTATTAGGCGAATAATCAAAACCAATCTTCTTCAGACTCTTGGCGTTCCCCAATGCCGAGGCATGGACAGGCCAGGCTAATGGACGAATCTTCATTCCTGTCACACTGCAAGGACGTGTGAGCATGTTTCCTCCAATCTCATTTGTTGCTGTTTATTGAATGGACGGTTCTCCAAGCAAGGAGGACATTCGTCTTATTCACTGATGGTTGCCTAATATACAAGCGTCATATCATTGAAGCTAAAATTAGATGCGGTCCTCCACCTTGTTTGCAACCAAAAGCACTTCATCAAGCAATTCATTAGTAGCAGTGGCGGTTTTAGCCATGGACCACATGGGCAATTGCCCAGGGTGCCGCAGGATGACAGGGAATAAATATTGATATTTATATTGCTCAGCATTCACTTGCACACAGGCTATGTGTTGTATTTGCTAACAGCAGCTGAGCAAATGCTTAACCCACACATCGCAGAAGAACAAAGTTATCAGCTCACCTAGCACACCTAGAATGCCTTCTGTTTGTGTCGATCGCACTGTGAGGTAGTGGTTCAAGTCGATGACCCTCTGTTTGTGTTGGAGTATTTGCTAACCTATGAGCCATAAATAAAGAACTTCCTTAAGCACTATTTTCTCTGCGACTCAAGCTCGTCGCAAATTTTTTGCCACTAGAAACATGTTGGATAACAAAAACAAGTGATTTGGGAGTCACTGTGTTGGGTTAGTCTTACCTCGGGTCTTGCACAGGGCGCCATCGAATCTAGAACCGCCACTGAGTAGTTGTAGTAGTCCACAACCCAAACGAAAACATCAAGACGAGGCAAAACAACTGAGCTGATCAGCGGATCTCAAGACGTACTCTTCAAAGGTAAAGTTCTCTTCAGGTTGAATAGATTTTATGTTTTAGTATCACTGGTGCAAAAACAACAACAATTCCACTTCCAAGATTTCTTGTGGAGCAAACACATTTGAACTTTGAACAAACTGAAATTCTGCAGAATCCAGGAAGGTGTGGCACCTTGTCAGTTTGTGGGGTCAGTTCTTTGTTCTTTGGTACTTTGACAATGCACTCGCCTCTCTGTTTGAACCTCCAGAGGGTCTTGAAGCTACCAAGCTACTACCACCCCAAACATTGCATCTTTGATACAGTTCTTGTATTGGCTCTTCAGTTTGTGTGTTTGTGTGAGTGTATCCCGATGCAACATCACAGCAGCTACAAAATGACTTTTTCTCTGCCTTGTCCGACTTTGTCGGGGTTAGCTAACAGCAGGCTTCATGTTTCATAGGATCAGGTTTAGTAAACGCCGCATCTGGACCATCTTATCTTGCCCCGTTTTTTTTCATCTGGCCTCCACACTGCCGCTGCTTCATATGGCTCAGTGGCTCGCGTTCCCAAAAAGCACCTCCTCTGCTCAACCTCGGCCTCGGTCTTGATCTGCGAGGACCTGGATGAGGACAATGAACAAACATGATGGCGCTGATCCAGCACATGCATCCTGACACCATAAAAGAAATCCTAACCTGCTCCTCCCTTGCAAATTGAATTAGGCAACAAGGCAGTTACAACGTTAGTTTCTCTCTGGAGAGAAGCACAAAGCGGACGTGTTTTCTTCAATCCCCACACAAACCCAAAGGGGGTAGATTGTTTGCTCATTTTTGGCTGTCTCTCTCAATCTGTGCAATTTCGTAATTGGCAAAATGTAGTACACTGTCAGTACACTGATGTTGCACTTAAAACTCAAAATGGTCAAAGTGGTGAGAGTGCAGTAATGGACGTTTACCACCGTCAATGGCCACCATCATGAAGCGGAATGGGAGGGGCTACCAAACAAAAACCAACGGGGTAATCTCGAACTCACTAGGGGCCGGTGATACACGAAAGCGAGAAAAAGCAATAACAAATTGATTTCTTAATCATTATACAATTGAGAAACGGGAAGAAAAGCTTGTCATTGTTTTATGTTGGCAATAATGGTACGTCGAGTGGTTGCAATTCACCATTAAAAAGGAGAGAAGAAGAAGCGGGTACGTGATGTGGGTAAATCCAGTAGTGGATTTAAATAAGTAACCAGTAATAATAAATCATAAATAAATGATTTATGATTGGTTTAAGAACAGCACCACACTGTCAAAATGTGTGCACTCGGGTACTAAGTGCACAGTGTAGACAGTGTACTTGTTGAAGTGTACTGACGAAAGTGCTGGAATTGACACACAGCCTCACCATCTTCTAATGAAGAGCAAATGGTTTGACCTGAAATCATGAAACATCTCATTAGACTTCACTTCCTTTCCCACACATGACAACAAAACAATGTGGATTCCTCACTTAAAGCAGCAGCAGGCATGAATGTAAAGTAGAGCAACCCCCCGATGGGACGCTGGGATGTGGAACACTGCTGACAAGTGACGCTGTCATTTTTGACGCGACTCCCTGCAGATACTGCCACATATCCATGGAGTGATAAATGATTGACAGCATTACAAAGCTACATAATACGCACGTATTTAACTATTTACGAGCAATATAAGCAATGCAATTAATTCAATTTTATCAGTTACATATACGTACTTGTTCCATCAATAACTGTAAAAGTCCAGTAAATGATAGTATTGTGCCGGGAACAGCTAGTTTAGCTTTTTTTTGATTATGATTACAGTTTTCAAACATGCTCAACAACTTACATTTGTAACAACAAGTGACCATTTTCTAATTGGAACACACGCAATTGACAGAATAACCCCATACATACGTAAACAGTAATAATACATCATAAATCATTATTTAGTCATTAAATAATACAACAATAATAATTACAAGAATAAATTGAAAATTTATTCCATTAAATCATTCAATACCAAAGACGTGGTTACTGAACGTCTGATCCCAACAACGTATTCTTACGTCTTTGACTGGGTTGTTTGCGCTAGAGGCAAAAAGAGGTGATGACGCACCTCCCAAATAATGCATTTCACTTCAGAGCAATTTTAAGCCATAAAAACGGCCACAAGGTGGCGGAAGTGCATTTGAGAAGAGCTTGGCAGAAGTCACGTGGACGGAAAAAACACACGACTGGAAGGAGGAAGTGAGAGAGCATGGAGGAGTGTAACATTGCACAGGGAAGCTTAACGCGTGTGCACACGCGCACACGAAGCTCAGTTCCAAATGTGAAAATTGTAAATAGTTGATGGTGTTTTATTTGTAAATAAATTATTTTGACGTAAAACAACCCTTTTTTGTGTTGTTTATGTTGGTATAGTTGTTTAGATATTTCAGCTGTCACAAAAGCAAAAATATTTTCCTGAAACTTACCTACAGTATGTTTTACTGCTGATTACTAAAGAACAGAAAAAGGTAGGTTCTGATGAAAGATGAGAGTCTAATGTTTCCTTTGGTAGGTTCCATGTTTATATAACCATAGAACACAATATTCTGTGTGCCTTGAAAGATCAGACAGAATGGACTAAAATGGCCGCTATTGAAGGGTTCTCTTTTGAAAAGTGGCTGGGATTGAATGAGTTAAGGTAAACTGACAGATAAGTAATGGATAGTAATAGAGCAATAACATTAAATAATATTATATGTATTCAATTATTTTTTAATATTTTGTTTTAGTTAGCGTTTTTGTACGCTTGCATGATGGTGAAGTACAGTCATGGAAAAATGATTAGTCCACCCTTGTTTCTTCAGTGTCTTGTTCATGTGAATGCCTGATACAACTAAAGGTACCTGTGTTTGGACAAATATAACAATAACAACAAAAATAGCTGATAAGAGTTCCATTGTTTGGCAGTACAGTGCTATAGCTATTCATGTAAGAACTTAAGCGATTTTGGTTATCAGAAAAGCATGGAAGTTGCTACATATCAGCTCTTAAATTCAACTCTTCTGAGCTATATCTGTTATCATCATATTTGTCCAACCAAATGTACCTTTAGCTGTACCAGGCGTTAAAATGGATCCATGAACTGAAGAAACAAGGCTGGTGTCATCATTTTTTTCCATGACTGTATGTTAAAATGTGACTTAAAACATTGCCTGTACACTTAATGAAGGTTATTATTTCCTAAGAAATGGAGGTTCGACTGAACAAACTTGTCTTGACTCCCTTTAGGTCTGTGCTGTGGTTTTGGTTTGTTTGACTTTGTCCCCACAAGCCAACAGGGCGGTCGGTATGTACAGTAGGTCACGTCCAGTCAGCTAAAGCGACAATGAACTGATAGAAAACCCGGCGCTCCCTTGCCTGTGTTTGTATTTGGAACGTCCACGCATCACAGGAGCGCTGCACGCATCCGACTGAGAGACTTTCCCGCGGCGAGGAGCTTCAGAGAAGGCCGCTTATGCAAATAGGCGCCATTCCGAGCAACAAGGCCTCGTTGCGAAGATAAAGGAGGCTTGCAGAGACGGGAGCTTCAAGGAGGTTCTGATGTTGCCGCACGCCATCTTGTCGCCTTCTTTGAACCTTCTTTTCGCTTTGCATCATGCCACTCGCTGGCCACTTTATTAGGGCCAGCTGGTTGTCGTCTGCATCGTACTGAGAGCTGCTACTTCTGATGTTTTCCACGCGGGTAGCAGTGCTTCGCCCTGCATCAATCCAGCTAATTGCACGTATAATATTTATATGCAAGCTCAGTGGCGGTGTGTTTGACCGATGAAGCAGTCAGACTAGTCATTACTAAACGATCACAGAGGGAAATAAGCCTGATTGCAAATATGTCAATTGCAACATGACAAATTGCCTCCTATTGATTGATGAAGGGTCATACACTACCTCATAAAAGTGACTTTTCGGCACATATTTTATTCTATCTTTTCATGGGACAACATGAAGGGGGTCATGTGACCCGTCACATGGTCTCAGGTTTGACTGGGGAGCATGTGTGTTAAATTTGGTGTTCACACTTTGGACATTTTCATGAAGGTTGGACAGCAATCTCAGGTTTATAGCGATTAAGTGGTTCCAGGCCCGGCCGTGATAAGTCTATTTCTGCGTGGCAGGATTCCTTATGTATACATTTTTGTAGTATAGAGCATAGAAAACCTGTTTACGACCTTCCAAATATGGCTTTTAACATTATTACACCCCTCTAAACATGCAATAACAGCCTTACAGTCATCTTTCAAGTCGTATTACCCAATATAGTAGACATAATAACAGCAAATAAGCCATTTCAGACATAAATAACACTCATGTTTGTGTGTGTTGCTGTAAATGTGCTCCCGTGGTACGGACAGGAAGTGACGTCGGGAGTTCAGAGTTGAGTTTTAGCTTGGCGTGAGTTACGGCTGCAGCACTGTTGGGGGTTATTATGCCTGTTGTGAGATACTACAAACCTGCAGTAAATCATGTCTGGTGCTTGTGTGTCTCACCAAACATTACAGTAACATTACTGACACTTAGTGACCAGTGCAGAATACTAAACTACTAATACTCATTTAGCTATTTTTATGCTTGAAAATTCTTAATTTAGGCAAAAAAGGGCACCATTTGCTTAAATATGCATATTTTGACTCATAATATTCAACAGTATTCAACCAAAAAACAGCATATTTTTGTGAAAAACCGTGATAGAGTGAAGTGCAAAGCGGCGAGGGGCGACCGTACTCCACTTTGTTGCCAGCGGTTTAGACATTAATGGCTGTGTGTCGAGTTTTTTTTGAGGGGACAGTAAATTTACACTGTTATACAAGCTGCACACTGACTACTTTACATCGTATCAAAGTGTTGTTTCTTTAGTTTTGTCCCACGAAAAGATATCATAAAATATTTGCAGAAATGTGAGGTCTCTTCACTAGATTTGCCGCTAGTGCAGAGTATCTCCAGGGTTGTGATTACGTGCTAAACACATGATCCCTCCAGCTGCTACATCTTCTTCTGGCAGGCCAGTTGCCTAGTTCTGTTAACAAGCGGCGTTACGCAGTCCCGTTATAATGTGTTAATGAGCAAGGGCGAACAGGTAGCACCAAATTTATTTGTGGCGGGCCACCACAAATAAATGAATGTATGAACACTGTACTGTAGCTCTCTTTCGCTTCACCTTTGTTTTCAGTCACACTAGTAAAAGTGAACAGTTGTACTTCCCGGGAGGGTGACTCAGTCTAATTCCTGGAGCACACAACAAACAGGCTTGCGAGCCTCGCTGCATTGCTGTGTGTTGTCATCCCCGCAGAGGCTCGTGGTGACATCAGCAAATCCCACACTGGCGACGCAAACATCAACAATCTGCTCACGTTCACGTACACGCACACACTGAGCTCGATCGGCCGTCTATGAGCCAGCAGCGGAGAGAAAGACAAAGAGGTGACGTGGGCGCGTTGGAGAAGCTGATGGTTGGCGTGGGAGCGAGAAGTTGAGATGGATGAGGGGATCGTCAGCCAGTCAGTGAGTGAGTCACTCAACCGCGGAGTGGCGAGACAGAGTGAGAAATATGAGAAAACACAATTTATATGACCTTTTAACCTTTGACCTTGCTGAGGGCTTCAGCAGAGAGGCATGATGCCGTCGTAGTGATGTTCGCACGCTCGCACGCTCACGAAAAGCAGTGACACGCATCACTTTGCAACAAGCTGACTAAGATATGACAAGACGATCTCTGATTTGTTCGCACAAAAAAAAAATGTCCCGTAGGAAATCACGTAAATAGAAATCCCTTCATCCCTCGCCACACCGCGCTTTGAATTCCACACCCTCGCTGCTGTTTCGTGGTTGAATACGGCCTGTTAGGAGTAAAAAAATATACACCTTTAAGCACATTCTATATATACACTACTCAAAATAATCAGAGGAACACTTGGAAAACACATCAGATCTAAACTGGGGGAAAAATGATGTTGAATATGTTTCCTGATAATAAGTGGGTGATGTATTAGTAACAAAATGATGCCACATCATTTGATAGAAATGAAAATGATCACCCTATAGAGGGGGGAAATCAAAGACACCCCAAAAATGAAAGTGAAAAAATGATGCAGCACACTGGTCCATTTTGCTAAAATGTCATTGTAGCAACTCAAAATGATTCTCAGTAGTTTGTGTGGCCCCCACGTGCTTGTACGCATGCCTGACAACGTGGGGGCATGCTCCTAATGAGACTACGGATGGTGTCCTGGGGGATCTCCTCCCAGATCTGGACCAGGGCATCACTGAGGTACCTGGACGCATGGAGGAGATTCCAGGAGACAGGTAGTTACTCCAGGAGAGCTGGACAGGGCCGTAGAAGGTGCAAGGAGGAACAGGATGAGCACTGCCAGAGCCCTACAAAATGACCTCCAGCAGGCCACTGGTGTGAATGTTTCTGACCAAACAATCAGAAACAGGCTCCATGAGGGTGGCCCGAGGGCCCGACGTCCTGTAGTGGGCCCTGTGGTCACTGCCCAGCACCGTAGAGCTCCATTGGCATTTGCCATAGACCACCAGAATTGGCAACTACACCACTGGTGCCCTGTGCTCTTCCCTGATGAGAGCAAGTTCAACCTGAGCACATGCGACAGACGTGAAAGGGTCTGGAGATGCCGTGGAGAACGTTATGCTGCCTGCAACATCATTCAGCATGACCGGTTTGGTGGTGGGTCAGTGATGGTCTGGGGAGGCATATCCCTGGAAGGACGCACAGACCTCTACAGGTTAGATAACGGCACCCTGACTGCTATTAGGTACCGGGATGAAATCCTTGGACCCGTTGTCAGAACCTACGCTGGTGCAGTGGGACCTGGGTTCCTCCTGGTCCACGACAATGCCCGACCTCATGTGGCTAGTGTATGCAGGTAGTTCCTGGAGGATGAAGGAATTGATACCATTAACTGGCCCCCACGTTCACCTGACCTAAACCCAATAGAACACCTCTGGGACGTTATGTTTAGGTCCATCCGGCACTGCCAGGTTGCTCCTCAGACTGTCCAGGAGCTCAGTGATGCCCTGGTCCAGATCTGGGAGGAGATCCCCCAGGACGCCATCCGTAGTCTCATTAGGAGCATGCCCCCACGTTGTCAGGCATGCGTACAAGCACGTGGGCGCCACACAAACTACTGAGAATCATTTTGAGTTGCTACAATGACATTTTAGCTAAATGGACCAGTGTGCTGCATCATTTTTTCACTTTCATTTTTGGGGTGTCTTTGATTTCCCCCCTCTATAGGGTGATCATTTTCATTTCTATCAAATGATGTGGCATCATTTTGTTACTAATACATCACCCACTTATTATCAGGAAACATATTCAACATCATTTTTCCCCCAGTTTAGATCTGATGTGTTTTCCAAGTGTTCCTCTCATTTTCTTTTAGCAGTATATATAGCCTAAATTAAGCCTTTTCAAGCATAAAAATGGCGAAATGAACTAAAATACAAATATGAGGCATTCAGAAAGATGTAAAATTCTGCACCGGTCACTAGGTGTCAGTAATGTTACATTGAGGAGACAATAGCCACCGCAGGAAGTACTCGTGTCCAGAAACCGGAACAAAAAAGAACTCGCTAACGTGTGAGTCTATCTTATGTCTTATTGTCTCCTATTATGTCTACGATATCGGGTAATAAGAGTGTAAAGATGACTATGGGGTGTTATTTTACGTTTAGAGGGATCTAATAATGTTCAAAACCGCAATGTGGTAAACAGGTTTTCTCTGCTCCAATTACAAAAATATTCCATTTAAAAATAAGGAATGGTATTTCAAGGAAATTCGCTTATCACAGTCGGGTCTGGAAGCAAGTAACCATGATAAAAGAGGGATTGCTGTATTCTGTTCCAAGGTCACATGATGGCCGCTATAAAACCTTTGTTAAGTAAATACAGAACTCAGTTTTGTGGGCGGCATTGGCTCAGGAGGTAGAGGAGGTTGTCCCGAAACCAGAAGTTTTGCAGTTTGGTCCTTGCTCCCTCCACCCAGCCACTGTTGTTGTGTCCCTGGGCAACAACAATGATGCCCAAACAGATGTATGGATGTGAATGAATGTTTGGTGCTGGTCAGAGAGGCCGTAGGCGCAAATTGGCAGCCACGTTTCCGTCAGACTACCTCAGGGCAGCTGTGACCACAGTTGTAGATTACCACCACCAGTGTGTGACTGAGGAGTGAATGAATAATGGTTTCACTTCATTGTGAAGCGCTTTGGGTGTCTTGAAAAGTCCTATAAAATGTAATCCATTATTATTATGAATTGATAGGCATCTTCCTCCTTAATACACACTCTGTCCGCATTTAAAAGTGAAATGATTTTGTGTCTTATTTACAGCAATTGTGATATTTACTTTTACTTTATGCGTTATTTGTATGCACGTGGTTATGTTCCTCCTCGTTTCTTTAATAAAATGCCTTCATAACGTCATCTAAAATGCACTTTGGTCATATGGTTTTGTGTGTTGTTTCAAAAGATGATATTTAAAAATAACGTGAATAAAAATGTCAATAAAAGTGGATCACGTGGGTCCCAGGTTGAGACCACTTGAGAACCCCTGGTGTAAAATATTGTTTTATTTTTAGTAAATTAAAATTCCTTATTGAAGTGCATCAGTAATTAAAAATGTATTTAATTTCTAGCACGAGTATGCCAGCTAATGTAAACACAGCCGTTAGGGTTTAACGTCTGCTGTTGTTGCTCCGACAGCTTCAAGGCGGAGGTGCCTCTGCATCCTTTTATCAATGGCACATGGAAACCTCTAATTGCTAACCCCGGGAAGTCTTTATCTAAAGTGGCGAGGACAGCCATGATTAGCCTGCCGTGGAGTGTCAACTGCAAGCCTCTTCCTGCCCACCTTTCCCCCTGCATCGATATCGCCAGAGTCAACTCAATTTATTTTCCAATTTACTAATTTTCTGTCACTCTGTAAGTATGACTTGATGAAGGCAACGTGCTAACGGCTAATGCCAGCTCGCCGTGATTAATCGCAGCACCGATGAGACCGTCACTAAGGCATCAATGGCACGTCCTTATTACGCACACGAACGTAGTCGCGGGTT
Organism: Dunckerocampus dactyliophorus; assembly: GCF_027744805.1. Classification (NCBI taxonomy): domain Eukaryota; kingdom Metazoa; phylum Chordata; class Actinopteri; order Syngnathiformes; family Syngnathidae; genus Dunckerocampus; species Dunckerocampus dactyliophorus. Next base: position 1,429,285 of record NC_072827.1, read on the forward strand.
TGACCTTAACATTAATTCAGTTTTTAACCGTTTACAGTCATTCGGTGGACCGTCACAGCTAGATTTGTCTCTACCTGATGGCCCTCGCTCACAAACACATTATAATGGGACTGTCTGGGCAGCTCGTGGTTCCAACTCTGTACAGTAGGTGGCACCGTAGCTCTGCTTCTTAGCACCCCTCATGTGCCCATGCAGGTCCACCACTGGCTTGGTTGCGCATTATAACGCATTTGTTCGTCAATATAGTGAGATATTGGGTGTAGCATGACGCGTACCTTATCTTTAAAATCAATGCACATTTATATGGAGCCCAGGAAACATCATGAATGTTATAAGGTGATGGCTTCATTGTTGGCAACAAAGGTTTAAATACACAAGATAATGTCACATATTTCTTACAAAACCAAAAGCTCTCTTCTACCCGTCTACATCTTCTACAGCTTATCTGAGGTCGGGTCGCGGGGGCGGCAGCCTAAGTAGGGAAGCCCAGGCTTCCCTCTCCCCGGCTACTTCGTCCAGCTCCTCCTGGCGGATCTCGACGCGTTCCCAGGCCAGTTGAGAGACACAACGTGTCCCGAGACCTCCTTCCGGTCGGACGTGCCCTCCCCTTGGAGACGTCCGGGAGGTATCCTTACCAGATGCCCAAGCCACCTCATCTGGCTCCTCTCAACTCCACGTTTCTCCCGGATGACAGTACTTCTCACCTTATCTCGAAGGGAGAGCCCACCCACCCTACGGAGGAAACTCATTTTGGCCGCTTGTACCCGCCATCTCGTTGTTTTGGTCACTACCCAAATCTCATGAGCAGAGGTGCGGGTAGGAACGTAGATCCACCGCTAAATTGAGATCTCTGCCTTTGGGCTCAGCTCCCTCTTCACCACAACGGACCCATGCAGAGTCCGCATCCCTGCAGACAAACACTTGAGCTGGCCTTTTTGAAAACCTCCACTCTGGCGGGAGTTTTGTTAACTATGCAAATTGCATGATCATGTAATCCCCCCCTACAAATCAACACCACAAATAGATTACTGTCCGGTGGGAACCACTGGAGTTATTATATTAATAATTATTATTACATTGGTGAATAAGCAGCTAATGCTAAAAATGAGCATTGTTATTTTTCTAAGCCATTTCACGACTGGTTGTTTCTGTGGTACAAACTCATAGGATGCCGCGGGGTATCGTGTGATTGCCTCTCTCCTCTCCAATTAACCTCATCCTCCTCTCGGCTGAGCCACGCAGAGACCCCACAAAAAGACAACCTGGTCGGGGCTATTTATGTCTGAGCGGAGCATCACCACCAGCAGAAATTCCCCGTCTTTCCCAGCATGCATCAATTATTCAACCCCGCACACCACCTTTAAAGAAGCATTTAAAAGACTCTTGAAAGGTTTCATTCACACCTTCACACACGCGCGCGCGCACACACCCGCCACATTCAAAGTAGTTTTACGCTCAGGCAAACGGAAGCTAGGAGACGTTTGTGTACTCACGTTGTGTGTTTGCAGCTACACAGCACACCGCCTCCTCTCTCTGGAGTAAAGCATGTCAATGATCGTGTGTGTGTGAGAGAGAGAGAGAGAGAGACCTCGATAGCTATTGTTACAAGCAGGAGGGGCCAACTGAGCATGCTCCAGTGTGAACAGCCCTCCTGGTTGTCATGGAAACCGACAAGCGAGACGCTCTGTGTGGCCTGCATGCTGACACGGAGGTTGCGTTGTTGTCTGTGTGGCAAACTTTCTGACTCGAGGGTCGCATTGGGTTAAAAAATGTGGCCGTGTGGACAAAACCAGTTATATTTGTTGTATTATTTAAGCTGTGCTGTACGTGCTTGGTAGGATGAACTAACTAAGGATTTTGACAGCTGAATGGTTAGATTTAGAGCACCACTAATGGAGATGACTACAAATAAACTCATCTCATTTGCGACTTTCACCACCTTCAAGAAAAAGGATAAAACCCTCAGATAAACAAATAAACAAGGTAAGTGTGCAACAACAATATCGTTGTGTATTTAGTGACGCAGAAAGCAGTTCTCCCAGATGCACATTCCTCCGCCTTGCCGCTGATCAATCAGCCCAAAGTGCGTGGCACTCGGCTAGCTCAGTAGCATTGTCCGGTAGTCCGCTGTTTTAGTCACGTCGCAGTGAAAATGAAGACATTGCAGTCGATGTGGGATCGTAACTCGTCCATTTCATTCAGCGAGGAAAATGCTCGCTAAAGGGAATGTGTGCGGTGTTAGCTTGAGCTTAGCTCGTTTTCCTCTGCGCCTACCTCGCCCTTGTTTACGTTCTCGACGCCACATGCGAGCACTTCCAACCGGCTGGGTGGTGTGTGTAGACTACGGTACTCTGGAGAGTCGAAGATCTGTGATATCCGAGATCCAAAACCTCTTGTTGAGCTCGTCAAGAAACCAAACCCGATATGAGCAAAAAAGTGCTACAAAACTGCAAATCCAGAAGAGACGCTGGGCTTCGCTGCGTGTACGTGCCGCCATTTTGCACAAGTATAGGTCTTCTGTTAAACATGCACGCCATTTTCAATTCTTTATTAACACAAATGAGGCTGAATTTAGGCTAATAGGCAAAAAAAATAGGCTAATATAACAAAAACAAAGACTTTCTGTGTAAAAATGTATGCTCAGCAGCAGCCGTGGGCACCCCCAGTGTCAGAATGATACAATCTTCATCACATGACATTTTCATATGATTCGACTGAACAAGACACCCAGAATAACAATGAATAAAGGATTTGGGGGGTTACAATGTGACCCATGAACTATAAAATATTGACTATTGAGAGTGTGCGAACATCCACCCGGACGCCCTCCGGTTTTGCAAACAGGCAGAATGTGACAAACAACACTGCGAAATATGAAAACGAACAAGGAAAAGAACCAAATGTCCGATAAAATCGACATTTTCATCAAGAACTTTGTTGTGCAAGCGTAACGGATGCCAGCCAGTGCGGCTGCGCAAGCGTACGTTGGTAAAACCTGAACGCTCGGTCGACAGTCCAGGCTTTTGGCCGAGCGGTCAGCGCTCTCGTCTCCCATTTCGAAGGTCCTGCGTTTGAGCCCTGACGCCGGCAGTGTGAAGCAGACAGGTTACACAAAACTTGCTTCTCCTCTGCATAAACGAACCCCCACTCTGCTTTGTTTATTCCGGGAGCTGCTGTGACGCGATCCCTATGGTTACTGCAATGTCCCTAGTTTCAGAAATGACAATAATCTCCCGTTTTGAGGATCAATTTATAGTTACAGAGAAGGAACCAGGAAGCTGTACATCTGACATCTGACTCCCAGTCATGGCAGCTGTGCAGAGTGGGTCGGGCGTGAGGAAGCACCGGCACAGCAGCTTCGTTTTGTTTGTTCCCTTGCCCCCAGCAAACATGGCGGACTAAGAACCACACAGCAAGCAAGGAACCCACGCCATGAATTATGGAGTCCTCATGAATTATCCAAGCACGAGGACCCGTCTCATGTTGACTGGGGTGTCCAGTGAACTGGACCTCAGTGTGGGACTAACGCCGTACACCAACACCTGCTCCTTATTGGCTGATTTTTTAATTTATTTGTTGTTATAGAAATGTATATACGTGTATATAAGTTATCACCCATTTTTGTAGAAATACTATTGCTTGTTGTATTCGTGTACCCTTGTGCACAGAAAGGAGCAAGCAGGCCCCGTGAGAAGAACAAAAGACCAGTCTTGTGTGACTCGGAGACATGAAGGAGTTTTGAGTTGCTCAAGGCCAAGCTACACTCCTGCTCCTGGTCTTATCCTGTGATGTTAGAAAAGTGATTTACTCTATCATCCATAATTTAGAAACCACAATTGTCTCATTGGATGCTGAAAAAGCATTTGACAGAGTAAACTGGAAATTTCTCTTTGCAACACTACATAAATTTGGCTTTGGAGACTCATTCAGAACATGGATTAAAATACTATACAACACCCCGAAGGCCTCTGTTCGGACCAACAATCACATCTCTCCAGAATTTACTTTACAAAGAGGTACTAGGCAAGGGTGTCCACTCTCTCCCTCACTATTTGCTATCTTTATCGAACCTCTTGCAGCTGCAATTCGACAACATATAAATATTAAAGGGATCCACACCACAAATGTTCATCATAAGATAAGCCTTTATGCTGATGATGTATTACTCTTCCTGGATAATTCACATTCTTCACTTCACGAATCTATCTCACTCATTAACAATTATAGCACCTTCTCAGATTACTCCATTAACTGGTCTAAATCCACAGTACTGCCCATTAACTTTGGTTTCCAGAGCACCCCCTCTATACCACTGTGTTCAGGGAACATTAAGTATTTGGGTATTAACATTTCCTCCAACCTGTCAGACCTGATCCGCTTGAATTATACTCCACTATTGAAGTCAATAGAAGATGATCTTGCACGTTGGAGAACCTTGCCCATCTCACTTACAGGCAGAGTATCCACCGTGAAAATGATGATTTTACCCAAGGTTAATTATCTATTTTCCATGATCCCCACTAAACCATCTATAATTTGGTTCAAGTCATTAGACTCATATATAAATAAATTTCTTTGGAAAAATAAGCCAGCACGAATAAGTCTCAAAACATTACAAAAATCTAAAGAATATGGGGGCTTAGAACTCCCAAACTTCTCCAACTACTTCCTTGCAAACAGGTTACAGTATATCTTAAAATGGATCAACCCTAACCCATTGGATTATTTATGGCTAGACATAGAACAATCACTTAGCCACGAAATCCCAATTTGTAACCTGCCCTTCATTAGCCAAATCCTCCGAAAAAATAATTGTTTTAAAAGTATAAATATAAGCAACACTCTGACAGCTTGGTGGGAATTTTTAAAAATAACAAAATTCTCGCTCACTCCTTGCCAATACACTCCCGTTTGGAATAATCCTGACATCTTGCTTAAAAAGAAACCATTAAATTTCCCAACATGGCACGAAAAAGGAATAAGTTGTATGAAAAATATAATTATAGGAAACAACTTTATCTCATTTAACGACCTTGTTACACAGTATGGAATAAATCATAACAAATTTATTGAATACATACAAATTAAATCCATAATTAAAGCAAGTTTCAGGACCATATCATGGGAAAGCAATACCACTATTGACCAATTTTTAAAAATATCTGCCCCTAAAACATTATCTAAATTATATATTCTACTTTCAAAAAATGACAACACAATTGGAGTACCAATCTCCAAATGGAGCTCAGATTTATCTACAAGCTGTGACCCTGAATTTTGGAAGCAAATATGTCTTAATGCTTCCCGGTTAATCAATAATCCCAACCTACAGCTGATTCAGTTTAAAATCCTTCATAGAGTACACTACACAGGACATAGAATGTTTAGAATGGGCTTAACTGACTCTAACATCTGTACACACTGCTCAGACCATAGAATAGATGACTACTTACACTCCATGTGGACCTGTGCTCCCATTAAAAATTTTTGGCACGGAGTGTGTGAGTACCTATCTTTGGCACTTGGGTTCTCCATTCCTACCTCTCCTTTACTATGCCTGCTGGGCGATCTCTCCACAATTGATGTAGAAACAAATCAAACACAGCTTCTCATCACTGCATTAAGCATCGCCAAGAAAACCATTCTCATCAATTGGAAATCAAGGAAGAAACTGAACATAGCTCTTTACAAAAATCTTTTGTTAGATCATATAGCTATGGAGAGAATGTCTGCTGAACCTAAAGAACAAATGTCAGAATTTCAGTCTATATGGGCACCAATAATTAATTCCCTGACCTGACTCTCAGGGGGGTGAGGGCATCTGTCTCTGCCCCTGGGGGTCTCGTTCATCTGGCGTGGGGTGTGGTCCTGGTCGCTGGGTGGGCCTGGTACCTCGGGGGCGGGCGGTGGCGGGCTTGGTGTCCCGGGTCTTCTTTGCTGGGCTGCCTGCCTGGGGGGGCTGGTGGGTGGGGGTGGGGAGGGGTCCGGGTTGGGTGATGGGGCGGGGGCGGGGTCGGGGGGGTCGCCCAGGGGGCGGCGTTGGTTGGCCTCCGGGGTGGTGGGTGGATGGGGTGCTGCATCCTGCTGGTGCCGGGCGCCTACTGCTGCTGGGGGGGCCCGTGTGCGGCTGGTGGCGCTGGCTCTCCCTCGCCTCCTCTGCCTCTGGGGGTGGGGCGGGGACTGCCCTGGGCCCTCCTGCTCGGCTGCCGCGTGGGGCCGTCCGGTGTGGGGTGTGGGGGCCGGCCTCTCCCCCTGGTGGGGGCGCGGGTGCCTGAGCCCGGCTGCCCCCGCGGAGCCATCTCCCCTGGGTGGGAGGGTGGTTTGGGTTGCCCCTTTTTATTTATTTATTTTTATTTTATTTTTTTTTAAAATTATTTTATTTTATTTTATTTCGCTGATTTATGTGTGTGGTGTATGTGTGATAGGTGGGAGCTGCCTGTTATCCTCCGGCGCCTGTGGCTGTCCCCCGGGTGACGGGGGGCGCGGAGGTGGGGGTCGCGGATGTGCGGTTTGGGCTCGGGGTGGGGGGTGCGTGGTGCTGGGGTGGGGGGGATCCCTTGCTTTCTCCCCTCAGGGACGGGGCCGCTGTGGCTCGGTGGGTGGGGCGTGTGGGGGCCGTGGGCGGGTTGCGCGGTGGGGCGGGCGGCGTGGTGTCCATCTGCGTGGTGCTTCCCGGGATCGGCGGGAGGATGCTTGCTCCGGGGTGGGGCGGTCGGGGGGTGGCTTTGGCCGGGGGCTTGGGGGTCGGGCTGGCGGGGGGCTGGCGGGCGGTCCCTGCTGCCTGCTGGTGTCGGGCTGGTCCTTGCTTCCGGGCCGGCGGTTGTCTCCCTCCCTCCGGGGTTTCCCCCTTGGCGTGTTGGTGGATGGGCGGGGGGTGGGGCGGTGGCCGGTCTGTGGCGTGGCGGTGGGCGGGGCGGGCGGGGGCATCTGCTTGGGCGCCGGGCGGGGGCCGCTCCTCTCGCGGGCCCGGTCGTGCGGTGCTTGCTTCTCTGTCCCTCCCTGGCGCCTCTGGCCTGCGTGCTTCGTGGGTGCGGCCGTGCTCCGCTCTATGTGGGGTCCGGTGCTCTTGTGGTCGTCGTGGTGTTGCTCCCTTGCCGGCCGTGGTGGTATGCGGGGGGCGCGTGGGCGCGGCTCCCGCTGTCCTGGTGGCGGTCGGATCTGCCTTGGGGGCGTGTGGCTTGTCCGTGGTGTTTGGCGGTTTGGGGGTGGCGCTGTGAACGCTACCTCCGGTGGGGCTCCGGTGTTGGGGGGCACTGGGGGTATCGCCTCTGGGGGGTTGGGTGGGCCGGACTGGGCATCCTGGCGGGCCGGGTAGGGCCTGTGGTGTGTCCTGCGGCACGCCCGAGCCTGGGCTGTGGTGGGCGGCCGGTCGGTCATGTGTCCTTGGTCCCCCCCCTGCTCGGTTTGGGCGGCGTTGGGGTGTGGGGCCCCCGTCCTTCCTGTGCCACTGCACCACCTCACATATATATAGGACATTGGGGGGTGGCCTACGGTCGGGCGTGATTGGGGAGGGGAGCTGCCTTGCGGGGCTCCTTTGCTCCTGCTGTGCCACTGACCTGTTGCCCCCCAATTTTAATCGCAGAGTAGACACTTAGGGTTTGGGGGGGCTGGCCAGGTGAGGGGCCCTCCGAGCGGCAGCTGTCCCCCGATTTTAATTGCATCATTAGCTATCATCCACATACACTCCATATACATGCACACAGATACACCATCCTCTTTTATTTTATTTTATTTATTTATTTATTTTTTTTAATTGCATCATAGACACTATCACACCTTATCACATACACGGGTGGGGCGGGCTGGATTGGGGTGCCTCGTGCACCTCGGCGTCTGCCCGCCAGGGTCGGCGGTGTGGCCGGGGGCCTGGCCGTCGCGGTGGCTCGCCCGGGGCGGCCTGGCCTGTGGGGTGCCCTTGTCTGGTTCGCCTGCCCTTCCCTGGGGTGGCCCTCTGGGGCCTGTTGATGCCGGGGCTTGCGCCGGGGGGGGCGGCTTGCGGTGCCCCCCCTGGACTGACACGTGCCGCGGGCGCCTCTGCGCTCTTGGGGCGGGTTCGGCGGTCTCCGGGGGGCGGTGCTGGTGCTTCGGGTGGCCCGTGTGCTGTCGCGGCGGCCGGTGGTTGCTGCGCTGTGGCGGCTGCTGGGGCGCCGGGCCAGCTGGTGGGTTGGGGCTTGGTCATGCTTGCGGGTACTGTGGGCCTGGGTGGCGGGGTGGGGGTGGGGGGGCGGGTGCCCTGGGGCCGGGCTCGCTGGGGGGGGTCGTGCTCTGCCGGGCGCTTGGGCGTCTGTCGCCGTTGCGCTTTGTGCGCTGCCGGGCCGCTGTCTGTGTCCTCGCCTCCCCCGGTCTGTCTGTGGGCTTGTCGGGGGTGGGGCTCCGGTGCGCGGGTGGTGCGCTGTTGGCTCTGGTGGCATGTGGCTGGTCTGGCTTCTGGTGGTATGTGGGGGCCGTCGGCTGGTCGGCTGCTGGTCTCGCCTTCTCGGCGCTGGTGCTTGGCCTCCCTGCGGCTTGGGGTGTGGTGCTCCCGCTCTCTCTTCGGGGTTTGCTGGCCCGCGGGTCTCGGTTGGCGCTGTGTGGTGGTTCGCCTGGCTGCTCGCCCGTTTTCCCGCCTGCCTGCTCGGTTTCCCGCTCTCCTCCTCGCTGACTCCCCTGTCTGCCTCGCTGGCGGCGTCCTACCGCTGGGGGGGTGTGGCCGGGTGTCTTCCTGCTCCCCGGCAGTCTGCGCTCTCCGCTCCTGGGTTCTGAATCGTATGTCTGGGACCCCGGGGTCCCCGGCTCCGCTGCTCCTTGGGTTACCAACGGGGGATAGGGTGGGGCTTCCGGGTGTCGGGCAGTCGACCACTGTGTGTGTGTGTGTGTGTGTGTGTGTGTGTGTGTGTGTGTGTGCGCGCTTGAGTAAGTAAGAGTGTGTATGAGCGTGCGCATAGGGGTGTGTTTGTGCGTAGGAGCGTTTATGTGCGTGTGTGTGGGTGCGTAGGAGTGTGTATGTGCGTGCGTGTGTGTATTTTTATTTATTTATTTATTTTAGTTATTTATTTGGGGGGGGGCATACAGGGGTTTGCTCCGTGGGGTCAGGTGCTGGGCGATACATCTCTGCCGCCCGTGCCTCCGCCGGGTGGGTGGAGGGTGTGCCTCCTGCATCCCTTGGCGGGGCGGCCCTGTGTCGGGGGTCGGGCGGGGGTTGGCCCGGGGCGGGCCGGGCTCCGCTCCCTGGGGGTGGGGGTGGCGGTGGGGGAGAATTGGCGCTTCCGGCGCGGGCGGGCTTCTTTCCGGCTGTGGAGGCGTCTCTGGGCCTGCCGGTTTGTGGCCCCCGGTACCCGTCTGCCTTTGTGGGGTGTGATCTCTCGCTGGTCTCGGGGGTTGGCAGTCCTCCGGCCCGCTGGCGCCCTGTCCTTGGCTGGGATTACCTCTCTTCGGCCCCTTACTGGTCTTCCCGGGGGGGGGGGCTCTCTGGGCTGGCTCTTGGGGCACTGTTCTTTGTGCTGCCTGCCCCTATGGGCCTGGTGGCCTTCTGGCGGCCGGGGCCCGGCCTTGCTATTTGGGGCGGGGCTCTCTGGGAGGTGGAAGGCGGCCCCTTTCCTTTCATGCACTCTCAGTGACAATCACACGCCCACACATTCCTGCACCTTTATATATATATGAAGTCTTCCTTACATACAGAGATACCTGTACATATGCACACTCACAGTACATACGTACTTCCCCACATTACTCACTGAGTTATCCAGGGTGTTATTATGTTGTTGGTTCTATTACAGCGACGGTGATTTCAGCAGTATGACTATATATATATATGTGTGTATGTGCGGTATATATGTGTATATATATATATATATATATATATGTATATATGTATTTATGTATGTGTATGTATGTATATATGTGTGTATATGTATTTTTTTTTTTTTTTACAATGATGTGCATTACAGTAACTTTGATTCTATTCACTATCATGGATAATCATTTCATTACTACAGTTATGTGTGACTGTTTCAATGCGGTATTATCATGGTGATCACTATCATAATTCATCATTTCATGACTGCTATTGTGTGCGACTGTTTCAATGCAGTATTGTCATTGTGATCACTGTCATAGGTCATCATTTCATGACTGCTATTATGTCTGATTGTCATTGACAGCTTTGTCATTGTGGTTGTTGATATTGATTTGTCCTTTATCCTTGTTCGTCTTTATAGTTGTCACGGACATTTATTTGCTGATGTCGTTCGGTATGTTTCTGTTGTTCTGTCACAATTGTTGTTGTTGCTGCTGTTGTCCTTGTCTCTTGTCTCTCTTTTTTTTGTTTTTGTCCCCTCTCGCCCCCCCCCCCCGTTTCCTTTTCTCTTCTTCTCTGTCCCCTCCTGCTCCGGTCCGGGCGCTCCAAATTTGCTTTATAACAAGCATCAAGGTCAAGAAAAAAAAAAGAAAAAAAAAAAAAAAAAAAAAAAAAAAAAAAAAAAAAAAAAGTGATTTAAACACATGCATGATAACAACACACACACACACACACACACATAGCCAAACAAAGACACACAGTCCAGCTGTAGTAGGCCCCTTCCTTGAGAAGCTGAACTCTCCTGTAACTAGGGAACGCCCAATAGAAAATAAAGAGAGCTTTTCGGAGAGCGTATTCAGAGCGGTTTGGGAAGGCAACTCTGGTGCGTCTTCAGTCTGGAACCAATTCACTGCGATCAACCCTCTATAAACGTGGGTCATGACTTAACGACCACGGGAAAATGCGGGTCCCAGGAGACCAGTGGAGACCCCCCGCGGTGACTGTGTTTCTGACGACTCCTCCCAGGTATGTTTAACTATTGTATTCACGCTTCTGGATCTTATTTTTGATGACTCAGCTTTCTGCTGGGTGCTGTGATGCATCACCTGCACACAATGAATGATCACAACCATTCCAAGTAAGACTGGAAATAGTCCACAAAGTCAGATAAATGGCAGTAAAGAACACAAGCAAACGGGCTTGCTTGAATGCTCGGTATGAGCGCAGGCCAGCGGGGTCAGGAGAGGAACAGGGAACCGTGCCCAAGTCCATCATGGTATGCGTGGTCTGGTGTGAGTGCACCTTCCTGACAGGTCCATTGAGCGGTGTCTCGGTTTCATTGTCATTAACAATAATTATTAATTATACTGTAAGACTTATTAACATCATTATCATGATGATAATAATGACTTTGCAACATTCCTCAACACGCTAAAGATGCTTGGCGGTCTCCGTGGAGACGCTGTCTGCTTCTCGAGGCAGAAGACGACCTCCGTGCGGCCTTTTAAATATTTACTCTGTAAACTATTCCTGTTGCCTCTCAGGCCTCTGAGTCTCTGTTGTTGTTTCTCTCTGGCTGAGGCTCTTCTTTCCATTCATGCACCAAAAATATCTTATCCTTTTTTATTATCAGCATCACACACGACCCCCGAGGTCGTCTCTTAATGGCGTCTCCACGTGTCCTCTTTCAGTCCGGTGACCTCGCTCGCTGCCGTCTTCTCAAGTGACACCATCGTTGCTGTGTTGCGTTGTGTCTTCTCTTTGCCTGCTGCCGACATCACAAGTCGCTCCTGCTGATGTGTAAACGACGGTCCCTCTACGGCTGTCAAGAACCTGGATGGAGGTGTGAACCAGAACACAGTGTGCTGCAGTATGATGCAGAGGGCAGGGCCCGCTCGGTGCACACCCCTCCTGACATGCATACTGTCCGCACAAGTACATGCAGGTCAGTGTGTTCCTTTACGCAACACCTGACCTGATGTAAATGCCGCTTCCCCGACGGTGCTTCCCTATCCGCTACAGATGGAAAATTAAATAATGGATGAGGGAAATGTGCCTCCGTGTTTGTGTGTGACCTATTTACACACACACACTCACACTCCAGTTGGTCGCCAGGTCACCTGCTGTAGCGTACAACCGAGTCTTCATTTTTCATCTTGGAAGACATTTATGACAATTCATGTCTTGTGGGAACATTTTGATTAAAAAGGTCCTTTCTCTGTTCATCATCATTCACCTGTGACCACACAAAGGGACAAACATGACCCAAATCGTATATAAAGTCTTCCATATATGCAATTGATTGCCATATTTTGGTACAAAAATGTCAAAAATATTTGTTTCACAGGGAAATGCACTGTTCTGCCGTTAAAATGCTGTATTAGGTCAGGAAACGGCTCTGCTGGTGTTATGTTTTGCTTTAAAATGATATATTTTGCAATTCAAATGCTATATTAGATCAGTAAATGGCCAGTTTGGTCACGTTTATGCAACATTTTCCCATTAAAACCCTATATTTGCTCACAAAAGAGGCAACAACAGGCTCTGCTGGTGTTACACTTTACCATTAAAACTCTATTTGCTCACAAAAAAGGCGATGCAAGTGTTATGTTTTACTTCACAAGTCTATGTTTTGTCATTAAAATGCGGCATTAGTTCAGGAAAAGGCGATTTTGGTAAATGAATGAAACATTTTGCCATTTTGCATTCCTCATCTTTACAGTAGATGGAATAGACCACATTGCTCTGTTTTTTGTTTTCCAAAAGAGCACTACATTGGGGAAACTAAGCAAATGCTCCAAAAAAGGCTTTATCAACATCGCAGGGACAATTCTAGTGGACCTCAATCAGCAGTACATCTACACCTTAAAGCTACCAATCACTTTTTTCAGGACAGCGAGGTAAAGATTTTGGCCAAAGAAAACAGATGGTTTGAAAGAGGAGTAAAGGAAGCTATTTTTGTCAAACAACAGAAGCCATCATTGAATCGGAATGGTGGTTTGAGGTTTAATTTGGACCCTGTGTTCAGCAGGTTACTGACACCAAAACCCACAGCTCTTAGTCTTGCTAATGAGGTGAAGGCAGGGCCGAGCCAGAACAATAGATGCTAACGAGCCAGTATCAGAGTTGTTGATCGGAGGTGCTAATGGCAGGAGAGGATTAGACCACTACTCCGCCCAGGCTTAGTGTAAGGAACCAATAGGAGGAGGGTGTTGGCACACCAATTCCGCCCACTCTTACTGTATTTAAGGCCTAGGCTACCAGCACTTGTTAGTTCGCTGACGAAGCTCTTCGGATGAGGAGCGAAACGTCCGACACCTTCTTCACAGAAGTACAGATGACGTCTCAAGAAGCCTTTCCCTCGATGGACAACTCCTGTACGACTGAGAGCCTACACAGACGCATTTTACCATTAATATACTACAGCTGATCACAAAATCTATGTTAGACCTCGAAAATATGTCATATTTTGCCACAAACATCCGTGAACAAATGGACGCACTCCAAAATCTTGTACTTGCCACAAAAAAATACCATATTTTGCACAAAAATGATGTATTTAGCCAGGAAATTGGTGGTTTCCCTGGGAAATGCAATATTCTTCCATTAAAATGCTGTATTAGATCAGAAAAAAAGGTTAGTTTGGTGAAAATGCAACCGTTTAGTAGTACCTCGCATAACGTAAACCTCCTTTTACGTAAATTCCACTGAACGTAAAGAATTTATGTAAAGTTTTTGCTTCGTATTACGGAAGAAATTCCATATAACATAAAGCATCAAGTCGGTGCAAGTTTTTTTTTTTTCAATCAACTTTATTAATGCCTCAAGTCGTGCAAGTTCAGACTAACACTTGGTGACGCCTTCTGACGCTTCACGCTCTCATTGGCTGATTTTCGGGGCACCGCCTACGCTCTCATCTCATTGGCTGATTATCGGGGCACCGCCTACGCTCTCATCTCATTGGCTGACTTATCCAGCACGTACGTGAGTTTGTGTGAGAGACGGGCTTCTCCTTTCAACCTCCTTCCTCTTCGTAGTCGACATTAAACTAACTTAAACAATTAAGTTAAGTTACAAATTAAAATTTAGCACACAGCATTATCGTGTAGCGCGTGTGCGTTTGTCTGTGAGACCAGCTGACTCTTAGACTCTTTAAGGCTAGTCCTCCTCCTCCTTCCTGCCTCCACTTGCGCTCCTGATCAAGACATCTCGTGAACGGTAGGATTGTTTTTGTTTTTCAGTTTTATTCATTTACAGTAATCTTATTTATTACCTTATTTTATATTGGAATGTTACTCTACTATGTTTATGCTAACGTTTTCTTAGATTTTTCCACCATATTTGGTGAACTTTGTATATTTTGAAGGGCAAAGGGGTGAGATTGGGAACATCTTGGAACGGATTAGGCTATTTACATGTATTTTACGCCTACGCTAGTGTTATGTTTTGCATCAAAAGGCTATATTTTGCAATTGATTAGTTCAGGAAAGGGATAGTTTGGTCATGTTTATGCGCACATTTTACCATTCTAACCCTATTTTTGCTCACAAAAACGACAACAAAATGCTAGTGTTGTGTTTTGCTTCAAAAGGCCATGTTTTGCAATGAAAATGCTTTCCACTTCCTGTGCGTGTAATTTACGGATGGTGGTGATCCTTCACTAACCAACATGTTGAAGTTGCTTTTTTAGCGCTGAGTGATGTCTTTCTTGAACAAATGAGGCAAATGCAAAGGCAGCCTTCCAGTACGTTGACTTGCTAAACATCTGGAAGCGTAATCTTGACGCTGAGGTGCACGGCATAGAAAAACTGACTAGCAAGAATGACTATCGCCCTATAGCACTCACTCCTATTGTTATGAAGTGCTTTGAAAGAATAGTCATGACCCACATCAAAAAGAGCATCCCGGCCACTGTGGACCCTCTACAGTTTGCATATCGCCAGAACCGGTCCACGGATGATGCAGTCAACACTGCCATCCACACAGCCCTTTCTCACCTACAGGGCCAGGACACATACGTCAGAATGCTATTTATAGACTATAGCTCTGCTTTTAATACAGTCTGCCCCCACAAACTCACAACAAAGCTCCTCCCACTTGGCCTGTCTCCCTCCCTCTGTAACTGGGTGTTTAACTTTCTAACAGGCAGGCCCCAGTCAGTCAGAGTCCACAATCGCACATCCAGCTCAAGAATTGTGAGCACTGGGACCCCACAGGGGTGTGTGCTGAGTCCACTCCTCTACACGCTCTTCACCTACGATTGCGTGGCCTCCCAGAACAACACCAGCATCATTAAATTTGCGGATGACACTACAGTCATCGGCCTGATCACTGGTGGTGTTGAAACATCATACAGAAGAGAGGCGGCGGACCTCATAGCTTGGTGTCGTGATAACAATCTCCTTTTCAATACAGATAAGACTAAAGAGATGATCATCGACCCAAGAACAAGGGAAAAGGAGCCGCATAGACCCCTGTTTATTGATGAGACTGAGGTGGAGAGGGTGAAAACCTTCAAGTTCCTTGGCACACACATCAGCGAGGACCTCACCTGGTCTCACAACACCCAACAAATTCTGAAGAAGTCCCAAAGGAGACTGTACTTCCTGAGAAGACTGAGGAAATTTGGCATGTCCACCACAATCCTGAGTTGCTTCTACAGATGCACTATGGAAAGTGTCCTTACCGCCTCCATCACTGTTTGGTACGGTAACTGTACAACACGTGATAGGAAGGCACTCCAGCGGGTGATCAAGACCTCACAGAACATTGTTGGGGCAGCCCTCCCCTCACTGCAAGACATTTATAAAACTAGAGTCCTACGAAGAACACACAACCTCATCAAGGACAGCACACATCCACAACACTCATTATTCACACTCCTACCGTCAGGCAGACGCTACAGGAGTTTGAAGTCCAGGACCACAAGGCTGGCAAACAGCTTTTACCCACAGGCCATCAGGCTCCCTTAACGAAGCACTCGCACACGCCGCACGCAACACACACTCATAGCACTTTATTTATTTATTTATTTATTTGTATTATTTACTTGTATTAATGTCTCTTCTGTTGTTGTTGCTTAATTTATTGGTATTTATGTTTCTTATGTTCTTATTCTTTCTTGTGTTTTCTTTCTTTTCTTGGGAGAATGAACAGAATAAGAATTTCATTGCATAGTAGAACTTTCTGTTTTACTATGCACATGACAATAAAACTCTTGAATCTTGAATGTCTTGAATCTTGAAACTAGAAGCTTCCGTGGGTATTTTACATTGTGTGCCGGGCATTTGCATGATGGCAGACTGTGGACTGGGCCAGCGTTAAACTAATGAATTTCGGTCCTTGTAATCACACTCATGAAGGGATTATGTCGAATGATCCCGATGAATTATTACAGGATTACAGTGGGCCACATCTCTCACATGTCATACGGGAGCAAATGTAAGCGTTGGAACGTATTTTTACCTGTTCAGCTTCATTCTTCATGACTCCACCACTAACTGGTAGGTCAGACCTAATTTGGACTCGATCCACTCTCGGTCTGTTCTAAGAGGACGAGCCGGGACGGACACAAAGGAGTTTCTCCTGCACGGGAATGACGAGGTTGTTCCCTTGGATTTTTTTCCCTCCCCTTCACATTCCGCTGCAATCAGCAGGAGATAGCACATGCACCGCAACGTAATCGCTCAATGGCGGCGGCGTTCCTCTTGTCAAGGCTAGTACTGACTAGCTCAAGCGTCCCTGCTCGGACAAGAAATGAGTAGGCTTGCTGTGAGGATTTTGTGCTTTTTACGTATAAAGTTGTCTCCTAATTGGAGCAATTTCCTTAGCTACTAAATGCAGCAGAGGGTTTAGGGTTCTCAAGGAGTTTTATATGTTATTTATTGACATGACATTATTTTAATGTATTTTTTGGTCTTTTTAAAAATGTTTCTGGGTCACTGTTTTGTTTTTAGTGCTGCTATTTTGTTGAAATGATCTTGATGGAGACATTCTTATTATGATTAATATTAATTGTATTAATAACAAGATTATTAATGTTGTGTTCAAAATAAATACAAATGTTTAAAAATATATGATATAGAGTGGCGTTTTAATTGCAAAATAAATGTATACACATCATCTCATGATCTTGACAGTGGGATGTGTGTGGTATCGTTTCCTTGTGGGCGTGGCCTGCATGTGACCCTTCTCATTGGCAGATGGGTCAGTTGTTCTGCGAATCCTGCCTAGCAACGAAAGGTTACAAACGTGGAAACAGGCGCTACTGCGCTAGCTCGCTTTGTGAATTCTGAATCATGACTCACATAGCCAGTTTGCTGTCTGTGAGCTTTAGTTGGAATACAAATGTCAAAAACCAGAGAGTGCAGTCGTCCCTCGCCACTTCTTGTGTCAACTTTTGCGGCTTCACACTTTCACGCTTTTTCTAAATATGTTCATTTTAAAAAGCCATCGCTGTTTGGTGGTGCACTATGGCATATTTTTAGTGAAAAAGCAAATTTGATGTGTTTTTGGTGTAAATTAAGCAAAATGGCTAAATGAACTCAAATACTAATAAGGATTTCAGAAGGCAATTCTAATGTACTGTACAAGTACATAAGCATTATTGCTATAGAAGCGTGCAGTAAGCAAACCGTAGGCTAGTAGCATTCTACACTGGTGTCAATAATGTTACACTGATGAGTCAGTAGCTACCGCAGGAAGTATTCGGTGATACTGTGACTGTCAATGCTAACATCAGTGAGTCTATATTATGTCTTATATGCCTTATGTTACAGGTGACTATGGTGACTATAGGGGTGTTATTTCATGTCTAGCGGGCTGTAATCATGTTAAAAACCATATTTAAACACTAGTGAATTGACAAAATAAGTCATGACAAAACAGGAGGATCGTGTCCGTGTGGTGTCCCGCTGCCACATTGTGTCTTTGGGAACCGTCACGTCTGCCATGAAGGTAAAAGTAACATTCATTTTATTTTAGGAAAACCATGTCAACAAACAAAACTCCTTTATTACACATTCCCCTTGTGTCTCTGAACAAAGTCAGTAGCGGTTTCGGTTATGTCGACAACCGCTTATGTCGACGTAAGTCAGCCAGCATCAGGTTCCACTGTAGCGTAGAACTCCTGAACATTCTGTAACATGACTTGAGTGCATTGATTCAACTCGTCTGGAAAGTCAGTGAAGTGAGAAAACAGCTGATCTCAGCCAATGAGCTAATGGATGCGAACTGAGGTAGAGGAGGGAGCAACAAACGACAGGCCGGGGGGAGTAAATACACACTGCGGGGCCTCGGGGGGCCTTTCACATTATCTCGTGTCTGACAACAACACACTGGCTTGTCTCATTAAATCTCGTCTTATTGATCCCGATGAGGCTCGCTGTGCCGACAGGCACGTCTGTCTGCAGGTTTCACAACGCGACCTTTCGCCTTGCTGATCCCGACCTCTTGTAGAGCGACACGCAGACTCACAGACAACACGGACACCGAAACTCCATGTAAGGCGTTATTCATGCACCTTAGCTGATACTGTTAAGGCTGAGGTTTACTTTCCGTGCGGGAATCCGCTCGAGAGGCTGCGTGTGACTTTCTACTCCGTGCAGCATCTGCTCCCGAACTGCAGGGGGCGGTGTATCGGAAACACGCGTCTACCAGCGGAAGAAGTTTACCATTGTTTACTTGACTTCCAACATGGCAACACTTGCGTGCCTACTTGTTGAAGAAGAGGAACCATGTTGTATTTATTTGCTGCTGCGACAGAAAAGGAAGAGAAGGTGGTCCACTCGTCCTTTGAATAGGAGTGCTGCAAACAAACAACTTGACTTAAAACACAGCTTGTTTCAGTGTTTCTTCATGCTTAAACTAATGTGCGTCAGGGTAGGCTGCCGATGTTTCTGTACTTCAGCTGCGAGGATCTCCTGCCCGTCTGCCATTTTTTTCCGTTCGCGTACTTTGAAAAATTTGAAAGTGCACAGGGCGGGAGTTTTTCCGCATGAAAAGGCCCGCTCAATAGTGTTTCTCACCTCAATTACCCAAAATGCCAAAGAAAGTTGCCAGTGCCAGAATTTTCATAAATAAGGTGAGAAACGCGATCGAATTCAAGAAATAACTCATGGCAAAACAGGCAGGTGCTGTCGAAGAGGAAGGTGCTGATCTCGCCGCCATATAATGTCTTTGAGAACAGTCACTGAAGGTAAAAGTAACCTTAAATGTTCATTTATCTATTTTGTTCCTCGTTTATGTGCATTTAGGATTGTTTCATGCATGTAAAAATATGTCAAGCTATAAAAAAAATGTTTTGTGTTCAAGTTTTTCAGAGTCAACCGCTGACATCGACGTAACATTTCCAGTTGCTGTTTTATTGGCAAGCTAAGGGTGCGAGCGAGGACGTTTTTGTGACAAAAAGTACATGAAGAACACAGTTGGACTCATGCTAACCGAAAAATACGCAAACCGAGGCAAAATGTTGCTATAAATTTTCAAAAACACGCTAACCGGGGGTGGACACTAACTGAGGTTCCACTGTACTTTGATACATTTTGTACATTAAAGATGCTAAAACCAATCCAGTGTGGGCCAGTATGTGTTTAGCTTGTTTTGCAGAACGGAAGCTAATTAATAAAGTCCTTTTGCAGTCATGTGACCACTATACAGTAATTGCTAATTCTCTGACGCTAAGGTTCCACGCTGTTTGCGCAAACAGCACAACCACATTAGTTTTCATGAGCGACTTGTGATTGCAGCGAGCCGGGCACGCCGCCATCATCCTGAGGCATCTCCACTCACGGCACACACACACACACACACACACACACACACCTACACACACACACACACACACACCGCCTCCCATCAAAACCGTTCACGAGAGGCTCCAGAGCGCCCCCGAGGGAAGCAGCGTGTAACAACACAGCAGTTCATTAATTCAGCCGCTTCACAGGGCATGGAAGCCAATTTACCCATCATGCACCTGCAGGAAATCCATCCCTCCCTTTGAAGTGATTGAGCAGCCAAGGCAAGCGCTACACTGCATGGCGTTATAGTTTACTACATCCAACACTGAGATCCACACACTATTATCCTATTATCCTTGCACTAGAAGCAACTAAATAGAGGTGGGCGGGTCGATCCAAATGACTCTGATGTAGTCCCTCTTGCTCACAGCCACCATGGGGCCTATTTGCACGGTGTCTTACGATTGCTATGATATGCTGTGATGTGCTAACCAGTGTTACAGTCCTCAGCCTCTCATCTCTTCCCTCCGCATTCACACGAATATAAGATAATAAGATTAGCATGATGTTTTTTTACATGCAAATTTAGTCAAATGCATGTCCAAATTTTGTATGGTTTTATTTTTCAGCCGAAACACCAAGAAAGCGTGTTTTTATATGATTTCTTATTATTGTAATGTTAAATGAACTCGGAAAATTAGGAAATACATCGTTCTTTGTTTGACAGCCTCACTATTTATAGTGTTTGTTCTTTTTGTAATCTTAGCAACATTGAGGACCTCTGAAGCTGCCTTCAATGCTCTTTTACATTCACGTGTTAACTGAATGGCTGCTGGTCCAATCGATCAATAGTTGATCGGTAGGTGAAGGGCTGCAGAGGTGTACATCGAGCCAGGCAGATGGATCATCATTTGTCCTAAAAAGTCTTTCTTTTTGTACGAAATGTGGAAAAATATACACTCACTCTGAGTTAGTTGTGGTCCATCACCTCCATCACAGGTTTTATCTGGGTCCGGTACCGAGTAGGCTCGGTGTGCAGGGTGAAGCCTCCCATCTACACACTTAGATCGATGTATTGTATTGACACGAAAAACGAAGAAAAAGCTTGAACGCTCAGTGGTTTTCTGGATTTTTCTCCTCGGAGGATAATGAGCACGCGACCTCTTTCTTTGCGGCTTTCTCCTTGGGAACTGCGCTGCCTTCACGGACGCCTCGTAAAACCGAACAGCCTCTTCCTCCCACTGTACGCCATGTGCTTACTCTCACACCAAGCATCAAAATAATGGCTTTTAACCGGTAACTGGTCAATACAGTTGACATAAAACTTTTTCTGAAGATTACAAAAAGAAATATGTTTCTCGCGAGAAAATGATATCAATACCAGCCACAACACTAGCATAGCCTATTGAGGGCCAACACATGAGCGTTACATAGCAATGAAAAAGCCCCAAATTGTCATATAATCCGTGTACAAAAATCTAACACATGCAGTTGCTGAGAATATTGATTAAAAATATATATTTTTAAACAAATGTCTGAAGTAGCCCCTAAAATGCCGTGACTTGACTTAATGCACAAGATGTGTGTGTGTGTGTGTGTGTGTGTGTGTGTGTGTGTGTGTGTGTGATTGGTTCTGCGTCACTGACAAGTGATCAATCAGCTGAAATAGACTCCACCCCCCGGCCCTGAACAGGAAGCGGTGGTACAGAAAATCAACGTTTTAAGCATAGCAGAAGTGTGTTCGGTTCACAGTAACAGGATGTTAACAATGGACAGGCTATCGACATCTTTGCTCGCTGAAAATAGTCCATATGTTGACCATGATACCCCCCCCCATTATTAAAATGGTAGAAGTTCATCATTATATTATGATACACCTACAAAAGTGTCCATGTCCACCTTCTTTCATGCCCAAACTGAAGATAAGTCGCCCAAAGTGACCAGGAGAACTTGTGTCACACATTGATCCTTTAATGTGATAGCAGCATGTGCACCCGCCCACCTACCCCCTCACTAAAGTGCAGACTGAGCCGGGTTTATCGGATTCATTAACAGTTTAAAGAAAGAAAGAAAGAGATTATTTTCAGGTCAGACGAGCTGTCCCTCTACATCTCAGCCATGCCGCTAATGTGTGGGATTCGTCAATCTGTTGAGGTCCGGATTGGCTTTCCACTGCATTCACTTATCTGGGTGAGGTGTTTAGCTTTTCCACGGTCATATCAGTGCGTTTGCTAATGGAGAATCTTTATGCATTGCGAACCTTTGTGATTACTTTGCACATGCATGCACACGTGTCCAGCGATGCTGCACATTTAACCCAACGCATCAAGAACACTCTTAAGTAAACCAAACTCTGTGAAATGGCTTTTATAAATTCTTAAAACTGAATGTACGCTCTATCTGTTGCGTCCTCGGTATATCTGTAAGTACTTGATGGCTGAAAGACCGCAGACCAGGGGTGTCCAAAGTGCGGCTTGGGGGCCATTTGCGGCCCGCGGCTGTGATTTTATCGGCCCGCAGCACAGTCTAAAAATGGAATTTAACAAGGAAACTAAAAAAAACAACAGCAACAAAATGGGAAAATAAATCAAAAGTCAAAATATTAAGAGAACAGTTGTAATCTAGCGAGGAAAAGAGCCATAATTTCACAAGAATAAAGTCATAGTATGAGGACAAATGTCATTTTAGGAACATGAAGTTGAAATATTAAAGACAATGGTTGGATTTTTTATTGTTTTTTTAAAGCCAAAAACAATGACTAAATTTGTAATTTTTGGAAACATAGGTTGGGTGGAAATGTATAACATGGGAATAAAGTCAAAATATTAGAAAGAAAGTTGAAATATTTTGAAAATGATGCAGAAAAAAATCAACAGCAGAAATGTAAAGTAAATATTACAAACAAAAAAACCATTTCTAATGACAAAAAAGTTGCAATTTGATGAGAATAAACTTGTAAAATGAGAAAAAATGTCATTTTGGTAACAATGTTGAACTAAAGAAAAAATACATTGTTGTTTTAGAAGATATAAAGTTATAATTGCAGGAAGAAAATTTACAAGAGGGAAGCTGAAATGAAATAGTTGGACAATTTTGAAAAAAACACCAGAAATGGAAATAAAACCAGCTGCAATTTTATGACAATAAAGTCAAAATATTAAGAAAAAAGTAATAATCGAAAGAAGAACAAAATTCGCAATTTTGCAAGAATAAACTCGTATTATTATGGAAAACACGTCATTTTTAGTAGCATTTCACCTCTGTTACAAAGGTGAAATGCATTTTTTTCATGAGCTACATACAGTATAGCTTCTTAGCATATCTCTATGTGTTACTTTACTAAATATAAAAGTGATCCTTCCATCCTTTCATTTTTCAGTATGTGGCCCTCGCTGGAAAACATTTGGACACCCCTGCCATAGACCATGCAAGGCCCAGGCGGCAAAATTAATGGCAAAACAACAAAAATAGTATAATTAATATCATAGTATATATATATATATATATACGTGTATATATATATATATATATATTTTAACGCAATAAATAAAAAAAATAAAATGTATAATAAAAAATACTGTCTTATATTAACACTTATATAATTACGTCACATATCACGGCATCAAAACAACGAATTAACTTCAATAAAAAAAAACATTCATGATCGTGGTAAATAGGAAGCATGACGTATTTAGATTGATAGGCCATTAGCCAATGAACAAACAGATCCAGTCGACCGACCAATCAGAACGAAGAAGAGGCGAAGCTCGGAGGCACCTTGCATGGCTGTCGAATAAAAAAAGAACAGCGAAAAGTTTTCAGCTGACCAAACTCTCAGGATGAATGGGACGACATACGCTAACTTTGACAACCAAGAGCACGTCTTGAAATTGGGGGAGACGTTCGAGAAGCACCCCAAAAGTGCCTTTCACACGGTGCGATGTAAGTGGACGCTTCAGGCGGAAAGTGACGCTGAGCATTTTTACCCCAGCTAACAGTAGCATGCTTGCTAGGTGGTTAGCCTTCCATTTGAAGACCGCCGGTCATAAAACTTAGCCGCCTACCGGGTCCAGTTTTACCAGCGTTATGTTTCACCACAATGTCGATGTTTTATTTGTTTTTAAAACGCTCATTGGTGATCAAAATGGTTAGATACTGTAGCAGCTGTCAAATTGGTAGCTAACGTGTTAGCCTTTCTTAAACGAGGGCGACACCGCCATCTTGTGGCAGTAGAGTGCAAGGACAAGTCAATATGGACAAACTGTAGAGGCCATGTTGTTTACGGTGTCACGTAAAAGTTGACCTTTCTGTATTTCTTCCACAGATGATTTCAAACCTGCTTCCATCGATACGACCTGTGAAGGGGAACTTGAAGTGGGCAAAGGAGAGCAAGTTACCATCACATTACCCAACTTGGAGGTGAATGTTAAACGTTATCATTACAGATTAAGGGGTAAAGTGCTTGAAAAGTTTTGCTTGTGCTTTTAGGGCTCGAGCACTCCGGTGACTGTTTTCAAGGGCTCTAAGAGGTCGTACATGAAAGAGTGCATCCTCATCGTGAACCACGACACTGGCGAGTACAGACTGGAGAAGCTCAGCAGCAACATTGCAGTCAAGAAGACCAGGTGGGCTGAGTGGGGGCTAAAGACTGTGTCCATATGTACTCAAACTTTTTCCCCGCTCTTGGGTCAACATACAAAGCAGAAATTATCCCAAATGAGAAACATCGTAAGACATGCAACAGGAAAATGCTGCAAATTATACATGCTGCAGGACAAAAAACAAATGCAAAAGAAAAATGTGGCAATGCCCAAAACACACACAAACCCCCAAAACACATGCGTGACAAAAACGGAACAAAACGAAGATTAGCCAGGCTAGAGACCTGGGGCATATCAGACTTTAAAGACGTGAATGAGATGGCCAAAAGAAAGTCGGTAAAAATGAAAACATGAACATTTTTTCTATATCTTTGTGAAACTCTTGGCTCTGAAAATTGGCTGTTGTGTGTTTTTGGCATTTGCAGCGTTTTTCTTTCATATTTATTTTTGATCCTGCGACGTTTGAGTGCAGTATTTTCCCCTTAGCATGTGTTTTACAGCGTTTGTGTGTTTTGGTGTTGGATTATTTCTGAGATTGGAGCGTTTGGACGTTGCTGCGTGTTTGCCCTTTGTTGGCCACCGTAAAAATAAAAGTGAAAATAAAAATGCAGGCACAGGTAGTATACACTTTGAAATCAAGACCACTTAGTTCAAACTAAATAAAACAAGCAAAACGTTTTTCACTTTCGTCACAACACATTTGCTGACAACGTTTCATCCTGGGTTTTTTGTGTTACTTTCCTGCAGGGCTGAGGGGAGCAGTAAGATCCATTCTCGTCTGGAGCAGCAGACCAGTCGACTGGGACAGCAGATGAAGAGCAGCACTGGCAGCGGAAGCTCCAACAAGAGCTCAGCAGGCTCCAAAAGTTCTCCCCCTAAAGAGAAGACGTCCCCTGCGTCACCCATGGACGACATTGAGAAAGGTACTGGCGTGAAAAGGCATGTTTGAAAGTGTTTCATCATTTGGATTGAAATTGGCTACAGAACATAATGCAGTGTGTATATAGTAGAAATATGGTAGCACCTGCTATTCTTAAATGTCTCGTTATGGAACGTGCTTCTGTGGTGTCACGACGCCCCCCCCTTCCGACAGTTGAGCACGTGGCATGCAAAACGCAAGGGGGAGGAGTCAGCCGGCGCGGCTTACGCCGGCGCCTTTGTGCAGGAGCATAACCCAGGCTTAGCAGTGTTGCTGCCACTGTGTTCACAGAGCTGATGGCAGAGGCTCGCGTCATGGACCAGATGAGCAGCGACAGCTCGTCTAACAGCTCCTCGTCATCCAGCAGCGATGACAGCTCCAGCAGCAGCAGCGACTCAGAGGACGAGCGCGGTGCGGCGCCCACCCTGGCCCAGACCAACCACAGCATGCCAGTCGTCGGTGCCGGCAGCGGCTCACAGGAGGGAGGGGGAGGAGGTGGAGGCGGTGGCGGTGGCAGTGCTGGAGGAGGACTCATGAACACGCTGAGTGAGTAAACGCCCTCTGGATCACCTTAGTTTAGACTCCCGTACAGGTCAACAGTATTTTTTGAAAGCCGACTGGCCTCTCTGTGTTCCCCCACAGCAAGCATGTAAGCATTCCCTGCTCAGCTGTCATGAATCAGGACTCAAATATTCATATTTGTTCATCTTCAGTTTTATTCCAGTCCAATCCACATTCTTTTTTTACAAGGCGCATTTTACAAACAGAAACAGATCGTAAAAAACAATACATTGTAAATACTCCAGTTCCAGTTCAAAGCATAAAAACTAGAAAATAAATGGGAGCAATGCTTTTCAAGCAGCTATAGTAAAGACATTCAAATAACAAATTTATAAAAGACACGGAGGCCCGCACGACTCACACCAAGTCAAAAACCAGTGAGTGAAATTTGGGTTTAAGACTAGACTTAAAGCATTTGACTGCGGTGGCTGTTCTGACGTGAGCGTTCCACTGAGAGTGTTTTACAATTTGAGGGCGACCACAGAGAAAGCCCAGTCTGCTCTGGTTTTAAGTCCAGTTGGAGCTGGCCCTCGGACGTCAGCGCACATGCTGGAGTGTAAATTAGGGTGTGGTCCGTGATGTATTGTGGGGGTCAGTCCGCTCAAAGCTTTGAAAAGAAACAATAAAAAGGAGGGGTGTCACGAGACACTCGGGTCTCGATTGGGTCTATGAGAATGAGATGAGATAAGACAATATGTTGCAATGTACTCATTACATTTCTACTACGTTACCTTGCATCGCTCCTCACGAGGCTACACCCTTCCGTGCCCTGTGTGTGTATATTCTACCGACCCCACCGAGACGGAGACTACGACTTACAAAAGGACTCCATTCACGCTATGGAACAAACGCGCCAAGGTGCTGAAACCAGTGCACAGAGTGAACCTCTTTCGGCAAACGGCAAAGGCGACGTGTCCGCTAACAACCTTCCGAGAGAATTTGCTTTTGTTTCAAAATGGGGGGGATGGGCTCCCGTTGAGTCATTATTATTTTTTTTTGTGCAGAGAATGATCTCCAGCTGAGTGAATCGGGCAGCGAAAGTGACTGACCAATCACCAAGGAGGACATCTGCTCCCATCACTAGCTTACATGCATCATGTGCCTCGTCAGTCTCCACAAACTATTCTTCCTTTTCTCTCAGTTCTATTTCATCTTTTCTGGGGGAATTTTTATTCAGTGCACCACCGTATGCAAGGTCATGTTCGGCAATCATGGGAAACTCCAGCGTCCTCTCCCCGCCGCAGTTACGCTGACCAAACATATCCAATGCAGTCTGCCTGCTGATCATGTCTTCAAAGTCTCACTGATGCTTTCCACGTTTCACGTTTACGCTCCACATTATGCGTGTCGCGCATCTCCCGTCTCAAGAAAACTGGTTGAATTTGTTTGTCAAGCCTTCAATTGGCATGTCAGCTGACATGCTTTTTGTTTCAGACTTGCAGCAGTCCATTCATTCATCTCGTCTATGTTCGCATGTTGACCAAAACTCTTTTTCACTCTCTTGTGACAAACTGTGTTAGCGGTGTAGCTAGTAGCCACCATTGCTGGCTTGTTGCTGCTGAATTTAATCGCCAAGCTAGCCAGTTGCCATTGGATCTGGGTGTCAATGTAAGTGGTCGGAAATGAGACTAGTTGCTAGCATTGCTAGTGTATGAAGTTGCCAATGTAGCTGATTTCTTTTCTTTTGACCAGGTCAGGAATGACTTGTAGCTTTAAACCTGCATTACTTGAATCCAAAAATCATGTATTTATTTCTCAGAAGCATATGTTTCACCAGTGGTGATACAAGGGTGTCCAAACCCTTTCCAGGGTGGTGCTGCATACAGTAAAATTGATTTAACATTTTGTACATTAAAACAAGTAAAAGCAGTGTCAGTAAATATATGCAAAGCTATGTGAACAACCACATCTTAGCTTTTCGTCATAGCAAATGAGTGTAATACCAAATATGTCATTAGTAATCTATTCATATTGTTTTTACAATATACCCCATTTAGAATTTTGTCCCACGGGCTGCACTTAGGACACCCCCAGCCTAACAGATTCAATGTATTGTAAAAGGGTCTGAGAGGTCGTGCTAGGTCGCCTTGCGTTTTTTCTTTCTCTGCCAATCAGAAGCACTGCCGAGCTCCGCCTCTTTGGTGATTTGGTCTTTGGAGAAGCAACCGCTTGCCTTATTTGTAAAAGGATCCGTGTCATTTCTGTCAAGGAAAATAAAGGTTTTAATTGGTTTACTGTGTATTTTTATTTTTTTATTTAACCGTACGGCCAGTGATCTTGCATACTGCTCACAGGCGCTAGGGGGCGTACTTGCATGGGACTTGGCCTTTTGCAAGCAGAAATACCTAAATTACATTGCATTAATTATCGTTAATGAACATAAAATAAGTGACAGTTTGATATGTATTACGTTCTGATTAGTAACTACTTGATGTGGACTAAAAACTATGAGGTTATGACGTGACATTGTCTCATTTGAACCTGATTGCTTTGTTGAACAACTTGGATGCAGGGGGAGCTTCCACCCTTGACCAATCGCAACAGAGTATGTGTGGTCGAAGATGGAGACTGCAGAACTCCAGCGTGGGGGCCAAAAGGAGAAGAATGCAGACTTATCCTGTACACAACTCAATAGTGTATTTATGGAGTATTTAGTTTAGTTTTTTAAATTGCTGTCTTCTTCTGCTGGGATCCAATATCATTTCATAAAAGCCCCAGAAATGGGCAGGATGGGTCCCTGGCGAACAATTTGAGAATTCCAGGCTGTGGTTTGCAAGTGTGCCCATGTAGGCGTCTGTGACGAAGATGCCAATCGGGTGACTAAAATGATTGTTTCCGGCACAGTAAGACACCGTGTTCCTGAAGTCACGCATGTGTTGCAGCGCGTAGCAACATGTTTCTTCATGTCACACACGAGCACACACGCACTGAGATGAACTGTCCTCAGCGTGTGTGTGCGTGTGAGAGTGCAAAGTCCGCAGATGTGCAGTCTCGCTGCGCCATTTTCACGCAGTCAGCGCCCAGCCGAGCATGTTGGCCAAAGTTGTGACGGGCTTCGGCCTGCGGGCCAACCGCCGCTGGCTCCAGACCACCGCGGCGAAGACGACGTCGCCATCGACGGCGGCGGCGCCGGAGCCTCAGCGCCGCAACGCGTCGTCCAGCTACAGCGGCACGATGGTTGACGACAGCAAACCCAAAAGCATGGACGAGCTGGGCGGACCGAGCTTCCTGACCACACTGTACTGGCTCTTCGTGAAGAGATACTTCAACACCACGCAGCAGATGCAAGTAAGACGTGCCGCGCACTAACTACGATTGTTTTTGTTTTAGTGTTGATGTGCAGCCATCCTTGCTGTCTTTTGTGCGCACTCAATTCCTCTGACCTCAGAATACTGACACTCCTATGACATTCTCTCTGGGATTATTCACCACAGTGACAGTTGATTTGCAACACAAACATCAGGAAGTGGCTCTCATAAGTCATGTATGGTAACGGTTGTATGTTATTACTGTTACCATTACCATACGGTATGTGCATATAGGTTACATTGGAATACATCACATACTACAATTCACAGGTCCACGTGTCCAAAAAGGACTAGAAGAAGCAAAGCTAATTTGATTCTACCTCCTTTCCGTTTCACATCAATCACAGTACATTTGCTCACCTGCTGTATACCAGTTGTACTCTTTGCCAATTGTAAACACTGTACTTTGGAAG
Organism: Dunckerocampus dactyliophorus; assembly: GCF_027744805.1. Lineage (NCBI taxonomy): Eukaryota > Metazoa > Chordata > Actinopteri > Syngnathiformes > Syngnathidae > Dunckerocampus > Dunckerocampus dactyliophorus. The sequence continues at coordinate 1,458,599 of NC_072827.1, forward strand.
ATGATAAGGCAAGTACATAATGAACAATGTGGTACAATTGGAGTGAAGGTTTATAATTACTGTAAAGAAATGATATACAGACATAATGATAACAAATATACTGTATAATAATGGATTAAAGGGCAACTGACAGAAACATAGTTGAACTAGAAAAGTAGTCAGACCTCTGCCAAGCGCCATTGTTCACCCCGTATTGTGCATTTTTTTGTTGCAAGTTATTGTTTGCATTATGCATCATTTTTAGCTGTTTGAAAAGTTTGTCAGAATACTTAATGCGAATATGACATGCATCAGGGCTGATTTTTTATATCTTTTTTTTATTGTAAAATGACAAAAAAAATGTAGTCGACATATTTAAAGACAAATCTTTGTGTTATTAATGATTAGTATTGTTGTAATTACTTTAGTTTATTTCTCTTTACATTCTGACTTTTTTCTCAATTTAATCCCATTTTTTTTGCCAACAAAAAGCCAAAACAATAAATAAATAAAAAAGGCAATTTTTGAGGGGAAAAAGTTGCACTGTTTACAAGAAGACACTTACGAAGAGGAATAATATTGTAATATTTACACAAGAGTAGTGCCTCCATCACTGTTTGGTACGGTAACTGTACAACACGTGATAGGAAGGCACTCCAGCGGGTGATCAAGACCTCACAGAACATTGTTGGGGCAGCCCTCCCCTCACTGCAAGACATTTATAAATCTAGAGTCCTACGAAGAACACACAACCTCATCAAGGACAGCACACATCCACAACACTCATTATTCACACTCCTACCGTCAGGCAGACGCTACAGGAGTTTGAAGTCCAGGACCACAAGGCTGGCAAACAGCTTTTACCCACAGGCCATCAGGCTTCTCAACGAAGCACTCACACACGCCGCACGCAACACACGCACACACTCATAGCACTTTATTTATTTATTTATTTGTATTATTTATCTGTATTAATGTCTCTTCTGTTGTTGTTCCTTAATTTATTGGTATTTATGTTTCTTATGTTCTTATTCTTTCTTGTGTTTTCTTTCTTTTCTTGGGAGAATGAACAGAATAAGAATTTCATTGCATAGTATAACTGCTGTTTTACTGTGCACATGACAATAAAACTCTTGAATCTTGAATCTTAAATCTTGAAAAACTAAGCCAAACCTGCTCATCCAATTGACTCGCTGTCAAAAAAAATTCCTAATGTCACAAGGATAAAGTGTCACATGACTAGCATTTTGACAAATGTCTCTTATTTTGCTGTGCAAATTACAGTTTTTTTCCATTGGCTAGGCCGGGGGTGTCCAAAGTGCAGCCCGGGGGCCATTTGCAGCCCGCAGCTGTGATTTTATCAGCCCACAGCAGAGTCTAAAAATGTAATTTAACAAGGAAACTTAAAAAAAAAACAATAGCATCAAAAAAAGTCAAAATATTAAGACAAGAGTTGTAACCTAGCAAGGAAAAAAAGCCATCATTTCACAAGAATAAAGTAATAGTATGAGGAAAAATGTTGCATGAAGTATTAAAGACAATACTTAGATTTTTTTTTTTAAACCAAAAACAATGACTAAAGTTGTAATTTTTGGAAACTTAGGTTGGGGGAAAAATTATAACATGGGAATAAAGTCAAAATATTAGAAGAAGTAAATAATCCAAGAAGAAAGTTGACATATTTGGAAAGTTAGACAAAAAAAATCAACAGCAGAAATGTTATGAGAGTGATGATAAATGAGAAAAGTTGCAATTTTATGAGAATAAACTTGTAAAATGAGGAAAAATTTCATTTGAGTAACAATGCTGAAATAAAGAAAAAATACATTATTGGTTTTAAAAGATATAAAGTTATAATTACCATAAGAAAATTTACAAGCGGAAATAATTGGAAAATAAAAAAACAGCACTAATTTTACGTGAATGAAGTAAAATCTTAAGAAAAAAAGTCCTGATTGAACGAAGAACAAAAGTCGCAACTTTGCAAGAATAAACTCATATTATTATGAAATAAACATCAAATTAGTCGTTTTTTCTTGAGCTACATAAGGCTTCTTAGCACATCTCTATGAGTTAGTTTAAAAAAGTATCAAAGTGGCCCTCGTATCCTATCGTTTTTCAGTATGTGGCCCTTGCTGCAATAAGTTTGGGTTAGGCTCACCATAGCTGACTTGCAAACGTTCATGTGTCTCCCGAGCCAATTCCTTTCCCATATGACAAGTCACTACCACCAAAATGCAAAGATCCTTCTCAACGGAGCGGATGTTCTCAACACTCTTAGGGTCTTTTGGCAAAATACATTTGGATGGTTTCAGCACAACACCATGGTTTAATGGTTGCATTGACTTGAACGTGCTTCCAAGTTACATCGGAATACATCACATATTACAGTTCACAGTTCCGCATGTCCAAAAGCTGATTTAATCCTATATTCAGTATGCATTTGTTCACTTCCTGTATTCCAAATACACTCCCTTCTAGTTGAATACATAGAAAATTAATGAGATAATGTAAATGTGGGAAATAGTAGAAAAAATAGGAGTCAAGTTTCCAATGTAGTCGGATTTCTTGTCACTGTAACTACTTGAGTTGACAATCCTAATAAATAATATGAACTAGGCATAAGAAAACATAGTTGGATAAGGCGAGTAACGATAATGAGCTCATGAAAAGGAAGAGTAACTTTTCATAAGCTCATTATAAGTCTATTGAGTCGGGAACCTTGCTAAATGCAGGCTAACGGTGCTAGCTGAAGCTACCTGGATTTAATCATGTGCAAAGATGTTCCCTACACGTTGGGACATGTACTAAGACATTTGCAAATTGATGAAATGAACTGGAAATGTAATTCAGTTGTGAACAATTGCCAGGTTGTTTGGAGGTTTGTCCGTGTTATTGAGCGAATGTAATTGAGTGTTTCAGGAAATGAGGCAAACCGATGGGAAAACTCTAATCTAACGGTCAACAGTTCTCATCCTAAAGTTGCTGCACGTTTTTTCCCTTATGCTTTTTTCTGGTCGTTCGACAACTTTTCCTGCTCAGGTGTGATTCCTAGTGATACATGCTCGCCGGTGTTTGCAGATCGAACACAAGAAGATCTACGGCCCCCTGTGGAAGTCCAAATACGGCCCAATGGTGGTGGTGAACGTGGCCAGCGCTGAGCTCATTGAGCAGGTGCTGAGGCAGGAAGGGCGACTCCCGGTCCGCACCGACATGCCACACTGGAGGGCCTACAGGGAGCTCCGCAATCAAGCCCACGGACCGCTCTCTGAGTGAGTCTGTCAAGAACCCTCTTGGTTTTGGAGTGAAATAGCAGAAAGCTAGCACGACGCAAGGTCTAAGCCACCTCAATGAGCCATGGTGACAGATAGTGTGTTTTTAGTCTTTCTGTCTGTTTTGTGTTGGCATGCAGCAGTGCACCCCAAAATATTCAGTGGTGTGAAAAAGTGTTTGACCCTTTCCTGATTTCTTTTTTTTTTTTGCATGTTTGTCACACTTCAATGTTTGAGATCATCAAAGAAATATTATTCAATATAAATATTATTCAATGACAACACAACAACACAAAATGCACTTTTTAAATGAAACTTTTTATTGTTAAGGGAGAAAAACATCCAAAGCTGCATGTCCCTGTGTGAACAAGTGATGGCCCCCTAAAACTAATAATTGGCTGGGCCCCCCTTAGCAGCAACAACTGCAATCAACCTGCAATGAGTCTCTTCCAGCGCTGGGGAGGAATTTAGCAGAATTGTTGTCATTCAGCCACATTAGAGGCTTTTCCTTTTGAAGGTCATGCCACAGCATCTCAGTAGGATTCAGGTCAGGACTTGGACTAGACCACTCCAAAGTCTTCATCCATTCAGAGGTGGACTTGCTGGTGTGTTTTGGATCATTGTCCTGCTGCAGAACCCAAGTTGCTTTCAGCTTGAGGTCACCAACATTCTCCTTCAGCACAATTCATGCTTCCATTTATCACAGCAAGTCTTCCAGGTCCTGAAGACCATCACACTACCACCACCATGTTTTACTGTTGCTATGATGTTCTTTTTCTGAAATGCCAGATGTAATGGGACACACACCTTCCAAAAAGTTCAACTTTTGTCTCGTCAGACCACGGAGTATTTTCCCAAAGGTCTTTGGGATCATCAAAATGTTTTCTGGCAAAAATCAGATGAGTTGTTTTTGTTCAGCAGTGGTTTTGGTCTTGGAACTCTGCCATGCAGGCCGTTTTTGCCCAGCGTCTTTCTTATGGTGGAGTCATGAACACTGACCTTAACTGAGACAAGTGAGGCCTGCACTTCTTTGATTGTTGTTGTGGGGTCTTATGTGACCTCCTGGATGAGTCATCGCTGTGCTCTTGGGTTAATTTCGGGTGGGCAGCCACTCCTGGGAAGGTTCACCACTGTTCATTGTTTTGGCCATTTGTGGATAATGGCTCTCACTGTGGTTGGCTGGAGTCCCAAAGCTTTAGAAATGACTTTATAACCTTCTACACACTGACGGATCTCAATTCATCTTGGTTCAACTATGTTTTAACACGGGGGGGGCAATCACTTTTTCACATGTAGGTTTGGATGTTTTTTTTCTGCCTTAATAATAAAAAGTTTCATTGAAAACTGCATTTTGTGTTCAGTTGACTAATATTAAAATATGTTTGATGATCTGAACCATTTAAGTGTGGCAAACAAAAATAAGAAATCAGGAAGGGGGCAAGCCCTTTTTCGCTCTATCTGTTGAATGCTTTGGACTTATCAGCGCTCTTCCAAGGCTGCTTTTTGCTTTGCACGGAACACAGCTCACAGTCTTATTTGTAAGACTTTGACATGTTGTGTGTCTGCAACACTATTGTACAGCTCAACATGGTCCAAAAATGGAGTCTGTCTTGGATTTTGACCAATTTATGACATTGTTTTTTGTCAAGGGGTATATGCAACTGTAATTTGCCTGTTTCCCCACTAGGGGGAGCAGCCACGCTGTGAAGCCACCTTTGTGTTTTTGCGTTTTGTAGGATGGGAGCCAACTGGCAGCGCATTCGCAGCATCCTGAACCCCCGCATGCTAAAGCCCAAGCACGTCTCCTCCTATGCCGACAGAGTCAACGAGGTGGTGGCCGACTTTGTGGAGCGAGTGCGCTGGCTGAGGGAGACTGCCGGCAGCGGGGTCATGGTCCACGACGTGACGGAAGAACTCTACAAGTTTGCCTTTGAAGGTCTTTCCTTTCGTTTTTCCTCTTTAAAAATGGCTTGAATTGACTTTTCTCTGTTCACCAATCAACACTGTGTCTATCGCCGCCCCCCAACTACCCTTCTTTGTTCTTGAGAATGATTTATTCACTGCAAAGAATGTGTATGTATGCCAGCGAGCACGCATTTTGACCATTGAAAACGCTCGTACGCTTCCTATTTCGTTGCTTTCATGGGTTGCACTTTCACGTTCAGTCTCTGAAGCCTATGCTCCCGTGTGGAGGTGTCGGTGTACGCTTCGCCAGCTCCTCCCCCTCCAAATCCTCCTGCGTAGTGTGATGTGCAAAAAAAATCTCGCAATGCAGACTGTAAAGGCTGTGATTGGCCAGCTTTTTTACATTATTTTGTGTATGATTCATCCGGAGGGCGCGCCGCCCACCTTCGCGGACACCTTCTCAGATTTCGGCTCAACATTTGCAATAAAGCGACACCGATTAGCTCCAGCTGCATGAATGCTACCTGTCTCTGTTTAATTACCAGCGCAACGAAGGAAGCTAACAAGCTCAATGGTCGACAAGAGTTGTGGTTACTCACAGAGATGAACGTCACATCACAAGCTCAACCCTGACTATAAAAGGGGTGTTCAAAGTGTAGGCCGAAAAGTGTAACCAGTCACGTACAAAATATGACAGAATGGAAGTTGTCAGTTGCCAGGTTTTGGACAGGTGCGATACTACGGTGTGCACATCTGATGCCGCTCAGAGAGGTCCAAGAAATGCTTAGGTCGTTTTTGTGTATGCTCAGATACTTAGAAAATAAGGGGGAACATTGCTTGTAACCCTAATTTTAGCTTGTAGTTCAAAGCAAAAAATCAGCCGAGAGACTGCTGGTATCTAAAAAACACGTGTTAGTTGGGACACTCGTATGCCAAGGCACGGCTGTATGAGTGACAATAAAAAATATCTTCTCTCTTCTCTCTGGCATGTCAGACTCAACTTACTCCTGCGTCACTTCAACTCGCAGCACCAGTAGATACAAACAGCTTCGGTCTTGTCGAGTGAGCCATCTGCCAGGGCTTTGAAGATAAACGTAGCATTTAAAATACGCTTGTCTTTGTCCATGCCTGCCCAATATTTGTTCCCGGCTGTGGGTCAACATCAACTGCCACACCGGAAAGGAAGTGTGCACGTTAATCACACATCAAAAAAATTGTGACGTGAAAGGGAATTTCCGTTAAGTTGTTATTAACGTACTAACTTTGACAGCCGTACTTTGTTTTTTGATATAGTTTTTTTACAAAATGAAAGGAGACGTAACCATAAAAGGTGTGTCAGGTGGACAGGCAGGACAATGAAATGTTCTTGCACAAAGACTTGCTGTAAGCCTGACCTTGAACAGGTGTGTCGTTTCAAGCCTGTGCTGCTGTGCTGTACGTTCCCGTCCCTTGCAGGCATCTGCTCTGTGCTGTTTGAGACCCGAATGGGCTGCATGAACAAGGAGGTGCCGGACGAGACACAGAAGTTCATCTTCTCTGTGGGGGAAATGTTCCGGCTCTCTCCCGTCATTGTCCTCTTCCCAAAGTGGCAGTGGCCCTACCTGCCCCCCTGGACCAAGTTTGTGGCGGCCTGGGATCACCTCTTTAAAGTTGGTGAGTAACAGCAGTGAAAAAGTACAACAAGTACAAGTGTACTTTTGTCACTCAAATGTACAAAGTTTTGTATTTTCAACCTGCAACACACGATTTGTTCTCCTAAAGAATGAAAAACAAAACCAAAAGCTTCTTTGTACACATGAATGGAAGCTGTAACGGTACTGAAATGTAGAAATATACTCAATAGAAACGTAGTTAGCCTGTTCATAATGTTCCTATCAAAACAAACTAGTTTGCATCCTACTTTTTGTTTTGTCATCAATCATTACACACAAAAGTTAAAAATAGTTCACATGAGCAAATCAATACTGGTTGAAGGCCATTTATCAGGTTACTTTGTCACTTCAGTTCAAGGTCAGTACATCCTGATAACCCTCTCAGAAGGGCAAAGGTCACCTCCTCCTGCTTGGCTCTCTTACTAGTGGCACAGTGTGGATTATCTTTATTTAACAAGACAGCCACTTGGTTAGCTATTCTTCCAACAATATCAGTGTTTGCCATCCATCCATCCATCCATCCACCCATCCATTCATCCATCCATCCATCCATCCATCCACCCATCCATCATCCATCCACCCATCCATCCATCCATCCACCCATCCATCCATCCATCCACCCATCCATCCATCCACCCATCCATCCATTCATCATCCATCCATCCATCCACCCATCCATCCATCATCCATCCACCCATCCATCCATTCATCATCCATCCATCCATCCACCCATCCATCCACCCATCCATCCATCCATCCACCCATCCATCCATTCATCATCCATCCATCCATCCACCCATCCTTCCATCCATCCACCCATCCATCCTTCCATCCATCCATTCATTTATTTATGGCAGCTCGCCATGAAGAATTGTGGACAGCCACAAGTAGCTTTGGCGCTACCCGTGCTCATAAAGACATGATAATGGTAGCGAATGCAGCCTGTCGTTGTAACTCACTCACTCACTCACTCACAGGTGTCACCACCTTGTTTGACATAAAAATATCATATCACCCCCCCCATTTACTGGCAACCCACCTCCCCTAGTAGACTGCAGTCATGTGAGGGAACACTGTAATGTTTATTATTGTGACTTTACTGCATCACTACTACATTGTTGTCTGTTGTGTGCGCACAGCTGAGGAGTTGGTGCAGAAGAAGGTGGAGGAGCTTCAGAATATGGAGCAGGCTGAGCGTAACGTTGAGGGTGCCTACCTGACTCACCTCCTCCTCAGCAAGAAGATGAACGTCACAGAGATCCTGGGAAGCATCACGGAGCTCCTCCTGGCAGGCGTGGACACTGTGAGCGACAGTCTAACAGAGAAGTTGCAGGCCTTTGTCGACTAGCCCTTCCGCTAACGCTGAGAAATGCGCTGTGTGGCGTAGACGTCCAACACCATCTCCTGGGTGTTGTACCACCTGGCGAGGGAGCCGGACATCCAGGAAAAGCTCTACCAGGAAGTGATCCGCGCTTATCCTGCCCAAAGGATGCCGAATGGTGACGACATCGCTCGGATGCCCTTCCTGAAAGCCGTCATCAGGGAGACGCTGCGGTGAGCGCATGTGTGCCACTCTAAGACGATGCACGCAACGTCCGCTATGATGTCATCTTTTTGTTATCCAGGCTCTATCCTGTCGTCCCAGGAAACGCTCGCCTCACTGTGGAAAACGAGATCGTGGTGGGAGATCATCTCTTCCCGAAAGGGGTGAGAAAAAATAAATCAAATCATCGTCATCTTTGTGGAAGATGACAACAAAAACTCAATTAGCGTGTGGCAAGTCCTTCCTAACAGGTTTACATTGTTGTACAGCGGAATCCGTTTATGTCGATGCCCCTTGGCTGACGTCGACATAACCGGTTGTTGACATAACCAGAAGCGAAACTGCACATTTACGTGTGACTGAACATCCTTACAGTACGTTGCATTTACACTGCTGGCAAATGTGCAATCTGGATCGGAGCTGGATTAAACCACCTTTTTAGCAAATTTTATTCAAATCGGACAGAAGCATGAGGTCGTTAAGTGTACCCCATCAGGGCCATAAATAAAAACGTCCTATGATGCGCAATAACGATATCGAGAACTTCCTGTGTCTGGAGATCGATACCGATAACTGATACATTTTCTTCAACAATGTTAAAGGGCTGGTCATCCAACGCCATCGTTTCCATGATGAAATCACAGATAGCTTTAGCTCTCAGGCCGTCTCTGGCAAACCTCTTTGGCACTTTTCCAACGCCACACCGAAGGGAACGAACTCGGGGTGTCGTATCAACGCTGGCGTTTCAGGTGGCTGATACGGTTTGATGTGTTGAAGCTTCCTCATCGCGGAATGCTTGCAGTGCACTCGGCGAAATGTCTCTGAAACTGTGAGAAGTTCCACATCTGCATGATGTCATCATTCCTGATACGGCCCCCGCCTGATGATTACCCCTACCTTTAATCAGGGGTGACCAGACTTTGCAATGTGGGAGACCACTTCACTGTTCTTTTGGTTTTTCCATATGAATCGCACACGCATTGATCCAAAGTAGACGTCCTAAACATTTATAATCAAAAAACAGTGTCCCCCCACCGATATCTAAACCTTTGTAATGTTCTGATGCAGGTCATATTTAATTAGATTTTTGGGTTAGAATAAGCCAATGTACGATACTGTACGTCCCTAATTTATCAACGTATTCATTCACGGGAACATCCCTATTCATCCTAAAAAGCAGCTTTATAATATCACAAAAGAACGGACCTGAGGCTGTGTTTGCCATGGTAACCAACCAGCACGCAGCCTGGCACGTTAACTTCAGGTACGCCCACTTCTTGGCCATCACTTTTCCTTGTGTGGGGCTCTTAGGACGCCTTTCACCATGGCAACCAGCACTCACACCGCCGCTTTGGATGTTTGGGCTTCGAAAATAATATTTAAGTCAGTGTGGACAACTTCCCAGCTGGGATTTTGTTTAAAATCACAGCGTGTGTCTTATCCTCCCCCCGCCAGACTCTCTTCCACCTGTGTCACTACGCTGTCTCCTTTGACGAAAGCATCTTCCCCGATCCGCACCGCTTCCTGCCACAGCGATGGCTCCGCGGCGCCGAGGAGAAGGCCACGCAGCACCCCTTTGGATCGGTGCCGTTCGGCTTTGGGATCCGAGCGTGCCTGGGTCGGCGGGTGGCCGAGCTGGAGATGTACCTGCTGCTGTCCACGGTGAGCCCCCTTTTGACTTGAAAGTGTAAAAAGAAGTTAAGCATTCTCTTCTCTCAAAGCTGATACGACACTTTGAGGTGAGGCCTGACCCCTCCGGCACCGCTGTCACGCCGATCACCAGAACCCTCCTCTGCCCGGCCAAACCCATCAACCTGCAGTTTGTGGACCGCTGAGTCTAGCGCGGCGGGAGGGTGGAGGCTCTCTATGAGGCACCACTCACTTCCTGTTGCCATATTTGGCATAAACACACACCTGCTGCTTTTAGTCACAATATATTTGATATTAGATAGGAACTTCTGGAAATGTATCTGCCCAATCCACTAATTGACTGACACTTGTAAAGTGCGGCCAGGCCTTTTTCAGCCCGCACCGTGTTTTTTATTGGCCTTTGGCACATTGGAAAGATAAAACCAACTCATTATTAATGAAATATGTTGGATATTACACTCATTTGCTTTGTCACCAGTAACACAAAGCTAAGATCACTTTTTCTGTCTTACACATTTTCTTATTGAATTTAAAGACATATTGTAACAAAGTATTTTTCTCTTAGAAACCACACAGCATGTTTTAGCACTCGTAGTACATGTGGCATCTGCCTCCCTCTTGTGGACGTGGACGGGACTGCTCCAGGAGTCTCTTTAAAAACCGAGCCATGATTGGTAAAGCCATGGTGAACAGTTTGATGGACAGCCAGTCAGCCAATCAGGACACAGTTTGTAAAAGCGGGGACTTCAACATCAATAAAACCACATGAACTCGTTGACGTTTGACAAAAGAAACACATTCCTTGCCTCAGAAGTTATTTCTTTTGTCACGTTATGTTGCTTCCTATGGGAAGAAATATAGTTTGGAATGAAAACAACTTGGGGGGAGGGTGGCGTGTTGCACTTCAGGGGTTACTGTGAAAAGGAAGGACCAGCATCTGTTATTTCCACTTGATGAAATACATTGTTTCAAGATAAAAAAATTCTAATAAATTGATTGAGATGAAAGTATTATTTTGGAGTTATTATTTTCATGAGTCATCCTTGCCCCTGGTGGCAAAACCACTGCGCTCAGGGTCATCTGCTACAGTTCAACGTGACCACGGAGGACCGTCTGAAACACAACATGCGCTGCAACGATGAGACGCTGTTGTCTGCCTTCATGGTGCGCTCTTCTCCAGCAGATATCTGCAGCTGTGTCGGACAGACGGCATGTTATGTCCCCACTCAATGTCCTTCGCCTTCCGTGAGGTGCATTCGTGGACATCGGATCATTACATTATTTTTTTTTTGCCCAGGCAAAGATAACCACCGCCACCACCTATCAGTTGACGGTGGCCAAGGTGAAACCATTACTCACATACGGGTGGCAATAAGTTGATCCCTGCCACTGCCAGTTGAGAAGCCCTGATTTGATGTATGCCTCCTCAGGATGGATAGGAAATTGTGTTTTTGTTATGATAGCAATTTGGCAAAGTTTATCTCCCAGCATGAGCTATCACTGAATGTACATCCTATTATAACATGAATACAAACTGTTGATGGCTTCTAAGATTGCACGTGCCACGAACATCTATGTGAACACCAGCAGTGAGGGACAGCCTTCAACGCCAATCATTTTATTCAGGCTGAACGAAAATGTAAAACTTTTAATTTAACATTGTGAAAAATATACACATTTATGATTTATGTGTGTGGTGTATGTGTGATAGGTGGGAGCTGCCTGTTATCCTCCGGCGCCTGTGGCTGTCCCCCGGGTGACGGGGGGCGCGGAGGTGGGGGTCGCGGATGTGCGGTTTGGGCTCGGGGTGGGGGGTGCGTGGTGCTGGGGTGGGGGGGATCCCTTGCTTTCTCCCCTCAGGGACGGGGCCGCTGTGGCTCGGTGGGTGGGGCGTGTGGGGGCCGTGGGCGGGTTGCGCGTGGGGGCGGGCGGCGTGGTGTCCATCTGCGTGGTGCTTCCCGGGATCGGCGGGGGATGCTTGCTCCGGGGTGGGGCGGTCGGGGGGTGGCTTTGGCCGGGGGCTTGGGGGTCGGGCTGGCGGTCCCTGCTGCCTGCTGGTGTCGGGCTGGTCCTTGCTTCCGGGCCGGCGGTTGTCTCCCTCCCTCCGGGGTTTCCCCCTTGGCGTGTTGGTGGATGGGCAGGGGGTGGGGCGGTGGCCGGTCTGCGGCGTGGCGGGGGGCGGGGCGGGCGGGGGCATCTGCTTGGGCGGGGGGCCGCTCCTCTCGCGGGCCCGGTCGTGCGGTGCTTGCTTCTCTGTCCCTCCCTGGCGCCTCTGGCCTGCGTGCTTCGTGGGTGCGGCCGTGCTCCGCTCTATGTGGGGACCGGTGCTCTTGTGGTCGTCGTGGTGTTGCTCCCTTGCCGGCCGTGGTGGTATGCGGGGGGCGCGTGGGCGCGGCTCCCGCTGTCCTGGTGGCGGTCGGATCTGCCTTGGGGGCGTGTGGCTTGTCCGTGGTGTTTGGCGGTTTGGGGGTGGCGCTGTGAACGCTACCTCCGGTGGGGCTCCGGTGTTGGGGGGCGCTGGGGGTATCGCCTCTGGGGGGTTGGGTGGGCCGGACTGGGCATCCTGGCGGGCCGGGTAGGGCCTGTGGTGTGTCCTGCGGCCTGTGGCACGCCCGAGCCTGGGCTGTGGTGGGCGGCCGGTCGGTCATGTGTCCTTGGTCCCCCCCCTGCTCGGTTTGGGCGGCGTTGGGGTGTGGGGCCCCCGTCCTTCCTGTGCCACTGCACCACCTCACATATATATAGGACATTGGGGGGTGGCCTACGGTCGGGCGTGATTGGGGAGGGGAGCTGCCTTGCGGGGCTCCTTTGCTCCTGCTGTGCCACTGACCTGTTGCCCCCCAATTTTAATCGCAGAGTAGACACTTAGGGTTTGGGGGGGCTGGCCAGGTGAGGGGCCCTCCGAGCGGCAGCTGTCCCCCGATTTTAATTGCATCATTAGCTATCATCCACATACACTCCATATACATGCACGCAGATACACCATCCTCTTTTATTTTATTTTATTTATTTATTTTTTTTTAATTGCATCATAGACACTATCACACCTTATCACATACACGGGTGGGGCGGGCTGGATTGGGGTGCCTCGTGCACCTCGGCGTCTGCCCGCCAGGGTCGGCGGTGTGGCCGAGGGCCTGGCCGTCGCGGTGGCTCGCCCGGGGCGGCCTGGCCTGTGGGGTGCCCTTGTCTGGTTCGCCTGCCCTTCCCTGGGGTGGCCCTCTGGGGCCTGTTGATGCCGGGGCTTGCGCCGGGGGGGGCGGCTTGCGGTGCCCCCCTTGGACTGACACGTGCCGCGGGCGCCTCTGCGCTCTTGGGGTGGGTTCAGCGGTCTCCGGGGGGTGGTGCTGGTGCTTCGGGTGGCCCGTGTGCTGTCGCGGCGGCCGGTGGTTGCTGCGCTGTGGCGGCTGCTGGGGCGCCGGGCCAGCTGGTGGGTTGGGGCTTGGTCATGCTTGCGGGTACTGTGGGCCTGGGTGGCGGGGTGGGGGTGGGGGGGCGGGTGCCCTGGGGCCGGGCTCGCTGGGGGGGGTCGTGCTCTGCCGGGCGCTTGGGCGTCTGTCGCCGTTGCGCTTTGTGCGCTGCCGGGCCGCTGTCTGTGTCCTCGCCTCCCCCGGTCTGTCTGTGGGCTTGTCGGGGGTTGGGCTCCGGTGCGCGGGTGGTGCACTGTCGGCTCTGGTGGCATGTGGCTGGTCTGGCTTCTGGTGGCTTGTGGGGGCCGTCGGCTGGTCGGCTGCTGGTCTCGCCTTCTCGGCTCCGGTGCTTGGCCTCCCTGCGGCTTGGGGTGTGGTGCTCCCGCTCTCTCTTCGGGGTTTGCTGGCCCGCGGGTGTCGGTTGGCGCTGTGTGGTGGTTCGCCTGGCTGCTCGACCGTTTTCCCGCCTGCCTGCTCAGTTTCCCGCTCTCCTCCTCGCTGACTCCCCTGTCTGCCTCGCTGGCGGCGTCCTACCGCTGGGGGGGTGTGGCCGGGTGTCTTCCTGCTCCCCGGCGGTCTGCGCTCTCCGCCCCTGGGTTCTGGATCGTATGTCTGGGACCCCGGGGTCCCCGGCTCCGCTGCTCCTTGGGTTACCAACGGGGGATAGGGTGGGGCTTCCGGGTGTCGGGCAGTCGACCACTGTGTGTGTGTGTGTGTGTGTGCGCGCTTGAGTAAGTAAGAGTGTGTTTGTGCGTAGGAGTGTTTATGTGCGTGTGTGTGGGTGCGTAGGAGTGTGTATGTGCGTGCGTGTGTGTACTTTTATTTATTTATTTATTTTAGTTATTTATTTTTGGGGGGGGGGGGGGGGGGCATACAGGGGTTTGCTCCGTGGGGTCAGTTGCTGGGCGATACATCTCTGCCGCCCGTGCCTCCGCCGGGTGGGTGGAGGGTGTGCCTCCTGCATCCCTTGGCGGGGCGGCCCTGTGTCGGGGGTCGGGCGGGGGTTGGCCCGGGGCGGGCCGGGCTCCGCTCCCTGGGGGTGGGGGTGGCGGTGGGCGGGAATTGGCGCTTCCGGCGCGGGCGGGCTTCTTTCCGGCTGTGGAGGCGTCTCTGGGCCTGCCGGTTTGTACCCGTCTGCCTTTGTGGGGTGTGATCTCTCGCTGGTCTCAGGGGTTGGCAGTCCTCCGGCCCGCTGGCGCCCTGTCCTTGGCTGGGATTACCTCTCTTCGGCCCCTTACTGGTCTTCCCGGGGGGGGGGGCTCTCTGGGCTGGCTCTTGGGGCACTGATCTTTGTGCTGCCTGCCCCTATGGGCCTGGTGGCCTTCTGGCGGCCGGGGCCCGGCCTTGCTATTTGGGGTGGGGCTCTCTGGGAGGTGGAAGGCGGCCCCTTTCCTTTCATGCACTCTCAGTGACAATCACACGCCCACACATTCCTGCACCTTTATATATATATGAAGTCTTCCTCACATACAGAGATACCTGTACATATGCACACTCACAGTACATACGTACTTCCCCACATTACTCACTGAGTTAACCAGGGTGCTATTATGTTGTTGGTTTTATTACAGCGACGGTGATATCAGCAGTATGACTATATATATATATATATATATATATATGTGTGTATGTGTATGTGCGGTATATATATATATATATATATATATATATATATATATATATGTGTATGTATGTGTATGTATGTATGTATATGTGTATATGTATATATTTTTTTTTACAATGATGTGCATTACAGTAACTTTGATTCTATTCACTATCATGGATAATCATTTCATTACTACTATTATGTGTGACTGTTTCAATGCGGTATTATCATGGTGATCACTATCATAATTCATCATTTCATGACTGCTATTGTGTGCGACTGTTTCAATGCAGTATTGTCATTGTGATCACTATCATAGTTCATCATTTCATGACTGCTATTATGTGTGATTGTCATTGACAGCTTTGTCATTGTGGTTGTTGATATTGATTTGTCCTTTATCCTTGTTCGTCTTTATAGTTGTCACGGACATTTATTTGCTGATGTCGTTCTGTATGTTTCTGTTGTTCTGTCACAATTGTTGTTGTTGCTGCTGTTGTCCTTGTCTCTTGTCTCTCTTTTTTTTGTTTTTGTCCCCTCTCGCCTATACATGTCCCCTATACATTTTTGTACAATCTGTTCTTTTAAAGGTTAGGATTAGGTGTGGATTTTCAGGAATATTCTTTTCCACTGTCAAGGTTCCAAAGGAGGTACTGAACTGGCGCTGGGCTGAGTGCTGAACCATTCCTGAAGTGCGGGACGGCGTTAGATACCATGACTTGGTATTGCAAATATGAGAGCCACAGTAGACTTTGTTAGCTGGCAAATGCCTCATTTTCATGCAAATGTTCAAAAGTAATGTCCAGCACACAATGTAGTGAATGATTAGTACAATATTGGTAAAAAATAATACTGTTATTTACTATTTAATAATACTATTAATAAACTTTTTTTTTTATTAATTCAAACCTAGTTTCATATTTTTTTCAATTTTTTTCTAAAATCTTTCAATTTCACTCCTAGTCAAAAATACCAAATATTTATTTTTTAAAATTATTGTAACCCTTCAAATGCCCTTTGTTTTTTTTAAAAGAAGGTGTCACTGTTTTTTTTTTTATTTTGAGAAATTCACAAAAAAATGTATTTCCATAGAATAAATGTTCAGAGACGGGGGATTATTCTAAAGTTACAGTTTAAAGTTAAAGTAATAAAATGGATTTTGATGTAGTATTATGTTTTCTTCAGTAATATTTTTTTACCCTTTTACCTACTTCTATGAAAACAGATTAAAAAAAAAAAACTTAAAAAAAAATCTTCCAATCAACTTCATTCCTTTAACCCTTTAAACGCCATTTGATGATGTCACACATCTGTCACAATCAGAAGAAAAACACCCAACATTAATGTTTTGGCAAAACAAAACATTTTTATATCAACAAAATCATATAATTATTCCCTTTTATTACATAGAATTCCTACAAAATCAAATGTAATCATCTGTGACTCGAGTACTTGATTCACTCCACTGAGTGACTCATAAATAACTCCATCCATCCATCCATCCATCCCTCCATCCCTCACTCACTCATAAGTAACTCAAGTGAGTAAAAGGAATCAAATCACTACTTTCCAGCCCTGCGATTGGCTGGCGACCAGCTCGGGGTGTACCCCGCCTCTCCCCCAAAGTCAGCTGAGATAGCCTCCAGCATACCTCCACGACCCTAATTAGGATTAAGCAGCATAGGAAATGAATGAATGAATGAATGAATGACACTGGAGACCACGTGTCAAACTTGTGCCATGGACAGAAGAAACCTGCAGTGTCTCGGCCCTCCGTGGCACGAGTTCGCCACCCCTGCTACAGCCCATCAGTGACCAGTGACTCTGCATGTGTCTATTGAAAGAGGACTTCCAAGGAAATGCGTCACCACAATTTGAGCAACTAAAATGTTTTTCTCCTGTGTGTTCTCAAGTGTGATACATTTATTTTGTAAGTGAAGCTTTCACCACAGTCTCAGCAAGTAAAGGCTTTTCTCCTGTGTGTGTTCTCATGTGTTTTACCATACAATCTTTGTATGTGAAGCTTTGGCCGCAGTCTGAGCAGGTAAAAGGTTTTTCTCCTGTGTGTGTTCTCATGTGTGTTACCAAAATTGCCCTTCGTGTGAAACTTTTAAAACAATTTGAGCAAGTAAAAGGTTTTTCTCCTGTGTGTCTTCGCATGTGTGATACCATATGTGACCTTTGAGTGAAACTTTTAAAACAGGTTGAGCAAGTAAAAGGTTTTTCTCCTGTGTGTGTTCTCATGTGTTTTACCATACTTTCTTTTTGACCAAAGCTCTGACTGCAGTCTGAGCAGGTAAAAGGTTTTTCTCCTGTGTGCGTTCTCATATGTGACGCCATATGTACCTTTCGAGTGAAACTTTTAAAACATTTTGAGCAAGTAAAAGGTTTTTCTCCTGTGTGCGTTTTCATATGTGATAACATTTGTATCTTTTGAGTAAAACTTTTATTGCACTTCGAGCAACTAAAAGGTTTTTCTCCTGTGTGTGTTCTCATGTGTAGTACCATAGTCGCTCTTTGATTGAAACTTTTACCACAGTCTGAGCAAGTAAAAGGTTTCTCTCCTGTGTGTATTCTCATGTGTTTTTTCAAGTCTGAGTTTCGAGTGAAGCTTTTACCGCAGTCTGAGCAACTAAAAAGTTTTTCTCCTGTGTGTGTTCTCATGTGTCGAGTCAAACAACGTTTAAAAGAAAATCTTTTAGCACAAACTGAGCAGTTGAAACGTCTTTTACCTGTCTTCTTTTTAGAGCATTCAGAGTGTTTGTTGTCAGTGTGAGTCATCATATCACCTTCACAGTCTGTATCGCTGCTCAAAGATTCCTGGTTGTAGTCGTTGTCTTCGTCTTCAGGAGAGTGTGACGTTATGTCGTCACTATCTGACAGTGGAGCTAAGAGGTTGTCTGCTTGTGATCCTCCACGGTGGTCTCCATCAGCTTCTGTTGTCATGTGTTGTGTTGAGCTGCTGCTTGAAGGCTCCGCCTCTCTCTTCTCCTCACTTGGACTATGATGAAGCTGTGGTTTGTCTTCATGGTCTTCGGTCTTCACAGAGACACCAGTCAGTGGCAACCTGACAAAACCAGCCTCCTTCGATCCTACAAGATGCTCTCCCTCCTGAGTGATCAAGAGTTCATCCTCTTCCTTTTTAACACAGGGGAGCTGTGCCTCCTCCTCCTCGTCTTTAATGTGTGTGGGCTCTGGCTCCACTTCTTCTTCTTCTTTAATATGAGACGTCTGTGGCTCCCCCGCTTCCTCCTTAACAGGCTGTGGCTCCTCCTGCTCCAAAGTGGAGCCCCCCCCTTGTAGCTGAGGGGGCGGGGCAGTCAGCTGTTGGATGTCTGCAGGACACAAACAGGATTTATTGTGGAAGGTTATTGTGCGCTGTAAAAAAAGACATCTATATTATTTTTTAATAGTAAAAGGTCAGTTGCCAGAATTCTACCTTAAAAATAACAGTGGAATAAAGATTGATGGTTCTTTCAATATTTTACTGTAAAAAAAATATTTTTTTATTGGTACATAGCAATAAACTTTATTTTGTGTGTAAATCCCCTCAACTCCACATAAAATGTTTTGGCAGGTAACAGTGACTTTTTTGTATAAGTCAAGTCTCAAGTTTCTGTATGTGGTGATATTATGTCATACACCTTGTTGACCTTTTGTTTTTGAGCCTGAACATACAGAGGACGAGCTACAGGTTTTAGAAGATGAGCCCGCAAGAAGAGAGAGCTCACCTTTCGCGGAAGTGCAATTTTGCAAGTTTCTTTTTAACTGCGTAAGAACGTGCATTGTGCTCTCCATCTTTGTGGTGTATTGGAGTGATCTATCGATGCTCTGTTGTACGTGTCTGTTATTGTATTTACTACCGCTGCCAGTAGAGGGTGTTGTATGCTCATGTGAGACTTGAAGACGTGTCCAGACGTGTCCACTTCATCTTAGTATGTAGGGAGCCACAATAGTCCTGATTGGCTAAAGGAGAACCCGCCCATTGTGTTCTGCATTCTGATTGGCTGTAGACTATTGTCAATCAATCTCCTTGGTGCAGGACTGCCTGTTTCCTGTTGTATGATCGCTAGCTGCTAGCGATCATACATGCTGAATGAAGGCAGAAGTTATGCGGCTGTAGGGCGCCTGGAATACTGTAAATGAATCTTTGGTTGATGGAGGACGAGGAGGAGGAATATGTTTGAACAAGGATACAAAAACGCTACAGCCTAACAGCGCCAGGACAAGCCACGATCAGAGGAGTGAAATACGCATGAGTCACTTCATTTCTTGTGTCCAATCAGTAAGTTGATCATTAAAATTCAAAGGAGATTTGAACTTGGACAGTGCATAAACGTGATCAAATGTTATTGCCTGTTTGAGAAAAGTGGCTTTTACAGCCTTAAAACATATACAATCATTGACAACAATATAGTTGGCTACTTGGCGGATTTTGCTTATTTTGGGAACCTATCCCCCCGATAAACGAGGGAACACTGTATAAACAAAATATGGAATGTGAGTGTGAATGGCTGTTTGTCTATATGTGCCCTGCCATTGGCTGGCCACCAGTCCAGGGTGTACCCCGCCTGTCGCCTGAAGTCAGCTGGGATAGGCTCCAGCATGCCCCCGCGACCCTAATGAGGAGAAGCGGCATAGAAAATGGATGCATGGAATGTGGGCTAATACTTTACATATAATTTGATTGTCTATACTTAGTTGTTCAAATGCTTGTTCTCGTTTCCTAGTCAGTACAGATTGGTGTCCTCTCACATTGTTTTGGAGTGGACTAGCTACCTCTTGTTCGTGGCGTGCGGCGCTGCATCACTACGCCAGAAAAATAGTTCTTTGTGTTAGCTGCTACAATAACAATGTTGCTGTAGCTTGGTTTATATACAAGAAAGTTATGTACGTAGAACAAGTTTTTTAGGGCTTTGTAGTCGAAATAGGTGTGTCCTGTTACGTGTACTGTTAGCTCCCACATGCTAGCTGTTTTTCCTCTCTTCAGAACGCACAGAAAAGAGAACGATGTGTTCATGTTTCACATAAGGATTGTGGATGATGGGCAAAACTCAAAAAAAGTGTTGTTTTCCTTTCGCAGAAGGTGAGTGAATATTCAACATAGAACGTGTAACACTCCACCAGACAGGATTGGCGGAAAAATAGCCTTTTTTATTGAAGCCCAACAATCACCACACAGTACCACAACCCCTAACATGGGCTGCTGTCACGCCGAATGTCACTACGCAATACCTACCCGGAACGCAAACGGTCCTGCGCATGTGCAAGTACTGCGTCACATCGTCGTCTAATTTTTACGACTGCACTTCTGCGCTGTAAAATACATAATAAATAGAATAAAACACATAAAGTGCAGTTATATTTCAATGTAAACAACCATAAGTAGATAATGGATTCATCTAGAGTTTTTTTCTAAACGGGGAAATAGCATCCATCCAAACATGTCTTCCGAGCAAATGCTTTTGTGTGTATTTTTTGCAGTGGCGAAAGAAAAACGTAACAAAAAAAATGTAACAAAGAAAAGAAGGCTTATAAATTGTCCACTTGCACTATGGATATGATATGAGGACAAAAATATTATGTTGTTGTTTCTCAAATTTCTATCTTAACGTTTTTGAGAGTGGAGGGGGAGTAAACACTGATCTGTACTAATAAGTCTGGATAGTTCATACGTCACATGTGCAAGCCTGAAGCCACAGAGACGCCATCTTAGCACTCACATGTCGTACGTAGCAGACTACATTGGCACAGCGTACATAGTGTACAAAGCAGATGAAGAGGCTAACAGAACATCTATATTTGACATTAAAAAGCGGGGAGATTCTCCCATTCCTTCAAGTAACGCAACCTTCGTCCCTTAAAGACCATTTGATACGTTATTCTCTATCTTTTGGCTATATTAAATGTACTTTTCCCCTTCCAATTCTCATTGCCTTTGGGACAAAATTCTACTGTGCACCCTGGCTCAGCACTCCCCTATAGCAATGATAGTTTTACTCCTCTAGAAAGAGATTTTCATTTGAACTGCATATCCCATCCCTTTTTTCCACTAAAATCCATGGTCATGATCCTTTACTTTTTATTCTTACTTTCATACAATTCACTATGCTCTCGTCTGTACAAAATATGAATCATAAAAGAGACAAGTTTTGAAATCATTTCACATTTTGATGATTTTTATTTTTGTTTGTGTTATGAAATAGAAATAAGCTCTTTTCTGATATAAAAATATATTTGAACAAAAACCACAGGAATAATATGGAATATAATATGCAATAATATATCAACATTGTCTCCATATGGGGGTTCATTTTAAATTTGGGTAAGCAAAAAAAACAAACAAACATTTTTTTATATTTGCAAGCAACCGCAAATGATTTAGTAGTCTAGTGGTGGTTGTTTGTTTACATAGCCCCCACGGCCCCCCATGTAAAGCCCTTATGACTCAGGTATGGTATGATATGGACAGAATGTTTAAAAATGATCATCGAGTCCTTATGACTAAGCTCAAGCACACCTGTTGTGTGAGGTTAGTGTGAAGACTAACCTTGCATTACTAGGACACAAGCCGGGGAATGATCAACCCTAGACTGGGTCACCTGAGAGAGGGCGTATGATGTTGAAAGACCCGAAACGCCCGATGAACTCAGGAACATCACTGATGATGTGTCCCAGTGCATCTCACAATGTATCTTTCATTCATTTCAAACTGGCACAGCCAGTGACACCCAGGAACAGGCTGGTGACGACTGGAGAGACAATTGACAGCCCGGAAAGACGGCAACCGGGGCAGGAAGGGGTAGCATCCCAACTTACATCTTCCGTGAGGGAGAACCCAACTAAGCTACAGAACGTCCTACTGAGAAATACCCCCAGGGGAACCCGAGAGGGGGGGAGGATGAGTTCCCTAACAGGACGGACACAACGTTGACGACTTTGGCAAATGGCTTATCGACGACGACAACCGAAAGATGCATTTGTGGCAAGGTTTGCAAGAACGAGCGCGGCCCTTAAAATCCATCAAGGCTGAATGAAATGCTTGGCCCAGGAGAGTGCAACACAGCGCACAGGACCCAGTCCTGGTGAGACGACGGAGGAGCCCGGCCGGGAGACACCCCACAGAGCCCAGAACCTCCAAGTGCCAAGCTCTCCTGCTCCCAGCATAGTAGTTCAGCAGCCTCGTATCAAGTGGCCTCCAGCTAACCAACACAAAGTGTGGCACCAATTCGATGAGGACATCACCAGAGTCATCGAATCAACAGCAAAAGGGAATGTCGACAGACGGCTTCAGGCCATAACCACCATCATTGTCACCTACGGAACAGAGAGGTTTGGTGTGGAAGAGCGCAAGTCCACCAGACCCAACTACACCATGAACCGTAGGGCAGAGAAGATCCATCAACTGCGGCAGGAGCTTCGGTCCCTGGCAAGACAGTACAAGGCAGCATCTGAGGAGGAGAAACCGCCACTGGCTGAGCTCCGAAACATCATCAGGAGGAAACTCACTACCCTGCGTAGAGCTGAATGGCACAGGAGACGCAGGAGAGAGAGAGCCAGGAAGCGAACTGCTTTCATAGCTGATCCATTCGGATTCATCAAACAGCTTTTGGGGCAAAAGCGCAGTGGGCATCTAGCCTGCTCCAAGGAGGAGGTAGACTACTTCCTGAAAAACAACTTGAGTGACCACGAAAGAGAGCAAGACCTAGGGCCCCTCAGTGCCTTATTGGACATACCATCTCCCACTGTCGATTTCAACACCGGCGAGCCCACCGGGAAGGAAATCCAGGATGTGGTTGCTGCTGCCAGATCCAGATCAGCTCCAGGACCCAGTGGAGTACCGTACAAGGTGTACAAGCGCTGCCCTGGACTCCTTAGAATCCTCTGGAAGACCCTGCGTGTGATTTGGCGCAGAGGAGCTGTGGCAGATCAGTGGAGGCTTGCGGAGGGTGTCTGGATACCCAAGGAAGAGAATTCCACCAAGCTGGAGCAATTCAGAACCATCTCGCTTCTTAGCGTTGAGGGGAAGATCTTCTTCAGCATCCTTTCCAGAAGGTTGACAGACTTTCTCCTCAAGAATGCCTACATTGATACCGCTGTCCAGAAAGGTGGTATCCCTGGTGTGTCAGGATGCCTAGAACACACCGGAGTAGTCACCCAGCTAATCAGGGAGGCGCGGGAGGGCAAGGGAGACCTCGTCGTGCTCTGGCTTGACCTGGCCAATGCCTTCGGCTCCATATCCCACAAGCTTGTGGAGACTACCCTGGACCGTCACCATGTACCCAGGAAGATCAAGGACCTCATTCTGAATTACTACGGGAACTTCAGACTCAGAGTCACTTCTGGGAGCACAACATCTGACTGGCACAGGCTCGAAAAGGGCATTATAACTGGGTGTACGATCTCAGTTAGCCTTTTTGCCCTGGCCATCAACATGGTAGTCAAGGCAGCCGAAAGGGAGTGCAGAGGTCCTCTGTCCAAGTCTGGCATTCGGCAACCACCCATCAGAGCCTTTATGGACGATCTCACCGTCACCACGACATCTGTGCCTGGTGGGAGATGGATACTCCAGGGCCTGGAAAAGCTCATATCCTGGGCAAGAATGAGCTTCAAACCAATTAAATCCAGGGCAATGGTGTTGAAGAAGGGAAAAGTGGTAGACAAGTTTCGCTTCTTTGTGGATGGCACGGCAATCCCATCTATCACCGAGAAACCAGTCAAGAGCCTGGGCAAAATCTTCGACTGTAGTCTCAGGGATTCTGCATCAATCCAAATCACCATCAAGGAGCTTGAGACGTGGCTGTCGGCAGTTGACAAGTCTGGCTTACCCGGCAGGTTTAAGGCGTGGATTTACCAGCATGGCGTCCTACCCCGGGTACTTTGGCCTCTGTTGGTGTACGAGGTGCCCCTGTCGACTGTAGAGACTCTGGAGAGGAGGATCAGCACTTACCTCCGTAGATGGATGGGCTTCCCACGCAGCCTATGCAGTGTAGCACTGTATGGGAGGACCAACAAACTACAGCTCCCTTTCAGCAGCCTTGATGAGGAGTTTAGGGTCTCTCGCACAAGTGAGGCCTTGCTCTATCGCGACTCCAAGGACTCTAAAGTAGCATCAGCGGGCATCGTGGTGCGAACTGGCAGGAAATGGAGGGCTCAAGATGGTCTGGTGGTGGCTGAGTCCCGGCTGAGACACAGGGCTCTGGTGGGCACGGTGGCAATGAGTTGATCTGGGCTGGGTGCGATTCCTCAACCTTCCTATGAGAAGGCACGTGGAAAGGACAAACGAGAGCTAGTCCTAAAGGAGGTGCGGGCAGGGGTCGAGGAGGAACGGACCAGCAGGATGGTGGGCATGCAGCAGCAGGAAGCATGGACAAAGTGGGAGGGGGTGCTGGAGAGGAAGGTGACCTGGTCTGAGATCTGGAAGGCAGAACCCCAGCGCATCGGGTTCATGGTCCGTGCTGTTTATGATGTCCTGCCCAGCCCAGCCAATCTCCATCTCTGGGGCATGGGTGACTCTCCAGCATGTGCCCTGTGCTCCAGGAAAGGCTCTCTGGAGCACATCCTAAGCAGCTGCTCAAAAGCCCTCGGGGAGGGTCGTTACCGTTGGAGGCACGACCAGTTGCTGAAGACTGTTGCTGAAACCATCTCCAAGGCCGTGGCCAAAAACATCAGCCACAAGCAACAGCTTGGCAAGTGGAACATTGCCTTTGTCAGGGCTGGAGAGCAACCACTACCACAGCCCAAACCAGCTGGCTATCTCACCTCAGCAGTGGACTGGGATCTCCGAGTTGACCTAGATAAGCAGCTCAAGTTCCCAGACCACATCACAGCAACTTCCCTGAGGCCAGACATCGTGCTAGCGTCAGTCTCTTCAAGGCAGGTGCTTCTGTTAGAACTGACAGTTCCCTGGGAGGATCGTATAGAGGAGGCAAACGAGCGGAAGCAGTCAAAGTACCAGGAGTTGGTTGAGCAATGTCTAAGAGCAGGGTGGAAGGCACGATGCGAGCCCATTGAAGTAGGGTGCAGGGGCTTTGCTGGCCGCTCATTGTGCAAGGTTTTCACACTACTTGGCATCACCGGGGCTGCAAAATGGAAAGCCATTAAGTCCACCATGGAGGCAGCAGAGAGAGCCTCCAGGTGGCTGTGGATCAGGAGGAGCGATCTGTGGGCCCATGCTACTGGGACACAAGCCGGGGAATGATCAACCCTAGGCTGGGTCACCTGAGTGAGGGCGTATGATGTTGAAAGACCCGAAACGCCCGATGAACTCAGGAACATCACTGATGATGTGTCCCAGTGCATCTCACAATGTATCTTTCATTCATTCATTTAGTGTGAGTGGCTAACAAACTAACAACTCACAAGTTCCCACATAAGTCATTGTCCGACAAGTGTTTCTTGTGAGTGCTAATAAGGCGGCCGCGTAGCTTCACAACTCACTGACCAATGGGCTATCCAGATATATTAGTACAGATCAGTGGGAGTAAATTGCTTGCTGCCGTAAAATAGATGGATTGATGGCGGAGATTATTTGTGTCTAACCACTGAACTCTACTACTGGAATGGCCCCGATCGCTTGCTGCGCATTGGAGGCTTGAAGCCGCCGGAAGTATAGAAGTCGCCATGTTGTTTCACCCAAAACAAGAAAGCCTAACTAGGAGAACTAAGAGAAGTTCGAGATGCCGTCTTGTGCTGCTATTAATTGCACAAATGGTGATACTCGTGAAAATCGTGAGAAGGGACTTACATTTCCCAGGTAGGTAAATGCTTGTAAATAATAAAAATAGTTAAAAAAAATAGATACTTTAAATCTGTAAGCATCTTTTCATCTAAGTAGTTGTAAATGAGCCCTTATTCTCCTTTAGATTTCCACACTGCAATGCTCAACTTCTAAAGCAATGGGTAGTAAATATGCGGAGAGACAGGTGGATTCCTGCAGCCAGATCGCAACTCTGTTCAAGTCATTTCACCGAGGAGAACTTGGACAGGACCGGCCAGACTGTTAGATTACGACAAAATGCAGTTCCAACAATATTTGATTTTCCTGATCATCTTCTAAAGGTATGCTAGCATTTAACTTTGATACTACGTAGATCCTTATCATAACAAATACAGTCAAACTTGTCTATAGTGGCCACTAGAGGGAGACTGCAAAAGTGGCCGCTATAGACAGGTGGCCTCTATAGACAGGTTGGCATCCAGTTTGAATGTTGACCAATAGAGGAAAAAAAAAGGGGGGGAAATAATAATAATAATAATGTTGACCTGTAGAGGGCACTGTGGGACTGCGGATAAAAGTTGTACAGCACGACTAGGTTTGTTATTATCCATGACCCACAGAACAAAGCTGTGCTAGTAATGTTTTACGCTTCTTTTTAATATTTTACTTTTTATACGGCAGAGTGTCATTACAGCTTTAGTTCATCAGGAAGTGGCGGGAAGTGACGGTGGGCGTCCCGAGCAGGAGAGCTAGGCTCAGTGCTAGCTGTGAGTTTGGAGAGAGTTGGGAAGTGTGTTTATGTTGGCGTGGATGTAAAGTCCTGCAGTGTTCTCCGCTGTTAATAAAGCCATTAAAGTGCATCGGCGACGTGAGTCTCTCCTTCCCCACAACAAGCGGCATTACAGTATTGACCAGTGCACACCAGGAAATAAACGGTGTCATTTCTTACAGGCATTGGCTGGACAGCTATGTAGTGGGGCTTGTTTAACCTTTGCCTTGTGGGCAAGCAGGAAGGAGAGACGATGCTGAGAGATGTGTGTGTGTTCTGAGCTGCTGTCTGGTGGCCGCGTTCAAGAAATAAAGTTGGCAGAAGCAACAGGAGAAGTTTCCTTCTTTGCTTCGGAGCTGAATAACACTGACAAGTTAACAGACTAGTAGCGAACGGAAAAGAAGACGGCTTTGTTTGTGTCGAATACAGAAGATGAGGACTTTGATGGATTTGTGGATGAGGATTGATGAAAAATAACATCCTAAAATACTTCAATTAAGTACAACCCAACTCAGTTTTGCTCCCGCTGCCGCATGCATGCTAGCGTATGTTTTTTTTATTGTAGCGTCGCTGGGAGCACGTCCTGTTCCCAGCCTACTTTGCGGTAATGTTTTGGTGCAAATGCTCTTAAAGTTACATGTTTGACCAGGAAATAGCAAGCTCAAAAGAAGACGGCTTTTTATGTGGAACAACTGACAGCTTGTGTGGATCTTGTGAATGATTGTGACTGAGCTAGGACTCAGTAATTAAAGTCTACACACGACGCCTTCATTGATTGAAAAATGAAACTTTTTCGTGCATGAAGCTTCTACTTGAGTCGGTAATTTGGCCGCTATATGCGGTCAGATATTGACCAAGGGAGACAAAATGGGTGGCCGCTGGCCACGTTGGACAGGTGACTGCTATACACAGGGTCTATAACATGTACATTTGCTGCGGGGGATTTTTCAGTGGCTGCTATAGGCAGGTGGCCGTTCTATAAAGGTGGCCGCTAAGACAGGTTTGACTGTACCTTGTGAACACTGAAATTGACTTGTTATACATTGTAATTTCACACCATAGAGGTAGGAAAAACCTTAAACTGGAGGGAAATTTTGAGATTTGGGTCTAGTAAATTTACTCTGTTCATTTTTATACCGAAACATAATAAATGTAGTGAATGAAGATACATGTATGTGTATCCGTGTGCTTTTTTGGGTGAAGCAAGATGGCCGACCAATGGCTTCATGCTGTCAGCAGGGCTGCCCCTTCCAGTAGTATAGAGTTCAGTGTGTTTAACACGTGACTGCCGAAAAATAGGCCGACCGGATGTTGATTGGTTCTGCACCTGCGTAGAACCCAGTTGAACCGAACTTCCAGTCGGTTTTACTTTTCACTACCCTCAACCTTGGAAAACATATTACCATGGCAACACGTACATAAACACAACACCTAACACCTCTATGGGTCATTACAATACCTTCAACGTGCAGCACAACCTGAGTCTTGCAAACATCTTCCAGTTGTTGTCGTAGTCGCTCGTTCTCCTCTCTTGTTGGAGAAAGTTCCTCCTCGTGCAATGTTATCTGTAGTCTCTCGTTATCTGCAGCTTTCACCTCCGTGTGTCCGAGATGTAATGAGGGTGCCCAGTCTGGATGGCTTTCATCCATTTCATTAGCAGGTCTCCCTGAAAAACACACACTCCCCTTATTACTTTTAAAACTGTGTACATTGATCACGGTTCTTTCGTTCATTCTTGAGCTTACAAATCACTCAAAGTCAGCAGACAACGTGTTTTATTCCCAAAACACGGTACTTTGTTCGGTGCCCTCAGCTAGCTTGGCTAACGCTAGCGGCCTACTAAATGCTAGGTGTGAAAGAGCAAAACACATGCTTTGATTCAAACTTACCAGTGTGAAAATGCCGTGAACACACCAACATGTGTCGGGTGATGGCGTTGAAAGTGATGTTTGGTCGTCTCACGGCTGCTATCCAGGCCATTCGGCGTCTCTTTGTTAGCTCACAGATCACAGCTCCTTGGCTTTGCTTCCACGTCGGAAATGAGAAAAATCTCCCCCCATCCTTTTTATTCCCGAAGCGATCGCGTGAACGATTGTGGCAGTTGATAACACAACACGTTTGCACCATGTTTTTCACTTGTTACAACAAAAACACAAGACACAGGCGTCAACAAACTTTTCAGATGTCATCCAAGCCCACAATGCGGTGTAGTTACGTCATCTCCGCGACGTCACTCTCTAGTCATATTTTTTTCTACTTTTCCCCCACATCGTTTAATTAATTCCAGTTCTAACCAAAATACCAAATATATCATTTAACATATATATACATACATATATATATTTTACAATTTAAATGCACTTTTTTAGATGGGACAGTCTTTCATTTTGAAACATGCACATAAAACGAGTTATTTTCCATATAAAAAATAATATTAGCAATAAAACAGATTGTGAAGCAGTTATATTTTTTTCAGTGTCAATTCTTTTTTAAAAAAACCCACTACCCTTTCAGTTCGATGACAAAAAAGTCCTCTCGCAAAAACTGTTACAAAAACAAAACAGATTCATACTTTTCCCACTTTTGTTTTGCTTAAATCTTTGGTCCTCATCAAAAATACCAATTATTTAATTTTTTAAACTTTAAAATACCCATTTGATTAAATTGTGTCACTTTTTATTAAGAAAAACACACATAAAATGGGTAATTTTCTGTACAGATACATACTACATAGCCACTGTTGCTGATATTGATACCAATACTTTTTGAATTGAATTTCTCAAAATGTCATGATTTAGTCATTTTGCCTTTTAATGTGCTGATCATGATTACGATCAGAAGAAAAACACCTGACACAAATGTTAGGCAAACAAAAAATATGTAATACAATAAAAGACAATGTAACAAAATAACAATGATTCCCTTTTATTACTTACTGCTCTGTGACTCGAGTACTCATTCACTCCAACGAATGACTCATAACTAACTCCATCCATCCATCCATCCCTCACTCATATCAAACTCAAGTCAGCAAAAGAAATCTAATCACTACTTTCCAGCCTTGCGATTGGCTGGTGACCAGTCCGGGGTGTACCCCGCCTCTCCCCCAACATCAGCTGAGATAGACTCCAGCATACCTCCTCGACCCTAATGAGGCTTAAGCGGCATTGAAAAAATACAGTACATGAATGAATGACACTGGAGACCACATGTCAAACTCGTGCCAAGGAGGGCCGAGACACTGCAGATTTTCTCTCCGAGTTCCTCCAGCAGGTGATTTAATTGACGAGTGCCTTCAGTTAAACTGAAGGAGGTGTTGACCCCTGCTAGACCATCAGTGACTCTGCATGTGTCTATTCAAGGAGGCCTTCCAAGGAAACGTGTCACCACAATTTGAGCAACTAAAGGGTTTTTCTCCTGTGTGTGTCCTCATATGTAATACCAAAGTTGCCTTTTGTGTGAAACTTTTAAAACAGATTGAGCAGGTAAAAGGTTTTTCTCCTGTGTGTATTCTCCTGTGGATAACCATATTCACTTTGTAAGTAAAGTGTTTACCACAGTCTAAGCAACTAAAAGGTTTTTCTCCTGTGTGTGTTCTCATGTGTGTTACCATATTTGCCTTTTCAGTAAAACTTTTGCCACAGTCTGAGCAACTAAAAGGTTTTTCTCCCGTGTGTGTTCTCGTGTGTGATACCATATTTGCTTTGTGACTGAAGCCTTTACCACAGTCTGAGCAAATAAAAGGTTTTTCTCCTGTGTGTGTTCTCATGTGTGTTACCAAGTGCACCTTTCGAGTGAAACTTTTAAAACAGTCTAAACAAGTAAAAGGTTTTTCTCCTGTGTGCGTTTTCATATGTGATACCATTTGTATCTTTTGAGTGAAACTTTTACTGCAGTTTGAGCAAGAAAATGGCTTTTCTCCCGTGTGCGTTCTCATGTGTACCACCATACTTGACTTTTTAGTGTAACTTTTACCACAGTCTGAGCAAGTGTAAGGTTTTTCTCCCGTATGTATTCTCATGTGTGTTTTTAAGTCTGAGTTTCGAGCGAAGCTTTTACCGCAGTCTGAGCAACTAAAAGGTTTTTCTCCTGTGTGTGTTCTCATGTGTGATACCATCCTTGATTTCTGAGTGAAGCTTTTCTCACAGTGTGAGCAACTAAAATGTTTTTCTCCTGTATGCGTTCCCATGTGTCGAGTCAAACAACGTTTAAGAGAAAATCTTTTATCACAAACTGAGCAGTTGAAATGTTTTTTACCTGCCTTCTTTTCAGAGCATTCAGAGTGTTTGTTGTCAGTGTGAGTCATCATATCACCTGACGTTATGTCGTCACTATCTGACAGTGGAGCTAAGAGGTTGTCTGCTTGTGATCCTCCACAGTGGTCTCCATCAGCTTCTGTTGTCATGTGTTGTGTTGAGCTGCTGCTTGAAGGCTCCGCCTCTCTCTTCTCCTCACTTGGACTATGATGAAGCTGTGGTTTGTCTTCATGGTCTTCGGTCTTCACAGAGACACCAGTCAGTGGCAACCTGACAAAACCAGCCTCCTTCGATCCTACAAGATGCTCTCCCTCCTGAGTGATCAAGAGTTCATCCTCTTCCTTTTTAACACAGGGGGGCTGTGCCTTCTCCTCTTCCTCTTTAACAGGCTCTGGCCCCTGCTGCTCCAAAGTGGAGCTCCCCCCCTGTGGCTGGGGGGGACATTCTTCTTGACCACCAATCAGCTGCTGGATGTCTGCAGGACACAAACAGGAATTATTGTGGAAGCTGACTGTGCACTGTAAAAAAAATAGTAAGCTCAGTTACCAGAATTCTACCTTAAAAATAACAGTGGAACAAAGCTTGATGCTTCTTTCAATATTTTACAGTAAAAGGTTTTTTTGTACATAGAAATAAACTTTATTTTGTGTGTAAATTGCAACCATGTCTGCCATGTGGAACTTAACTGCCAACACATGCCACGAAAACTATGTTGTGGGCTTTAAAAAGCTTGAATTCAATATGGCGTTTGGAGAACAAACACTTGAGGGAGTATGGCAAGTTTTCGAGGCTCATGGTGTGATCATCCGTCCTGGTCCCTGTTTAGCTAATTCGGAGATGGCGTCACCATTAATTTAGAACCGAGGGAGCCCCCGAGGAGACACGGAGAAAAAAAATGGAAAGAAAAGAGCATTCCCTGATGATATTATCCATCTATAAGCGAGATAGCTTTTCAGCTGAGGGAATACGCAAGGTATGTCCACACAAGCACCAGGAATAAAATGCGATATGAAATTAATAATTGGGCTAATGTCAGCCGGCGTACAGTACTCAGCACGTTTTCTTATATTAGAATATTTGCTGGAGGAAGAAGCACCCTGAGGCATCAATCAACTGGAAGAAAACGCCTTTATTCGAACAAGGAAGAAATTGTACAAGAAAAAAATGAAAAAGGTCGCCACAAAATATGTTAACACTGCCATCTAGTGGTCACAACCAGATACAACAAGAAGCTATATTTTAAAGATGAATAAAAGACAGTTGCTCCACTTTATTTATTTTTTAAATGGATAAGTGTTAATATTTCAAAGTTGTGCAATGTTGAGCGTCGATAAATGAAAAGACTAGTAGAGTATATTTAGTATAA
Organism: Dunckerocampus dactyliophorus; assembly: GCF_027744805.1. Lineage (NCBI taxonomy): Eukaryota > Metazoa > Chordata > Actinopteri > Syngnathiformes > Syngnathidae > Dunckerocampus > Dunckerocampus dactyliophorus. The sequence continues at coordinate 1,490,724 of NC_072827.1, forward strand.
TAAATCAGTGTTAACGTGCCCATTATATGCTCAGCATCATTCTGTCAGCAGTCCCCCTCGCTCTATTGGCGGCGACAGTGTTGCTTTTACCAGCCATAATGTTTTGGGAGCTCCTCATAACGCTCCATAATAATTACTTAGACATTTGCTGTAAAATACACCGGCCGGGACGGCTACATTTTTGAGCGGGAGTTGAATAATAGGACGTCAAACGCCCACTTTTATGTGAACACGCACTGAGAACACAGCCGGGAACCACCAACGTTCTTTCAGGGCTTTATAGTCGAGATAGGTGTGTCCTGTCACGTGCATTGTTAGCTCCCACATGCTAGCTGTTTTCCTTCTCTTTAGAACGCACAGAAAAGAGAAAGACAAAATTCCAAAAAAGCAGTAAGTAGAAGGCTCGTGAACATGAGACATACCTTCAACCTGCAGGACAACCTGCGTCTTGCAAACATCTTCCAGTTGTTGTCGTAGTCGCTCGTTCTCCTCTCTTGTTGGAGAAAGTTCCTCCTCGTGCAATGTTATCTGTAGTCTCTCGTTATCTGCAGCTTTCACCTCCGTGTGTCCGAGATGTAATGAGGGTGCCCAGTCTGGATGGCTTTCATCCATTTCATTAGCAGGTCTCCCTGAAAAACACACACTCCCCTTATTACTTTTAAAACTGTGTACATTGATCACGGTTCTTTCGTTCATTCTTGAGCTTACAAATCACTCAAAGTCAGCAGACAACGTGTTTTATTCCCAAAACACGGTACTTTGTTCGGTGCCCTCAGCTAGCTTGGCTAACGCTAGCGGCCTACTAAATGCTAGGTGTGAAAGAGCAAAACACATGCTTTGATTCAAACTTACCAGTGTGAAAATGCCGTGAACACACCAACATGTGTCGGGTGATGGCGTTGAAAGTGATGTTTGGTCGTCTCACGGCTGCTATCCAGGCCATTCGGCGTCTCTTTGTTAGCTCACAGATCACAGCTCCTTGGCTTTGCTTCCACGTCGGAAATGAGAAAAATCTCCCCCCATCCTTTTTATTCCCGAAGCGATCGCGTGAACGATTGTGGCAGTTGATAACACAACACGCTTGCATCATGCTTTTCACTTATTACAACAAAAAAAAACCCACAATGGCAGCGTCGAGCTTGCATCCGGCATCAACAAAACTTCCCATTTCCCTCGAAGCCCACAATGCAGCGTAGTTACGTCATCCGCGCGACGTCGCTCTCAAACACGTGTATATAATCACGTTTTCTACTTTTCCCCCCAAATCGTTTAATCAACTCCAGTCAAAATGCTAAATATAGAATTAAAAATATATAAATTTTACCCATTTAATGCCCATTTCATATGTTACCGTCTTTAATTTTGAAAAATCTACATAAAACATATTTTCCATATAAAAAATGTTAAGAGGCTTGGGATTATTAACTATATGTATATATTAGTAATAAAATAGGTAGAATTTAAGCACTGTTATATTTTTTCATTGTCATTTAAAAAAAAAAAAACAATGACCACCCTTTCAGTTTGATGACAAAGTCCACTCCAAAAAATTGCTATAAAAACAAAACAGATTCAAATTTTTTTCTCCATTTTTATTTTGCTTCAATCTTTGGTCCTAATCAAAAATACCAAATATTTAACTTTTAAGCCTTTTAAATACATTAAATAAAAATTGTGTCACTTTTTTTTATTGAAAAAAACACATAAAATGAGTAATTTTCCATTTAGATTGTAGGTGTGGGAAAGGGGTAGTGGTTCTTTAAGAGTTGGGACACCATGGAAAGATTCCGGTCAGAGAATCATTTAATCATCTTTATTATGTAGGTGGATGGGCTCTTTAGAAATGTGTGTTAGTCCATTGAAATTGGGTTTGTCCAAAAGAGTGGATTTGTCCAAGTAGCTGTGTGTCCAAAGGCTTGTATGTGTGTGGTCTAAACAATAGGAACACATGAAATTACAACCACAAGCACATGGCTCAGAAGTGTACCCCAATCACACCACTCCAACAAACTAGCTTTCATTTAGCTTCCTATACAGCATCAATAATGCAACAACAAACACTCCTAATGCAGAAAAGAATCATCAAACTCACCTTGTTGAGTCGTACAACGCACACCAAGGATGGACATTTCATACCCCACATGGGAAGCAAGCTCATACTAGCAAACTGCTACCAGTGCTCAGCTAGCTCCTTTTGTAAGAACAATAGGTGCGATTTCCCACTTGAACACTGGCCGTGCAGATGCGTCCATTGGCTCCGAGATGGGTTTAAATAATCTTTCCCACAGGCCACAATGATCGGGGGAGTTGAGGATCCATTATCAGGACGACTTGACCAAGCAAGAGTGTCTTGCCCTCGTTCCTCCACTTGCTACGCTCTTGCAGCCCTGGCAGGTAATGTCGGCTGAAAGATGACCAAAAGCCATCTGCAAGGGTTTGGCTGTGCCTCCAGCGTCTTCTTCCTAAATCACTCGGGTCAAAGATGGCTTGAGGTAGAGATGAATCGTGACGACCCATGAGGAGGAGGTTAGGCGTGAGTGGGTCTGGATCTGAGGCATCTGAAGACAGGTAACCTAGGGGTTTAGCATTCATTATGCCTTCAACCTCCACCAGCATCGTCAATAGGACGGGTTCAGGAACAGTCTGGTCTTTTAGAACGAGTCTGAGGGCCATTTTAATGGATTTCACTTCCCTCTCCCATGTGCCCCCAAAGTGCGGTGCGCTTGGAGGATTGAATCGAAATGAAATCTGGTGCACCGCTAGTTGCTCTCTCAAGTGAGTTGTCATTGAAGCGAATGCTTCACGTAATTCACGTTCCACTCCAACAAAGTTAGTCCCATTGTCCATGACAAATTCAAAGGTTTTGCCGCGTCGCAAAATGAATCTTCGTAGGTACAACAGAAAGGCGTCTATATCAAGGCTCTCCAGTAATTCCAAGTGCAATGAACGAGTTGTCATACATTTGTAGATTTGTATTCGTATTGTACTTTATTTATCCCCAGCAGGGAAATTCACTTGTTACAGCAGCAAGCAAGATACGCAAGTAAAGAATACATAGTGACTACAAAATGGTTCAGGTGTTGCAGGTGTTGTAGAGCCTGACAGCGGTCGGTATGAAGGACCCCATCTTTTCTCCCTGCGGCGCCCAATTTTCACTTGGAAGGATCCAAAGCAACCAACGCCGGTTGAATAGAAAGTTGGTTTTTGTATTCGTAGTCGGGTAGTTGGGTAATCAGCCATCTTGGGAAAGTCAGGTTTGCCTTTCTATCGTCGGCACTCCAGACATGTATTCTGATGCTTCCACACTGCCTCTCTGCCTCGTATAATCCAAAATCTGCGCCTGATTTCAGCGAGAACTCTTTCCGGCCCAGGGTGGAGCAATATCTCATCTGTCTCCTTGATTACAAGCTTTGTCACGTGATGCCTTGGGTCCATGATGATAGGGTGAATCATATCTAGATCTATGCCTTCTGCATGTCGCAACCTTCCGCCAACTCTGAGCAGCCCTGTGACTTCTTCATATTCTGGCGAAAGTGATGCAAGGCGGCTATTTGAGGGCAGAGAACGTCCAGCTCTGAGAGTCCTTAACTCCTCAGGAAAACACTCTTCTTGGACTCGTTGTAGCATAAGCTTCTCTGCCTGCAGGAAGTCAGCAGCTGAATGTGATGGTGTGGTACTGGCGTCAGCCGCCCCGTGAAGGGAACTAGCTGTCTCCTGAAGAAGCTGCTTCCAAGTGGAGCACTTCCTGGCGTCAGGAAGCTGAATGAGTGAAGTAGTGGAAACGGTTCCAACAAAGGCAGATTTCCTCAGCTCTGTGGCATCTGGTTCCAGCTCCAATGAAGGTATAGTGGGCCACTCCGTCTTGGGCAGGCAAAGAAAATGTGGGCCTTTGTTTGAGCGATGTCCTTGGATTATCTCCTGCAGGGTGAGTCCCCGAATGATATCGTCTGCTGGATTGTTCAAAGAATCGACATAGCGCCACTGAGCAGGGTCTGTCAAGTTCTGAATTTCTGCGATGCAGGTCCCCACAAACACTTTGAAACGGCAGGATTCTGATTTAATCCAGTGTAGCATGGTCGTGGAGTCTGACCAGAGAGTGATGTTCTTGGGAGGTATATCAAGCTCAATCCCAATCAACTTGGCAAGCTGTGCACCTGTAAGTGCGGCGCCGAATAGATAGCTGCTTTTGGGGTGCCACCCGGGATCTGGCAAACACAAAGGACACATGGAGGTGCTGATTGTCATCTACCGTCTGCATGTACACCACTGACCCATAGGCACGTTCAGAGGCATCACAGAAAATGTGATTGTGCCTGGTTGAAGTGTCAGTGTCAGCAGTAGAGTCTGCATAGCAATGTGGCAATTTAATGTGTTGGGTAGAGGAGATTCCTGCTCTACAACTCCGCCATTTGTCAAGTAGTTCCACGGACTGGATCTGGTCATCCCAGACAATGTTAGAAATGCACATGTCTTGGATAAGCACCTTACATCTCGTGGTAAATGGCAGGATGAATCCTAAAGGATCATCGAGCTTGGCCAGAACACTGTAGACATTTTGGAGGCCGGCAACTGAAGAGGGAGTAGCATAATGCAGGAAACTGAGTGTGTCATTCAAGCAATCCCAGCATAATCCAAGAGTGAGTTCATTGATGTTTTCACTGGCTTGGGTTAACCACAGCTCACTACTAGCTGACTGTGCTTCAGGAGGGAGGTGAGCAACAACTTCTGGCAGATTACTTGCCCACTGACGGATATCAAAGCCTCCCTTGCTCAAAAGTGCACGCAGATTATCTATCAAAGGCTTGGCATCTTCAGCCTTCTCCAGACTATGGAGGCAATTGTCCACATAGAACGAGTGCTCAATCACTTGCATAAGCAGGGAGTCTGGTGGCTCATGCTCCCTGACATGCTGCTGTAGGGGGTACACTGCACAACAGGGGCTGCAGGTTGTACCAAAGGGTAAGACTTGCCACTCAAAGATCTGTGGACTAGATGTTGTCTCCATGCTCCGCCACAGAAATCGAAGGAGTGGTTTGTCGCGAGGCAGTAAGCTAATTTGGTGGAACATCGCCGTTATATCTCCACTTATGGCTATAGCATGGTGTCTGAACCGCAGCAGGACCCCAATCATGGTAGGGCCCAACGTTGGTCCAGGCAGGAGTTCATCCTTCAGAGACTGGCCATTGTAAGTGAAAGAACAGTTGAAAACTACTCTGTCCTTTCCATTGTGGTGCACCATGTGATGAGGTACGTACCACGACCCAGTGGTCTTTGCTGCATCCTCTGGCGAAATCTCTTCAACATATCCTGTTTGTAGAAGCTTGTTCATTTCTTTGCAGTAAGAAGCTGCACGCAGAGGGTCTTTGGCCAACCTGCGTTCAATGCTGCGTAAATTTGGCATTACAGCATCTGGAGGTGCACATAGCATAGTGGCTGGTTGGGGACGTAGCAGAGGAGTAGCATAGCGTCGGATTCCGTCGACAGATACATGTTCCGAGTCCATCTGTAAAAGGGTGAGCGCATGTTGGTCTTGCTTGGAACGAGACGCAGTCTTCTCACTGATACATTGGAGAGTATCAATCTGCCAAAGACGTTTCACATTCTTGAGAAGTTCAGTATATGGGGATTCAGTGGCAATGTGCAGACAGGAAAGCTCATTGGAAGAGACAGGCATCACAGAAGGGCCTTGTAGGGACCAGCCTAGTCTTGTACAGATGGCTATGGGACCACCAGATGGGCCTGCTCGCACTGGTTGTGTCGGAACAAGGAGCTGCGGCATATCAGATCTGATAAGTAACAACGGTTGGGCTCGATGGATCTGTGGCAATGGAAGTCCCTTCAGGTGCTCATAGCGGTTTTGGAGTGCAACTACTGGGTATGTGTGTTCGGATAAGCTCAGGCTTTCAGCTGTGAAGGCGTTTCCAATCCAGTATTTCTTGCTTGGCTTGGAAAGGGGGGAAACGTGAAGATCGACTGAAAACCCAGGGAGCTCCTTCACCTCTTGCTGAACAGTTGTCAAGTGAAGCATTTCAGGGTGCTTCATAAGTTGTAGCTGCTATACTGCTTGCGGAAGGATAATCGTTCTCTCAGAGCCGTCATCAAGCACTGCAAATGTCTCTAAGGCACGGTCTCCATGATGTAAAAGCACTCTTCCAACCTTTAACAGGACTCTTTGGGGGCTTCGAGGCTGCTCAATGTAGACTGTGGGTTTCTTGTTGCTCACCATTAGGATCTGCTGAGATAATTCTTTGATCAGGTCATGTAGAACAGTGAGGTGAAGCTCTTTGCACATTTTGCAAGGTCGTTTAGGCGTACAGGCTGTAGCTTTGTGGCCGCGACCGCATTTCCAACATCTGTCGCCTTCTTGGATTCACTTCATCTCAGCGGTAGTCAACTACTTAAAGTCCACAGAGGAGTTGAGATAATGCTGCAGAATGGACAATAAGGGCTGCCTTTGAAAGCTGGTGGCTTTGGTTGAGTGGTGGCCTGGCTTTTTGCTGTCTCCCCTGAGCCAAGGAGGACTGACACTGTCTTTTCTTTGGGCTGTAGTTCCCGTTTAGCAGGAGGAGACCAGGAGTTGTAGAGTTGAGTAGCTCGGCTAGCTAAGCGCTTAGCTTGAGCCTTCATCTGGAGCCAGGCTGAGAGGTCTGGCAGAGTGTAGGTTTAGTCAGTACCTGGTTGTAAGATGCCACGACAAAGACAATATTCCACAAATCCGTCCAGTGTGAGCAGGAGGTATCTTACTTAAAAGGCGGTCGACGTACGAACCACATTTGAGCTCACATCCAAGGGGTCCCTCGAAAGTCCGCAGCATACCAACTAGGGACTGAACTGAAAGGGCAAAGGTGTCGAACGCTTCTGGATCCCCAGCTTTGATGGGTGATGAGTTCAGGATTGCACCCAATTCACTTTGCACCAGTTGCCTAGGTTGGCCATATTTGTCTTGCAGAGCCACTAGTGCAGCTGTGTAAGGTCTGGTGTCATACATGTATGACTTAGCTAACTGTAGAGCGCTAGGGAATTTGAGCTGACTTAGAAGAACTTGATATTTATACTGCTCACTGAGGTGAGGGGGACTATTCATCAAGTTGTCCAAGGCCATCTTAAGGAGAGCGAATTCACTTTCCCGACCAGTTTCGAACAGTGGAAGTACTGGTTTGGGGATGCCAAAGGATGAAGCAATCGGTGTCTCTATGCCAGGGTAGGACCAGGATGGCACTGCTGGGACTTCAGTTGCAGCTGGTAAAAGGGGTTGAGCACAATTGAAGGTGGTGGAGCAGCTCTAACCGATGTTTGTGGCATAGTGCTTCTTGAGCCTATAACTGAGACCCCTGTATGCTGGGACGGGAAGCTAGTTGTGGCAACAATGGCCGTGGTTCATGGCACTGTAGCTGCATAGGTGGTTGTCGAAGCTTGATTAAATGGGACTGGTGCATACTGACTGGCAGAGGAGACCAGTACAGGTGGGGGTGCAGACACAGGAGCTGCAGTGGATGCCAGTGTAATAGGAGCACTAGTCTGGACACTCGTGACAGGCTTGGTAATTATTACTAATGTCTGTGTCGTAGGAGCGACAACAGGAGGTTGCACTTGAACTGGGAGTGGATGCTGGTGCAGTGCTGAATGCTGGATGAGGACGGATGATTGAAGAGGGGGCCCTGGAGTAGCTGTCAATGAGAGTAGTGGCGTGTTGAAAGTGGGCCGAGATGACAATGTTGACCTTGCATTATCCTCAGATTCTAACAGGAAGGACTTAACAATCTTGGCAATGTGCACTTCTCGTTCCAATTTCTTTAGGCGTTTGCACCGTCCCATCTCCCTCACCATACTCTCTTTGGCTGGGTGAGCTTCCTCTTGTAGCCTCTGCCCTTCTCAAGATTGTGCATCCAATCTTTCAGCCTCCATATCCGCTTTCCTTTCCTCCTCTATTTCCTGCTTTAGGTCAGTAAGCTCCAAACCCTTTATTTGCTCCTCCAGCGCAGCTACATGAACATTGGTATCTCTTGAAGCAATTGACGCCCATGTGAAAGTCGAGAGGACCGTAGTGAAGAAGCAGATGATTGGTAACTCGATGCACTCCTCGCTCTGGTTGGCCTTGGTTCACCGTATTTTCCTACAGGAAGTGAGGAGGCTTGGGCGCCAGGCAGCTAAGAGGGAAGGAGAGTGATGTCATATTGGGCCAAATGCTGTGGAAGACGACGATCTCTCTTGGGTCTGACAGAGGGCAGCTGTGAATCAACCTGTGATGACTCCATAATGTTCAATAGTGGGACTCTATCCGGCTCAAAGGACCAATGTGGGAAAGGGGTAGTGGTTCTTTAAGAGTTGGGACACCTTGGAAAGATTCCGGTCAGAGAATCATTTAATCATCTTTATTATGTAGGTGGATGTGCTCTTTAGAAATGTGTGTTAGTCCATTGAAATTGGGTTAGTCCAAAAGGAGTGGATTTGTCCAAGTAGCTGTGTGCTCAAAGCCTTGTATGTGTGTGGTCTAAACAATAGGAACACATGAAATTACAACAATGCCAAATAAAGCAGCCAAATAGCACTCACATGACACAAATAAAGGCATGCACAGTACACATATCAAGTCATGCTAAGAGATGATGACGAACATGCTAGTCAGTGAGCCAGCTAGCAAACAACCACAAGCACATGGCTCAGAAGTGTACCCCAATCACACCACATCCAACAAACTAGCTTTCATTTAGCTTCCTACACAGCGTCAATGATGCAACAACAAACACTCCTAATGCAGAAAAGAATCACCAAACTCACCTTGTTGAGTCAACGCACACGCACAACAAAGGATTGACACTTCATACCCCACATGGGAAGCAAGCTCATACTAGCAAACTGCTACCAGTGCTCAGCTAGCTCCTTTTGTAAGAAGGTTGCATTCAAGTGCATCGCGTACCTCCCACGAACAATTTGCTGCTGCGTTCATGGACACTTGACACTTCACATCACAGAAAAGGCTACAAATGTTCTACTTATAACAGACATCGAAGTTACACAAATAGACTTTCAGACAGTAGGGTTGGGCGATAATGTTTATAGAATTATTCCAATAACAAGAAAATAACTTACACCGGTATAAATCATTTTAAAACCGAAAAAAGCAGATTTGATGATGTGTGTTTTCCTGCAACTGTGTGCCGCAACGCACAGTATTGACGCATTTGGGCTTCGCGTGTACCACGGCGTGGTCCAGCGGTGGCGGAGAAAAAACAGAGCAGAGACAACAAAAGTATATAATTATTCCCTTTTATTACATACAATTGTTTGAGCAAAATCAAATGGAATCATCTGTGACTTGAGTACTCGATTCACTTCAATGACTCACAACTAACTCCATCCATCCATTTTCTATGCTGCTTGTCTTCACTCGTAACTAACTCAAGCCACTAAAAGGATTAATATCACTAATTTCCAGCCCTGCGATTAGCTGGTGACCAGTCTGGGGTGTACACCGCTTTTTGCCCAAAGTCAGCTGGGATAGGCTCCAGCATACCCCCACACCCCTAATGAGGATTATGCGGCATGGGAAAGGAATGAATGAATGAATGAATGAATGACATTGTAGATCAGGGTTCTCAAACTCAATTTCACTGGGGGCCACTGGAGGTAGAGTTCGGGAGAGTTCACAATAACGCTAAAGGGCCACCCCTCCCCCGGTCCATGTGATAACACCACTGTTAGTGCAGTGTTGGTGTTTACTTGCCCCTGGAAGCATGGAAGTAACACTGAGCTTGCCCAGATGTGGCGGGCTGCAGTTACACTACTCTGATGTCCAGTCGCGGGCCGCAAGATACGATTTGGTGGGCGGCAAATGGCCCGTGGACCGCGGGTTTGAGACCACTGCTGTAGATGGAGGGCCGAGACACTGCAGATTTTCTCTCCAACCAGTTCCTCTGGCAGGTGATTGAATTAACGGAGCTCCTTCCCTCAAACTGAAGGAGGTGCCAATCATGGAAATCATCTGCTTCAGTGCGTTTGACACCCCTGCTCAACCATCAGTGAATCTGCATGTGTCTTTTCAAGGAGGACTTCCAATGAAATGTGTGACCACAATTTGAGCAACTAAAAGGTTTTTCTCCCGTGTGTGTTCTCATATGTGATACCAAAGTTGCCTTTTGTGCAAAACTTTTCATACAGTTTGAGCAAGCAAAAGGTTTTTCTCCTGTGTGTGTTCTCATGTGGATAACCATATTTACTTTGTGAGTGAAGCGTTTACCACAGTCTAAGCAACTAAAAGGTTTTTCTCCTGTGTGCGTTCTAATGTGTGTTATCATATTTGCCTTATCAGTGAAACGTTTACCACAGTCTGAGCAACTAAAAGGTTTTTCTCCTGTGTGTGTTCTCATATGTGATCCCAAATTTGCTTTGTGGGTGAAGCTTTTACCACACTCTGAGCAAATAAAAGGTTTTTCTCCTGTGTGTGTTTTCATATGCGATAACATTTGCATCTTTTGAGTGAAACCTTTATTGCAGCTTGAGCAAATAAAAGGTTTTTCTCCTGTGTGTGTTCTCATGTGTGATACCATATTTGCTTTGTGAGTGAAGCTTTTACCACAGTCTGAGCAATTGTAAGGTTTTTCTCCTGTGTGCATTCTCGTGTGTGTTTTCAAGTCTGAGTTTCGAGCAAAGCTTTTACCGCAGTCTGAGCAAGTGAAAGGTTTTTCTCCTGTGTGCGTTCTTATGTGTGCTTTCAAGTCTGAGTTCTGAATGAAGTGTTTACCACAGTGTGAGCAACTAAAATGTTTTTCTCCTGTATGCGTTCCCATGTGTCGAGTCAAACAACGTTTAAGAGAAAATCTTTTATCACAAACTGAGCAGTTGAAATGTTTTTTACCTGCCTTCTTTTCAGAGCATTCAGAGTGTTTGTTGTCAGTGTGAGTCATCATATCACCTGACGTTATGTCGTCACTATCTGACAGTGGAGCTAAGAGGTTGTCTGCTTGTGATCCTCCACAGTGGTCTCCATCAGCTTCTGTTGTCATGTGTTGTGTTGAGCTGCTGCTTGAAGGCTCCGCCTCTCTCTTCTCCTCACTTGGACTATGATGAAGCTGTGGTTTGTCTTCATGGTCTTCGGTCTTCACAGAGACACCAGTCAGTGGCAACCTGACAAAACCAGCCTCCTTCGATCCTACAAGATGCTCTCCCTCCTGAGTGATCAAGAGTTCATCCTCTTCCTTTTTAACACAGGGGGGCTGTGCCTTCTCCTCTTCCTCTTTAACAGGCTCTGGCCCCTGCTGCTCCAAAGTGGAGCTCCCCCCCTGTGGCTGGGGGGGACATTCTTCTTGACCACCAATCAGCTGCTGGATGTCTGCAGGACACAAACAGGAATTATTGTGGAAGCTGACTGTGCACTGTAAAAAAAATAGTAAGCTCAGTTACCAGAATTCTACCTTAAAAATAACAGTGGAACAAAGCTTGATGCTTCTTTCAATATTTTACAGTAAAAGGTTTTTTTGTACATAGAAATAAACTTTATTTTGTGTGTAAATTGCAACCATGTCTGCCATGTGGAACTTAACTGCCAACACATGCCACGAAAAGTATGTTGTGGGCTTTAAAAAGCTTGAATTCAATATGGCGTTTGGAGAACAAACACTTGAGGGAGTATGGCAAGTTTTCGAGGCTCATGGTGTGATCATCCGTCCTGGTCCCTGTTTAGCTAATTCGGAGATGGCGTCACCATTAATTTAGAACCGAGGGAGCCCCCGAGGAGACACGGAGAAAAAAAATGGAAAGAAAAGAGCATTCCCTGATGATATTATCCATCTATAAGCGAGATAGCTTTTCAGCTGAGGGAATACGCAAGGTATGTCCACACAAGCACCAGGAATAAAATGCGATATGAAATTAATAATTGGGCTAATGTCAGCCGGCGTACAGTACTCAGCACGTTTTCTTATATTAGAATATTTGCTGGAGGAAGAAGCACCCTGAGGCATCAATCAACTGGAAGAAAACGCCTTTATTCGAACAAGGAAGAAATTGTACAAGAAAAAAATGAAAAAGGTCGCCACAAAATATGTTAACACTGCCATCTAGTGGTCACAACCAGATACAACAAGAAGCTATATTTTAAAGATGAATAAAAGACAGTTGCTCCACTTTATTTATTTTTTAAATGGATAAGTGTTAATATTTCAAAGTTGTGCAATGTTGAGCGTCGATAAATGAAAAGACTAGTAGAGTATATTTAGTATAATAAATCAGTGTTAACGTGCCCATTATATGCTCAGCATCATTCTGTCAGCAGTCCCCCTCGCTCTATTGGCGGCGACAGTGTTGCTTTTACCAGCCATAATGTTTTGGGAGCTCCTCATAACGCTCCATAATAATTACTTAGACATTTGCTGTAAAATACACCGGCCGGGACGGCTACATTTTTGAGCGGGAGTTGAATAATAGGACGTCAAACGCCCACTTTTATGTGAACACGCACTGAGAACACAGCCGGGAACCACCAACGTTCTTTCAGGGCTTTATAGTCGAGATAGGTGTGTCCTGTCACGTGCATTGTTAGCTCCCACATGCTAGCTGTTTCCTTCTCTTTAGAACGCACAGAAAAGAGAAAGACAAAATTCCAAAAAAGCAGTAAGTAGAAGGCTCGTGAACATGAAACATACCTTCAACCTGCAGGACAACCTGCGTCTTGCAAACATCTTCCAGTTGTTGTCGTAGTCGCTCGTTCTCCTCTCTTGTTGGAGAAAGTTCCTCCTCGTGCAATGTTATCTGTAGTCTCTCGTTATCTGCAGCTTTCACCTCCGTGTGTCCGAGATGTAATGAGGGTGCCCAGTCTGGATGGCTTTCATCCATTTCATTAGCAGGTCTCCCTGAAAAACACACACTCCCCTTATTACTTTTAAAACTGTGTACATTGATCACGGTTCTTTCGTTCATTCTTGAGCTTACAAATCACTCAAAGTCAGCAGACAACGTGTTTTATTCCCAAAACACGGTACTTTGTTCGGTGCCCTCAGCTAGCTTGGCTAACGCTAGCGGCCTACTAAATGCTAGGTGTGAAAGAGCAAAACACATGCTTTGATTCAAACTTACCAGTGTGAAAATGCCGTGAACACACCAACATGTGTCGGCTGATGGCGTTGAAAGTGATGTTTGGTCGTCTCACGGCTGCTATCCAGGCCATTCGGCGTCTCTTTGTTAGCTCACAGATCACAGCTCCTTGGCTTTGCTTCCACGTCGGAAATGAGAAAAATCTCCCCCCATCCTTTTTATTCCCGAAGCGATCGCGTGAACGATTGTGGCAGTTGATAACACAACACGCTTGCACCATGTTTTTCACTTGTTACAAGAAAAAAAAAACAAAAAAACACAAGGGCAGCGTCGAGCTTGCATCCGGCATCAACAAACCTTCCTGTTTCCCTCCAAGCCTACAATGCAGTGCGGTTACGTCACATCCGGCCCCTTCGGCACCGCCATCACGCCAATCACCAGAACCTTCCTCTGCCCGGCCACTGAACTCTAAACTACGTGGAATGCGCGTCCCTGCTGACCGCATGAAGCCATTGTCGGAAGAATGATGTTCCAGCTGACAAAGACTATTTTCTAATTAATCTCATTTTAATTTTGGCAAAATTCTACATCCACAAATGTACATTTGCCAAAGTGAAACCCCTTTTTTATGTTTTTATGAAAGAAGTGAAGCTGTACCTCAAATTGATATCCTCTGCTAATAACAAGAAAGCTATCAAGACTATAAATCTGTGCTCCCACTTCAATATCCTTCATTCAGTTTAATTTTCATTGCTCATGTTCCCTGGTGTATCTTACTTTAATTACTACTATTATCTCCTTTTTTCTTTAAAAAAAATGTATTTATGTATCACTTTTCTGTTACATTTTTATTTCCTTAATTTCGAGCTTTCTATGACTTGTTGTGTGTTGTTGTTATCCAACTGTTATTTATTTGTTAATGCCCATGTCTTGACCCTATGTTGTTGCAAATTCTAAGGCATTCATAAAGTTGAATGAAAAAAAATTAAAAAATGAAGCCATTGTCGGCCATCTTTCTTCACCCAAAAAGCCCACACGCTTACACATACATGTATCTTCATTCACTACATTTATTATGGTTCGGTATAAAAATTAACACGAATTAACAAAAATTCCATTGAAACAGAGTAAATTTACTAGACCCAAATGTCAAAATTTCTCTCTATGGTGTGAAATTACAATGCATAACAAGTCAATTTCAGTGTTCACAAGGTATTTGTTATGATAAGGATCTACGTAGTATCAAAGTTAAATGCTAGCATACCTTTAGAAGATGATCAGGAAAGTCAAATATTGTTGGAACTGCATTTTGTCCTAATCTAACAGTCTGGCCGGTCCTGTCCAAGTTCTCCTCGGTGAAATGACTTGAACAGAGTTGCGATCTGGCTGCAGGAATCCACCTGTCTCTCCGCATATTTACTACCCATTGCTTTAGAAGTTGAGCATTGCAGTGTGGAAATCTAAAGGAGAATAAGGGCTCATTTACAACTACTTAGATGAAAAGATGCTTACAGATTTAAAGTATCTATTTTTATTAACTATTTTTATTTAACTTTAATTCCTGCTATTTCATATTACAGTCGTATTAAACACCAAATATTTGTTTGGTGTTATAAATTATTTGTATTAAAGTGTAAGTTTGTATGAAACTGTCGTGGTAAACAAATTATTAATACAGTATGCCGCAGAACGCGTCAATCGCAGTCGGCTTTCTTGTTTTGGGTGAAACAACATGGCGACTTCTATACTTCCGGTGGCTTCAGGTCTCCAACGTGCAGCAATAGATCTAAAAAAAAATAATAAAAAAAACTTTTTTTCTCAAATCTTCCAATCAACTTCATTCCTTTAACCCTTTAAATGCCCATTTGATGACGTCACTGTTTTCTTACTACATACTTACACAATACAATATACAAAACACATACAATAACATCCCATTATAACCACATCATGCATTTCCTCATTTGGAGGTCATGTAATCTCTTATGTTTTGATAGCAGTTTTATCGTTTTTGTCCTCAAAAATCCTCAAAGGGTCTGTTTGTGTTTACAGAGCAGACAGCGACGGGGACACGGCGGAGAGCAAGCTTACTATGAAAGTTCTGCAGAAAGTGATGTTTGCGGGCCTTTGCTTTCATTCGTTGTCGTTTTTGTCTGATTGCAAAACATGTCGAGAAGGCTGTCAGGGAAGTGAACAGGGACGTTCACGTACGCATTCAATGTTTCATACTTGGTTATACTGTAAGTGCCACATCCTTTATTCATGTGCACTGTGGCTGTCTTATTCAGTAAAAACCTGGCAAATCCACTTATGTTTTATGAGGTGGTCTCCAAAGGTGTCTGTGCCTCACCAGCCATGAACCTCACCCAACGTCACTGCGTATTGCTAAGCTGTAAAGCAGGGGTCTCAAACCCAATTTCACTGGGGGCCGGTGGAGGTAGAGTGTGGGTGAGGCTGGGCCGCATCAAGTCTTGGGAGTAGGGCTGAGAATCTCAGGGTACCTCACGATACGATACCATTCCCAATACATCCATGTGATAACACCATTGTTAGTTCAGTGTTGGTGTTTACTTGCCCTTGGAAGTATGGAAGTAACACTGAGCTTGCCCGGATGTGGCGGGCTGCAGTTACACTACTCTTTGATGTCCAGTCGCCGGCCGCAAGATACGATTTGGTGGGCGGCAAATGGCTCGCGGGCCACGAGTTTGAGACCCCTGCTGTAAAGTCAATCACAGACCTCCAGATATATACGTGAGTTAAAATCACACTCAGCTTTATTGACAATCTTTCAAAATATCAGATTACAATTCCAGTGCTCAAGTGTGGTAAAAATCCACACAACCCAGCAAACAAACGTTCCCCACCACACGCCGCATGAAGACTGTTCCCACTTTCTGGTTACTCCGTCAAACAATCAATCAATCAAGGGGTGGTTTCGTACATTTTAGCGATCTAATGTATCTTATTTAGGATGTATTGTGTAAAACGAAGACATGAACAACATCTGAATGCCGACCCCCCATCCACCAGTTCAAGCCTGGAGTGTTTCCAGAGAGATGATGACATGGCTGTTTGACGTGTGTGCTAAAAGGCAGTGCTAGCATGAATTCACTTGAGACAAATGTGCACATTAGCACTCAATAAGTCATCAAACTTACCTTCATGCATTCCCACATAGTATCAGCATTTACACCACATATGAGGTGAAAGAAAAATGGTAAAAATACAGTAGTAGTCTATCTGTGCATGAGATAAAGTTAGCACACCCGCAATGGACATGCGTCAAGTGAGACGGATGTAACAGAGAGAATCCGGCCACTTTTCAAAATAAAACATTAAAAAAAATGAAATAATGGAAATTATGTTTTCTTTCTGTGCGGCCACGGCCCGGGGGTTGGGGATCACTGCTCTAACGGACACATTGGAAAACAACACTCAGATCTTGTCAGACACATCAAAAACTATTAGGTGTTGCATTCAGTGTCGATAATAAAATACAGCATCAGACAAAATATAGTAGGGGGGGGCTTAGGTTTTTATTTGGAGCTGACAGGCACAGAGATAGATGGGGCAATGAGTGACCCGTGACTAACTCATCTATTTTCTATGCCGCTTGTCCTCGCTCATAACAAACTCAAGTCAGTAAAAGGAATCAAATCACTACTTTCCAGCCCTGCGATTGGCTGGTGACCAGTCGCCCCGCCTCCCGCTCACAGTCAGCTGAGATAGGCTCCAGCATACCCCCATGACTAGTGGTCGACTGATTGTCAGCATCGGGGCTGATATTTGGAATTTTGACACGTATATCGGTACCGGCCGTTATTTAAATCAGACGGACCGATATCAAGAAATCAATTTGAAACTGGGTTATTTCGGCTCAGATGCAGCCACGCCCCTCTCCCGCTCTCTCTCTCCTGCCGACTGCGACTTCTGTCTCCAGCATTGCTCCAACCACGGCGCCGTCTGATTGGTTAAGCAAGCCGCAGCACGCGTTAATGGCAGAGCCAGAGCGAAGAGGGACGTTTTCTCGTGTGGAGAACGTCCCGAGAGCAAAAACACACGTGAAGGTAAGTGCAGAAAACGCTCTCGAAATTGTAATAAGTATCCCAGCGCTCCACATCTCACAACGGCGACTAACGTTACAGTGAGAAGCAGAATACCGCAAAGGGGGAGTAAACATTAGCGGCAGCTCTGCTAGCTCGTAGCACATCCTGACATGTCTGTGAATTACTTGAAAGAAAGCTGCTGATAATGTCGACAGTCAAACAGTCTGTGATAGTAAAACCATGTGTGTGACTGTGAGAGAGCGAGAAAAAAGTCAATTCACTTGTTTTATTTGAGGGAAACACGCCAAGGTGGAGGCTGGTTAACGTACCGTAACTTTAGTTTGCCGGTCTGGCTCTAAAGGCTCAGCAGAATGTATGCAATGTGGAGAATAGTGTGCGTTTGCGTGCAGGCCACATGAAAACTGTACAGCTCACGACTACTATAATAACGTAACGTCAAGAGCAGAGTAAACACAAGCGGCAGCTTTGCTAGCTCGTAGTGCCTCGCGATATGTCTGTGAATCCCTTGAAACAATGCTGTTGGTAATACCAATGTGGAAGCAGTCCGTGATTGTAGGACTGTGTGTGTGTGTGATTGTGAGAGACTAAGAAATTCAATGCAGTCTTGTTTTGCTGCAGGGAAGTACGCCAAGATGAAGGCTGAAATAAAATTCAGAGAGCTAATCTATCAGTTTTTATTTAACTTAACAAGAGTTGCTGCTGAGCTCCCTGTACTTTTTGTTGCGTTTGAACTTAAAACAAAGATAAGCTATATAGAAATGTTACCTTATTTACTGTGGAAACATTTCAGGGAGCTACAGTATTTATTTAACTTTTTATTCAACTTCTAAGAGATGCTTCTGAGTCCAGGAACTCCACGCTCTTCTGGAGCTATTTTTCTATTTGTTTGGTTAAATAAATACTGTATGCTTAAGGCAGTTCAATGAATTTAAGTGTTTTTCTATTAGTCAACATTTTGACGTCAATTTTTACAGTTTTACTGCAAATGAATATCGGCTCCAAATATCTGTTATCGGCCTCCTTAACTACTAATAATCTAACTAATAATCTCAACCCTAACGAGGATTATGCAGCGTAGAAAATTAATGAATGAATGACACTGCAGACCACGTGTCAAACTCGTGCCATGGAGGGCCGAGACACTGCAGATTTTCTTCCAACCAGCTCCTTATCAAGGTGATTTAATTGATGAGCTCCTTCCTTGTTGTTCATGAAAATCACCTGCTTTAGTGACCGGCTGGAAAGAAAACCTGCAGCGTCTCGGCCCTCCACAGCATGGGTTTGACACCCCTGAGCCTCAGTGACTCTGCAAGTGACTGTTCAAAGAGGACTTCCAATGAAATGTGGCACCGCAACTTGAGCAACTAAAAGGTTTTTCTCCTGTGTGCTTTCTCATATGTGATACCAAAGTTGCCTTTTGTGTGAAACTTTTAAAACAGTTTGAGCAAGTAAAAGGTTTTTCTCCAGTGTGTGTTCTCATGTGGATAACCATATTTATTTTGTGAGTGAAGCGTTTACCACAGTCTAAGCAACTAAAAGGTTTTTCTCCTGTGTGCGTTCGCATGTGTATCACCATATGTGCCTTTTCGGTGAAACTTCTACCACAGTCTGAGCAACTAAAAGGTTTTTCTCCTGTGTGTGTTCTCATGTGTGATACCAAATTTGCTTTGTGAGTGAAGCTTTTACCACACTGTGAGCAAATAAAAGGTTTTTCTCCTGTGTGTGTTTTCATATGCGATAACATTTGTATCTTTTGAGTGAAACTTTTACTGCAGTGTGTGCAAGTAAAAGGTTTTTCTCCTGTGTGCGTTTTCATATGTGATAACATTTGTATCTTTTGAGTGAAATTTTTACTGCAGTTTGGGCAAGTAAAAGGTTTTTCTCCTGTGTGTGTTCTCATGTGTACCACCATACTTGCTTTTTGAGTGAAACCTTTACCACAGTCTGAGCAAGTAAAAGGTTTTTCTCCCGTATGTATTCTCATGTGTGTTTTCAAGTCTGAGTTTCGAGTGAAGCTTTTTCCGCAGTCTGAGCAACTAAAAAGTTTTTCTCCTGTATGTGTTCTCATGTGTCGAATCAAGTAACTCTTACAAGAAAACCCTTTATCACAAACTGAACAGTTAAAATGTTTACCTGTCTTCTTTTTAGAGCATTCAGAGTTTTGGTTGTCAGTGTGAGTCGTCATATCACCTTCACAGTCTGTATCGCTGCTAAAAAACTCTTGGATGCAGTCGTTGTCTTCGTCTCCAGGAGAGTGAGAATTTATGTCGTCACTATCTGACAGTGGAGCTAAGAGGTTGTCTGCTTGTGATCCTCCACAGTGGTCTCCATCAGCTTCTGTTGTCATGTGTTGTGTTGAGCTGCTGCTTGAAGGCTCCGCCTCTCTCTTCTCCTCACTTGGACTATGATGAAGCTGTGGTTTGTCTTCATTGTCTTCGGTCTTCACAGAGACACCAGTCAGTGGCAACCTGACAAAACCAGCCTCCTCCGATCCTAGAAGATGCTCTCCCTCCTGAGTGATCAAGAGTTCTTCATATTCCTCTTTAATACAGGGGGGCTGTGGCTCCCCCCATTCTTCTTTAATATGAGGGGGCTGTGGCTCCTCCTCTTCCTCTTTAACGTAGGTGGGCTCTGGCTCCTCTTCTTCCTCTTTAACAGGCTGTGGCTCCTGCTGCTCCAAAGTGGAGCTTCCCCCCTGTGGCTGAGGGGGACATTCTTCTTGACCACCAATCAGCTGCTGGATGTCTGCAGGACACAAACAGGAATTACTGTGGAAGCTTACTGTGACGCCGTCTTGAAGGAGACTTTGGGAGTGAGAGTACATTGGTGTAGCTCTAGCAGGACTTCGAGGTACATGAGAGAGCACTCTGTGAACCCGGTGTCTTGTTGGCCACATTGTTGCTTCAGCTTCCGTTGGACTGATGATCACACCGTCAGTGTCAAAAACTCACAGTACTCAAAAAAATGCCGTATTAAAGCTTTTTAATGTACTAACCCCACAAGATAGTTTTCGAGGCATGTGTTGGCAGTTAAGTTCCACCCGGCAGACATGATGATATGTCATACTTACAGTATTTTGCTGGAAAATTACCGGAAGTTTCTTTCCTGGTCGCATTGATTCAACAAAGCTTAATGGAAACTAACACTCCTTCCATCAACAGCAGCGTGTCTGTTTGCTACTACTAATCATGGCAGACTCCGTGAGAGCTGCCGCCGCCGCTTACTTTTGGACAAATGAGGATCCAGAACCCTATCTTTTTGAGCCTGAGCTACAGGTTTTAGAAGCTGAGCCAGTAGGAAGACAGAGTGAAGCTTCGTAGCAGATGGGGGGCAATTCATTACACCGGCATGACTTGGTGGTGTAAATGTGGAGCTTGCCAAGCCGTGCCGACAGAAATGGAATGTTCTGCTGCATTGAGTGTCATACAGTGTTACCATGGATGGAAAGGCTTCGTGTGCAGGGCGAGGAGGACATTGCTCCACGAGATTGCATCACAACGAACGAAGAATTGTTCGTGCTGACAAACCCTGCAGTGGTAGAATTTTTTTTCCACCTACTCAAAATAAACTGGAAAAGACGCCCCAGACCAGCTGGACTAGACGGACAACTAACCGTCAATGAAGTAAGTCACCATGATATCAATTGTGATACATGGGGCACATAGCACATGATATCACAACAGAGTCTATCTAGCCGTGTAAAAACAAAACATTTTTAGGGCTTTATAGCTGAAATAGGTGTGTCCTGTTAAGTGCGTTGTTAGCTCCCACATGCTAGTGCAGTTTTCCTTCAAGTAGAAGGTTAGTGAACATGAAACATACCTTCAACGTGTAGCACAACTTGAGTCTTGCAAACATCTTCCAGTTGTTGTCGTAGTCGCTCGTTCTCCTGTCTTGTTGGAGAAAGTTCCTCCTCGTGCAATGTTATCTGTAGTCTCTCGTTATCTGCAGCTTTCACCTCCGTGTGTCCGAGATGTAATGAGGGTGCCCAGTCTGGATGGCTTTCATCCATTTCATTAGCAGGTCTCCCTGAAAAACACACACTCCCCTTATTACTTTTAAAACTGTGTACATTGATCACGGTTCTTTCGTTCATTCTTGAGCTTACAAATCACTCAAAGTCAGCAGACAACGTGTTTTATTCCCCAAACACGGTACTTTGTTCGGTGCCCTCAGCTAGCTTGGCTAACGCTAGCGGCCTACTAAATGCTAGGTGTGAAAGAGCAAAACACATGCTTTGATTCAAACTTACCAGTGTGAAAATGCCGTGAACACACCAACATGTGTCGGGTGATGGCGTTGAAAGTGATGTTTGGTCGTCTCACGGCTGCTATCCAGGCCATTCGGCGTCTCTTTGTTAGCTCACAGATCACAGCTCCTTGGCTTTGCTTCCACGTCGGAAATGAGAAAAATCTCCCCCCATCCTTTTTATTCCCGAAGCGATCGCGTGAACGATTGTGGCAGTTGATAACACAACACGTTTGCACCATGTTTTCCACTTGTTACAAAACAACAGTAAGACAAGGGCAGCGTCGAGCATGTAGCCGGTGCCTCCAAGCCCACAATGCAGTGCGGTTACGTCAACTCCGCAACGTCATCCTCAAACACTTTCACGTCATTCATACTTTTCCAGCTTTCCCCCCCAAAATCAACTTCAGCCCTAATCAAAATACCAAATATGTAAATCAAATATATATATATTTTTTAACCATTTAAATGTCCATTTTATTAGAAGACAGACACAATCACCATGACACACATTACTAGAAACAGACACCGCTGTCTTTATTTTTGTAAAATCCACATAAAACAAGTTATTTTCCGTATAATAAATGTTAGGGGGCTGGAGATTATTAATATATATATATATTAGTCATGAAATAGATTGTTCCGCTATAGAACCAACGCGCCCAGGTTGAGACAGATGCACTGAGTGAACCCTCCTGTCATCCTGCCCATTTGGCAGAGAGACAAAAGGAAAACAAACACACATGCACATGCACATGCCAATATATAGAGGCAGGCAAATCAACTTCATTTTTATTTGTCGTGTGATTAATTAATTTATAATCGTGACAGGCCTACTTACAGCATTTAGTGATTACGGTATACAGTCAAATAAAATAAAAATAAATAAAATGAATAATAAATAAAATACCTCTAACCACAGACATCAGTGACTCTGCATGTGACTATGGTATTTCAGCAGAGGAAATGTGTCACCATAAATCGAGCAACTACACTGTGTTCCAAATAATTATGCAAATGGCATAATTATCATAAACATACATTTTTTTGTTTTTCAATGAAATTCATGGATGGCATTGTGGGGAGCTCGTTGGTTACTGATATCAATCATGGATAACTGTCATCATTAGTTTCCCAGGTGAGCCCAAGTAAAATAAAACTACTTAAATTGATGTTCCACATTTTAAGCATGCCACAGACTTCAAGCAATATGTGAAAGAAAAAGGATCTATCTCTCTGCTGACAAAAAAGCGTCAACTACTGCAATGCCTTGGACAAGGCATGAAAACATTCAATAATGCACAAAAACTTTCAGACGGTGAAGAAATCTGTGGCTGATTCAGATGGCCACAGGGATTGTGCTGATAAAGGCATCATGAGAAAGGTTTCGAATCATTATTGAATCTGCTAAAAGGCCCTTTACAAAGCAGCAAACAGGTATTTGTAGCTGCTGCTGCCTCTGAAGTCCCATGAACCTCCAGGTGTAGGATCCTCCGTAGGCTTGCAGTCATTCATATAAACCTACTGTTTGGCCACCGCTAACCAATACTCACAAGCAGAAACGGTTGCAGTTGGCCAGCAAATACATGAAGACTAAATTTCAAACAATCCTGTTTACTGATGAGGGCCGTGCAACCTTGGGTGGTCCGGATAGATGAAGTAGAGTACGGCTAGCGTATCTCAACAAGGCTGTGATGTCAGCAAGGTTGGCAGAGTCATGTTTTGGATCAGAATCATTGGGAGAAGGCTGGTAGGCCCTTTATGGTCATTGAAGGTGTGAAAATGACCTCAGCAAAGTATGTAGAGTTTCTGACTGACCACTTTCTTCCATGGTACAATATGAAGAACCATACCTTTTGTAGCAAAATGACCTTCACGCATGACAATGCACCATCTCATGATGCAAGGAATACCTCTCTGTGATTGGCTTTTATGGACGTAAAAGGAGAGAATGTCATGGTTTAGCCCCCTTCTTCCCCCTGATCTCAACCCAACTGAGAACCTATGGAGCTTTGTAAAGCAAAAAATCTATGAGGGTGGGCGGCAGATGACAACAAAACAGCAGCTGTGGGAGGCTATTCTGACATCGTGCAAAGAAATTCAAGCAGAAACGCTCCAAAAAGTGTCAGAATTGTGACGTTACAACAAAGACGTTATCTTATGTTAATGTGTAACTTGGGCTCTTAAAATGTTAGCGGTTGAAATAGTGTTTGCTTTCAGTAAATATGACCTCCTTATGCTGCAAATTCAGCAAATGACCATTTTCGATTCTTAACAACCAGCGAAATGATTTGAAACACTTTTGTGCATAACAATGTGGAACAGTGCATTTTAAGTTTTTGTTTTTGAAAAAAAATAACGTTGTCATTGGGAGGTTTGTCCAACATTCAAATTGTACTCTAAAGCGTGATGACTGTAATTTATATTGACTATTTAGTAAAAATCAAAGAAAAACATCATTTGCTTAACTAGATGATGCAATGTCAGGAGACAATGCGTGTGAATCCTGAAGCTGAAGCGAAACTGAAATGCTTTGAAAAGGTACGGAAATCGAAATGTAGAATGAATATAACAGCGGTTTGGAAGCTGAAGCTGGACTGAAATGCTGTGGAAATGTGCTGAAACGTTGAATGAATGTCAGAATAGTTTGGAATCTAAGCTGAAGCTGTACCGAAATGCTGTAGAAATGACTTCCATCTGATGTAATATAATTTCATACAACATGATGAATGCCGACCAGGGAACTGAGCCAGCAGCTGTTGGGTGGGGAAGCTAACCAAGCCATGGAAAATGTGGAACACCAGAATGACTGGGCATTTACATTGGCCAAAATATAAAGTTACACAAAATGTTAATATTTAGAAAAGTCGGAATTGGTAGCAACCTTGTCCCAAGTGAGCTGAAGCAAAACTGAAACAAAAGGTGGGGTACGCTGTGGACTGGTACAACAATGTACTGTCATTGTTAATCAAGTGCTGGCTTTAAGTAGGATGGTTGCAATCACAAATTAAAGCTATCAATGAAACAGCTAGTAGTGGAAAATGTCAAATGATTTTTCCACCATCTGAGGGCGCCATTTAAACTGCCCAATCCTTTTTTAATGGGACAATTTTCACAGAAAATATGGAATTACACTAAATGTGGGAATATTTCGAAAAGTCTAAATTGATAGCATACTTGTCTGGCGTGAGCTGAACATTTTGATGTTGGATTTGTTTGAATTGGTTAAGAAATTGAGAAGTTAGCGGACAAAAAATGAGGCTGGATAAGTAGTAGTAGGAAGAAAGAGATGAAAACTGGTGCACAATTTGGAACACAGTGTATAATGTTTCTGTCATGTGTGTTCCCATGTGTTTTACCACCGACTTTGTGAGTGCAGCTTTTACCACAATGTGAGCAACGAAACAGTTTTTTTTCCTGTGTGTGTTGCCATGTGCTTTATCATACTAACTTTGTGACTGAAGCTTTGGCCACAGTCTGAACAACTAAAAGGTTTTTCTCCCGTGTGCGTTCTCATGTGTGATACCATATTTACTTTGTGAGTGAAGCGTTTACCACAGTCTGAGCAACTAAAGGGTTTTTCTCCTGTGTGAGTTTTCATATGTGATCTCATATGTGCCTTTCGAGTAAAGCGCTTACCACAGTCTGAGCAAATAAAAAGTTTTTCTCCTGTGTGTGTTTTCACATGTGACATCACATGTGCCTTTCGAGTGAAGCTTTTACCACAGTCTGAGCAACTAAAAAGTTTTTCTCCTGTGTGCGCTTTCATGTGTGATACCATATGCGCCTTTTGAGTGAAGCTTTTACCGCAGTCTGAGCAACTAAAAGGTTTTTCTCCTGTGTGCGTTCTCATGTGTCGAGTCAAATAACTCCTACAAGAAAACCCTTTAACACAAACCGAGCAGTTAAAAGGTTTTTTACCTGGCTTCTTTTTAGAGCATTCAGAGTGTTTGTCGTCAGTGTGAGTCGTCATATCATCTTCACAGTCTGTATCGCTGCTCAAAGATTCTTGGTTGTAGTCCCTGTAATCATCTCCAGGAAAGTGAGACGTTGCGTTGACGCTGTCTGACAGTGGAGCTAAGAGGTTGTCTGCTTGTGATCCTCCACAGTGGTCTCCATCAGCTTCTGTTGTCATGTGTTGTGTTGAGCTGCTGCTTGAAGGCTCCGCCTCTCTCGTCTCCTCACTTGGACTATGATGAAGCTGACAGGACTCAGGTACGAGATCAGACTCTCCCTCCTGAGTGATCGACAGTTCTTCCTCTTCCTCTTTAACATAGGGGGGCTGTGGTTCCTCCTCTTCCTCTTTAATGTTTGTGGGTTCTGGCTCCCCTTCTTCCTCTTTAATGTGAGGAGGCTGTGGCTCCTCGTCTTTAACAGGCGTTGGCTCTCCCTGCGCCCAAGTGAAGCTCCCCCCCTGTGGCTGGGGGGGACATTGTTCTTGGCAACCTATCAGCTGCTGGGTGTCTGCAGGACACAAATAGCAATTATTGTGGAAGCTTATTGTGCACTGTTAAAAGTTTTTTTAAATAGTAAAAGCTCAATTGCCAGAATTCCACCTTAAATAAAAATTAAACAGTGGAATAAAAAGTGATAGTTGTTTCAATATTTTACTTTTGCTTGTTAGACAGCAACAAACTTGATTTGACCAGTTACTGGACATGAAAAATGAAGGTCCTGTCATTAAATTACACAGGAGTGTACATTGTAATCAATTTTTATTTTTGTTGAAAAAATGAAATATTTGGTGTACTGTTCTGCCCGTGTATGTGTGGGTTTTCTCCAGGTACCCTGCACATTCCAAAACCATGCATGTTAGCTTCATTGGAGACCCTAAATGGTCCATAGGTATGAATGTGAGTGTTTGTCTATATGTGCCCTGCCATTGGCTGGACACCAGTCCAGGGTGTACCCCGCCTCTCGCTCAAAGTCAGCTGTGATAGGCTACCGTGTGGGAGCTATCAATGCACATAATGTGACACACCTATTTCAACTATGAAGCCCTAAAAAAACTTTTAAAAAAGCCAACAATGTTCTACTTACATAACTGACCAGCATATAGCAATGCAGGACACCAATCTGTACTGAGCAGGAAACAAGAACAATTATTTGAACAACTACGAATAGAAAACCAAATTATCTGTCAAGTATGGGCCCACATTTCATGTTTTATTAATACGCGGCTAGATGGACTGTGTTGTGATATCATGTGCTCCATGTATCACAATCAATATCCTGGTGACTTACTCCAAGGACAGTTAGTTGTCCATCTGGTCCAGGTGGTCTGGAGCGACTTTTCCAGTTTATTTCGGGTAGGTGGAAAAAAATTTCTATCTCTGCAGGGTTTGTTGGCGCTAAAAATTCTTCATTCTCTTAGAGCAATGTCCTCCTCGCCACACACATGAAGCCTTTCCATCCATGGTAACACTGTGTGCCACTCAGTTGAGCACAAACACTCCATTTCTGTCGGCATGGCTTACCAAGCTCCACAAAATTACGCCACCAAGTCATGCGGTGTTATGACTCCCCTTTTTAGAGGGCTTTGTCAAAATGGGTGTGTCCCATGACATGTATTGTTAGCTCCCTCATGCTAACTCTTCTCTCTTTATAACGCACAGAAAAGAGAAAGACGTGTGCTCATGTTTCACATATGGATTGTGTATCTACATTTTTTTTTAAAGTGCCGTTTTCCTTCAAGTAGAAGGCTAGTGAACATGAAACATACCTTCAACGTACAGCACAACTTGAGTCTTGCAAACATCTTCCAGTTGTTGTCGTAGTCGCTCGTTCTCCTCTCTTGTTGGAGAAAGTTCCTCCTCGTGCAATGTTATCTGTAGTCTCTCGTTATCTGCAGCTTTCACCTCCGTGTGTCCGAGATGTAATGAGGGTGCCCAGTCTGGATGGCTTTCATCCATTTCATTAGCAGGTCTCCCTGAAAAACACACACTCCCCTTATTACTTTTAAAACTGTGTACATTGATCACGGTTCTTTCGTTCGTTCTTGAGCTTACAAATCACTCAAAGTCAGCAGACAACGTGTTTTATTCCCAAAACACGGTACTTTGTTCGGTGCCCTCAGCTAGCTTGGCTAACGCTAGCGGCCTACTAAATGCTAGGTGTGAAAGAGCAAAACACATGCTTTGATTCAAACTTACCAGTGTGAAAATGCCGTGAACACACCAACATGTGTCGGGTGATGGCGTTGAAAGTGATGTTTGGTCGTCTCACGGCTGCTATCCAGGCCATTCGGCGTCTCTTTGTTAGCTCACAGATCACAGCTCCTTGGCTTTGCTTCCACGTCGGAAATGAGAAAAATCTCCCCCCATCCTTTTTATTCCCGAAGCGATCGCGTGAACGATTGTGGCAGTTGATAACACAACACGTTTGCGCCATGTTTTTCACTTGTTACAACAAAACAACAAAAACACACAAGGGCAGCGTCGAGCTTGCATCCGGCATCAACAAACCTTCCTGTTTCCCTCCAAGCCTACAATGCAGTGCGGTTACGTCACATCCGGAGCCTTCGGCACCGCCGTCACGCCAATCACCAGAACTTCCTCTGCCCGGCCACTGAACTCTAAACTACGTGGAATGCGCGTCCCTGCTGACCGCATGAAGCCATTGTCGGAAAAATGATGTTCCAGCTGACAAAGACTATTTTTTAATTAATCTCATTTTAATTCTTGCAAAATTCTACATCCACAAATGTACATTTGCCAAAGTGAAACCACTTTTTTATGTTTTCATGAAAGAACTGAAGCTGTACCTCAAATTGATATCCTCTGCTAATAACAAGAAAGCGTCTGTGTAGGCTCTCAGTCGTACAGGAGTTGTCCATCGAGGGAAAGGCTTCTTGAGACGTCATCTGTACTTCTGTGAAGAAGGTGTCGGACGTTTCGCTCCTCATCCGAAGAGCTTCATCAGCGAACTAACAAGTGCTGGTAGCTTAGGCCTTAAATACAGTAAGAGTGGGCGGAATTGGTGTGGTTTGTCAAACAACAGAACCCATCATTGAATCGGAATGGTGGTTTGAGGTTTAATTTGGACCCTGTGTTCAGCAGGTTATTGAGACCAAAACCCACAGCTCTTAGTCTTGCAAATGAGGTGGAGCCAGGGCCGAGCCAGAACAATAGATGCTAACGAGCCAGTATCAGAGTCGTTCATACCCAATTCAGGGAGCGACGCTTCCCTTTTATCGGAGGTGCTAATAACAGGAGAGGATTAGACCACTACTCCGCCCAGGCTTAGTGTAAGGAACCAATAGGAGGAGGGTGTTGGCACACCAATTCCGCCCACTCTTACTGTATTTAAGGCCTAAGCTACCAGCACTTATTAGTTCGCTGACGAAGCTCTTCGGATGAGGAGCGAAACGTCCGACACCTTCTTCACAGAAGTACAGATGACGTCTCAAGAAGCCTTTTCCTCGAATAACAAGAAAGCTATCAAGACTATAAATCTGTGCTCCCACTTCAATATCCTTCATTCAGTTTAATTTTCATTGCTCATGTTCCCTGGTGTATCTTACTTTAATTACTACTATTATCTCCTTTTTTTCTTAAAAAAAAAATGTATTTATGTATCACTTTTCTGTTACATTTTTATTTCCTTAATTTCTAGCTTTCTATGACTTATTGTGTGTTGTTGTTATCCAACTGTTATTTGTTAATGCCCATGTCTTGACCCTATGTTGTTGCAAATTCTAAGGCATTCATAAAGTTGAATGAAAAAAAACAACAAACAAAACATGAATATAATTTTTTTTCCATCCCCCCAAATCTTTCAATCAACTTCAGTCACAATCAAAATACCATTGATCCCTTTTCTATATCGCCTCTCCTCCAAATATATAATTCCAAAATATATATTTTAACCATTTAAATGTTCATTTTATTAGAAGATGTCACTTCCTTTCATTTTGAAAAATTATTATTATTTTCCATATAATAAATGTTTAGAGGCCGGAGATGGTTAGAATATATTTATATATTAGTAATAAAATAGACTGTGAAGCACTGTTCCATTTTTTTCAGTGTCCATTTAAAAAAAAAAAATTACTACCCTTTCAGTTCAGTGACAAAAAAGTCCTCTCCCAAAAACTGCTATAAAAACAAAACAGATTAATAATTTTTCAACGTTTATTGCTCAAATCTTTTGGTCAACTTTGTGTCCGATTAAAAAATACCAAATGCATTAGGTCCCCAACTAACGAAGCAGTCGATTTGTTCGTAAGTCCAACAAAAGGTAATATTAGCAATGATATAGGTACTACATGTACGTGTATACATATACAGTATATGTGTATGTATGGAAATATGAGTTTGGATGCAGTAGTAATATTAAACCAGGATAATTAATGAAAAACAATAATAAAAGTGATATAATAATACGTAATGATAAATGTTATTTACCTTTGAAGAGGAGTGGTCGAGCATACGTCGTTGTGGAGGAGGAGGAGGAGTTATTGAAAAAAAGAACAAATGGTGGTGGTTAGACTCTTCTAAAAGAGGTAGTGCTCTGTGGGTGGTGTAGAATTAAGCAGGCCTATTAACTCTTCATAAACTTTAATCACACGCTCTGTCCGGGTTGTGTCATACAGCTACTGTACAATTTAGCTTTCCGTTTCTCCTTTACACTCTCTCCCCACCTTCTTCCTCTACCCGTTGGTCCCATTAGCAGTGTCACAGTGCCCTCTACTGGTCAAGCACGTAGCAGTATAAATATGGAGTTACTACAAGGCAAAATACATGAAAATATAGACCAGTCAGCTTGCGTTCGTATCTCCAAATGTTCGCAAGTCGGGTGTTCGTAAGTTGGGGACCTAATGTATTTGATTATTCAACCCTTTTAAATACCGATTTGCTAAAATAGTGTCACTTTTTATTAAGAAAAATACACATTAAGCGAGCTACTTTCCAAATCACAAATGTTAAAAGGCTGGGGATTTAAAAAAAATACAAAAAATAAGCTTCAATATCATCATGTTAGTAGTAAAATTGATTTTGATGTTTTGTTATTGATTTCTTTTGCCGTGTCAGAACTTACTACCCTTGGAGGAGGACAATAAAGTCCCATTGTAACCATAACTTTGAACAGCACAGTCATTACACAATCTAATTATGCTTTTTGTAATTTTGGGGACATTTAATCTGTTGTTTTTAAAGCATGTTCTTCAGAGAGAACTTTTGTGTCCTCTAAAATCCTCACAGGGTCGTACAATTCACCCCCGCGTTTCATTGACCAATTAACACATTTGGATTTTAAGATTGTCTATTAAAAAAATATTTTGGGGAGAAAATCATTCCCCAAAATCATTGACTCCAATCTCAGCTTCTAAAATCACATAAAGAAAGTCTGCAATAAGGTAAAGTTTAGTACGTCAAATTTTTAGATTTATCAGAGACTCTCTATCAATTGAAGCAGCCAAGATATACTTTGTCAAGAATCCTACAGTAACAAGGGACTTTTTTTTAGGAAAGACTGGGTCCTGGGCATGACCTTAAAAGGCATCCGGTGATGAGGTTGTGCAAGTGACTTGGGAAGCGTGGAGCAACCACTTTATCATCATCGCTCTCAGGTTCATTCTGACCCGGAATGATCGCGCACCTGCCTAGGGTCCCAGCCAGGGGTAACTGGCGAGGACAAGAGTTAAGGGTAACTATTTGTACGATATATATACAACATATACAACTATATATATATACAACATGTAGACCTGTTGATTATGACACCATAAAAATACCATTGTCAATGTATGTTAAATATAAAACAGACATGTATGGTAAATATGGGCAGACCTAGGAGGGTTGCATGAGATAAAGGAGGAACACTCGATAATACGATTGTGCTAATGGCTGTGCAATTTGATATTATTAAGTCGACCTCGCCTTGTGAAAGGAGGATGTGTATGTAGTAATATGTACATACAGTATATGTATAAGCAATGGTTATGGGATGATGACTATGCTCACTGGAGGGAAACATTAACTTCTTTTATGCTTGCTTAATGTGCAACCATTATGAGGAAACTACATTTTGAACACAAGTTAGTTGAACCTTCATTGAGTTCAGCGTGAACGCATTGTTAGGGACACTGTGACACACACACACACACACACACACACATACAGACAAGTCACCCAAAAAAGGGAAGTGTTGATATGAACCGTTTGCGGCCTGCTTGAGAACTGTCTGGTTCAGACATGTAACTCCACTGCGGGCAGGGGTTTAGGCAAGTCCAAAAGATAAAGACATGTAATTTCCCAATGTTTCGAGAAGGATGGAATATGTTAATAAGTTTTAGGAAGGGAGGAGAAGGTTGGGGCTATGACGCCAATGGGTGAAAAGGTAGAAAAACCGCACCCAAGATTATTTTGGGCTTTTTTTCTCCTTGTGAGTCCCTGGGATACGTGTAGCGCATCTATAGATTGACTAAAAACTGTGACTTTGTTCTGCAAACGAAAAGAGCAACCTGCTCTCTCGTCAGAAGAAACACAGACTTCGCAAACTTAGAGCTAGACCAGCAAGGCGCAGTTTAGTGAGGAGGGGAAGTGCCTGGAGACATCGGAGATAGCCACACATAGATGCAGCTCCTTCTCTCCTTTTTTCAGATGCAACTTAGAGCCTTGCTGGAGCCCAAAGACGATTCATCAACTGCGCAGTGACGAGTTTCACCTTTGAGATAAGGATTTTTCTCGTTTACTGCTTTTTGCCCTTGCCAAATTTACTGTTAAATTTCCTTCATTCACCTGTTCGGTTGTTTTTACGTCTTGTGAGATAAGAGTAAGCTGTTTGTATAAGAAACTTCCTTTTAGGTTGTTCCGGTCACACCTTTATCATTATAAACAGGTCCCTCTGATCGCTAACAGATTAGTAAAATATCCCAGCTCCATACCAAGTGCAACTAACCAATATGGAGGAAAGCGGCTATAAAGTAGAGGGTCTAGCGCTGGGTGCAATATAAATATGGTTACTCTATTGTACTTGGTCTGGATGTAGCGGGGCCGCCTCTACACGAGCTGTGAAAACCTGGGTGAGTTTCTTTCAACCTGACTTAGAAGCATCCTCTTTAACACAGGAGGCTTTAGCCCTTTAAGCGGAGAAGTCAGAGAGGTAGGTGCACCTGCTCAACACACAAAGAAGTAAGGGTCTTGCACCACCTGGTAACAAGGGTTTTAACAACTTCTTCTCTATGATTATCTCTCACATCACATACTGTCTGATAAGTTGGTCTAATGCACACTCCACTATAATGAAACTACTAGAATCAGTACTGTATATAAACAAGCACTCAAAACACTGGATAAAAAACCTTTCAGATACCACCACTGCCATATTTTGAAGAAGTATAAATTGCTGAGCTGGAAAATCTTATCAAATACAAAAACATTTACCTAGTATGTAAGATCTTGCGTGGTTTGGCTCCTCCTCCACTATCCGGTTTCATAACATTTCAGTCCTCTGCTACCAGGGCCACCAGAGGTGCCACTAAAAAAGATTACACAATCCCAATCAGGAAAACTACATTTAGCCAGGCTCTATTCTCATTTAGAGCATCCCATCAATGGAATACAGTACAGAGAATCTTTATCATATCACTCTTTTAAACTCATTGGCTTGTTGAATCGCAAAGATGTGTGCACTAGCAGTATCACTGGTACTATCCATTATTCTACCAGTGTCAGGTAGAGAACAAATTAAATGTAAATGGTAAGGTAGCCAATATGGCTGGCTGGGCAGTGTTTGTATTATCATTTTCATTTTGGGTTTATTAATTTTATTATATAACTTGTACTGTGGGGATGTGTAATGCCGACTGTATTTCTGTCTATGTCTGTTGTGTATGGTGTCTTTTTTGTTGTTTTGTTTTGTTGGGTCTATTACCATCTGGCAAAGGGACTGCCGATGAAAATTAGCCTTTCGGCTAACTGGGGTACATTTACTTTCTGCAAAGAAATGTTGATTAATGTACACTGTCCCTTTTTAAAAATAAAGAATTTGAATTCCAAGTGTAATTGCGCAACCAAAATTATGGCAGAAATTGAGCAAACAAATTTACTATCTTATACAAAGGAATGCGTTTCCATCACATAGCCTACAGCAGACCTGGGCAAACGGCCTGCGAACAATACCCAGCCTGTTAAGTCTTTAAATCCAGCATGCCGGACGTTTCCAAATTAGTTTTGCTGAAACCTTTAAATGGAAGCTGCAGTCGGCAGTAGGATTTGCAATACTAGTTTCAAATTAGTATCACTATTAAACCATCAAATTTATTCCAATAGTTTCTGAAGCAAGAGTCTGTGCTTTCTAGTGCTATATCGGTCATTACGGTAATCATAGAGACCATCGGGTTCGTTTTCCAAAATATATATTTGAACAGCTTCCACATGTGAGAACGGCAAATGTATACTGCATTTTTGCTCAGATTTTACATGACTTGTAAATTTGCCAATAAGGTAAGCTTTCAAACAGCTAAAATTATGCATAAAGCAAACAATTACCTGCTACCCAAAAACGCAATACAATTCTTCTCGACAAGAGAAATGTGACCTTGGGGAAACATTAAAATGACAAGCAACGCTAAAAACCTTCAGTATTTATATATACTTTAATTTGTTGTTCATCATTAGAATCTGAATAAAACATATGACATTTTTAAAAGAATTATTCCCATTTATTACATACAATTTATTGTATCAAATCAAATCAAATCATGCGCTCTGTGACTCCATACCCGGTTCACTTCAATGAGTGACTCATAAGCAACTCAAGTCAGTTAAAGGAATCAAATAGCTACTTTGCAGACTAAAATCTGGAAGCTATTGAACATGAAGTGACTTCATCAGATACAGCATGTAGCGATTACGGCATACAGTCACATTAAATACCATTACCTTTTCTGCCCTATTGAACTGTATCAATGATAGTAAGGAGTGTCTCTTAACTTCCTTAAACTTAATCACAAAAAGCAGAAATTCTTATTTTTGGTATTCCAGCTCTTTTGGATGGTGCTGGCAGTGTACTGGGCCCATTATCATCATACTACCAAACATGTAAAAAACCTTGGCATGCTTTTGGATGGATCCTTTCAACTTGGCTGTGGTCCAATCTTGTTTTTTCCACCTGAGAGAGTTAGCTAAGGTGAAACCTTACCTTCCCGCTGACGTCTTCAAAACATGTTGTGGTCTGCACCAGCCCTCTATACATCGTCTCCAGCTGGTTGAAAACGCAGCTGCCCTCCTGTTAACTGGCACAAGGTGTCAGGAACATAACCCCAGTCTTGGCCTCCTTACACTGGTTAGCTGTTACTTACAGGACCCAGTTCAAAATTCTTCTCTTGGTTTTTCAACGGCTGAACGGCTTCATATTTATCTGACTTAGTCTGTTTATGTTCCCCATAGAGCAATGACGTCCAAGATCTAATCTTAAATCTCGGGGTGATAGGGACTTTTCTGTCACAGGTCCAAGACTTGGGAATAGTCTGAGCCTAAACATTAGATCTGCACAAACACTGGAGCATTATTATTTTTATGGACTGGCTTTTAACACAGGTTAACCTCGGCATTGTTTTGACTGTTTTACTAGTGTCATTACTTTTTCTGTATTGTTTTTAAATACACTTTTTATTATTGGGTATGTTTGGTGTAGTTTGTGTTTTATTGGCTGCTGTACAGCACTTTGGCCAGTTAACTGTTGGAAATGTGCTATGTAAATTAATTTGACCTTGACCTTAACTTCAGTAGACCATCAGTGATTCTGCATATGTCTGTTCAAAGAGGACCTCCGAGGAAATGTGTCACCATAATTTGAGCAAATTAAATGTTTATTTCCTGTGTGTTCTCGTGTGTTTTACCATATTTACTTTGTGAGTGAATCTTTGACCACAGTGTGAACACGTAAAAGGTTTCTCTCCTGTGTGTGTTCTCATGTGTGATACCAAAGTTACCTTTTGTGTGAAACTTTTAAAACAGTTTGAGCAAGTAAAAGGCTTTTCACATGTGTGTGTTCGCATGTGTACAACCATATACGATTTGTGCGTGAAGCTTTTGCCACAGTATGAGCAAATAAAAAGTTTTTCTATGGTGTGTATTCTCATGTGTGATACCATACTTGCCCTTTGAGTGAAGCTTTTACCACATTCTGAGCAAATAAAAGGTTTTTCTCCTGTGTGTATTCTCATATGTGATACCATAGTTGCCTTGTGAGTGAAGCTTTTACCGCAGTCTGAGCAACTAAAAGGTTTTTCTCCTGTGTGTATTCTCATATGGGACACCATGGTTGCCTTTTGAGTGAAGCTTTTACCACAGTCTGAGCAAATAAAACGTTTTTCTCCTGTGTGGGTTCTCATGTGTGATGTCATATTTGCTTTGTGAGTAAAGTTTTTACCGCAGTATGAGCAACTAAAACGCTTTTCTCCTGTGTGTGTTCTCATGTGTGATGTCATATTTGCTTTGTGAGTGAAGCTTTTACCGCAGTATGAGCAACTAAAAGGTCTTTCTCCTGTGTGTGTTCTCATGTGTGATGTCATATTTGCTTTGTCAGTGAAGCTTTTACCGCAGTGTGAGCAGCTAAAAGGTCTTTCCCCTGTGTGTGTTCTCATGTGTCGAATAAAATTACTCTTACAAGAACATTTTTTATCACAAACTGAGCAGTTAAAATGTTTTTTACCTGCCTTCTTTTTAGAGCATTCAGAGTGTTTGTTGTCGGTGTGAGTCGTCATATGACCTTCACAGTCTGTGTCGATGCTCAAAGATTCTTGGATGTTGTCGCTGTCTTCATCGTCAGGAGGGTGGAACATTATGTCGTCACTATCTGCCAGTGGAGCGAGGAGGTTGTCCCCACAGTGGTCTCCATCAGCTCCTGTTGTCATGTGCACTGGTGAGCTGCTGCTTGATGGCTCCGCCTCTCTCTTCTCCTCACTTGGACTATGATGAAGCTGTGAGGACTCAGGCGGTTTGTCTTCATGGTCTTCGGTCTTCACAGAGACACCAGTCAGTGGCAACATGATGAGATCAGCCTCCTCTGGCCCTAGGAGACGCTCTCCCTCCTGAGTGATCGAAAGTTCTTCGTCATCCTCTTTCACATCGGGGCGCTGGGGCTCCTCCCCTTTCTCATTAATGTGGGTAGGCTCTGGCTCCTCCTTTTCCTCTTTAACAGGCTGCGGCTCCTTCTGCTGCCAAGTGGAGCTACCCCTCGGTGGCTGAGAGGGACATTCTTCTTGGCGACCAATCAGCTGCTGGATGTCTGCAGGACACAAACAGGAAGCTTATTGTGCACTGTAAAATAAAACAAACAATTTCTTTAAATAGTAAAAGCTCAATTGCCAGAATTCTACTTAACAGTGGAATAAAGACTGATGGTTACTTCAATATTTTACAACCAGGCTCAGGGGCCACAACAAAAGGAGACACACTGGATGCACGTTTAACCGAACAATACCTTATTCAAGCAAACTGGACCAAATTAAACCATATCTGAATATTACCTAAATACTACTATTGATGAAAAATATACAGAACCATATTGACGATCTACCTCGAGAAACTTTTGTTTACGCTGCTTTAGTTGAGAGGTGTCACCCCGATGACGTCGCTTCCGGAAATGAGACTGAACAGCGACAGCTAGTTGGTCATGGCTGGCGACGTGAAGAACATAATTACAAACAATATATAACGTGTTTAAGCAAAGTTGATAAATCATGTCAGGGAACCTCTCAGCAGAAGTTTAGTGAACATTAAACACATCTTCAATTAGGGCGGGGCAATACATCAATATTTTTAAAATATCAATATTTCTTTTAAGCACGATATAAAAAACAAACATATCGTTCATATTGATATAGACTGCATTTGCGCTGTTCTCTTCTATCTTGACACTGATGTCTCACTCTTCACTGTGCTGTGTGCCAGCGCTCTGAGCCGGGCTCCTGCCTGTCCCCCCTCCGTGCATAGAGGAGGAGGAGGAGAGAGGTGGGTCGGAGCAGAAATTCTTGGCGACAAATTTAGCTACTTTTTCTGTCGTTGGGGAGTTTTCTGGTATTTGGGGTCAAAGCAAAGTATTTTTGAGTTGCTGCTGACATTTAAAAATGTCCTCTTAAACGGGGCACTTTCTTTCATATTTTGTTCTTTTGGTATGAGGATTTGAGCATTGCTAAAGGTTTGTTATCGAGGAAAAGGCTTCTTGAGACGTCATCTGTACTTCTGTGTAGAAGGTGTCGGACGTTTCGCTCCTCATCCGAAGAGCTTCGTCAGCAAACGAAGCTCTTCGGATGAGGAGCGAAACGTCCGACACCTTCTACACAGAAGTACAGATGACGTCTCAAGAAGCCTTTTCCTCGATGGACAACTCCTGTACGACTGAGAGCCTACACAGACGCAAAGGTTTGTTATAAAAAAAATATTGATTACATTTTAGTTTTTTTATATTTATTTCAAAAAGAGAATGGACAATTTTAATTTAGCAGCTATTTTTCTAGATATATATTTTAATTTTAATGAAAATACTTTACACGCATAGTTGACTTTGACTAAACTCTTCGTGTAAAAATATCGGGATATATATATATATATATATATATATATATCAATATACAACATAAATATATTGGGATATGAGTTCTGGTCCATATTGCCCAGCCCTACCTTCAACGTGTAGCACAACTTGAGTCTTGCAAACATCTTCCAGTTGTTGTCGTAGTCGCTCGTTCTCCTCTCTTGTTGGAGAAAGTTCCTCCTCGTGCAATGTTATCTGTAGTCTCTCGTTATCTGCAGCTTTCACCTCCGTGTGTCCGAGATGTAATGAGGGTGCCCAGTCTGGATGGCTTTCATCCATTTCATTAGCAGGTCTCCCTGAAAAACACACACTCCCCTTATTACTTTTAAAACTGTGTACATTGATCACGGTTCTTTCGTTCATTCTTGAGCTTACAAATCACTCAAAGTCAGCAGACAACGTGTTTTATTCCCAAAACACGGTACTTTGTTCGGTGCCCTCAGCTAGCTTGGCTAACGCTAGCGGCCTACTAAATGCTAGGTGTGAAAGAGCAAAACACATGCTTTGATTCAAACTTACCAGTGTGAAAATGCCGTGAACACACCAACATGTGTCGGGTGATGGCGTTGAAAGTGATGTTTGGTCGTCTCACGGCTGCTATCCAGGCCATTCGGCGTCTCTTTGTTAGCTCACAGATCACAGCTCCTTGGCTTTGCTTCCACGTCGGAAATGAGAAAAATCTCCCCCCATCCTTTTTATTCCCGAAGCGATCGCGTGAACGATTGTGGCAGTTGATAACACAACACGTTTGCACCATGTTTTTCACTTGTTACAACAAAACAACAAAAACACACGGTACTGTAGCGTCGAGCATGCAGCCGGTGCCTCCAAGTCCACAATGCATTGCGGTTACGTCATCTCCGCAACGTCAGCCTCAAACAGATTCATATCACCTTTTTTCTATCCCCCGCCCCAAATCTTTCAGTCAACTTCAGTCCTTATCAAAATACCAAATATATAATTCCAAAATATATATTTTAACCACTTAAACGTCCATTTTATTAGAAGATGTCACTGTCTTTCATTTTGAAAAATCCACAGTAAACATTTATTATTATATGGAAAGTAACTCGTTAAGAGGCCGGGGATTGTTAAAATATATTTATATATTAGTAATAAAATAGACTGTGAAGCACCATTCTATTTTTTCCAGTGTTATTATTTTTTAATTACTACTCTTTCAGTTCAATGACAAAAAAGTCCTCTCCCAAAAACTGCTTTAAGAACAAAACCGATTCATAATTTTTCTATTTTTGTTGCTCAAATCTTTCAGCCAACTTTGGCTCGAATAAAAAATTTAAAAATACCAATTATTTGATTATTCAACCCTTTGAAATACACATTTGATTAAATGTGTATTAAGACAAATACACATTAAGTGAGTTACTTTCCAAATAAATGTTAAGGCTGGGGATTGAAAAAAACCCCATCAAGCTGCAATATCAAAACAAACCCACGAAAAGCAGCAGGCCCAGACAACATCTCAGGACGTGCACTTCGGGTTTGCTCATCAGAGCTAGCTGATGTGCTTGCTGACATATTTAACCTGTCGCTTGCACAAGCATCTGTACCGACCTGCTTTAAGTCCACCACCATAGTGCCCGTACCCAAGAAGAGCAACGTGACCTGCTTGAATGACTATCGCCCTATAGCACTCACTCCTATTGTTATGAAGTGCTTTGAAAGAATAGTCATGACCCACATCAAAAAGAGCATCCCGGACACTGTGGACCCTTTACAGTTTGCATATCGCCAGAACCGGTCCACGGATGATGCAGTCAACACTGCCATCCACACAGCCCTTTCTCACCTATAGGGCCAGAACACATATGTCAGAATGTTATTTATAGACATTGGCTCTGCTTTTAATACAGTCAGCCCCCACAAACTCACAAATAAGCTCCTCACACTTGGCCTGTCACCCTCCCTCTGTAACTGGGTGTTTAACTTTCTCACAGGCAGGCCCCAGTCAGTCCACAATCGCACATCAAGCTCAAGAATTGTGAGCACTGGGACCCCACAGGGGTGTGTGCTGAGTCCGCTCCTCTACACGCTCTTCACCTACGATTGCGTGTCCTCCCAGAACACCACCAGCATCATTAAATTTGTGGATGACACTACAGTCATCGGCCTGATCACTGGTGGTGTTGAAACATCATACAGAAGAGAGGTGGCGGACCTCATAGCTTGGTGTCATGATAACAATCTCCAATACAGATAAGACTAAAGCAATGATCATCGACCCAAGAACAAGGGAAAAGGAGCCGCATAGACCCCTGTTTATTGATGAGACTGAGGTGGAGAGGGTGAAAACCTTCAAATTCCTTGGCACACACATCAGCGAGGACCTCACCTGGTCTCACAACACCCAACAAATTATGAAGAAGTCCCAAAGGAGACTGTACTTCCTGAGAAGACTGAGGAAATTTGGCATGTCTACCAAAATCCTGAGTTGCTTCTACAGATGCACTATGGAAAGTGTCCTTACCGCCTCCATCACTGTTTGGTACGGTAACTGTACGGTAACTGTACAACACGTGATAGGAAGGCACTCCAGCGGGTGATCACTGCAAGACATTTATAAAACTAGAGTCCTACGAAGAACACACAACCTCATCAAGGACAGCACACATCCACAACACTCATTATTCACACTCCTACCGTGTTTGAAGTCCAGGACCACAAGGCTGGCAAACAGCTTTTACCCACAGGCCATCAGGCTTCTCAACGAAGCACTCACACACGCTGCACGTAACACATGCACACACTCATAGCACTTTATTATTTATTTATTTGCATTAATGTCTCTTCTGTTGTTGTTGCTTAATTTATTGTTATTTATGTTTCTTATGTTCTTATTCATTTTCTTGTGTTTTTCTTTCTTTTTTTTGGGAGATTGAACAGAACAAGAATTTCATTGCATAGCTGAACTACCTGTTTTACTGTGCATATGACAATAAAACTCTTGAACCTTGAATATCATCACACTAGTTGTTGTCTGAAAGTCTATTTCATCTGGACTAACAAACATTTCTAAAGAGACCATCCACCTACATAATAAAGATGACAAAATGATTTTCTGACCGGAATTTTTCCATGGTGTCCCAACTCAAGAACCACTACCCCCTTTTCAACATTGGTCCTTCAAGCTGGATAGAGTTCCACTATTGAACATTATGGAGTCATCACATGTTGATTCACAGCAGCCCTCTGTCAGACCCAGGAGAGATCGTCATCTTCCACAGCATTTGGCCCAATATGACGTCACTCTCCTTCCCTCTCAGCTGCCTGCCGCCCAAGCCTCCTCACTTCCTGTAGGACAATACGGTGAACCAAGGCCAACCAGAGCTAGGAGTGCATCAAGTTACCAGTCATCTGCTCCTTCACGTTGGTCCTCTTGAATTTCACATGGGCGCCAATTGCTTCAAGATATACCTGTGGGGGAGAGCGGACTGTATTTGTGTTAGGTGGGTTCGCTGGAGCACCTCATGATAGGCCTGCTTAATTCTACACAGCCACAGAACACTACCTCTTTTAGAAGAGTCTAACGACAACGACGACTTGTCCTTTTTTTCAATATCTCCTCCTCCAACTCCACCACGACGACGTATACTTGACCACTCCTCTTCAAAGGTAAATAACATTTATCATTACGTATTATTATATCACTTTTATTATAGTTTTTTTCATTAATTATCCTCGTTTAATATTACTACTGCATCCAAACTCATATTTACATACATACACATGTACTGTATATGTATACATGTAGTACCTATAGCATTGGTAATACAGTCACACTTGTCTATAGCGGCCACTAGAGGGAGACTGCAAAAGTGGCCGCTATATACAGGTGGCCTCTATAGACAGGTTGGCGTCCAATTTGAATGTTGACCAGTAGAGGGAAAAAAATGAAAAAAAAAGGGGGAGGGGGAAATGAATGTTGACCAGTAGAAGGAACTGTAGGACTGCGGATAAAAGTTGTACAGCACTACTAGGCTTGTTATTATCCACAACCCACAGAACAAAGCTGTGGTAGTATTGTATTTTATTATGCTTGTTTTTAATATTTTACTTTTTATACGGCAGAGTGTCATTACAGCTTTAGTTCATCAGGAAGTGACGGGAAGTGACGGTGGGCGTCCCGAGCAGGAGAGCTAGGCTCAGTTCTAGCTGTGAGTTTCGAGAGAGTTGGGAAGTGTGTTTATGTTGGCGTGGATGTAAAGTACTGCAGTGTTCTCCGCTGTTAATAAAGCCATTAAAGTGCATCGGCGATGTGAGTCTCTCCTTCCCCACAACAAGCGGCATTACAGTTTTGACCAGTGCACATTGTCTCACACCAGGAAATAAACGGTGTCACTTGTTACAGGCATTGCCTGGACAGCTATGTAGTGGGGCTTGTTTAACCTTTGCCTTGTGGGCAAGCAGGGAGAAGAGACGAGACGTGTGTGTTCTGAACTGCTCTCTGGTGGCCGTGTTCAATCAATAAAGTTGGCAGAAGCAACAGGAGAAGTTTCCTTCTTTGCTGGAGTGTAGCAAGTAGGTAGTAGCGAATGGCAAAGACGGCTTTTTTTTGTGTCGAATACAGAAGATGAGGACTTTGATGGATTTGTGGATGAGGATTGATCAAAAATAACGTGAGTACATTCTAAAATGCTTCAATTAAGTCAATTAAGTCCTCTACCCCCCTCTCCATAACTGATGATCAGGTGAGGAGTCAGCTGAAGAAGATCAAGGCAAGGAAGGCCCCGGGACCGGACGGCATCAGCCCTAGAATCCTCAAGGACTGTGCTGACCAGCTCTGTGGAGTTCTCAGGCACTTGTTCAATCTCAGCCTGAGCCTGGAGAAAGTCCCGGCCTTGTGGAAGACCTCCTGTGCGGTCCCGATACCAAAGACACCGTGTCCCAAGGAGCCTAACCACTTCAGGCCTGTTGCCTTGACCTCTCACCTGATGAAGACCATGGAGAGGATTATCCTGCAGCACCTGCGACCCCTGGTGGGCACTCAGATGGACCCCCTGCAGTTTGCTTACCGGCCTCGGATCGGAGTGGACGACGCAGTGATCTACCTGCTGCACAGATCACTGCTACACCTGGAGGACAGCGGGAGCGCTGTGAGGGTCATGTTTTTTGACTTCTCCAGTGCCTTTAACACCATCCAGCCGTCACTACTCAGAGTGAAGATGGAGAGTGTGGGAGTA
This sequence comes from Dunckerocampus dactyliophorus, assembly GCF_027744805.1. Taxonomy (NCBI): domain Eukaryota; kingdom Metazoa; phylum Chordata; class Actinopteri; order Syngnathiformes; family Syngnathidae; genus Dunckerocampus; species Dunckerocampus dactyliophorus. Next base: position 1,533,814 of record NC_072827.1, read on the forward strand.
AACCAACACCTGACTGCATGGGTTATAGACTACCTCACCAACAGACCACAGTATGTGAGGCTCCGTCACTGTGTGTCTGACATGGTACTCTGCAGCACAGGTGCCCCTCAGGGTACGGTGCTCTCCCCTTTCCTCTTCACCCTCTACACCTTGGACTTCACACACAACTCCACACAGTGTCACATCCAGAAGTTCTCCGATGACACAGCCATTGTTGGTTGTGTTTCAGAGGGGAATGATCTGGAATACAGGACGGTCATCAGGGACTTTGTCAGCTGGAGTGAGCTTAACAAGCTGCAACTCAACACCAGCAAGACAAAGGAGATGATCATTAACTTCCAGAAAAAAAACATCTCACTTCACACCGGTGAACATCCAGGGAGCGGACATAGAGTTGGTAGACAGCTACAAATTCCTGGGTGTTCACCTTAACAAACTGGACTGGTCCGTCAACACCCACGCCCTCTACAAGAAGGGCCAGAGTCGCCTCCACCTGCTGAGGAGACTGAGGTCCTTTGGTGTGTGCAGGACTCTTTTACAGACCTTTTATGACTCTGTGGTCGCCACAGCCATCTTCTATGCTGTGGGCTGCTGGAGAGGGGGCAGCACGGACAGGGACAGGAGCAGGATCAATAGGCTGATCAGGAGAGCGAGCTCTGTCCTGGACGGTCCTCTGGACTCCGTGGAGGAAGTGGGGAAGAGAAGGATGTTGGCTAAGCTGACATCCATCATGGACAACACCTCTCACCCGCTCAATGACACTGTTGTTTCCCTTAGCAGCTCCTTCAGCAGCAGATTGTTACACCCACGGTGTAAGAAGGAGAGGTTCCGCAGGTCCTTCATACCGACCGCTGTCAGGCTCTACAACACCTGCACCACCTGAACCATGTTGTAGTCAATATGTAATTCTTTACACTGTATTCTTTTCTTGCGTATCTTGCTTGCTGCTGTAACAAGTGAATTTCCCCGCTGTGGGATAAATAAAGTACAAATACAAAAGTACAACCAAACTCAGTTTTGCTCCCGCTGCCTTTTTAAAAAGCGTTTTAAAAGTGTTTTAGCGGGCATCCAGTATTTGTATTGAAGCGTCGCTGGGAGCACGTCCTGTTCCCAGCCTACTTTGCGGTAATGTTTTGGTGCAAATGCTCTTAACGTTATATGTTTGACCAGGAAATAGCAAGCTCAAAAGAAGACGGCTTTTTTATGTCGACCAACTGATAGTTTGTGTGGATCTGTGAATGATTGTGACTGAGCTAGGACTCAGTAATGAAAGTCTACACACGAAGGCTTCATTGATTGAAAAACAAAACTTTTTCGTGCATGAAGCTTCTACTTGAGTCAGTAATTTGGCCGCTATATGCGGTCAGATATTGACCAAAGGAGACAAAATGGGTGGCCGCTGGCTGCGTTAGACAGGTGACTGCTATACACAGGGTCTATAACATGTACATTTGCTGCGGGGGATTTTTCAGTGGCCGCTAAGACAGTTTTGACTGTATTACCTTTTCCCCTACTTAAGAACGATTCAACGTAAGAACGGTCTTCTGGAACCAATTGTGTTCGTTACTTGGGGACTTAGTGTACAGTAGAAGGACAAGCTTTCTAACATGCCTGGATTGCTAGGCTGTGGTCCTACTGAGGACCCCTTAGTTGCCCTGCAAGGTGCCTGGTACAAAACACAAATGAAGTCTGCCCTGAACAGTGACTGAACAAAACATGAAATTACAAGGGAATTTACAAGAGCCGCCCCCAGAATAGCAAAGCTATTATGTCTTCTTCTTTTCCTTTCGGCTTTTCCCTTCAGGGGTCGCCACAGCGAATCAATTGCCTCCATCTAACCCTGTCTTCTGCATCCTCTTCTCTCACACCAACTACCTTCATGTCCTCTTTCACTACATCCATAAACCTCCTCTTTGGTCTTCCTCTAGGCCTCCTGCCTGGCAGTTCCAAACTCAGCATCCTTCTACCTATATATTCCCTATCTCTCCTCTGGACATGTCCAAACCATCTCAGTCTGGCCTCTCTGACTTTATCTCCAAAACCTCTAACATGCGCTGTCCCTCTGATGTACTCATTCCTGATCCTATCCTTCCTGGTCACTCCCAGAGAGAACCTCAGCATCTTCATCTCTGCTACCTCCAGCTCTGTCTCCTGTCTTTTCCTCGTTGACACTGTCTCTAGACCAAACAACATCACTGGTCTCACCACAGTTTTGTACACCTTTCCTTTCATTTTAGTTGAACCTCTTCTATCACACCTGACACTTTTCTCCACCCGTACCATCCTGCCTGTAAACGCTCCATCACCTCTTTTCCACACTCTCCATTGCTCTGGACTGTTGACCCTAAGTACTTAAAATCTTCCACCTTCTTGATCTCTTCTCCCTGTAACCTTACTCTTCCACTTGGGTCCCTCTCATTCACACACATGTACTCTGTCTTAGTGCGGCTAACCTTCATTCCTCTCCTTTCCAGGCCAAACCTCCACCTCTCTAGCTTCTCCTCCACCTGCTCCCTGCTCTCACTGCAGATCACAATGTCATCTGCAAACATCGTAGTCCATGGAGATTCTAACCTCGTCTGTCAGTCTGTCCATCACCATAGTGAACAAGAAGGGGCTCAGAGCTGATCCCTGATGCAGTTCCACCTCCACCTTGAACTCCTCTGTCACACCTACAGCACACCTCACCACTGTCTTCCAGTCCTCATACATGTCCTGCACCGCTCTAACATACTTCTCTGCCACTCCAGACTTCCTCATACAATACCACAGTTCCTCTCTGGGCACCATGTCATAAGCTTTCTCCAGATCTACAAAAACACAATGCAGCTCCGTCTGGCCTTCTCTGTACTTCTCTATCAACATCCTCAAAGCAAATACTGCCTCTGTAGTACTCTTTTTTGGCATGAAACCATACTGCTGCTCACTAAGGGCACAGGTGAGCACCTGTGCCCTTAGTCTAGCTTCGACTACTCTTTCCCATAACTTCATTATATGGCTCATCAACTTTATTCCTCTGTAGTTGCCACAGCTCTGCACATCTCCCATTGTTCTTAAACATGGGCACCAGCACACTTCTCCTCCATTCCTCAGGCATCTTTTCATCATCTAAGATCCTGTTGAACAACCCAGTCAGAAACTCTACTGCCACCTCTCCTAGACACTTCCAAACCTCTTCAGGTTTATCATCAGGACCGACGGCCTTTCCACTCTTCATCCTCTTCAATGCCCTCCTCACTTCATCCTGACTAATTTTTTGCTACTTCCTGGTCCACAAAAGTCACCTCTTCTAGTCTTTGTTCTCTCTCATTTTCCACGTTCATCAGCTCTTCAAAGTACTCTTTCCATCTTCCCATCACACTACTGGCACTTGTCAATAGACTTCCATCTCTATCCTTAATCACCCTAACCTGCTGCACGTCCTTCCCATGACTGTGTCTCTGTCTTGCCAACCTGTATAGATCAGTCTCTCCCTCCTTACTATCCAACCTAGCATACAAGTCATCATAAGCGCCTTGTTTGGCCTTTGCTACCTCTACTTTCACCTTACGCTGCATCTCCCTGTACTCCTGTCTACTCCTCAGTCCTCTCAGTGTCCCACTTGTTCTTAGCTAACCTCTTTCTCTGTATACACTCCTGTACCTCCTCATTCCGCCACTAAGTCTCCTTGTCTACTTTCCTTCCAGATGCCACACCAAGTACTCTCCTGCCTGTCTCCCTGATCACATTAGCTGTAGTTGTCCAGTCATCTGGAAGCACCTCCTGACCACTCAGAGCCTGTCTTAACTCCTTCCTAAAAGTCATGCAACACTCTTCCTTTTTCAGCTTCCACCATTTCGTCCTCTGCTCTGTCTTTGTCCTCTTCATCTTCCTCACCACCAGAGTCATCCTACACACCACCATCCTATGCTGTTTGGCTACACTATCACCTACCACTACTTTACAGTCACTGATCTCCTTCAGATTACACCGTCTACACAAGATGTAGTCTACCTGTGTGCTCCTACCTCCACCCTTATAGGTCACTCTATGTTCCTGCCTCTTCTGGAAGAAAGTATTCTCTATAGCCATTTCCATCCTTTTTGCAAAGTCAACCACCATCTGTCCTTCTGCATTCCTCTCCTGGATACCAAACCTGCCCATGGCCTCCTCATCACCTCTGTTTCCTGCACCAACATGTCCATTGAAGTCTGCACCCATGACAACTCTCTCTCTTCTAGGTATGCTCTGCATCACTTCATCCAAGTCCAACCAGAATTTCTCCTTCTCCTCCAGCTCACATCCTACCTGTGGAGCATACCCACGAACAACATTGACCATCACACCTTCGGTTTCTAGCTTCAGACTCATCACTCTGACACTCTTTTTACCTCCAGGACATTCGTAACAAACTCCTCCTTCAAGATAACTCCTACTCCATTTCTCTTTCTACCGACACCATGATAGAACAACTTGAACCCTGCTCCTAAACTTCTAGCCTTGCTACCTTTCCACCGGGTCTCCTGGACACACAGTATGTCTACCTTCCTTTTCTGCATCATGTCAACCAACTCTCTACCTTTTCCTGTCTTAGTTCCAACATTCATCGTCCCTAATCTCAGTCCTAGACTCTTGGCGTTCCTCTTCTCTCTCTTCCTACGGACACACTTTCCTCCTCTCCTTCCTCGACCAACAGTAGTCCAATTTCCACCGGCACCCTGTAGGTCAACAGCACCGATGGCGGTCGTTGTTAAGCCGGGCCTCGACCGATCCAGTATGGAAGTCATAGGTTTGATTCGCATGTTTGATTTGGCAAAAGTTTTACGTCGGATGCTCTTCCTGACACAACCCACTGTATTTATCCGGGCTTGGGACCGGCACAATAAGACACTGGCTTGTGTCCTCTTGCGGCTACATTAGCAAAGCTATTATGTAAAGACTACTAAATTCTCTAACGTGTTACAAGAGTTCCCTAAGCAGTTCCATTGTCCTCCGGAATGGCAGGCAGCTGGACCAGACGTGCCACCGGCCGCAGGTAAGTATTCTCACCGACTCGAACCTCAGCTGACCGGACATGACCATCTGCGCTCTCAATCACCTTGATGACCCTCCCAATAGGCCACTGTGCTCTCGGAAGCCAGGAATCGACGATCATGGCCAAGGTTCCTTGAGCAAGGTCAGCGGCGGGCCGCTTCCACTTCTGCCGGACATGTAAGGACGGGAGGTAATGTATCAGAAACTGCCTCCAGATATGGTCCACCATCATCAGACAGTGGCGCCATCGTCTTCTTGTGAGAATGTCAGGAGCGTAGGACACTTGTGGTCCGGAAGCATCCCGCCGCCCCATCAGCAGCATGTTCGGTGTAAGTGGGTCAGGGTCAGCTATGTCTGATGAGACATATCCTAAGGGTTTGGCATTGAGGATACCCTCCACCTCGATCAGCAGGGTGAGAAGGATGTCTTCATGAAAGGACTGCATGCCAACGACCACCTGAAGAGCTTCCTTGACTGACTGTATTGCGCACTCCCAAGCATCACCAAAGTGAGGCACAGCTGGTGGGTTGAACTGGAACTTGATCTGGTTCTTGGCTAGCCTTTCCTGTAACTTCGGAGCCATCTTTGCAAACACCTCTTGAAGCTCTCTCTCGGCTCCTCGGAAGTTAGTCCCTTGGTCGGAGAGCACCTCGGAAGGAGTTCCTCTTCGCGCGATGAACCTTCTCAGCGCCAGCAAGAAAGTGTCCTCGTCAAGGTGAACACAGCGTGTTGTGAGACACTTGAAGATCACGCCCCATCGCTTCTCATCACGGCGTCCTACTTTGATGACATACAGACCAAAACAGTCCACTCCTGTGGAGAAGAATGGGGGCTTCAGGAGTCGCAGGCGGGCCAGAGGTAGGTCTGCCTTTATGGGGACCGAGGGATTCCTTCTCCATTTGGTGCACTCAGGACATGTTCTTTGATATTTCTTCACGGCCTGTCTCCCACATAGAATCCAGTACTGCCGCCTCAGCTCAGCGAAGACTCTGTCTGGGCCTGGGTGCAGCAGGCGTGTGTCCATGTCTCTAATAAGGAGCCTTGTGACAGCATGGCCTGGATCAAGCACAGCTAGGTGAATATCAGTCGGGCCGGTCTCTACATGCCTAAAGCGGCCACCAAGTCGGGCAAGGCCGGACTCTGGATCAATCTCTGGAGCGAGTGAACTCAGCCTTCTGCCAAGTGGCACAGGCTTTTTGGCCTTCAGACACTTTTTTTCCTCTGGAAAACTTTCTGCCTGGCTGGACTTCAGTATGTGGACCTCAAAGGGATGGAGATCAGGAGAGGAGGACAGATTAGCAGCCGCCCCGTGAAGCAACTGATGTGTGGCCTTTACAAGGTCTGCCCAGTTGCTGAATTGTGAGATGTTGGACAGTGGGTCTGGAGGGCATGCCTGCGTTAAGCCACAGAAGATGCTCTGTTTGAGTTCAGGTATGTCTGCTGGGTTGACAGGTTCTGGACCTGATGGCCATTTGCGAGATGGAAGGCGGAGGAAGGTGGGGCCCTCGATCCATCGATTTGGAGTGGCTAGCTCGGCTAGGGCCTTTGCCTCTTGTTAAGTCATCAGCTGAATTGTTTCTTGTGTCCACATGCCACCAGGTATGTGAGGCAGTCAGGTCTTGAATCTCTGAGACCCTGGTCCCAACGAAGACTTTAAACATTGCTTGAAAGTCCCCGCTGATGGCCACTGCATACTGGCGAAAGCGCAGGAGGACACCGATGAGGGATGGACCAAGTGTGGGACCTGCGAGGAGCTGTTCGTTGAGTGATAGGCCGTTATGGATGAAGGAGCAGTCCCACATGAGGCGTGCCTTGCCGTTATGGTGAACAAGGTGGTGGGGGATGAACCATGACTCACTGGATGCCTTTACCTCATCTTTACTAAGCTTGACAACACATCCTCCACTGATGGGTTTCTGGACCTCTGGACCTCTTCTCATACTGTTTTGCTAGGACTGGATCCCTTTGGAGTCGCCTCTCTCTGCCACGGAGGAGGGGCATGACTGCATCAGGTGTGGCCTTGAGCAGTGGTGCACCTTTAATGCGGAGTAGTGGCGTGGCGTAGTGGAATGTGTCATCCACCTTGACTCTTTCAGTGCGTGTCTCGAGGGTGTTGATGGCTCCTTGGTCTAGACAGGATCGGACAGCTAGCTTCTCATTCCGAAATGGGAGGATGTCCAGTTGCCCAAGACGTTCCACATGTTGGTGGTCATCTCGTGGTGGCGTGAGAGAGGTGAAGTAGCAAGAAACAGCAGTAGAATCCATGCTGTCCGGACCTTGCAGTGCCCAACCGAGCCTTGTGTGGATGGCTGTTGGGCTGCCCTTTGGACCGAATCTCACTGGCTCTAGCTGTGATCAAGTGGGTGCAATCTGCACCAATCAGTAACAATGGGTGTGCTTCACTAAATTCTGGGAGTGGGAGGCCTTGAAGATGGCGGTATCGTTTCTGTAGTAGAGTCATGGGGTAGGATTGCTCTGCTAAAGCTAGTTGGCCTGTTGTATAAGCGCCTTTAATAAGGTGGCGCACTTTTGGGTGTGCTAGTGGGGCTACATAGAAGGAAACAGACTCGTCAGCAAGATGAGCGACGTCTTGGCGGATGGTGCAGAGGGTGAGTGTCTCTGTTTTACCTTTGAGGCCCAAGCGTTGGGCAGCAGCTGGTAGTATTATTGTTCGTTCAGCCTCATCGTCCAAAATGGTGTAAGTCTTCAATGACTCGGGGCCGCTGCTTACTTTGAGGGGCACGACCTTGAGGTACACCTTTCCTCCTTGCTTGGAGTTGCAGAGTGTGGCATGGTCATGTGGAGTGATGAGGTAGACATGTGAGTCTGACTTAGCAACTTTGTGTAGAACTCTATGATGAATTTCTTGACACTTGCTGCATGGTTTCTTTAACGTGCAAGCATCAGACTGGTGGCTGGTCCTACCACAGTTACGACAGCGCTTACTCTGTTCAAGCCATTTCCTGATGTACTCTGGTGAGTGCTGTGTGATGTTGGTACACTGTGACAAATAGTGGTCTATTCTCTTGCAGAAGAGATATAACTTCTTGGACCTTTGCAGATGCGGACTGCACTCGGGGCTTGGAAGCTGGAGTGTGTCTTTCTCTCCTGGAGACATTAGGCTCTTCAGGACGGTGGCGCTGTGCAGAGAGTCTGTCACAAACCAGCTTGGGCAGTTCAGGTAGAGGAACAGGCTGCTTTGGCATCTGAACACTGTATTGCGGCGTGGCATACTGTGGCAGGATAGAATTGTATACCTGAGGAGCGGACCCGTGCATTGTAGGGACCAGCTGATAGGCAGGCTGCGCTGTTGCAGGAGGCTGAGGTTTAAGAGCAGGTTGCATAAATGGGCTTGGCTGGTAGCTTAGTGACTGGTACACAGACTGTGAAGTGGTGGGTGGAGGCTGGTTTACAGGCCAAGCAGTATTAGCTGGTGAGGGCTGATACACAGACTGTGTGACTGCAGCAGGTGTATATGACAACTGATAGTACGATGCAGCATTACTTGATGGAGCCATGGGTTGGAGCACAGGGATCGGTGCTGTGAGAACCGATGTTTGGTATGTTGATGTCATCACCGTTGGGGGTGGCTGGTGGACTGCATAGCTGGGAGCAGTGGAACTGGGCTGGTACTGCACTGTCGCAGGTGCAGCTGGGCCATAATGCTGGATGTTTGTAGCCATAGACACTGGATGAATTATTTGGACTGGTTGGTATGACGTTGATGGTGTTGCTATGGGGAGTGGCTGCGTTGGGGCTGCTCCAAACTGTGATATAGATGTCAATGCTGCCGGAATGGACTGTGTTAAAATTTCATTTTGGCCATGGCTGTGGCGTGGAGTGTTGGATGTTGTAAAAGGGGTCAGTAATACTGTGCTTGTGATACTGCTCGTAAGTGCAGGTGGCTGCATGCTCACTGGCTTTCCAGGCTGCTTTCACTGTAGGCAGGCGATGGGGATCTTCCACACACCGCTGACAGGCCAGGCTGGGTGCTAGCATATAGTGCTGTGGTCCACTGGTTCACCTTATCGACTGCTGCTGCTGGAGAATAACGGGAGCCCGAGTGCTGGGAGCCCGAGTGCTGGGAGCAGCCGGCCATCTTGAACTGCAGACCCCGAGTGACTGCAACTGCTGTGCACTGGCACCTATGTTGTCATCCCGATGAGGAGCAGTATAAGGCATAAGGAACAGGGGAAGGCTGACCTGGTAGTCCTGGAGGTAAGATGGTATCTGCCGTGGCCGTCCTGTTGCTTCACTGGTGAGCACTGACGTTCTTGATGTGTTCATTTGCTGATATGCAGTAGGTGAAGTAATCCGGCTCGAAGGACCAGATGTAGGGGAGAGCGGACTGTATGTGTGCTAGGTGGGTTCGCTGGAAATATGATCGCGAACGATCGTTAACAGCACATTGACTCACCTTTGTCACTAACGCAGACAGACATATACAGTACAAAGACAAGCTTTCTAACATGCCTCACTGATCTGTAATAAGTCTGGATACACCATACGTCGCACGCGCCCGTGCAAGCCGCTGATGCCACAGAGACGACATCTTACCACTCACATCTCATACGTAGCAGACTACATTGGCACAGCGTACATAGTGTACAAAGCAGATGAAGAGGCTCGCAGAACATCTATACTTTAAATTAATAAGCGGGGAGATTCTCCCATTCCTTCAAGTAACGCAACATTCGTCCCTTAAAAACCATTTCATACATTATTCTCTATTTATGGCTATATTAAATGTACTTTTTCCCCTTCCAATTCTCATTGCCTTTGGGACAAAATTGTACTCTGCACACTGGCTCAGCACTCCCCTATAGCAATGCATAGTTTTACTCCTCTAGAAAGAGATTTTAATTTTAACTGCATATCCCATCCCTTTTTTCCACTAAAATCCATGGTCATGATCCTTTCCTTTTTTTTCTTACTTTCATACAATTCACTATGCTCTCGTCTGTACAAAATATGAATCATAAAAGAGACAAGTTTTAAAATCATTTAACATTTTGACATTTTGTTTGTGTTATGAAATAGAAATAACCTCTTTTCTGATATAGAAATATATTTGAACAAAAACCACAGGAATGATATGTAATGTAATATGTAATAATATATAAACATTGTCTCCATATAGGGGTTCATTTTAAATTTATATTTGCAAGCAACCGCAAATTATTTAGTAGTCTAGTCGCGGTTGTTTGTTTACATATCTCCCACGGCCCCCTATGTAAAGCCGTTATGACTCAGGTATGGTATGATCGACAGAATTTTTAAAAATGATCATACCCGAGTTCTTATGACTAAGATCAAGCACACCTGTTTTGCGAGGTTAGTCTGAAGACTAACCTTGCATTTAGTGTGAGTGGCTAACAAACTAACAAAAGACTTAACAACTCACAAGTTCTCACATACTGTAAGTCATCGTCCGAGAAGTGTTTCTTGTGAGTGGTAATATGGCGGCCGCGTGGCTTCACAAGTCATTGACCAATGGTGTATCCAAACTTATTAGTAGAGATCAGTGACATGCCTGGATTGCTAGGCTGTGGTCCTACTGAGGACCCCTTAGTTGCCCTGCAAGTTGCCTGCTACAAAACACAAATGAAGTCTTCCCTGAACAGTGCCTGTACAAAACATGAAATTACAAGGGAATTTACAATACCCGATGTTCATGTAGCTGCGCTGGAGGAGCAAATAAAGGGTTTGGAGCTTGCTGACCTAAAGCAGGAAATATAGGAGGAAAGGAAAGATTGGATGAAAGATTGGATGCACAATCTTGAGAAGGGCAGAGGCTACAAGAGGAAGCTCACCCAGCCAAAGAGAGTATGGTGAGAGAGATGGGACGGCGCAAACGCCTAAAGAAATTGGAACGAGAGGTGCACATTGCCAAGATTGTTAAGTCCTTCCTGTCAGAATCTGAGGATGATGCAAGGTCAACATTGTCATCTCGGCCCACTTTCAACACGCCACCACTCTCATCGACAGCTACTCCAGGGCCCTCTCTTCAATCATCTGTCCTCATCCAGCATTCAGCACTGCACCAGCATCCACTCCCAGTTCAAGTGCAACCTCCTGTTGTCGCTCCTACGACACAGACATTAGTAATAATTACCAAGCCTGTCACGAGTGTCCAGACTAGTGCTCCTATTACACTGGCATCCACTGCAGCTCCTGTGTCTGCACCCCCACCTATACTGGTCTCCTCTGCCAGTCAATATGTAGCAGTCCCATTTAATCAAGCTTCGACAACCACCTATGCAGCTACAGTGCCATGAACCACGGCCATTGTTGCCACAACTAGCTTCCTGTCCCAGCATACAGGGGTCTCAGTTTTAGGCTCAAGAAGCACTATGCCACAAACATTGGTTAGAGCTGCTCCACCACCTTCAATTGTGCTCAACCCCCTTTACCAGCCGCAACTCAAGTCCCAGCAGTGCCATCCTGGTCCTACCCTGGCATAGAGACACAGATTGCTTCATCCTTTGGCATCCCCAAACCAGTACTTCCAGTGTTCGAAACTGGTCGGGAAAGTGATTTTGCTCTACTCAAGATGGCCTTGGACAACTTGATGAATAGTCAGCCACACCTCAGTGAGCAGTATAAATATCAAGTTCTTCTAAGTCAGCTCAAACTCCCTAGCGCTCTACAGTTAGCTAAGTCATACATGTATGACACCAGACCTTACACAGCTGCACTAGCGGCTCTGCAAGACAAATAAGGCCAACCTAGGCAACTGATGCAAAGTGAATTGGGTGCAATCTAGAAGTCATCAACCATCAAAGCGGGGGATGCAGAAGCGTTCGACACCTTTGCCCTCTCAGTTCAGTCCCTAGTTGGTATGCTGCGGACTTTCGAGGGACCCCTTGGATGTGAGATCAAATGTGGTTCGCATGTCGACCGCCTTTTAAATAAGATACCTCCTGCTCACAGGGACGGATTTGTGGAATATTGTCTTTGTCGTGGCATCCTAGGTACTGACCAAACCAACACACCTGCCAGACCTCTCAGCCTGGCTCCAGATGAATGCTCAAGCTAAGTGCTTAGCCAGCCGGGCTACTCAACTCTACAACTTCGGGCCAACTCCTGCTAAATGGGAACCAGCCGGCCTATTGCCCAAAGGAAAGACAGTGTCAGTCCTCCTTTGCTCAGCGGAGACAGCAAAAAGCCGGGACACCACTCGGACAAAGCCATCAGCTTTCAAACCCAGCCCTTATTGTCCATTCTGCAATAATAGGGAGCATTATCTCAACTCATGTGTGGCCTTTAAGAAGTTGACTAACGGTGAGATGAAGAAGTGGATCCAAGGCCACAGATGTTGGAAATGCAGTCGCAGCCACAAAGCTACAGCCTGTACACTGTACACCTTGCAAAATGTGCAAAGAGACTCACCTCACTGTTCTGCATCAGAATCATCTCAGCAGATCCTAATGATGAACAACCAGAAACCCACGGTCTACATTGAGCAGCCTCGAAGCCCCCAAAGAGTCCTGTTGAAGGTGGTAAGAGTGCTTTTACAGCTTGGGGACTGTGTCCCGGAGACATTTGCATTGCTCGATGATGGCTCTGAGAGAACTATTATCCTTCACCAAGCAGTAGAGCAGCTACAACTTGCGAAGCACCCTGAAATGCTTCACTTGACAACTGTTCAGCAAGAGGTAAAGGAGCTTCCTGGGTTTTCAGTCGGCCTTCACGTCTCCCCCATTTTCAAGCCAAGCAATAAGTACTGGATTGGAAACGCCTTCAAACCTGAAAGCCTGAGCTTATCTGAATACACCCAGTGACTGCACTCCAAAAACACTATGAGCACCTGAAGGGACTTCTGTTGCCGCTGATCCATCGAGCCCAACTCATATGATCTGATATGCCGCAGCTCTTTGTTCCGACACAACCAGTGCAAGCAGGCCCATCTGGTGGTCCCATAGCCATCTGTACGAGACTAGGCTGGCTGGGTAGTCATGACCCACATCAAAAAGAGCATCCCGGCGGCAACTGTGGACCCTCTACAGTTTGCATATCGCCAGAACCGGTCCACAGATGATGCAGTCAACACTGCCATCCACACAGCCCTTTCTCACCTACAGGGCCAGGACACATACGTCAGAATGCTATTTATAGACTATAGCTCTGCTTTTAATACAGTCAGCCCCCACAAACTCACAAATAAGCTCCTCACACTTGGCCTGTCTCCCTCCCTCTGTAACTGGGTGTTTAACTTTCTCACAGGCAGGCCCCAGTCAGTCAGAGTCCACAACCGCACATCCAGCTCAAGAATTGTGAGCACTGGGACCCCACAGGGGTGTGTGCTGAGTCCACTCCTCTACACGCTCTTCACCTACGATTGCGTGGCCTCCCAGAACAACACCAGCATCATTAAATTTGCGGATGACACTACAGTCATCGGACTGATCACTGGTGGTGTTGAAACATCATACAGAAGAGAGGTGGCGGACCTCATAGCTTGGTGTCGTGATAACAATCTCCTTCTCAATACAGATAAGACTAAAGAGATGATCATCGACCCAAGAACAAGGGAAAAGGAGCCGCATAGACCCCTGTTTATTGGTGAGACTGAGGTGGAGAGGGTGAAAACCTTCAAGTTCCTTGGCACACACATCAGCGAGGACCTCACCTGGTCTCACAACACCCAACAAATTCTGAAGAAGTCCCAAAGGAGACTGTACTTCCTGAGAAGACTGAGGAAATTTGGCATGTCCACCACAATCCTGAGTTGCTTCTACAGATGCACTATCGAAAGTGTCCTTACCGCCTCCATCACTGTTTGGTACGGTAACTGTACAACACGTGATAGGAAGGCACTCCAGCGGGTGATCAAGACCTCACAGAACATTGTTGGGGCAGCCCTCCCCTCACTGCAAGACATTTATAAATCTAGAGTCCTACGCAGAACACACAACCTCATCAAGGACAGCACACATCCACAACACTCATTATTCACACTCCTACCGTCAGGCAGACGCTACAGGACTTTGAAGTCCAGGACCACAAGGCTGGCAAACAGCTTTTACCCACAGGCCATCAGGCTTCTCAATGAAGCACTCAGACACGCCACACGCAACACACGCACACACTCATAGCACTTTATTTATTTATTTATTTATTTATTTGTGTTATTTACTTGTATTAATGTCTCTTCTGTTGTTGTTGCTTAAATTCTTGGTATTTATGTATATGTGTTTATGTTTCTTATGTTCTTATTCTTTCTTGTGTTTTCTTTCTTTTCTTGGGAGAATGAACAGGATAAGATTTTCATTGCATGGTATAACTGCTGTTTTACCATGCACATGACAATAAAACTCTCTTGAATCTTGAATGAGCCACCAGACCATCTGCTCATGCAAGTGATTGAGCACTCGTTCTATGTGGACAATTGCCTCCATAGTCTGGAAAAGATTGAAAATGCCGAGACTCTGATCAATAATCTGTGTGCACTGTTGAGCAAGGGAGGCGTTGATATCCAGCAGTGGGCAAGCAATCTGCCAGAAGTTGTTGCTCACCTAACTCCTGAAGCACAGTCAGCTAGTAGTGAGCTGTGGTTATCCCAAGCCAGCGATAACATCAACAAACCCACTCTTGGATTATGCTGGGATTGCTTGAATGACACACTCAGTTTCCTGCATTATGCTACTCCCTCTTCAGTTGCCGCCTTCCGAAATGTCTACAGTGTTCTGGCCAAGCTCTGCGACCCTTTAGGATTTACCTTGCCATTTACCACTAGATGTAAGCTGCTTATCCAAGACATGTGGAAGTCCAACATTGGCTGGGATGACCAGATCCAGTCCGTGGCACTTCTTGACAAATTGCAGAGCCGGGTACAGGAGATTCCTGGTGTACCTAAATACCTTAAATTGCCACGTTCCTATGCAGACTCTACCGCTGATATTGCCACTTCAACCAGACGCATTCACATTTTCTGCGATGCCTCTGAGCGTGCCTATGGTTAAGCAGTGTACATGCAGACGGTAGATAACAATCAGCACATCCATGTGTCCTTTGTGTTTGACAGATCTCGAGTGGCACCCCGTAAGCAGCTATCTATCCCGCGCATTGAACTCAGCGCCGCACTTTCAGGGGCTTGACAGACCTTGCTCAGTGGCGCTATGTTAATTCTTTGAACAATCCAGCACACGATATCACTCGGGGACTCACCCTGCAGGAGATGATCCAAGGACATCGCTGGAACAAAGGCCCACATTTTCTTTGCCTGCCCGAGACCGAGTGGCCCACTATACCTTCATTGGAGCTGGAACATGTTGCCACAGAGATAAGGAAATCTGCCTTTGTTGGAACCGTTTCCACTACTTCGCACACGCAGCTTCCTGACCCCAGGAAGTGCTCCACTTGGAAGCAGCTTCTTCAGGAGACAGTGAGCTCCCTTCACGGAGCGGCTGACGCCAGTGGGAAAGGCAAACCTGACATTCCCAAGATGGCTGATTACCCACCTGCCCATCTACGAATCCACAAACCACCTTCTATTGAACTGCCGTTGATTGCTTTGGACAACTTCCAAGTGACAATTGGGCACCGCAGCGAGAAAAAATGGGGAATTATCTACAAATGTATGACAACTCGTTCAGTGCACTTGGAATTACGAGAGAGCCTTGATATAGACGCCTTTCTGTTGCCCCTACGAAGATTCATTTCTTCGATTCAATCCTCCAAGCGCGCCTCACTTTGGAGCACATGGGAGAGGGAAGTGAAATCCATTAAAACGGCCCTCAGAGTAATTCGCAAAGACCAGACTGTTCCTGAACCCTTCTATTGACGATGCTGGTGGAGGTTGAAGGCATAATGAATGCTAAACCCCTAGGTTACCTGTCTTCAGATGCCTCCGGTCCAGACTCACTCACGCCTAACCTCCTCCTTATTGGGCGTCATGATTCATCTCTACCTCAAGCCATCTATGACCCTAGTGATTTAGGAAGAAGACGCTGGAGGCACAGCCAAGCCCTTGCAGATGGCTTTTGGTCATCTTTCAGCCGACATTACCTGCCAGGGCTGCAAGAGCGCAGCAAGTGGAGGATTGACGGCAAGACACTCTTGGTTGGTCAAATCGTCTTAATAATGGGTCCTCAACTCCCCCGATCATTCTGGCCTGTGGGAAGGATTATTCAAACCTATCCAGGAGCCAATGGACGCATCTGCAAGGCCAGTGTTCAGGTGGGGAATCACAGCTATTGTCGTCCAGTTGCTCGCCTCATTCTGCTCCCGCCTCTTGAAGAAATGGCTGATGATGACACCAGCACAGAGACTATGTCATCACTTTCAGCTGCCGCACAGACAGTTGGGGGCGGCTGTGTCTGAAAGTCTATTTGTTTAACTTTGATGTCTGTTATAAGTAGAACATTTGTAGCCTTTTTCTGTAATGTCCAAGTGTCCATGAACACAGCAGCAACTTGTGCCTGGGAGGTACGTGATGAACTTCAATGCAACCTTCTTTGAAAGGAGCTAGCTGAGCACTGGTAGCAGTTTTTGCTAGTTTGGTCTTGCTTCCCATGTGGAGTATGAAGTGTGAATCCTTTATGTGCGTTGTGTGACTCAACAAGGTGAGTTTGATGATTATGTTGTGCATTAGGAGTGTTTGCTGTTGTTGATTTAAGCAGTGTTGGGAGCGAAATGAAGGCTAGTTTGTTGGATGTGTTGTGATTGGGAGTATACTTCTGAGCCATGTGCTTGTAATTGTTTGCTAACTGGCTCACTGACGAGCATGTTTGCTATCACTTGTGTATCTCTTAGCATGACTTGATATGTGTACTGTGCATGCCTTGATTTGCGTCATGTGAGTGCTGTTGGGCTGCTTTACTTGGCATTGTTTGTAATTGCATGTGTTCCGATTGTTTAGACCAGTGGTCCTCAACCCCCTGGCCGTGGGTCATTTGGTACCGGGCCGCAGAAAAAGAAAAAATGATTTCCATTATTTAATTTTTTTTTATGTTTTATTTTGAAAAGTGGCCGGATTCTCTCGGTTACATCCGTCTCACTTGACGCATGTCCATTGTGGGTGTGCTAACTTTATCTCATGCACAGATAGACTACTACTGTATTTGTACCATTTTTCTTTCACCTCATATTTGGTCTGAAATGCTGATACTATGTGAGAATGCATAAAGGTAAGTTTTGATGACTTATTGAATGCTAATGTGCACATTTGTCCCACGTTAATTCATGCTAGCGCACTGACTTTTACTACACATGTCAAACAGCGAAAACTTGGCTGGAACTTGAACTGGTGGATGGTGGGTTGGCATTCCTTTGGTGCTTTTAATTTGATGTTATTCATGTCTTAGTTTTACACAATAGATAAGATAAATTAGATCGCTATAATGTACGACACCCCCGCCGCCGCCGCGGTTCGCGGGAGATTTGTGGGAACACAAGCCGGTCCGTGGGTCAAAAAAGGTTGGGGACCACTGGTTTAGACCACACATACACTTCAAGCCTTTGGACACACAAATCCCCTCATTTCGACAAACCCAATTTTATCTGGACGAACACACATTCAAGAGCCCATCCACCTACATAATAAAGATGATTAAATGATTCTCTGACCAGAATCTTTCCATGGTGTCCCAACTCTAAAAGAAGCACTACCCCTTTTCAACAATAGTAAAATTGATTTTGATGTTTTGTAATTTATTTATTTTGCCGTGTCAGAACTTACTACCCTTGGAGGAGGACAATAAAGTCCCATTATAACCACAACTTTGAACAGCACAGTCATTACACAATCTATGTTTTTTGTAATTTTGGGGTCATTTAATGTTGTTTTTAAAGCATGTTCTTCAGAGAGAACTTTTGTGTCCTCTAAAATCCTCACAGGGTCGTACAATTCACCCCAGCGTTTCATTGCCTAATTAACAAACTTTAATTTTAAGATTTTCTATGAAGAAATATTTTGGGGGAAAAATCATTCCATGTAATTGCACAACCAAAATTATGGCCAAAATTGAGCAAACAAATTTACCTGAGGTGGACTATCTTATACAAAGGAATGCGTTTCCATCACATAGCCTACAGCAGACCTGAGCAAACGGCCTGCGAACAATACCCAGCCTGTTAAGTCTTTAAATCCAGCATGCCGGACGTTGCCAAATTAGTTTTGCTGAAACATTTAACATGGAAGCTGCAGCCGGCAGTAGGATTTGCAATACTAGTTTCAAATTAGTGTCACTATTTGTCAGGGAAACTTTCCCCCAACCACCAAAGAACTAACAAAATGACGCAGAAAACAAGATTTGAGATTTTCTCGCGCGAGGAGAGAGCGTCCGTGCCACACTGCAACACTCTCTGGTGGGACACTCTCCCCGCGCTTCTTTTATTGTCATAGGTGGGCGGTACCACAGCAATGGATGTGATGAGTTCAGTTACGTTATCAGTCACGATCAGTTCAAGAAGTGGACTGACAGAGAAAACAGCTGTCTTCACACGCTGGTGTAATGTGCCCCATGATCTTTATATGGCCCATTTGCTCCCCAAGCCCATGCACGGGGGTCAACCATGGTCTTACCTCACACCCCAGGTGCAAGGGGGGGGAGCACTTAGGTCAACTCAACTGCTTTTTCTCAGTCCACTTCACAACACTACTGAATAAACAAAAAGTCACAGTGAATGTTTGATCAACTTCAGATAACAACATGAAGAGCATGTACATACATTGGTAAGAAAATCCTTAACAGTATTAAACTATCAAATTTATTGCAATAGTTTCTGAAGCAAGAGTCTGTGCATTCTTGTGCTATATCGGTCATTACGGTAATCATAGAGACCATTTGGTGCATTTTCCAAAATATATACGGCGAATGTATGCATCATTTTTGCTCTGATTTTACATTACTTCTAAATTTGCTAATACTTTCAAACAGCTAAAATTATGCATCGAGCAAACAAGAGCCTGCTACCAAAAAACGTAATACAATTCTTCTCAAAAAGAGAAATGTGACCTTTTTATTATTTACATTTTTTTTTATTAAAACACTTTTTTTGCACGAACAATGCTAAAAACCTTCAGTATACTGTATCTGTATGTGGAATTACATTGTGGAACAGATTAAGTAAAGAACTAAAACAATGCATGAAAATGAGCCATTTCAAGAAACAGTACAAGCGGTTGATGTTTGTAAAGCACAAGAAAGAAGAATCTGGAGCCAGAGAAGAATCTGCACAATGCTATGTAAGTCAAGTGACAACTGCACTTCATTTCTTACCACTACATGAAGTATTACATTGTCTGTACTCACTCATCATCCAACTTACTGTCACCTATTAACTTCATCACTTATTATAGAATTATTATTGGTTATATAATTTATTATTAGTTATATAATTTAACATTTTTACTGACCAAACCAAGCAGTGAAGAATAGCACAGATGATACATTTCAGGCTCCAACAGATACATTGGAAAATACTCAGATCGTGACACACACACACACACATCAAAAACTATTAGGTGTTGCATTCAATGTCCACAATAAAATGCAGCATAAGATCAAATATTTTAGGGGGGCTTAGTTTTTCATTTGGAGCTGACAGGCACATAGACAGATAGGGCTGGGCCATACTGAACCTTTGATATCGATCCAATACCAAGTCAGTACAGAGCCATTATTGCTGACATTGATTCGATATTTATAAAACAGATACAAATTTTTCAATAAAATTTTGTCATTTTGCCTTTAATTTCTTGTTCATCGTAATAATCTGAATAAAACACACGACATTTTTAAAATAATTATTCCCTTTTTTTACATACACTCGTTTCAGCAAAATCAAATCAAATCATGCGCTCTGTGACTCCAGTACCTGATTCACTTCAATGACTCACTTCATATCTGACTCAAGTCAGCAAAAGGAATCAAATAGCTACTTTGCAGATTAACATCTGGAAGCTGTTGAACATGAAGTGACTTCATCAGTTCCAGCATTTAGCGATTACGGCATACAGTCAAGGGTAAGCGGCATAGAAGATGGATGGATGGACAGGGGTTACCTGTTACTTACAGGACCCAGTTCAAAATTCTTCTCTTGGTTTTTCAACGGCTGAACGGCTTCATATTTATCTGACTTAGTCTGTTTATGTTCCCCATAGAGCAATGACGTCCAAGATCTAATCTTAAATCTCGGGGTGATAGGGACTTTTCTGTCACAGGTCCAAGACTTGGGAATAGTCTGAGCCTAAACATTAGATCTGCACAAACACTGGAGCATTATTATTTTTATGGACTGGCTTTTAACACAGGTTAACCTCGGCATTGTTTTGACTGTTTTACTAGTGTCATTACTTTTTCTGTATTGTTTTTAAATACACTTTTTATTATTGGGTATGTTTGGTGTAGTTTGTGTTTTATTGGCTGCTGTACAGCACTTTGGCCAGTTAACTGTTGGAAATGTGCTATGTAAATTAATTTGACCTTGACCTTAACTTCAGTAGACCATCAGTGATTCTGCATATGTCTGTTCAAAGAGGACCTCCGAGGAAATGTGTCACCATAATTTGAGCAAATTAAATGTTTATTTCCTGTGTGTTCTCGTGTGTTTTACCATATTTACTTTGTGAGTGAATCTTTGACCACAGTGTGAACACGTAAAAGGTTTCTCTCCTGTGTGTGTTCTCATGTGTGATACCAAAGTTACCTTTTGTGTGAAACTTTTAAAACAGTTTGAGCAAGTAAAAGGCTTTTCACATGTGTGTGTTCGCATGTGTACAACCATATACGATTTGTGCGTGAAGCTTTTGCCACAGTATGAGCAAATAAAAAGTTTTTCTACGGTGTGTATTCTCATGTGTGATACCATACTTGCCCTTTGAGTGAAGCTTTTACCACATTCTGAGCAAATAAAAGGTTTTTCTCCTGTGTGTATTCTCATATGTGATACCATAGTTGCCTTGTGAGTGAAGCTTTTACCGCAGTCTGAGCAACTAAAAGGTTTTTCTCCTGTGTGTACTCTCATATGTGATACCATAGTTGCCTTATGAGTGAAGCTTTTACCACAGTCTGAGCAAATAAAAGGTTTTTCTCCTGTGTGGGTTCTCATGTGTGATGTCATATTTGCTTTGTGAGTAAAGTTTTTACCGCAGTATGAGCAACTAAAACGCTTTTCTCCTGTGTGTGTTCTCATGTGTGATGTCATATTTGCTTTGTCAGTGAAGCTTTTACCACAGTATGAGCAACTAAAAGGTCTTTCCCCTGTGTGTGTTCTCATGTGTCGAATAAAATTACTTTTACAAGAACATTTTTTATCACAAACTGAGCAGTTAAAATGTTTTTTACCTGCCTTCTTTTTAGAGCATTCAGAGTGTTTGTTGTCGGTGTGAGTCGTCATATGACCTTCACAGTCTGTGTTGGTGCTCAAAGATTCTTGGATGTTGTCGCTGTCTTCATCGTCAGGAGGGTGGAACATTATGTCGTCACTATCTGCCAGTGGAGCTAGGAGGTTGTCCCCACAGTGGTCTCCATCAGCTTCTGTTGTCATGTGCTCTGGTGAGCTGCTGCTTGACGGCTCCGCCTCTCTCTTCTCCTCACTTGGACTATGATGAAGCTGTGAGGACTCAGGCGGTTTGTCTTCATCGTCTTCGGTCTTCACAGAGACACCAGTCAGTGGCAACATGATGAGATCAGCCTCCTCTGGCCCTAGGAGACGCTCTCCCTCCTGAGTGATCGAAAGTTCTTTGTCTTCCTCTTTCACATCGGGGCGCTGGGGCTCCTCCCCTTTCTCATTAATGTGGGTAGGCTCTGGCTCCTCCTTTTCCTCTTTAACAGGCTGCGGCTCCTTCTGCTGCCAAGTGGAGCTACCCCTCGGTGGCTGAGAGGGACATTCTTCTTGACGACCAATCAGCTGCTGGATGTCTGCAGGACACAAACAGAAAGCTTATTGTGGACTGTAAAATAAAACAAACAATTTCTTTAAATAGTAAAAGCTCAATTGCCAGAATTCTACTTAACAGTGGAATAAAGACTGATGGTTACTTCAATATTTTACTGTGTTACAACCAGGCTCAAGGGCCACAACAAAAGGAGACACACTGGATGCACGTTTAACCGAACAATACCTTATTCAAGCAAACTAAACCAAACTGGACCAAATGAAACCCTATTAAAAAGGGTCGGAGCAGAAGCACTTGCAGCAAATCTCGCTACTTTTTCTGGTATTTGGGGACTGTGAAAGTACGTATTGTTGTGAAGGTTGTGTGTTGTCACTGAGCAGCAGCGGCTTTTCCTGCGACGTCCACCTCACCCTAAAAGCAGTCACAAGCCATCCTTGCAGCCGTCAGCTCCCTCGTGGCGCGATGGCTCTCGCCCTGTTTTACAGAGCCGGATATAAAACGTGTTTTTTAATCTTCATTAAATGATATATGACTACTCATTACACTCAAACCTCATTCAGACGCGGTCACTTACCTGTCAGTGTGTCAGAACATGTGATGAAGACCCATGTGTGATAAACAAACAAGTAGTCCTAACTACAAGAAACAAGGTGGAGGCTGGAGGTGAGTCCAGATGTAATTATGATGCTGTCTAGACTTTGAGAGGTGCTAGCCAAGGTCAAATATTTAAATCATTTTATTTTGATGGCCAATGGCTGGGATGAGACTCAGCACCTCCAAATGTGAGGCCATGGTTCTCAGTCGGAAAAGGGTGGATTGCTCCCTCCGGGTTGGGAATGAGGTCCTGCTGCAGGTGGAGGAGTTCAAGTATCTCGGGGTCTTGTTCACGAGTGAGGGAAGGTTGGAGTGTGAGGTCGACAGGCGGATCGGCGCAGCGTCTGCAGTAATGCGGTCGCTGTACCGGACCGTCGTGGTGAAGAGAGAGCTGAGTCAGAATTTACTGATCGATCTATGTTCCCACCCTCACCTATGCTCATGAGCTTTGGGTCATGACTGAAAGAACAAGATGGTGGATACAAGCGGATGAAATGAGTTTCCTCCGGAGGGTGGCTGGACTCACCCTAAGAGACAGGGTGAGGAGCTCGGTCATCCGCGAGGAGCTCAGAATAGAGCCGCTGCTCCTTCACATCGAGAGGAGCCAGTTGAGGTGGCTCGGGCATCTAGTCCGGATGCCTCCCTGGTGAGGTGTTCCAGGCATGCTCAGCCGGGAGAAGGCCCCGGGGCAGACCTAGGACACGCTGGCGGGATTATGTCTCACAGCTGGCCAGGGAACGCCTTGGTGTCCTCTGGTGGAGCTGGAGGAGGTTGCTGGGGACTGGTAAGTCTGGACTTCCCTACTGAGACTGCTGCCCCCGCGACCCGGACCCGGACCCGGATAAGCGGAGGAAAATGGAATTGAATAGAATGGCCAATTTTAAATTAACAAACTAAGAATCAAGTTTATTTGTAGTTCTAAAACGTAATTAATGTGTTTTTACTCTCTTTTTTTCTCTCCTACAATGTTCTGCTTTCTAAAAAAAAAATAATACTGTTCAAAGTAGTATTTTTGAGTTGCTGCTGACATTTGAAAATGTCCTTTCCTTTATTTCTTTTGTTCTTTTGGTATGAGGATTTGAGCATAGTTTGCCCCCAAAAAAGATTGATTATATTTTAGTTTTCCTATATTTATTTCAAAAAGAGAATTAACTCTTTAAATTTAGCTGATATTTTTCTATATATTTTTTATTATTTTAATGAAAAACCTTTGCATGCATAGTTGAATTTGTCTAAACTCTTAGTTGAAAAAACAGCTTGCAAACACCTTCAAGTTGTTGTCGTAGTCGCTCGTTCTCCTCTCTTGTTGGAGAAAGTTCCTCCTCGTGCAATGTTATCTGTAGTCTCTCGTTATCTGCAGCTTTCACCTCCGTGTGTCCGAGATGTAATGAGGGTGCCCAGTCTGGATGGCTTTCATCCATTTCATTAGCAGGTCTCCCTGAAAAACACACACTCCCCTTATTACTTTTAAAACTGTGTACATTGATCACGGTTCTTTCGTTCATTCTTGAGCTTACAAATCACTCAAAGTCAACAGACAACGTGTTTTATTCCCAAAACACGGTACTTTGTTCGGTGCCCTCAGCTAGCTTGGCTAACGCTAGCGGCCTACTAAATGCTAGGTGTGAAAGAGCAAAACACATGCTTTGATTCAAACTTACCAGTGTGAAAATGCCGTGAACACACCAACATGTGTCGGGTGATGGCGTTGAAAGTGATGTTTGGTCGTCTCACGGCTGCTATCCAGGCCATTCGGCGTCTCTTTGTTAGCTCACAGATCACAGCCACTGATCTCTATTATATATCTGGATAGCTCATTGGCTATGACTTGTGAAGGCAAACGGCCGCCATATTGCCACTCGCAAGAAACACTTTTCGACAAGCTTTTGCATTCGTGGTGAACTTCTTTTATTCATTCGGATTGGACACAAATTTCACCTTAAGATGCCTGCATGTGCAGCTATTAACTGTACAAATCTCCAGTTCAAAGGCTGTGGACGAACATTTCACCTGTAAGTATGATTGAAATGTAGATTTATGATTGATCATTTAAGGGTTTTGCACTGTTGATCTCTCAGATATTTTCGATCGTGTAAAATTCCTCTGATTAAATGTATGTCCAGAATTGATAGGTTTATATAGCTCTATAATAGCTAAGAGGAAATGTACCTACTTTTTTGTTCTATCATGATATATGTATTTCTTTAAGGGACGAAGGTTGCGTTACTTGAAGGAAGGAGAATCTCAGTGCTTCCATGATGCTTACCAGGCATTGTATACAGTGCAGTTAGCAAGCCAGTTAGCATACAATTGACCCTTCATTTGGATAAACAACCTTTTTTTTTGCTGCTGAATGACTGACGTAAAAGGATTCATTCATATGATATGTTCTGGAAAATAATATTACTGAACATGCATACCGGTATGTTTGAGATTGCAAACAACGTATTGTCTTACCCAAAGCATATGGTTTTGTTTCAGTGTTGTGGTTTTTTTCTGTGTGTTTGTTTATGGTTATTACACATTATGGTTATCACATATTATTCCTGTGGTTTTTGTTCAAATATATTTCTATATCAGAAAAGAGCTTATTTCTATTTCATAACACAAACAAAAAAATCATCAAAATGTGAAATGATTTTAAAACTTGTCTCTTTTATGGTTCATATTTTGTACAGACGAGAGCATAGTGAATTGTATGAAAGTAAGAATAAAAGTAAAGGATCATGACCATGGATTTTAGTGGAAAAAAGGGATGGGATATGCAGTTCAAATGAAAATCTCTTTCTAGAGGAGTAAAACTATCATTGCTATAGGGGAGTGCTGAGCCAGGGTGCACAGTAGAATTTTGTCCCAAAGGCAATGAGAATTGGAAGGGAAAAAGTACATTTAATATAGCCAAAAGATAGAGAATAACGTATCAAATGGTCTTTAAGGGACGAAGGTTGCGTTACTTGAAGGAATGGGAGAATCTCCCCGCTTTTTAATGTCAAATATAGATGTTCTGTTAGCCTCTTCATCTGCTTTGTACACTATGTACGCTGTGCCAATGTAGTCTGCTACGTACGACACGTGAGTGGTAAGATGGCCTCTCGTGCGCGCGCTGTTGCGTCAGCGGCTTGCACGGGCGCGTGCGAGGTATGATCTATCCAGATTTTTTTCGAACAGATCAGTGGTAATCTACGCCATCCGTTGATCTATTTTACGGCAGCAAGCAATATACTCCCCCTCCACGCCCAAAACGTTATTAAGGTAGATAGAAATTTGAGAACATGATCCATCTTTTCTTCTCATACCATATCCATAGTGCAAGTGGAAATTTATAAGCCCTCTTTTCTTCGTTGCATAAATTATTTTGCGTTTTTTTTTCGCCACTGAAAAAACCCCACACAAAAACATTTGCATTCCTGTCGTCAAAGCCCACAATGCAACTTGGTTACTTCACCTTCTCAACGTCACTCACACTCGTATTTTCATATTTTTTCTACTTTTCTTCCCAAAGCTTTTAACGTCAGTCCTAATCAAAATACCAACTATATTGTGATATCTGTGACTGGTGTGTCTGGGCCTTTAAAAGGGGCGGGGCTTGGAGTGTGTTCACGGAGTTTTCTATGCCGCTCATCCTCGCTGGGGTCGCCGGGGCATGCTGGAGCCTATCCCAGCTGACTTCGGGCGAGAGGCGGAGTACAGCCTGGACTAGTCGTCAGCCAATCACAGTGCACATAACAGATGAATATATTTATTTTCTTGCTTATTTAATCCTAATAAAAAAAAACGAATGTTTTATTATTTAACGCTTTTAAATACCCATTTGATTAAATGGTGTCACTTTTTATTTCAAAAAACACCCCTAAAATGACATAATACATCAGTGTTAACTTGCCCACTACATGCTCAGCATTATACTGTCAGTGATCCTCCCTCGGTCTGTCGGCGGCGACAGTGTTGCTTTTCGCAGTCTTAATCTTTTGGGAACTCCTCATAACGCTCCATAATAATTATGTACTCATTTTTTTGTAAAATACACTGGCTGGGATGCTTCACTTTTCAGCAGAAGTAGGATAACTTGACTTCAAACGCCCCCTTTCATGTGAACGTGCACTTACTGTAGCTGGAAAGCTGAAAACAGGACTTGACTAAGTTGATAACCACAGTCACGGGACCAATTAAAGGGATAGTTTGGATTTTTTGACATGAAGTTGTATGACACCCCCATCAGCACTGCAGTCCAATAACAGCGACTTGGTCTCTTAAGTCCACTTCTGGTCAGATTTCCTTGATGAAGAACGTAGTTCCACTTAGTTGCTGGGGACAATTAAGTACAGAGTTTGGCTTCTCAAAACAAAATGCCTTCAAAAGATTAATACACTTGCATCACAAAATGTCTTCTCAAAACAATCAGACCTCATGAAACGCTTGGCGTTATATATTTGTCTCTCGCCGTATCCCTGCGCACTGTTCCCTGTGCGTACTTCAGTGACGGAGCACCGCGGCCATCTTGTTTACTTATGTGTTCCACATAAGTAAATTTAGTTCCACAAAAGTAAACAATTACAAATTCTTTTCTTGTACAATTTTTTCCATCCATCTTCCTCCGCTTATCCAGGTCCGGGTCGCAGGGGCAGCAGTCTCAGTAGGGAAGCGCAGACTTCCCTGTCCCCAGCCACCTGTTCCAGTTCCACCACCCCCATGCCAGCTGTAAGACATAATCCCTCCAGCGTGTCCTAGGTCTGCTCCGGGGGCCTTCTCCCGGCGGGGCGTGCCCGAAACACCTCACCAGGGAGGCGTCCTAACTAGATGCCCGAGCCACCTCAACTGGCTCCTCATTTGCAGGAGAAGCAGCTCTATTCTGAGCCCCTCCTGGATGGCCGAGCTCCTCACCCTATCTCTTAGGGTGAGTCCAGCCACCCTATGGAGGAAACTCATTTCAGCCGCTTGTATCTCGTTCTTTCCGTCACGACCCAAAGCTCATGAGCATAGGTGAGGGTGGGAACATAGATCGACCGGTAAATTGAGATTTCTGCCTTCCGGCTCAGCTCTCTCTTCACCATTTTTTCCTTTTGTTAAAATAAAGGTTTTTTTTGTACTACTGTTGCCTTTGAGTGTTTACTCCGCCAGCAAATATTGTTATATAAAAAAGACCAACAGGCTGAGGACTCACACAAGGACTGCAGGGACATATACATCTGCTAACAGATGTACATAGCTGATTTTATGCTGAAAGTCTGGGTAACAATTCTAACCTGGTCAGGACCAGGTTATGAGTTTAGCTGAAGTTACCAAGGTGACAAGGTTACAGCTACTTTAAAAAGAGCTCCCTTCGCTGAACCACCACACCATTCCTCTGGTTTAAACTACTCCTCTGCAATTTTAGTATTAAAAGTGGGAAAAAAAATATTGTACTGTATATAGCATGGAATTCACAACCATTCTTAATAAGGTTGCCAGATTCAGACCAAAAGTCAAAATAACTGAACTGGACACAACTAAACACTTTCAAAAGGCAAAAGACAGTCAAAAGTCATCATTTTAAAGCATGCTGGGAAATGCATAATCTGCCCATTCTGCAGATGCAAACTCTTCCGGGTTACACATCGTGATGTTTTTGTGTTGATATCAAATACTGTAGATTTTGCCCAGACATTGAGAGAATGATGAAGAGGTGGTCGATCAACAATCACTTTATTGAAATGAACAACCACGCCAAAATAACCATAGTCGTATTTCCGCTGACTATCTGAAAGTAGAAATTTCAAGCAGGAATGAACGGACATGAAAAAAGTGCACATTCCCTCCACTTTGATGTAAAAAAAAAAAAAATGTCCATCCACACAAGTTTAAAAAAATGTACATGTACGTCCACATAAAAACACATTTTGTCCAACCTGAAAACACAACGACAGGGGTGCATGACATTGTATTCTCCAGTCCCGGCACTGCGCATGCGGGGAACCAGGGTAAAAGGTGTGTAGGCTGCTGACTTATCCATTCGTCAGTCCTATTGAGACATTTTCTCAAGGCTTGACCATACTAAGTACTATTTTTATAATGTCCTGTCATGTTCGCAAGTTCAAACGAGCATCACCACTTATGTTGGTTAAAAGGAGAAGAAGGTTTTAAGGTTTTTATGCAGAAATATACAAGTGTTGAAACTTTCAGGATAAATAATAAAGATATATAGTTGGGTGGTGTTTTTTAAAATTATAATTACGATAATGATTCCGTTTATAACAT